>NC_082594.1:7078787-7706853 GCF_030936135.1 Gavia stellata
ACTGAAGTCAGGGAGTTTACATACCTAATGGGCCTAACCAGTGGTTTGTACAGAAATACACTTTGCATTTTGTGAGCGTAAAAAGTCATCACCATCAATACTTTGTAAATCATGTTTGCAAATCAGAGCTGGCAGAGATGACAAAAAAAAATATCTGTATATCAATAAGCCTAAATTTTACTGTAGACTGCGCTATTTTGGCATTTTAAAAATGTACTTGTAAAGTACAAAACAACATTTTTTTTCATATTGATGTATATTTTCATGCAGACAATCTCTTAGTGTGTTGTTTTTTGAAGTCTATGCAAATGTCAAAACCAAGGTCTCAGCAAAAGTGACATATTCTTGAACAAATCATATCAGTGCATGTTGCCCCAGTTTCCCATAATTCATTTGTGAAATGCCCTCACATCTACTCATTGTTTATCGGATGTAAAAAAAAAAAAAGTACATGCATGTATAACAATAACCATTTCTACGTTTAGTAAGAAGATTTACAGTTTATTTTACTCTCAATTTATCAGAAAAGTTCCAAGTCTTAATTAGAGTTAAAATAATTATTAATGCAGAGTACATGAATCCTAACTATGATGCAGTTAGCACTTTAAAAAAAGGCAGAAGGAATACCTCAGGAGCCTGTTCCTTATTTAACTTCATGTGCCTCTCAACCAGTCTGTCATTTTCTTCTTTCACTGCTTTCAAAGCATTTCTATAATATTCTTCAAAACAAAAAAGAAAATCAGAAATCATTATCTGACATCAGTTTCTCCTGACAACAAATAGATGATTGGCATGTTGCTCCTAAACTGGAACTTATCACCCAGCATCACATGCATAGATGCTCCACAGAAAAGGATTCAAACATCCTTCTCCATAGAAATTGTCCTCCTAAACCCAAAGGATAGTAGCGTTAACTACAAAACTAGAAATCTGAAGAGGTGTACACATTTCTGTTAGCAACTACAACGGCTAAGAAACTGAGCAATTCTCTGCTAAAATATTGGTATCTATCTTAACACTAAATTTTGTCCCTATCAATAGCAGAGGTCCTGCAGTCATGTGAGACATTTGCTTAGAAAAGTTATTTTTTAGGTATAGAAGCATATTGTACCATCTTATGCACATGGCATTTTTTTCAGACAGTTATGATACAGAGCCTAATAAATTTTCTGACTTATCTAAGCCTTCCAGGGAGTTGTAATTTCACAACAGGACAAAATGGAGAATGTGGCAATTGCCTCAATGATTTGCTTTCATCATTATTTGTGGTCATTATTTAGAAAGCATGTCTTATGTCTAGCTGAATTTGTTTGGCTTCAAGTTCTAGTCACTTGCTATTTAATTATTTCATCCTTCCCTTCAGCTGTTTTTGTGCTATTCTGAATAGCCCACTGCTGCCTGGTATTTTCTCCTTTTGAAGGAATGAATGAGATTGTAGTAATTTTCTTTGAAGGAAGGCACTTCATACTTGTTCCAGAGGCTTGAAATTCAGCCTAGCCCTGCACTTGTGTTGCAGACAGCCTATTGCTGATCTGGCTGTAAATGAGTATCTGGTTGTGGACCCACTGTGGAGTCAAAGGCAGTCAAATATGAAAGGTGCATTAGTTATGCATTTGTTCTTAAATTAACACTGTGGAAGCTGGCCTGCCTTAATCAATCTACCATCTAGACTTGGCAGAATGAAATGGAACTGCTTACATACTATAATTAATTCATCTTTTCATTCTTTCAGACAGCTAAACAACCTGAGTTGTACTGGGAGAATGAAGAAAAGGAGGAACAGTTCAGACATACTTACTGTTTCTAAGGAGACTATTTCCCCTAACTCTCTCACTGCAACACTGTTTTCCCCAGACCTCATATAAGTGTAAAGCTCTCTTTTGCTTCCTCTCCCCTCCAGCAATTTTGTTAAAATGTCATCTCCAGACCACATGAACTGTGCCAGCATCAAGTCCTTCAGTGGTACCTACACAGACAGAAACCTCTTCACCTATGCTTATTCCCTAAGCCTGTTACATATTCGAGGAGTGAACAAGCCCAATTTGCTGCCACATCACTCTGGAAGCCTGTTAGTTTTGTAGGTTGGTTTTTTTTTTGTAGGCTAGAAGACTATATTCCCCAGCCACTTTATAAGTTCGATTTTAGGAAGTTGAGTCAAATAGTATGCTAACATCCAGTACTGGCAGCATCATTTTGCAGTATGTTAGTAAGGCAACTGCTGTATGTACCTCTGTAACAGTCCTTCTATAAATACACTTCCATTCGACTGCGAATTTTTGGCTCTGTACCCTGTGACATGCAGGAGGTCAGACTGAATGTTCCTACTGGCTCATTCTGGCATTCTATATAAAAGCCCATTATCTTTTTCATTTCATATTTCAGCAGCTGTATAGCAAAGTTTTAAATTGATTAAGAACATGGAAAACGCATAATGAAAAATACCAACCTCTCCTGAATACAGAGATGGATATCTGACAAGCTATCTGGCAATGTAGAAAACACAGTGCAGATCTTAATCGTGATAAAATATGTTTCAAGAGACAAAAAGATAGCTAGCTGGCTCTTATCCACAGTAGTTGATGCCTGGTAATGGTTGGCACAGAATATACAGAGACCCTTAGAGCAGTGTCACTGCCTGTTACTACCAGCTGCTTGGCTGTGGTCATGCATACTGAGAGGGACATAAGGAAGAAAACCAGGACATCCTTCTCCCATTAGCAGCGTGGGTTATGTAACAGCAAAATATTTAAATGATTTAAAAATAACGCAGTAGTAAAGAAATCTTTGTAAAGCACTCAGCACCAGAATACATAAGATCTCAAATTAATTCCACTGTTGTGTCAGTATTGAAACAGTTCCCAGGATTTCTATATGTCTGTATCAGCAATGTTGCAGGGCCTCATGCAGGAGGCTACGCAACTAGGAGGCAAAGTTCAGACCACTGGCTAAACAGCTCCCTCTAGTTCTGCATTTAAACCTGTATGCTCAATTCAAAAGACTGTTTCAGGAATGAGCTCATACTACTTTCCTGTCAAAGGAGTTTTCAACATGTGAAGTGCTCATAGCACGATGAGAAGCAACAAGAGCAGAGTCAACATTTTCAAGTATGACTGCTAAGGGAGTCCTCTGTGTGTGCGACCTAAATACACATAGACTTATTTTTAGAAAACCGCTGTCCTTCACAGTAACAGTTTTTAAAAATGGGTTGCCTACTTTAAAAGAAAATCATCAGAAGACAAGCTTATCAGTTTCTTTAAGTGTTCATAATTTCTGTAACTTTATCCATTTCTTGAATAAAGGGACTTTTACAGGTACAGTGAGTTCTTCCATTTTATAGGATTATGCAGCCTAGTTTAGGTGCACTGTCTTGGAGAAGTTGATATAAGTTACAGTAACTTGACATCAAACTAAACCTATAATTTAATTAATTCCCAGAAGTAATACAGAAAGAGCTTGTAAGATTTGCATTATACTAGCTGTGAACTGACCTGTAGCCCTGTGAAGGTCATCTTTTTCTTCCTTGATGTCTTTTTCCAGATTCATAATCTTGTTGGCCTGTGTTTTACTTCCTACATTTTTGTACTCCAACCAATAATCCCTCTCAGCCTGCTTTACTGAAAGTCTTTGGTCAGTTTCTTCAATCTGGGAGTGCAGATCTATTAAAGTAAGAATGTCAGAAGGCAAGTTTGTTACCAATTTCTTGAACTGATAGTTCATATTTCTTAAGATTTCATCAAATTCTTTAATAAAGGTGCTTTTACTGGGATTGGAGAAAGAAGGGTGATTCGTCTACACAATAGATTACAATATGATGGCCTCACATAGCATCAAGGGCCACCATCATTGCTGAAAACAGCCTGATCTTATTCTGCAAAGAGACAACAGTTCTCACTGAAATGTTGTAACCAGACACATGTGTCTCCCACTGAGAATCTCAGGGATGGCAGCCAGAACTTTCAACAATCAAAACTGGTCATTTTTGCTGCCATCAATAATTTTGTTTTTAATCTTCCAGTGGAGCCAGTGCATAAGGCTTTCATGAAGTTCAACTTAATGGAAAACATGAAGCCTCTGTACTTGCAGAGTACAGAGTACTTGTAGTACTTGCAGAATACACATCACTAGGAAGGAATAAAACAGAGTCTAATATACGGGGTCTCTTTCTATAAGAGACCCACTTCTATTGAATTTTAACTCAGCTTAATGAACAGGTTTACTTATAAGCTTTCCACAATCTCATACTAGGCTTAGAGAGCTTAATTCTGGGGAATGCTTTTTATGGAACAAGGAAGTTTAGTCTCTATTTGAAACCCAAAAAAAGTACTCAATCCCAACTGTGTGAACTGCAAACCACACTTCCATGAGTCACAACATACCCTTCAGAAGTTGTTCTTTGCCCTTAACATACTGCCATAGTGCTTTCAGTGACTCTTCCACATCATCCCTAGTTACAACCTCCTTTTCATCTTGTTCTCTCTCCCCTGCTTCTATTTGTCTTAGTATACGCCTGATGTGTGCCTGCTGTTCTTCCTTCAGAAGGTCATTCTATGAAAGAAGAACAGAAGAAAAGGCATGTATTAAAACATTTTCAAATTAGTTTTCAAAGTTACAAACTTAAGTAATGAAGTAAAATCTGACCTAGTGCTAGGATGCACTGCAAAAGCACTCAGCTAAACACCTATTCTTCATATTCAAAAAGGATGGAGCGGACGGGAGAGTTTGCAAGTCTCAGAATTTTCTCAGTAACTTCAAGACCATTACAAGGAAATGAGAGACAAATGACTGCCATACTCTACTTGGTGCAGCACATGAATAGTCCTCCATTGCCTGGAAAGAAAGTTCCTGGGTCTATTTAATAACAATATTTATTTGTAGGAGTTACGTACTTCACTTCAACATTCTTCATGCCAATTTGCCCCCTTCACATAGAAATGTCAGACAATTAGGTCACCTGCATGCAACCATAGCAGAAAGTCTTGTCAGAGCCGGAACTAGTTATACCTACTGATTACACAACTGTGATTATATCCCCTCAACATGACCCTCTCAAGTGACACTCAAATTATTTGAAATTACTGATCATGTAATGTTTGCTCCCAAAGGATACCATAAAGGAGCAAATAACCATACCAGCCAAACTGTAACAATAACTATGCAGTAAAGAAAGCCTCAAACATTCCCCACTTCTAGAAGGATTAAATCTAAACCACTCAGAAACATTAAGCAGGAAACAAAGAATGGAGCTCAAAGAACTATCAAAACATGGGTAAATTAAACAAACAGCATTTCAAGCATCCCCTGAGGTACGCTGCGCAGTCTAAGATATGAAGGAGTCCTTGAGAGACCATGAACTAGCAGCAAATTGGGGGAATAACCATAAGAGACTTCAGACGTCTGCAGAGAGAAGAGCCAAATGCCACTTCCACTGATAGTTAAGGCCACAAATGAAACATAATCCAGGCTTCAAGACTGAAAGGAATACCAAAGAAAGCTAAACAAATAGATACTTACAAGTAGGACAAGTATCAGGCATGGGAAGGACAGAGAGACATTGTTTCTTTCAGTTTCACTGCTATAGGAAGTGCAGGTTGCAACATTGTTTAATCACATGATCCAGTTTAAGGATTTTTGAGGGATTTGAATTCATTTCGTTAGATAACTGTATACATATCCACTTTCGAAGTTCACTGCTCTCAGTCATCAGATGCCATGTTACAGTTCTTTATAGATGGTACTTAATATATGGTTCTTTAAAGTGTCACTCAGGTGTGATCAGTAGTTACATATGCTTGTTTCCAAAAATGACTCAACAAAAGTCTTAATCCACAAGAAAGGGACTCTTCATCAAGCAGTGCTAAAAACTGCACCTAGACAATTGTGAGATGCTTTCTTCTTTGTTCATTGTAACTAAGTTTGCAAGAACAACTGAACTCTCATAGATACCTGTGCAATTCCATTACCTCAGAAGTGAATCAAAGAAGGTCAGCAAATCTCGATACTTGGTTAGATCTGCTAATACTACTGACAAAAATGAAGTTAATACACTTTATTCTTCTTTGTGCTGAAAGCACATTCTTGACTTCCTTGAGAAATATTTGCAGGATTGTTTAAAAAGGCATATCTGAATGCACTGCCGTAAAGTTACCTACTGAAAGGGGGCTCGCTGTCTTATGTTTGCTTCAGAGTAAGATTAAATACTTAGGCGGTTACTGAGGATCTCATGTGGTTTGGAAAACACCTTCACTGAACTCACTTTTACTTACTGCTGTGTCCAGTTCTGCAATGTGCTACTTCTGCAGCTCCTTTTTGCATGGTTATATTTAGGACATTTATGCTTTATGTCACATTTAATTCAGATAACACTTTAACTTTTAAGCACATAAAATAACTCACTAACTCTAGTTTCATTGTCTGTAAGAAATTCACTGCAATGACTAGTTACAGTAAATGTAGTATTAGGTTTAAAAGAAGAAAAGTGAATCTGTGAGTTAAAATACCACATATAAAATGTGTTGGGAAAAGGATGCATGGTCACTTACTCTTTCACGATATTCTTTGTTCTTTTTTTCCACTTGTTTCAGGTCAAACAAAGCCCGATCAATTGCTGCTTCTTTTGTCTCAATTCTGTGGAGAAAGAGTAAAGAAAGAGAAAGTTCTTACAAAAACCGAAGAGAGAGGAATGTTACTTAAGCTAGATTACATGTAAATAATACTGAAATGTTTATTTTCGTACCATATTGTTTGACTCATTTGGGTAGATACCAGTGTCCGCTTACTACACATGAAGAAATTATTTCCTACACACATCTGGACCTTCATGTTAGTTTGGATCTCATACTCCTACCGAGAAAGAGACTCCCTGATTATACTGTTCTTTTGTAAGCACTAGAGAGGATTAAGCTGGTTTATTCTTTCTGTATGTGGTTTAGCTGACCTATTGCACAGGTCACTTTTAGGACAAGATTATTTGTACTCCAGAAATGTTTATTACTTGCCACTCACTATAGAGGAAGCCTAGGCAACTTGCTCAGACATAGGTCGGATGAATCCCAAACTGGAGAATTAAATGGAATTCAATTCTTCTGAAAATGTGGTTTGATGAGCTTCATGAACTGCATTTGTACACCAAGAACTTGTTAGCCTTTAAGAAGCGCTAAGGGAATAGGGACTGCAGCCCAAGTAGTTTCCTCTAAGTATGTTTATACATTTTTGTCGAAGAACTAGCTCACTGCTTTCACAATTTTCATAGAAAAATTCATTCTTTTTGCCACAGCTGTAAAACAAGCATTTTTTTTCTGGTGTTCTCTCTTCTAGAATGAGAAACGCTGGGTTGCAAATGGTGTCTGCTAAATTCTCTGCAATCATTCTCTCTCTTCCTGGATTTCATTCACCATACAGCACAACAGACGCAAGTACTACAATTATCACAATGTCTTTTACTGTTCCAACAGCTATTGTTCCTTGGGGTTTTTGTTTTGGGGTTTTTTTTGCCCCTCCCTATTATATTAAGTTGGTTTAAAATAAGATGATTTTTTCTTGGCTAAGTTTAGATCACTCAGTTATGCAAATTGCATGTTACTAGATTTGCATCCTCTGGTGTCAGTGTGCTCCAGGGTATTCTTCAGGTTCTTCATTAAGTACAAGGATATTAGTTACGGAGCCTAGAACAGAAATATAGGGGTATGGTGGTGATGGATGCAGAAAAAATATCTCACTTATAAGACAGAGGTGACAGCTTGGCCACATACTCTGACCTCCTAAATTACCTGCCATTTTAAAACAATTAAACCATTTCTGTATTTTGAATACTGATGCTGATCTTAATTTCTGCTACTTTAAGATTTTTCATGAAGTGGCAGTCTATATCCGTCACTTTGTTAATGTCAAAAATTTATATGAGTAGAATTTGCTATTTTGTCAGCTACATATTGGAACTTTGCTCTTTATTTTTCTATTTTCAATTTGTCAGATTGAAGAAGCTACAAAACAGCTAAACTGATGATTCCTTTGATATTCTTTTTCTCAACTCTGTATACTAGGTTTCATCCAGCTGATCTCATCATCTAGAAACAACACTCCTCTCCGGTACCACGACAGTTTTGTTAGTCATCTATAGGATGTTACTAGGGCAAGTAATTCACGGGATTGTTGTTCCTAACCAATCCTGAAACAGAAAACTGTATTGAAAATGCAAAAAAACTCACTATGAACAGCAAACATTCTTCAATGTACAGGAGAAAAAGCAGGAATGGAAGTTAAATAAATACTAAACGCTTGATAAATGCTAAAGTGAAATGTGAAAGATAGATACTCACTTGTATGATTATGCTGCTTTGTTCAATAAAGTGGTACAAAGAAGTTATAGATTACCGAGGTGAAGATAGAGAGGGAAAGAGAGAGCAAGAGGGAAGGACAGGACCGAGAGGGAGAGGGAGAAAGATAAAGACAGAAAGAAAAATACTTTTCTTCCCTTTTTCCCTTACTGTTGCTGTAGAAACTAAATATCCTGTGTCAGTACAGCACCCATTTCAGTGGAAGAGTCTTCAGACAAATGAGTCATTTGCTTGGATATTTGAATATGCACAACAACAATTTTATCAGAAAGTGGTGCAGGTTTTTTTCTCAGCCTAGTAATACATTTGCTTATTTCTTAGCAAAATGGATAGGTTGGTTTGTTGACTTTTTTGATGGTATTTATTTGTGATATGATTCAGCTAAAACTGGTCTGTTTCACTATGGAAACTTGTACTTCGTTCTTCAGAAAACAAAATAGAAATTTCCACATAAACCCTGTAAACTCCTATAGATGTCACTAGAACTATATGTGGTTGTTCTTCAGTTTGCTTACCCGGCTTTTTATTTCTACACCAAGGCACTACTCTTTGCTCCCTCAATGCTGATAATCATTGAATATTGGATGCTGTTGAGGTTTTTCCCTTTCAATTTCTATCTCTTTGATAAAAGTCACAGAGATTAATTTTTCTCCTTTAATCATCTACTCAAGAGATTGGAGAGCAAATAAATTGGACTATTTTGTAACTACTTCACACATTCCCCTCTTGGCTCTTATTTTTCTCTGCTTGATTTTAAGAGACCTTTAAGTTATTCCTCCATTATTTTCAAAATAAATCCTTTTCCTTTGTGCTCCACTCTCAGCTGTACCAAGGGAGCAAACTGTAGGTCTTGAGGTTTTGGCTAGTGACTACATGCCCCTGTGAACACCAAAGTACCCTAAAAAATATAATCAAATGTGATTTTGCAACTTCAGAGTATGCTGATCAAAAGCTTGCTACTAACAGACAAAAATGTGGGGTTTTTTTGTTTTTAATAAAACTCTCTTTACAAAGTTATAACCTAATGACATGAAATTATTTCTGACCCACTTCAATGCTTTCTTATAGGTATAGTTTATAAAACGTGTATTTCCAAAACAGCCTTGAAAACCCAAAACAAGAACACAAAAGAACACTACACAACTGCCACAGTCAATCAGCTCAGGCTCTGAATTGGGTAAGTTGTCTTTGTTATCTGCTTTATCCATTCACATATTCTACATGAGTGAAAAGTTTAATATATTTAACCTACTGAAATTCTAGTAAGGCTTCTGGGAAAGCTGATTCAGGTTCTGTAAGTTGCTTCTCTGGTTTCTCCTCTTTCTTCTTCTCTTCCATGCTTTTTGTTGTACTTATGCTAGAAGTTAGATCTAAAGGGAGGAAAGGGCAAGCAGAAAAGAAGAAGAAAAAAAAAAAAGATAAATTAATGACTTACAAGGTGTCATATGTTCACCAGCCTTTGTCACTTGTGACAAGTTCTTAACAGTTCCGAAATAACACACAAAACAAGATGTTTTGTTGACAACAATAATCCTGCCCAGGGCAGCACTCAGGCCCATGTTTTTGGGACATCCAGAAGTGTTGGCCTGAGTAAAGATATGTTTGTGAACCGTGGCCTCTATCACTAGTTACTTACTGCATCCCTTGCTGTGGGCTGTGTTTTACAGTCTTGCAAATCAAACAAGCAGTTGTTCCTTTTCCAGTCCTTTGTCTCTGTTTCTTTATCAGGCTTGTTTTATCGAGTCCACTTGTTAATATGCATCTCTCTCCCTCTCCTTCTATTCTCCTAGTACTATGAATATTTGCCTTTCACTGCAACTCTGCAATCGGTTTTCATTGTCAGAGCTGGAACAAAACCGCTCTCTGAAGGGATATGCATGTCAGCAGTATTCCCTGGGCACGTTGTCACAACTACCAACCTCAGAATTCAACTGACAATGAATAGTTCTGTAATGGAACTGGTAGCATATATTATAAAAAATAAAAAAGGCATAAGAAAAGGGCATTTATGAAGACTCCTCACTTTTAACAGTCACATAACCAAATGCCAAAACCAGATTAGTTCATATAACATCGGAGGTTTTATTACTGAATGAGTAGAAACATTGTATATAATTAGTTTTCATATTAAACTGCTGTTCTGAATTCAAGTTCTGAATTCTAACTGTTATCACTCTTATAGCTAAAATTGATACCAACTTGTTCTGTGACTAAATACAGCAGGCTGGATACTTTTCCTATTAAAACAAGCACAAGGAAACAGAAAAAAAACAGTGGAAAGCCACATAGCAAGCCTGCCAAATCGCTGTAAAATCAAGGGAATGAAGTTAAACCAACTATCGACAGATCCACTCTAATGCATATGCTGGCACATGCCTTCTCGCTGCACTCACCACACCCTGAAGCGAGGCAATGTCAGCTTTCTGTATACAAAATAACTTTCTACTCTAAATGAGTAGTTGATGCCTGCTGATGAAACAAGTGAGGGTGCTGAGGGCAGGCAGTGTGCTGTATATTGCAGAAAGGCATGTAAAAGGAATGCTCGCTGTGTGGCAGCTCTACCAGGTAAGTGAAAGAAAGGGTAAACATACCTTGGAGTCTACGTCCCCACGCAGCTCCTTAGACCTTGGAATATCCTTTTTATAATGTTTTATCCAGAAGAATTTTACTCCCACTCTGCCGGAAACCTGCTTGTGCAGATTTTGTCTGTTCTGCTGCTGAAGAAAAGTTCGCACTCATAGGGACAATTCTCTAGAGCTGTCAAATCACCATCTTTGCACCACCTGATTATTTATGGCGCAGATACAGCTAATTCCATTCACAGAAACCTGGAAAATTCTGACTCCCACCAGCAATGTCTTGAACTTCTGAAGTGTCCCAGATCAAAGTTTTAATGGTTGCTACATATTAGTAAAATATTTCTACTGTGGAACTTCAATACAATCACACCTGTGTCACAGTACCACCACATGACTGCAGTAACCTTACTGACATTTACCAACCAAGAAAAAAATCCTTCTTTTCCTGAGCATCCACTTGAGTCTGAAGCCATATTAAGTCCTTAATATTCACACACAACCTTTGCAGATACCAATTTAAGATAAGCTTTGGTTTACTGAATACAGTATTTTTCACAAAACTTTTAAAAATCCTAACCACATGACTGTTGTAAGATTGAGATTTTAAAAAAAGACCAAGTAAATTAAGAAAAAATCTCACTAAGACAGGAAGTTAGGTACTTAGCTCCCCTAGATCCCTTTGAAATTTCCAGCACAAATGCAGGATACATTTTTTAAGTATAAAAAAGAATCTGTGATCCTTCTTCAGTGCAGAATTAACTGGGGTGGTATTGATTCCACTTTCACTTGAGCATTTGTTTTACTGATTTTCCTCAGAAATGGAAGATCACTAAATGGGTAATCAAATCCCCTGCTTAAAACTGAATACAAACTGAAGCATTTTGAGCAGCAGTACTTTGAAAAGATTTTGGGGATGGTTTTTTTTGGAACTCCAGCCCCAGGTGAGCTCCAGTGATATATTGAGTTTCTTCCTGTGCAAGTAGCAACAAGAAAGTCTCCAGAAAGTTTTACCTACAACAAGGTAAAAAAACATACTACAGTAACAGATTTGCTGGATTTTGCAAACTATAGAAAATACACACACATGGGAGAGAAGGAAACATATTTAGGGGGACTGAGAACTGGCTGCAGATTTTTAAACCAGCAGGAAAACATTTGCAGAGGGCAAGATTTATTTCTTCTCCCAAACAAATAAATCATGAGGCATAACTCTTGACAGACCTCCACTATCGCTACCAGCGCTTTCTCAATCGATAACTACACTGCCATTATGTCCTTAGAAGAAGCAAGCAGATCCCAGACACTGCAACCCAACTACTGTGACTGTCCAGACACTCACTGTTGGGACCACCTGTATGGCAGCTTACCACTCATGTGAGCTCTACCACTATCATCAGTGCCATCCACACCAGCACTCACACTGTACCTCAAGTAGCCGCATTAATAGTAGCCTCCACTCCCTCAGTCCCCATCAATAATTACCTCAGCACTCTGCAGCCACACTGTAACCCCTTCCCAACCTCCAAAGCAGGCTAACAATTCCCTCTGCCCTCAACTCCTTCCTGCCCAACCCTTCCTGCATGTGCCTTGCACGTATACCCCTTCATCACCACACACTACCCCCTTCATCACCAGGCACCTCAGTGGATGGAGCTGGGCCACCCCAGAGCCTCCCTGTCTGCAGCCACCAGACCCCACTGGTGTTGCCACTCTGTACCTAAGCCCCTCCATACTGGCCCCACCGCCTCTGAGCACCCACCACCAAAGAGTTCCCTATAGGGCTAAGCTTTGAGGTATCTCCCCTCACCCTGCTACCACCCACACCCAAGTCCCCCTCATGACTCTGGGCACCTGCGCCCCCCACCGCCCCGCGCCCTCAAGGCCTAAACGGCCACCACCCCCCCCACCCCGGCACCCAGTCACCACCCGTATCCCTGCACCCACACACTGTTTCTACTCCGCGGTAGCCTTCCCGGCCCTTCCGCAGGCCCCGCCGCCCCCGGCCCGGCTGCGGGAGGCGGTCAGTCGGGGCCTACCGCCCGCCACGGCGCCACCGCGACGCCAACGGCCGCCGGTCGCCAAGGCAACGGGAGCCCCCGCCCCTCCCCGCCCCTCGGCGAGTTCCGAGGGTCAGCGGCGCCCTCTGGCGGCGGCCCGCGGGAGCTACCGCCGGGGAAAAGCCCGCGAAAAGCGCCGCGCCGTCCCTCGGCGGGGAGAGCGCCCCGCACCCGAGGGGTGAGGAAGCCATCGCCGCGGGGGCATGAGGCGAGACACTCCTGAGCCTCTCCTACAGAAACAGTCAGGTACACTGAGAGTGTATTTGCTTTGTGATTCCTGCACTGGCACCCCACCTTAGGAAACGAGAAAAGCAAACGTTAGCAGCAGCACGGGGATGATTTAAGTTCTGAGAGGGACCTCTGTGTGGCAAAGCTCATGGGCCAGCCAGAGTTTCACCCAGACGGACACCTACAGCAGCAGACTTAAAAGCGTGAGGTAAAATTGCAGCTATCTTCAAGAAAAAGTGCATTTCCAAACCCTGCAGTGGTATCTGCAGTTCCACACTGAAGGTGAGCTGGGTCAACCGTGGCTGCAGAGCTGCTTTCTCAGGAACAAGCTCCTTAAGCTGTCCAAGGCACTGAAAGGGAGCAAAGTCTTCCACCCTCGTAATAGGCAGCCATACAATACTGCCCGTAACCCCCTTTGCTCCACACACGAGTGCTGTGCAAAAAGCCATGCCCCAGCGATGAGGACGGGGCATAAGAAGATGGAAAGGGGTGCTGGAGGCTGATCCTGAAGTACTTCTGCTTCTCTCTTGCTGGCCAGCAGACCTCCGTTGGTTTGGGATGAGCTCTGTACGTTGTCCTCCTTCCTAGGACATCAGTGCCTGAGCCACGTAACCCTGAGAGCCATAGTCTACCACAGAAATAAATTGTGAATCGCTATAGTAAATGCCTTTGTCCTCATTCTTGGGAGAAATTCACATTTACCTACTTTGTTCAGAGTTTTTGGCCAGTCCTGTGAGAGCTTATGTTATCCCATGACAAGTCCTGTTTGATATAGTACAGCAGTCACTGTAATTAAGGCATATTGATTAAAGCAAGAGCAAAACACTTTCAGTCCTATAGGCAGCGACCATAATTTGCAATGCATCTGTATCGAAGACAGTAGGAAGATGCTGTTTATGTTCATTCAGTGGTCCCACATAACTGTTCAGCTGAGAAAGCAAAAAAGGAAACAAACAAAAAAACCCCAAATCATAAAAAACTAGTGACTTTTAATTTCCTTCTCCTGTATTATGGATTGAATGATGCTATCAGGACACAGCAGCCAGCTGACACATAAGCCAGGCATTGAATTGAAGGCAGGGAAAAAGAAAGAACAGTGTCTTAAGTCAGCTAGCAAAGGTAAACACAGCCTTGACCTTTGTACTTTGTAGCACAAGATCTTTAACTTGGACATATTTAAATCCCGCTATGCCAAAAAGTAGCAGTGCTTAAACTTGACTGTGGGCAACCTTTGCCTTTTTCTATTTGTACGGGCAGACAATATTTACATTTTTTAGAAAGTCTTGTCTTACATCTGGAAAGAAAAAATATTATGGTAAGTTTGAGTCCCTATTTCACAGATTAACAGTGTTGCCAGGATCAGGCAGTGCTTTTAGCTCTTCTTTGACCCTCTGTTAACAATCTTGAACACGGGTGCCAGGAAGACCTGCTCCATAATCTTCCTGAAGCCTGAGATTAGGCTGACTGCTCTGTAGTTCCCTGGATCCTCCTTCTTGCCCTTGAAAATGGGTGTGATATTTGCCTTTTAACGATCTTCAGGAACCAATATATACACTATATGAAATATATATAACATACACATATATAGAAATATATATGTATAAACAAGTTACCTAAAGGGAACTATGAAGAGAAGATGGAGGAGAGAAATAGCTTTACATTTCAAAGAAGGAATTTTAAAACACCTCACTTGTGCCCCTGAATCCAAATCTGTTTCAGAATTGAACGCTGATGAGCATGGGACTGCCACTTGAGACAGATCTGGGTGACAATACTCTCACTGGTACACACTTTACATAAGGACCTTTTCCCCCCTTCAGTTCTGGAAGGTGATCAAAATCTTAACTTCCAAGGCTGGGAAAAATGTTCCTTCCCTCAAATGGGGGAAGATGAGTTTTGTGACAAGATTTAGCCTTTGTTCTGCTATGTCCTCAGAAATGTGGTCAGAAACTGGCTGAACTGTGAAGAAATGGTGATAGTTGCTGCTTCTGTTGGCCCTTCAGCAGTAGCTGCGATGGTGGAGTTCACCCGCCCTTCTGTGTAACGATGGCATGTCAGAAGTGCTTTGGGAGGAAGCAGCTTGTCTATGAAAATGTCTGGAACTGGAAGGTGCTGCTAAAGAGCATGGAAATGCTGTGTGCATGGATTCCAGCTTCCCACCTCTCCCATGAGCTGAGCCTGGAGAATTCCTGTTGAGAACCAGCTGAATCCCAGTGGCCTTTCAGTCAGAAGGGTTGTGGGTACAAAAGAAGGGAAATACTCCCTACCCTCTTGAGCAAGCCCTTTTCCTCCAGGGGAATGAGGGAAATATAATTCTTTCTGGGAAGAAGCAGCTTGTATCTGGGGGATGCTGAGTTCAGTGACGTTCAGCTGGAGCAAACTTCTCCCTTCCCTGTCTGGAGCTCAACCAGGCTATCATCAGGGCTGTGGTGGCTATGATGGGCCTCCTTCTTCACAAAGAAGAGTTTCAAGGGCATGTGCATGGCCAGATATCCTGGCTGACAGAACAGGGTATGAGTCTTCTTGACGATATGTAGGTTAGAATTGCCCCTCCTCCTTTACATTGTCTCCTTGACTGGGGAAAGATGTCATAGAATCGTTCAGGTTGGAAAAGACCATTAAGATCATCAAGTCCAACCATAAACCTAACACTGCTACGTCCACCACTAAACCATGTCCATAAGCACCTCATCCACACGTCTTTTAAATACCTCCAGAGATGGTGACTCAACCACCTCCCTGGGCAGCCTGTTCCAGTGTCTGACAGCCCTTTCAGTGAAGAAATTTCTCCTAATATCCAATCTAAACCTCCCCCGGCACAACTTGAGGCCATTTCCTCTTTGTCCTATTACTTGTCACTTGGGAGAAGAGACCAACACCCACCTCTCTGCAACCCCCTTTCAGGTAGTTGTAGAAATCGATAAGGTCTCCCCTCAGCCTCCTCCTCTACAGGCTAAACCACCCCAGTTCCTTCAGCTGCTCCTCATCAGACTTGTGCTCCAGACCCCTCACCAGCTTCGTCGCCCTTCTCTGGACACGCTCCAGCACCTCCATGTCCTTCTTGTAGTGAGGGGCCCAAAACTGAACACAGGATTCGAGGTGCGGCCTCACCAGCGCTGAGTACAGGGGCACGATCCCCTCCCTAGTCCTGCTGGCCACACTGTTTCTGATACAGGCCAGGATGCCGTTGGCCTTCTTGGCCACCTGGGCACACTGCTGGCTCATCTTCAGCCGGCTGTCAACCAACACCCCCAGGTCCTTTTCTGCCGGGCAGCTTTCCAGCCACTCGTCCCCAAGCCTGTAGCGTTGCATGGGGTTGTTGTGACCAAAGTGCAGGACCCAGCATTGGCCTTGTTGAACCTCATCCAATTGGCCTGGGGCCATCGATCCAGCCTGTCCAGATCCCTCTGCAGAGCCTTCCGACCCTCGAGCAGATCAACACTCCCGCCCAACTTGGTGTCATCTGCAAACTTACTGAGGGTGCACTTGATCCCCTCATCCAGATCATCGATAAATATATTAAACAAGACCGGCCCCAATACCGAGCCCTGGGGAACACCGCTTGTGACTGGCCACCAACTAGATGTCACCACCTTCTGCTGTCCTGCACTGCCTCTTCTCTCTGGTGCCCTGTCCCAGACTTTCAGCCTCGGTGTGAGACTGAACCCAGGGAAGGCTTTCAAGCTTTCTCAAGTGTTGCTCTGCTTCGGAAGCCAGGGAAGGCATGACTGTTCTGACCTGGGATTTCACAGTCATTGATGCATCTTCCTGTGTCATTTCAGCCCTTCACTTACTGCGGAAAGACAAGCATCCTACTGTGCAGCAGGCAGCAGCTCAGGTCCTGAGGGACAACTGGGCAGACCTGCAAAATATTCAGAGCAAGAAAGAAGTCATGAAAGAGCACCTCCCCCAGGAAAGTGAGGAATAGGAAGACCACACAGGCAAGGAAATGGAATCCAGGCCACAAAGAGTTGGCTGGCTGTGTTACCACAGAGCCACTGCAATCAGCACAGAAGAATAAAGCATTGCGCATTGAACAGAACCCAGGGGTGCCTCTTTGGGACCCAGGGTCTCTTGGCAAGACCTTGTCTGGAGGTGCAGCCTTGGGTCACTTCTGGGAGTTTTAACTCTGGTTTTTATGTTGCCTAACCCTCAGTGGTGGCTTGCCCAAGAAAGGCCTGGGGAAGATATGAGGAGGGAAGGAGAATCTCTGTTCCTTCTATTGCAAAATACCCAAGAGGTATTTGAATGCTGCAGCAAGGATTGGGAGGCCTATTCTGCTCTTTTTAAAACTTGCTCCTCTGCAAAGTCTGAGATGGGGTGAAGGTGATGGGAGAAACAAACAGCTCTGGCTATACTGAAGGAAGGATGAACCAGGAAGACCTTCTTCTCCCAAGTCATATAGAAAACCCAGTGAGAGTTTGAGGAGGCAGAGGTAGGATGCAGGAAGGGCTATGAAAGGTATGGGATCTGTGAGCAAGGCAGAAACAGAGCATATAACTCTAGAAGTCCTGTATTCCACCAACAAAATGTCCATCACAAGAAAGAATGTAAGATAGCAGAGTATTGCTAGGGCTGGTTTTGAACTGACCAGTCCTGCTGTATTTAATAAAAATCAATATTGATAAAAGGGCAGAGGCAGTATGGGCCATTTGAGCGGTTGCCTATTTAAGTAACTAGAGAAATAATATTAAATGTTTTGCAAACACCCTCTAGGACTGGAAGAGAAGCCTTCACTCTTTTGGGGCATTTCTTTCCAGAATTCTCAGCCTTGCACCCTGCAGGAAAGAAACCCAGAAAACACAGATTGCGCCAAAAAGAGGCAAGGCAGAGTATGTAGTTTCCTTCTCGGTGACCTTCTAAGATGGGCTGTGGAAGGTGCTGCTGAAAGAAAAGTCTTGTAGCAAAGTTCACTCCAGAGAGCTGGTTCCCATTCTGACCCCGTCCCTAATGTTGATTTTCCCACTGAGCTGTCCCACTGACTTGACAACTGGAAGAGAAGTTCTCGTGTTTCTTTAAACTCTTTTTTTCCTCTTTGGTTTTTTTTTTTTTTAACTTCAGAAATGTGATAAGAGAGGGTAAAGTCATGGCGAGATTGGAAATTTCCATGCAAAGTGCCAGAACCATTTTTTACATATGACTATTACATAGAACTTGTTTTGGCTCCATGTTCTGATCAAGATTAAAACAGCAAATTCACCTTTTTACAGATACGTGCATGTACAAGACAATTGCCACAGACTAAAACTACATATGGAAAGGACCAGAAAGCACCTAGTACAAAGAGTTTAATGACAAAGGACTATAATTAAACATGAGACAGCATTTCTCATCAATTGCAAAGCAGAAACTGTCTTGCTCAGTTCTTGAGGAAATCTGCAGCTACTCACAGACTCCTTCTCACCTCCTAGAAATCATCGAACAGCAAATTAGGGCTTCGTGTCTTTTCCTCAGCCGGGCATTTGAGAGCAATCTCTAGCAATACTGCATAATAGCTCAAGTCTAAAGATGGTCAGTGGCAGCAGGACTTACATTTGTTTTGTCTTGGAGCAAAAGAGCAGGAAAAGGATCAGGCCCTATTCATGCACATTTGCTCTTTAAAGCCATCTCTTTCATGGCCCTTATTATCAAGTCAGTCTCTTTCGTACCACAGAGAGCACCATATACAGCTAAATTACCCACACTGTTTCCTTTCACAGTTTATACCTTCAGTATACATTTTCTACATTACATTTTTGATACCTTAATTTTTAAAGATGTAAAGACATGCCTTCTGTTGGTAGAATGGCAGAGGACTTGCCCCTCCCATGTGACATGACCCAGCAAAGAGGTCAGAAGTAGTACTCCCATACACACGCATGCATGCAGAAGAGAGCGCCACTCACCCCCCTCCCCCAAAAAAGGTAGAAATGGAGTTTAATAGAAGACAGGACAGATGATGCTCCGCAGGCGCAGGGCATGGACAGACAAGCACACCAACCAGCCCTGTTGACATGTGACTGGCCCCTTTTATCCCCTTACCCCTGTTTTCCCATGCTTATTCCTCTCCAAACCACCTTATCCCTCCTTTTTCCCCACATTTGGCTCGTCCTCTGAATATCCCATAGTAGGTCTTGTGCAATCTGAAAAATCCTCTTCACCTGCATCCCACAACATGTCCCACCCCCACAGGCAGTGATGCCCCCAGTCTGTAAGGTACTGAGGCTCCCCTGGGACAGCCCTGGGAGGGACCGTGCCTCTGAAGGGGTTATCGGGGCTCCCCTACCTGCCCTTGTGCCTCTGTGCTCCTCCATGTGTGTGAAGATGGACCTTTGATGGGCTGATAGCTCCTGGGGTGGTCTTGGGAGCAGCCAGGCAGGGTATTCCTCAGGCTCCTCCACCCGCCATTGCTCCTCTGCCTTCCTTCATGTGTGCGGAGAAGAGCCTTTTATCGCGTAATCCCACAGTGCAGAAGGGTTTAAAGGAAAAAAAACCTGAAGGATGCAAAGCAAGGGGTGATGTGGGCAAAGACACCAGCCAGGGCAATATCACTACAGCAATGAAATCAGCGGCATCCGAGTTAGCTGTGATCGGTGTTAGTTCACATCAGGGAGTGGCTGAATGTTCAGAGGAGGCTGAGGTCCTGTCTGGATGAAGCTGGAGGAAGGAAAGCAGTATCAGGTGGATTTGCTTCACTGGAAGTTACCATCTCTTCAACTAATACCTGCTATTCTGCAACACACCAAAGCACTCGTGTATTTTTCCTTTAATCGGAGAAGATAGGATGACTTCCTTTCTGATTTGGATAATGGCTAGAGAGAAAGACATGTTGAATGAGGGGGTGGAGGAAGAAAGGTGATCCACTTTCTCAATCTGATAGGAATATCACTACACAAAGATACCTGCAGGCTTTTTCTTGAAGGTGTCATAACACTTTGTGTTTTACTGAAATCAAAAACATGCTTATATCTTTTTATTCTTCTGAGAGCTTAACAACTCCTTGACTTTGTATGGGGAAGACTAAGAGGAGGGTTGGTAGGGCCCTTCCTTCTGTCACTAGCTTTGGTCCTCTTGGTGCCACCTTGAGAGTGCTCAGGCTCAAATCACATGTAAAACAGCTGCTCCATGCTTACACAAAAAAAGCAGATTCTTCAGATCTACTAAATCAGCGCAGAGCAACTGTGGGGTCAGGCTGTATACCGGTTGCAGGCTCTTTCCATCTGAAGTTACTGAGGAATCTGTCTGAGGGTCCTTGCCATGCATGTCATTCAGGTATTTTCGGTATTGTAAACACTCAAGCTATGAACTGGCAACTGCTCTGAGCTGGGACAGCCCTTGCATACACAATCCCACAAATTTCACCTGAATCCATTTCAAGAAAAAATCACTAAACTAAACGGGAGTAGGAGAGAACACATCTCTATTTTAACAGACACAGCACACACCCCATACACAGTTTTGCAGCTGTGACTTGTCACGATGCTGGAAGCCTCTGCCACCCGGAGCTTCCCAGCAGCAAGGGCTGCTTTTCCCTAAGCTTGGGTCCAAAGTCCCTGATTAAAGGGGGAATCGGTTCGGGCAATGGGGACACCAGACCCATCAGTTCCGGCTCCACCCGGCAGGGGCCAGGCGTGCCCACAGCTGCCAGCCGATACAGCCTGGAAAGGCTCAGCCTTACCCCCGCCTGCCGCCTTCTTCTTTGGGACTGATGTGAGAGGGGAAAAAAGTGATATTTAACACAACAGAAAAATACGTTCCACGCACCAAGAACGCCAAAAGAGCCCTCGCTTCTAATTAACGTACCAAACCATGTTTCTTGATCCGCACTGAACAGTTCAGTGTGGGTTTGAATAGATACAGTTTAGTATGCTGCATTAGGATGAATAAATGTGGTACATGGATGAGAGATGCTTGAATGAAAATTATTGTGGGGAGAAACCGAGTTTTGAGCTTTCACAAGGTTTCCAGTTCACTTTGAGCCTTGTAAACTGAATGGAAGCCTTATTAAAGGCTTATTAAGCCAGAATTTTACTGGATAGTGCATAAAGCATGCTCTAGTCCCTAATTTTGCCATCAGGAAGGAAAAGCCACATATGAAATACATGAAATTGAAAAGACACGTAATTTACCAAACCTTTATACCAATGCCATGTATACTAAATTTTCGCTAAAAAGCGTTAAATTGTTTTACCATATCCAAGTTTGAGTAGGAGATGAAACATAAGAATTTATGGTTAGCAGGAAGCCAGTGCTGATGATCTAGGATTTGGGGAATGAATGGATTCAGGCTGGGAACACAATGGGGAAGTCATCTAAAACTGGGCTCCTGCAAGTGAGACCAGAGCAAACGCCTCATGGGCTGCCCGCAAGGCACAGTAGGCCCCACTCCCGGGCACTCCAGAGACTGAAATCCTCCAGCTGCCCCAAAACAGAATTAAAATATAAAGCAAGTGTTGCGAGAACATG
Organism: Gavia stellata; assembly: GCF_030936135.1. Lineage (NCBI taxonomy): Eukaryota > Metazoa > Chordata > Aves > Gaviiformes > Gaviidae > Gavia > Gavia stellata. Next base: position 7,100,430 of record NC_082594.1, read on the forward strand.
AAAATACCACCACGCCAGCTCTCCACGTGACTGGGGCTCAGTGCTGTCACCCTGCACCCTGAGGGACTCCGGCTTCAGAAATGACCTTGGTGCCTTGGCTGCTGAGTGAGGCGCTTCAAGGGGAAGGTCCTGCTGAAACACCCTGTCAAGTGGTGGCGTGTGGGTTTTGTGCCACTAATTAAACAGAAAAGCTCTTACAGCGGCTTCCTGGGCAAACAGATGACTGAAACCTCTGTTATCGCTGCCTCTATCTTTACTGCAAACAGGGGCGTACGTTCACTCCTCTTAGGTTGCCTACCACCAGGTACAGTGAAATACTGATCGTCTTACCTCAAGGCGGCTGCCTACCACCAGGTACAGTGAAATACTGATTGTCTTACCTCAAGGCGGCTGCCTACCACCAGGTACAGTGAAATACTGATCGTCTTACCTCAAGGCGGCTGCCTACCACCAGGTACAGTGAAATACTGATTGTTTTACCTCAAGGCGGCTGCCTACCACCAGGTACAGTGAAATACTGATTGTTTTACCTCAAGGCGGCTGCCTACCACCAGGTACAGTGAAATACTGATTGTTTTACCTCAAGGCGGCTGCCTACCACCAGGTACAGTGAAATACTGATTGTTTTACCTCAGGACGGCTGCCTACCACCAGGTACAGTGAAATACTGATCATTCTACCTCAAGGCAGCTAGTCAAGTTAAGCTGATACTCCCTGCGTGGACTTCATGTGAAATAGCCACCTTCCGCTGTGGGGCAAGCCCGCCTCCACGAGCTCCCCGCCTCAGAAGCGCCCTCTCAAATCCGCCCCCGAAGGCTCCCACTGCACCGCGGGCCGAGTCTCGCCGCTCCGCTCCCGGTGCCACAGGTGACACGAACACGAGCGCGGCTCCGGCGGAGGCGGCGGAGGGCGGGCCCGAGGCGCGGGGAGCCGCCCCGCTCTGAGGGACGCGGCGCCGCCATTGGCCCGGCGGCGGCGGCGGGTTGGGGCTGCCTCTCCTCGCGCCGCCGCCTCCCTTCCCCTCAGACAAGCGGGGAGGCGGCGTGGGGCAGCGGCGGCCGGCCGGGACGAGGTAACTGACGCTGTCTCTGACCGGAGGGAAGGGAAGGGGAGGGTTGGGTAGGGGCAGCCGCGGAGGGGGCAGCGGGGTGCCGCGCTGCCCCCGGCCCGCTGAGGCGGCGGGAGGGGTGAGGCTGCCCTGAGGGGTTTCGGGGGGTGGGGGGGTCTTGTTAATGGAGTGACTCAGAGGTAAAAAAACCCGAAAGCATACAAACCACCCGTGCCCGCAGTGCTGGATCAGCGTGAGGATGAGCCGGGCGGCAGCTGCGGAGTCCTGACTCCAAGCTTTCGGCAGCCGGGCTGCTCCGTGCTCGAGTGTTTCCGCGGCGGTTCGGTTTGCAGGGCCCGTTCGCCTGAGGATGGGGGAGACCTCACAGGTGTCTCCCCGGGCCAGGCCCTGTTATTACAGCCGGAGGGAAGCGCCGCTGGTCAGCGACTTTCCTCAGAACCGATGCTGGGAGCCGGTGTGAAGAACTGCACCCCCCGCCCCCCCCGCCCCTTGCAAGGGGGGCCGTGCGCTGGGGCATCCCTGTTCCGCTGAAGGGAGCTCCTGGCTGGTGGTGAGTGCTGAGTAACTGTAAAAACCTACCTGCGCCTAGCTTCTGTAGAGGCCTGCTTTAATAAAAGGACTCTCTTTAAATAAAGAGGGTGCTTAGATCTCAGTTGAGAGATGTTAATGACCTGTATGTAAATAGTAAACACTTTCATTTGAAACACTAAAATAATTGCATCTTCCACGCTGTCTCTGGAGTGACTTGCAGAATTGGAGCTGGCCCTAAAGTCTAATGCACTCGGTTGTGCCTTTCCTATGTGAGCAGAAGGATGTGTTTATAAGATTGCCATTGCGGGATAAAGGTCACCTGAACCTGGGGACAGATTGGCAAGTGGCAAGACAAGTATTTCTGAACTTTCTCAAAAGTGTAAGGGGAGGGGACTTAAAACATGCTTGACAGGATGCTCTGAAAAGAAACTTGATTTTCTTTGATAAAAGAAGCAATCAAAGTGTTGCAACAAAATATTTGTGTGTTTACGTATATCAGAGAATTGGAGATCTCTGTGATGGAGTGTTTAAAAGACTGATGAATCAAACCACTTTACTAAACTGATATGCATCAACAATACAGATTTCCAGTCATTAGGTCTTAATTACTGTCAGTCATTATGACTACATTTTCCAAACAGTTCTTAGCAATCACATCTGTAAGTGGTAGTAAACCGAGGAGTATACAATGCCATGGAGCTGATGTCCATAGCGCTCATGACTACAGTACTTGATGGCCTCGGTTACTGAGGTCAAGGTAAAGTGCTTGAGAGCTCTTTGGCAAGAGAAGCTGGAATTGAAGTGAGCATTTTGTGATTTTCATAAATTACTATCTTTGCTTATTGGTAGTGTTTTATGCACCTTGCTGCCTCCCTGGAAGAAAAGGGTGTGATCACATCTGCCTTTGACATAGTTCACATTAGTTTTGGGAGTAAGACTCTGCCCTAGTTTTGCTAGGCATCTTCTTTAGATGCCTGATGGAACCAGAATAATCCTGCAAAATAAATATCTCCTCTTTGTCTATTTGGTTTATTTTGGTTTCACCTGACATCTTTCCCGCCCACTCTACATCCTTTGCTCTTATCTTGCAGATTTTACTATTTGCACGCTTTCCTGTGCACTCTTTGGGCAAGTATACTGTAAGTGTCTGTCCATTTGCAGTTATGTGCTATTTATATACTTATGCATAGCTATGTTATAAAATAGTCCTTGTAATGCTAAAATGTTAGAAAATGCTTATGCACTGTTACAAATTACCATATTTTAGTGTGCTTGTGTCTGGTTTTAAGGCAAGGAAATAATAAGCATCTTGCTTACTCTGCATCTACCTTATGGGTGCTCTGCTTTGGCTGCAAAGCACGTTCTTGAGTTTTCTGAAGCTGCCGTTGGACCTGTCTCTCGTTAAAGAAATTTCCTTCCAGCATATTTTGCAGCCCAGAATAATGTATTATCCGTTTCACTGTCAGGCTTTTAAAATGCAGTGAAATAAGTATTCATGTTCTTGTTTACCAATGCTGACAAAGGCCAGAATAAACAATACTCCATTGCCCCCAAAAATTAATGCCAGAAAGGTGAATTTGTCTTTTCTCTAAAGCACTGGGTAGACACCATGGACAGATGCTTTCTCTGGAGTAAACTCCCATTATTCTGCAGGAGACGCTTGCCAGATTCCCAAGTGGAAGAACTGCTCCAGTTTAGTACTTGGAAAAAACCTTTGACGCTTGCACAGAAGGTGAGATTTTAAGTGCTGCATGTAGGAAAAAAGCTTAATCAGGAAGCTAAATAGTGGGATGAAGTTGAAGGAATTACTTGTTTTCTACCCTGTATCATGTTTCCTGTGCTCATGACAGAAAGGAATCAGCTTTCCCAGTGGTGAATAGTCAATCTTCATTCAATAGCAACTTGTTTTGCACCATAGTGAACAACTTGTTTCTCTGCACAGTGAGTACTCTTCATCCAGTGTGGCTGACTAACAGATAACCGCTAAAGCAGCAGGTAAACTTCTGGTGCTCAAAGTCCATCACCTGTTGCATTTAAAGTCAGCTTATTTAGGTTGCTCATAAGTCAATCTAAGGAGGCCCCTTAGTTTGATCTTCCAGTGCCATAACACTTACACTTTATGGTATGCCAAGCCAGTGATGTTGCATTTGCTGTATTAGCAGTCTCCAGTTCTTTAGCTTATTTGGGCATAAAGTGAGCGACAGCTGATTTTAGCAGACTTATTCATGCTTCATTCTTGTGGTAGGGAGTCATTCCAATTCACCTGAGTACAGCAACTGGCTGTGCTAGATTCTTGTAACTTGACTCTGTTTATTGCATTGAGAGCCGCAACGGGAAGAGATATAATGTACGTGTGAGGAGGAAAAGAACACTTCTCCCCTCTTCTTATTTTATAGCTCTTTATCTGGATGATAATGCCAGACTGTTTTTGACCTGAGTCCCGCTCAGTATCCTGTGCGAATACACCAAATTCATGAACAACTTGACAATATTTCTTCCTCCATCTTGCTATACTCCTTTTCCTCTGTGGTATAAATCTTCTAAAAGTTAATTTTTCTTTTCTCTCTCTCTCCCAGTAAAGGAGATTCTGCATTTCCATCTCTGTCTGTTTCTACATATAAAATGTGTGCGTGTGTGTAAATAAAGGTAAGAACAAAGGAAATGCTTATTTGCAGTGTAACTAGCAAGGCAATATCATGGACTCATTGCCAGATGCTTTTGTTCTACAAAAAGATCAAACTGAATATCTGTAAACTCCATATTAAATTGTCTGCCCAGTGTTTCTATCAGTCTGATTCTGACTGACTGATAAATTGACGGTGATTTACTTTTGTACGGGCTGGATGGACTACAGTTGACTATGTAATCCCAGCTATGTAACTAGAGCTCCAGAAGTAGATCAATGTATTCAAGAATTCCTGGGTTAGAGACGGTTTTAGACCATCAGCTTTTTAGATGTTAAAATCTACCCTCATACTTTTCTTCTGGACTGAATTTACATGGCTTATGTGATTCAAAAAAAGCATTAAAAATAGAACATCAGTTATGAGAAATTAAGGGTGAGGTCCAAAAATCCTGTGTAATTGCACTTTAGGCACCATAAGAAAAAGGTATGTGTCTAAGTCCTAGGCAGAAGTCTAACAAACAACCAGAAGTAGTGAGCCCTTGACCTTCTATTCTGGTCCTGCCTACACAAAACTGGTACGGCCTTTTTTTTTTTTTGACTGTGATGAATTTGCAGGTTGCCTATATTCCACCTGCGTATTGCATGAGTATGTAGCTCTCTGAGTTGTGGATTGGTTTTGTTTGTTTGTTTTTCAAGCCTGGAATAATGTATGTTAGTGGAAATGTCATTAAATTTGTCTTGTTTCATAGAGATTAGAGTACTTGTCTGGAGATTAAGAGACCTGGATTAAGAATTAATACCCTGGGGTTACTCTCCTGTTCCCTCTGCCCTCTAGAACTCCACTGCTGTGTAGCCAGGAATGCAGGGCTGGCTGGATGAGGAGAGAGAGCTTGGTTTGTAATGTGGTGGCCTGACTGAGAGAAAGTAGACGTGGGTGCTTGTTTCTGCTTGTGAGGTTGTGACATCACTATAAACTAACAGCCATTCTATGAGATGGGCAGTTTAATCCTTGGTAGTGCAGCCCTAGGAAGGGTTAAAAGTGGACCAAATGAAACCTTCAGAGACTGTCTTATATTTTAGAAAACAAGGGGGTGTGAGTTTGAATACTCTTGGGTTAAGTGGTTTTGGGGGCTTTGTTTTTTGCTGCTTCCTGGGTATGTGCTGTAGCCATTGGGCAAGACAGAGCTAACACCTTGCATAGCTATGCTCTTAAAGAATGAGCCACTCCTGCAAAACTAAATACCTGTTCAGGGACAGGCATTATACTTCGAACCCCAGCCTCACAAACTCTAAACTCCTGATTTTGCTACCTGTGTCTGAGAAACAATTTCAGTCACAACCTTCTTCTCCCTCTTTCCTATCACTGTGCTTTTCAGCAGCATTTGTAGGGCAAATCCCATTCATACTGTGTGATTTGACACCACACCTCATCCAGCGCAACTTTAGGCCGCTACAAAAACTGTTCCCTGCTCCTCAATTCTCATGTGTAGCAACTGGGTTTAGCTCTCACCGTGTCCTTTCAGGCTCCTTGCATCATAGTGCACCTTGTTTTTCGGTGCCCGAGTGCTCTGATTGGATCTGGCCGTAAATATTCAGTGAAACTGGTACCAGTCAGGGAAAAGACTGGGTTTTACATGCTGTAGCCCAGCCCAGCAGTGCAAACAATCTCGTGAATGAAGTTTTCATGGCTGATAGACTTCCTGTTATTCTTGCAATTTAATATCACTTTTAAGGAGGACTGACATTGCTGCTTGTGGGTTTCAACTTAGCCAAAATGAAACTGCTATCAGATGGAATATTCATACTATGGGGCTATCCATTAAAACATTGTTATTCAGGGGAAGATGAGTGATTTTTCCTCTTAATAGGGAGCTATAGTAAGCTTTTTTAATGTATCTATTAAAAACCCAGCAATAACTCTGAAATAAAAACTTCATTGCAAAGGTTAAGTTAGTTTTAGTGACTGAGACCTGATTCTGACTGTTCTGTCTGCAAACTGTAGGCTAGCTTTTTCTGACCATTTTGATTTCTAACTTATCTGTGAACTTCTCCAAAGTGCTTTTTCTCCCACCTCCCTCTTTAGCTTACTTATTGTTTCTATGACTGCAGGACTCCTAAGAACATTCTTCTTCCTCTGGCACCAGATTTCTACTAGTAATTGGATTCTGTGTAAGTCCCTGTTTTCAGGTAGGTGTGTGTCTCAGTTACTGTAGCAAGGACCGGAGTAATTGACGCAAGCTTTCCTAGTAGCCTTCAGATTACATCAATTATTAGGTGGGTAATCTTAACCTTAAAAACTTGCATGAGAGAGTGAGTGTCTAAGGTCAGTGGTTAGTCAGTCGTCTCGTGAGAAAGGATAGCCAAAGGCTCTGTGCACATTAGTGATCAGTTAAACAGAGCTGTAGTTACACTAACAAGGTTGGTAGCTGAAAAGTAAGGGGGTTGCAGTGACAAATTAGAGCGGTTTAGGTGAGTAAGGGATGATTTTATTTCCCACAGCTACTTGTTTATATAGTTAATCGTGTCTGAGAATGATGGGAGTGCCTTTTGCAATGTTCTGTAGGATCTCAGTTTTGTGTTGGGCTACAGGCAAAGCTGCTCTGGTGAAGCTGAGATCAGCGGCCTCCCTCAGGGGAGGCAAAGACGATGTAAAATGTTGCCCTCCCGATTTGGCAGTTTTATGTTCAACCTGTACCACAAAGCTGCACCCTCTTGCAGAGGAAATGTGCTACCACCAGTGACCGGAGCAGTTGGCTGTGACAGTGCTTTAGAGCAGATCAAAGCGATGCATAAAAGGGGCAACCTATTAACCCACCGGTTCCTAGTTTTAAGAACATAGTGGAGGAAAATCAGTCTGTTAATGGTGGTGGCTGTCCTTGCTGAACTAGCTCATCACCTCAACTCAAATGAGGAGTGAGAGTGGGGACTCTTAAACTCACAGGGATGCAACAGATACTGACTAATAGATTCCCATAACAATGGGATAAAAATCACAAGAGAAGTCATGTGGCCAGGCTTTGAAATGAACGTTTTACAGTTTCTGAAGAAACTTTGAATACTTAAGAGTCTTCCAATTAGTGTCCAAGACTGAAAGTGCTCTACAAAATGTCTTACTGTCAGCTCAACAGAGTAAGCATTAGTCTAAGTATTTGAATGCAAATCCATGTTTGCTATGTGTAACACAAATTTCTTTACATCAGTGCTGCTAGCCCGTTAATAAAGTCCTCCTATTAGAAAACCTGCATTAGCCAAGAGTCAGAACTACACAGTGACTGTGTAAACTGCAGCTCAGTTCTTTGCTTTCACATAGAAAAGATTATCTAACCAACATGCAGGAAGTGTGTCACTTCCCAGTAGCCACTGATAGGAAATACTTGTTAATTAGTCGCACTGGTTTTGCACACTTCCATTCTTGAGTGGTACAATTTCCAGAACAGAGTCCTACCTAAAAAGTATGCAAGTACTTGCTAAATAGTAGGAGAGCAAGGAAGCAGGGTAAAGGTAAGATAGTTCCCCTGAAGTCTCCAGTATCTAAACTTGTCAACACCTCTACATAGGGAACATTGTAACTTTGATTTGCTTAAGGCTAAAATTTGCTAAACCCAAGAACAATATGCTTAACAACAGGGATTTTTCAGTTCCACAGCACTATTCTTTGACAATCCATATCAAGGGAATTAATGTAGAAAACATCCTACAAGTATAGTGAAGACTTTGTGAACATCTGCCTAGGAAGAAAACAAAGTAAATCACTAGTTATGATTTATTGAGGGCTGTAACTGCTCACAGAATCAGGGATTATTTTTTTTTTAAGCAAAGAGGAGGGGAATATAGGGTTAGTGGCCTTTTTGAAATTCCAGTAGCACAAGAAAAATTAGAAACCAGGCAGTGACTCCTTGTTGTTCCAATATGTTTGGGAAAGTTCCTTTCAGATTTTGCACGTGTACAAGCATTTAAGTGAAGGAAAGCCTAAGCTGAATGTGGGAGAAGTATACTCACAGCACAGGCTGCCTAGGGGAATTCTGCCATTTTAGCCTTTTGATCATTTTTATTTTGTTTTGCCTTTTTTTTTTTAAGGACCTCCTTATACATAACAGATGTTTTTGTTTGACTTGCATCAAGAAAAAATGCTCATTGGCCTAGCGCAGGGAATGCCAAATCTCAAACTGGAATATGGATATTTTTTGGAAGAATGGGGCAAGGGAAGAAAAGGAAAAGGATTCTGCAGCTCCTGGTTATATGCAAATGTTCTCTGTTGGACACTGGGGGTGAGAGGAAGAGCAGGTGTGTTTTCCACTCTACAATAAAAGTTTGTGAGAAGGAAAGGGAGGTGCTGTTGACCCCTTCTCGCTCTTCTCTTCTGTACTGAATCTGTACATTTAAGATGGCAAGTCTCCAGAAGAACAGGGCGAGCACTTCTTTCCCATAAAATGAAAGAAAGGAAGCCATTGGCATCTTAACAAAACCTTTTTAAGGAATTAATAAATTACTTGCGTTATGAGTTTCAGGGTTGGGGCAGGGGGGAAGGCAATCTTTTGGCTGTTGTGGAACTTCATTGCTAGGATTTGAATCTGTCTTGTAATTATGTGGGGAAGACATTCAGAAAAAACTAGCCATTAAATGCAGAAGTGTGTCAGATAAGCGTATGTATGGACAGAAGAACTTCCCACCAAGTAAGCGGTTTTCTTCCAGTCTCTCTTAAATGTTTTAGTGCTTAACTTAAATCTGTTTTCAAACAAGAAATAAAAACACTCTCTTAAGCTGGACCCTGTGCGGGTCTAATGCCAATGCTGACATGAAGAATGAGAAAGTGACAATGGGCGCTTGAGCCTTGTGAGCCCCCCCCCCCCACTTCTGCTTTTGGAAGGAGTCTAGTCCCTCTGTAAAGGGAGATGAGAGTAATTGAGACAAAATAGATAGTACTCTGCCTTCAGAGATCTAGAGGATTGAGCCACCTTCACTATTATGTTTCAAGTCCCTTACCCTGAGAAAATACTCTTTGTGTTCTAACTCTTGAGGAAAAGAATTAGCAACTAGAAGAATGAAGTTCTTGCAAACGAACTATTGTTAATTCAAACAGGATGCCTACTGGGGTTAAACCACAACACAGTGCCAATAGTATGATGTGCAAGGAAATACAACTAGATTTGAAGAACCTTGGAATTTATAATGAGATATGCTGATGTTATTGATGTTAACTTGCTGGAATCTCTGTAATTTTGAAGCTGCTTCAAAATTCAGGTATTTTGAGTAGCTTTATACTAATGGCAATGTAAAATAAATGAATGGCATGGCATCTATAGTTAGTCTGACAAGCAGTGTTTAGATGTGTTTCTTCTGAGGCTTCTCTTTAATTTATGAATCGCCTATTCCAGAGACCACATCCTCTTGAAACCACTGGCCTAATGATTGTATACCATAATAGGTATAGAGACTGACATTCTTAGGCACTGCTGCCAATATCCAAGCCCTATGAAAGAAATGGCAAGCGGCTGCATGTGATTAAAGGGATTAGGCCACAACCAAAGCAAATTACTCTTTTCTCTTCCAATTTTCAGTTGTTTTATCTTCTTTCTGTTATTAACACTTTGCTCTCTTGTTCAGAGTAAGTTTTGTGTAAAACAAAACAATTGCTTGTATAGTCTTCAAAGTGATGAAGGTCTTCACTTCTTGCCAAACAAGAGTAAAATGAAATCATAGACAGAGCAGTGTGGACCAGCAAAGCAGATGTTACTGGAGAAAAGTGGAATTTTTCTCAAGTGCTTGTATTACTCTAGCTACATTTCTTCCTCTTCCAGCTGGCTGAAGGTCATTATGTAAGGCTGTCAGTGAGAGTATTTTAAGATTGCGACTACTTTGCAGGTTAAAAACAACAGGGGTCATTTTGGTACTGTGGAGGAAGGGTAAGGTGTGAGCAAGGCTTGTTGTATATTATATTTTTGGGGGGTTTTTTTGAGTGATTATTTGATCCTATAATTGCAGATAAATAGATTCTTTCCCTTAACTGTATTGTAATGAATATTGCACAGGAGAACACATTAAGTTTATTACTGGAATGAAATAAAGCATTGCTGTGCTTGTAATAAGGCAACACTGAAGTTGCTCTTACAGATATCCCCCACTTCTGCAAAGGTCCCTGTTCCACCAAACACCCTCAGCTTCACAACTAGCTAGATAAGAACTTCTCTCCCTCCCACTGACTAAACATACATGTTGGCAAATACTGTTCTCTAAGCTAATCTCTGGGACTGTTGGCAATATGATATGCTGTGTACATTTAGCTGTTATCATTTTGAAAATGCTCTGATAACATGCGTTGAAAAAGCAGCTGGATTGGCTACAGATATGCATATCTTACTGGATGATCTCTTCCCTTCTGCCCCTTCAAGAATTAAAATGACAACAGGCCTTCTAGTGTTTGTTTTAAGTTCAGGTCCTTACCATTGCGGGCAAGCATGTTTAAAACTCTTGAATGATGGCTTAAGTCCCTCTTGAAAGTTAATAGCTTTTCTTTCTCCACTACTCAAACTGAAATCCATAATCCTCTGATCTTATGCAGAAACATGTTCATGACCATCTTAAACTATTTGCGCTTGTGTCAACACTAGCATTTAGCTTAATAAGCTGTAGTCCCTTCATGGGATTTGCCTCATGTATTTACAAAAAAATTATATTCTGTAAGCCTAGGATGGTGCTGAATTACCTGTGACTGTACTGCTTAAATGTCAGTGGAGAATCAAATTTGTTCAGGAGAGCGTGATGATTTGTTTGTTTGTTGCAAAACTGTAGCTTGTAGGCCTTGTAGTCAGAGGTACCGTTACTGCCTCATGCGACCTCCGAGGGTGATAGGGGCCAATTTTGCAAAGCTCTTATTGCTCTTAATGTTCTTCTTGGCTTCCTTGCTTCAAAATAAAGGATTATTATTTCCTGAGCATGGGCGTAGGACAAACTTAGTTACATATTTTCTGAGAATAATGAGTTTCTCTGCAGATACAAATTATTATATTACACAATTCCATTTATCTGTCTTCCTCAGCTTCCTGTTGCCTTATGTCTGGACTTCCAACTCATCCTTGTTGCTAGCGCTGGTATGTTCTGGCAGTGAAGATAGAAAGTTAGGAAAATGTGTAGCTTTCAAATGCCTAAAACCAAACGCTCTCATTTTTAAGAGCCAACAGATTCTTGTAACTGAATGCTTTATGGGATGAAGATGTAGACAGATGAGAGTCACTGATCAGCCATGCCTGCAGGGTAATTGTCCAGCTGAAGGAGTTGGTGCAAATAGGGGTGCAAAAGCAGCTAAAAGCATAGGATTGGCTGTCACCTTCCTCTTGTTAGAAGGCATTGGCTGCAAGACAGATTCTCTGGAGCAAAGCTCTAGCAGCTTAGGTTTACTGTACGAGAAGCACTTGAAAAGTAATTTTGCAATGTAAATTTAGGACATTATGAGGTTTCTGCATGCAAAAGGAAATCTTGTTGATTTGGATGGAGCAGCTGACTCTGGGGTTTCTCTGTTTGTTTTCTGATCTCTCTATGAACTTAATGTCAGTCATGGCAAACTACTCCAACCTCTTCCTTGCCTCTCCCTCATTACGTCCCATATGTATACACTGAGTAAAAACTTTAAAATCTAAGCTATGATTGTGGTATCTCTTAATGTGATATCTCATAATGTTTGGAATGCAGTATTTGAATTAACATTGCTCTTTTGTGCTTGGGAGAAAGCAGTGGGGCGGGGGTCAAACAGAGCTCTCTGTAGGGTAAACAAGTTTGTGAACAAGGTTGTCTTTCTGTTATGACTTGTGTTTTAGAAAAATGTAAAGCCTTACTTAAAGGAATTGAGGTGTATAACTACCTGAGAGGTTTTGAGAAATTTTATGAGATAAAACTTCTGGATGAGTGCCTGGCCTAAAGCACTTCAAAGTTCTGAGCCGCTTGCGAGTGTGTGGGGGAAACTACATCTTGGGTCTTCTTTCTATCTCTTTTACTGCCAAGACACAAAAGCTTTCATGCATGAGTTACATAAACAAGAATCTGAAATTACATTTTATTACAGGGATTAGAAATCTTTTATGAAAGGGAAGATTTTTGTGTGGTTTCACTTGAATTTAAGGTTTAAGGAAAAAAATCATGCCAAATATCTCAAGACTCACAAATGTTAGTCTACAGCCTTTCTCCAAAAATCAGTCAATGTGGTATTTCTATGGATTTCCATGATTTAATCAGTCTGATATGGATCTTTCAGTCTTATTTGAAACTTAGGTCTGAAAACTGTCCTTGCAAAGGAAAACTTTCCATTGAACTAGCAGTGGCACCAAACAAACTGTTGAGACCTCTCCATTCTTTTTGGCATGTATAGGGGCTTTCAAGAGGAGAAAAAAGTCAAAAAAGACATCAGAAGAATTGAGCTCGGGGTGGTGGTAGTGGGTGACTTGAAGTAGAGGAAGGCATTGATTATTTTTAAATTTTTTTTAGTTTTTATATTTTATTTTTTAATTAGCCTTAGGTCTTATAACAGGTGCTATACTCTAAGCCAGCAGTTTTCACTGTCTGCTTGGAATCAGTGCTAACAATCTTTTGCAGAAAGCTGGCCTTGCAGTAACTTGTATCAGCGGGTCTCATGAGGTTGGCCAAGTACACTACACAGAAAGAGGTTTTCTTCTTGTTTATGCAGAGGCTAAAAGCTGCTCTGATTTCAGTTTGTGACTGGCATGGTTCCAGCAACTGAAGACTTGTTATCATAGTGAAATGTGATACAATTTGTGCTATATGGATGATACACATTAAAGGGGGGGCAAAAAACCCCCAACTGATTATTGCTGTTTTTTTCAGCTGCTTATGCAGTGAGATCAGGGGCCAGTTTTTCAGGCATTCAGACGTGCCTTAACTGAAGCATTATGTTGTTAGCTTTGCAAAGGAACATAAAGGGTCTCAGCTGCACTACTCAGCACTGGGGAAGCTTTGTATCAGTTGTTTTTTTTCTCCCACCATAGGTTATGATATGATGCCATGTAAATCTGAATACAGGATGAGTGCAAGTGTATCAGTAGAACAGAATTCACATAGGATTCTCCTCTGAAGAGCTGGGGGGAGAATGTGCTCCAGTTAAGCCAGACATAGTAAATATGTCAAACTTAGCAAAACACAGCTTTGTGAACTGTGAACCATGTTGTATGATATCTACCAGGAAAAAAATGGCTAAGAGCCTGTCAGGGTAGGTCATATCTTGCACCTGATTGAAAACAAAGTGGGAGTGCAACTGTAGTTGCAGAAACTGCTCTACTGAATGATGGTATCTGGGAAGTTTAGTAGCAGTGCAGCTTGCTGTGAGCTCCCACAGCCTGTGTGGATGCTCAGCTCAAGTCACTTGGAGAGGACCGAAGTTCTGCTTCCACTAGTTTTTATTAACTTGAATACTGTAAGACACTGATGAAGCCTGCAGCTTGTTTTGTAAATGCTGTCCAACTATTTCTTTTAGATTTTTAAATGAATCTAGTAGACAATATAACACTTCTTCCCTCAGCCTTCTTTAAACACAAAGACATGGTAAGATACCATTGCTATGACAGCTTTCTTACAGACTTGATTGACCTGAGGCAAGAAGCTTGCCTGATTTACAAGAAAAATCCTTGATGATTCCAGGTCTGAGGTGTCAAGGTTTTGTGGTTGCCACGTAAGCTTCTGTGCCTGTTGGCAGCTGTGCACATGCCATTCAGTCAGCATCCAGGGCTTTGGATTAGCACTGTGGATGCTGACTGGTGTATCTGATGTGAAAAGTTCCCACACAATAGTCAAAACAGATAGCCATACCTGTTCATAAGCCGAAGGAGTACTGTTGTAGGTCCTCAACAAATTTAGGACTGTTATGTTTGTTGGTAGCCCTATAGTAAGCACTTTTTACGTCTGCCTCACTATAAAACTGTCATTTTCTAAATATAAATAAAGTTACAGATGGCAGGTTGTTTGAGATACTGTTATATCAACCTCATGGAACAAAATTACAATGAGAATCATGGAGAAGATAAATATGGCAGCCAAACAGAACCACATGCAGAAGGTTGTTGGGCTTTTTTTTTTTAGCAGCTGCCTTCCACATCTGTAAGAAATGCTGTTATCTTTAGAGATGAAGTTTCCTTTCGACTAGTGTCAGTGCCAATATCTTGTTTTAATCTCCTGCTTTAACTCTGTGGCCAGGGGAGCAAGCGCAATGCCTTGTTGCATGATTTTAATGCTCATTAGATTAATACGATGTCACCATCCTGTCTGCCAGATGGCAGTGTCAGACTGCAGGGGCTTAAGGCAGACACACACACACCTAAAGGGTTGTGATGGTAGCTGCTTAAAAGAGACCCATCCAATAACTACATCTGCTTCTCTTCTGTCTCTCACCAGGTTTGTCACTAGGGATGCTTCTGAAGCTTACATTAAATTCAAGCTATTTATTTCTTTTTCTCTGGCTTCATTACATCCATAGTGATGTAACCCTGAGGCACTAAGGGACTCAACTCTAGATACAGCTGACTCCCTGCCTCCCCCCCTTTATTCCTCTGAGGTTTTTTTGAAGAGGCGGCTTCTGTCTTTGACAGTTGGGATTTCCTTGTAAGTGAATAGTGCTCTGGAACCATGGCCTATAAACCAGAAGCAAAACAGTATTTTAAATTACTGCTTGTAAATGCAGTTTGGTTTGGATAAAGCAGTCAGGTTCATGTTACCACATGACTTCTAATTCCACATACTCAAGATGGTTATGCAGAAATTATTTCACATTTATTCCATATGTTCTGTAGGACAGTAATTGGGCCTACATGCAATCATATTCCTGATATAATTATACACTATTAGTTGTAAAATGTTGTGGGTAAAAGTTACATTTATGTCTTGTAAATTAAGTTGTATTGAAGCCTATGGTGACCATAGATACCCTGACTTTCCTTCCCAAAGCAGGGGCTGGTATAAAGGAGAGGGAAATGACTCAAATGTTTCCCTTCCTCTTGACCTCAACAACATAGCAGTTCTGACTCCATCCAGCAGCTAATAGCAGCTTCTAGAAAGCATAAAAGGTTTACTGTAAGAAACTTGACTTTGCAAATGTAGTACCTGACCTTTCAGTGAGGACCGTTGTGTGTTTTGTGGGAAAGAGTATTTTGGTCAAAAGTCTGTTACAGAATGCCCATTTGAGGGGATTCTGAGGAAATAATCTCTTAAACATGTTGGTTTTAGTTCTGAGTAGCATATGAGAAGCTTTTATGAGTGATACTCACTTTTGTTACTAATAAAAGACAAAATCCTGCAGAAAGAGGCATTGCACCAATTTGAGAACGTGCTCCCTAAGTCTTGAACTGGAGCATACAAATTCCTCTAACACATTCCCAGCCTCCTCCCATCTCACTGCTGCAGCATGTTACATTTGGCAGGGTTCTGACGGCTTCCTCGGGGTTTTCCTCCAGGGCTTGTGATGACTGTTGCCTTTCTGATCTCCTGAGAGGGGAAAGGAGTCTTTGAAGATTTGGAGTGGGAAGACAGGTGTGGAGGGCAAGGCATGCAGTTTGGTAGGAGTGGAGTAGGGTCCAAAAGTTCAATGGCTTGTCCTAATGGGATGGTTCTTTGTTCTGTTTGGTTGGTGACTTGCCAAAAATGGTGTCCTAGAAATGTGCTAATGACAAGTAAACCAGCATGGCAAGCTCATGAGTTTTAGCCCAAGTAGTTGGGTTTTTTTCTTCCTTTAAGTCTTCTGTTCCTGGAGTTCAGGCAATCTTTCTTTAAATAAACAAAATCCAACTTCTATCTCTTGTGAAGAGTTCATGGATGTGATCCAAGTCTATGCTGGCAGAAGGTGAACACCGCAGATGCATGTTGGGCTGCCTCACTTTGTCCACTGCTTTGCTGTGAATCAGGTCTGCAAGCAGCAGTAGATTTTTCTTCTACGATATCTGGCTCTGGTCTACCTGTGTATGGTAGCGATAGATACAGATCTCTTGTGTGCTCTTGAATATAATGTCAAGACTTGTGACTGCGTGTTTGGTTTTTTTACTTTAAATGAATCTGATAAGTGTTCTTGATTTTTTTTTATTTTTTTTTTAATTTTCCCTTCCCTCTCCTCCAAACTGTTTTGCTGACTTAAAGGACAACATAAAATGCACTTATTTTAAAATGTAGCATTTGAATGACACTCGATTCTGTGTTTTAGGGTGTGAGTTGTCATATTGGAAAGGAATATATTTTCATGGCCACCTTGTTCAAGAGGCCTGTAAAACAGGTTTGACTTGAAGTGACCATTTGAACTTCACAAAGTAGTTTAATCACACTGAAAAACTTGTTTCTTTAATTAAAAATGCATACATAATCTACTTCCCTGATCCCTGATATTACAGATTGTTCTTCCTTGTCTCTTTTTTAGGGGATGTTTTGTTTGTTCTTAAACACTGGATATGCTGGGTCAATGAACTGTTACTCCAGGAAGCAGAGCTGAGAGGGCAAGCTGAGAAGACATCATTCCGATGGCAAGCAGGAATGCAACACTTTCCCAAAAGTATCTCTAGGGGAAGCATACACATATTCTACTGCAAGAAAGCAACATTTGGGGCTCTTTAAACCACTGACTGTAACCTGGTCCAGCTTTCCCAGCGCCTGCTGAAAAAGTCTTCTCTTCTTCTATAACTTTAAAGTGGACTACAAGACTATCCTCCTCAGCAGGATTTAAGATCCTCCTGGACACTTTACCAGCCCCTACACACACAACAAGATGATTGACCTAAGCTTCCTAACAGAGGAGGAACAAGAGGCAATAATGAAGGTGCTGCAACGGGATGCAGAGCTTAAAAGAGCTGAAGAAGAGAGAGTCAGGTAAGGGATCTAGCACCCTGGGTTGTCCTGGGAAGACCTACACAGTTCATATACTGAGTTACTCAGAGAATCGGAGTAGATAAAACCAGTTGTTGCTTAGGGCCCCGTATTCCACAGTGTATGTGGTTTGGAGATTTCTACTCTGGACTAGATTTAGCATAGTCTCTGGATGAAATGCCTCTACCACACAAATGATTCATTACTGGCCAAAAGACTAACTGTTAATTTGGACCCTTAACAATTCCCTAAGGGGTGAATCACACATGGCATGCATCTGGCTTGATATGCATCTGGCTTGGTTTCCTCAGAAAAGGATTCAGTTTGCTAGTATCGAAACCTCTGCAAACTGAACTAATGCATAAGTGAGGGGATTTGATTCAAAAAGAGCACTAGCAACCCAAACAAACAAAAAAGTCATATGGATACAGTCAGCGATATATCTGAGTGATGAAGTTATACCTCAAATATGTGGAGCATTGGAGCTGCAGTCCAGTACCAACACTATGCTCCGTTGTCAAGAGAAGTCCTTGCAATCTGTGGCTAAAGCAGAAAATTGCTCCCTGTTTTCTTTCTGGTATCACAGACAGAGCAATGTGTTGTTATTCTGGAGTGTTCTGTGTGCTGGGAGGTTTTCCTAGAGCTACTATTAGGGTAACTGCCACGAATAGAGATGTATGCATGGAAAGCAGCATTGCCCAGATGACTTGACTTTGAGAAAGCCATCCGCACAGGTACAAATAGCAGTCAAATAGTGGTTTCAGCTAATACAGATAGCTACCTGCTCAAGAATGAGGATTTTAGCAGTCAGGCTTTTTTTCAGTGTCAAGGAAAGTATCCATTACAGGTACACAAAATGACAGGTGGCCAAATAAGGAAAAACAGAGCCTCAGATGTGGAAAGGTCAAAGTGCTGGAAACATCTATTTGTGTTACAGGTCTCTGCTGAGGCAGGGTTTTCTCTCATTGATTCAGTAATCTTCTCTAGGACTCTTTCTCATTGTGATCTTCCCCATGAAGACATATATTTCTTATTTAAATGCCTTTAAATTATTCCAACCATGATGAATTTAGGATGCTTTTCTTCTGCTGAGAAATATTTTTTTTTTCACAAATGCCCTCTGTGTAGGCATACTCTACACTCCAAATGAAACAGCAGCCTGCCACTTGCCCCAAGAGCAGTGTTCATTTTGCTGAGCATGCTTGTGCAGCCTTGAGGTCGTTTGGTCAGCATGTTGTTGAGTAATTCCTCTTGCGCCTTTCGAAGTAAGAGCAATAAAGGGAAAACTAGTAGCTTCTCCTGGTTAAAAAGGCTTCTCCTCTCAAGGCATTTGCATCACTGAAGACTGAATGCAACCTGAGGAGGAGATGTTTTCACCACATAGTTTTGTTTCCTGCTTCAAAAAGCAGAAAATTGACTTTGCTGTATCAGAATGGGCATTTTCTTTTCTTTACTGTAGGTAGAAAAATACTGGTTTTAGTTTTGGAATGGTACAACAGTGCCAGGTCTGAAAGTGCTCAGGGAAAGTAATTGTAGATGTGAGTTTGAAAACAGTATCTGGGGAAAGGAACCCTTCCTGGAACAGAAAATCAAAAAAAAAAGCCACTCTCAGTAGTGGTCTGAAAGGGCTGTCGACAAGTATTTTTGTCTGTATAACTTTGCTTTTGCCATTTGTAATTCTAGTTCGAGAGGGTGTGGTGGAAAACACAAGGGACTGTAGGTTGTAGCAGCCTGTAATCAGCATGTCTGTTTCTACAATAAAATGTCTCTTTTGGTTTCTGAGTATTATAACTTCTGAGAAACTGGAAGCTTACATCTGAAACTGATTTTTCTGCATAGATGTGGCACATGGGGCTTGCTTTTTATATATTATATATGAAAACACTACCTGAATTATTATACCTCCTTGGCTGGAGATACAATATTATTAGTTTGAATTCTAAAGCCTTGCACACCTGGAAGATTCTGAGAGCTGCGATCGAATGTCATCATACAAACATCACACCCTGACAAAGTGTTGTTTGTATGTGTATATAATGAAAGTCTTTTAATGTGACCTTTTTCCCTTTATAAGAAATTCTGAGGTTTGAAGGGTGTTCTAATAATCCATGCCATGTTCCTGGAGCGTGGACAAACTGGTAGCATGACAGAATCCTCTTTGAGCAACTTGCTAGTGGAATTTTACAAATCACCTGATGAAGTACCTTCGCTGCTAATAGCTCCTAATAATGCTTATCTGTAGTACAACTGTGCTGATTAGACTGGCCCATACAGCCTCCTTAGGCAGTCTGCTTTAATTCTTGGTTTGTTGGGTGCTATAATAAGTGTTTGCCCCATCCTGCAGCTCCTCTTGCATTGGTCTGAATTGGCTGATAGTTTTAGGAACAGCATCATTTTGGGAACAGCATGCCGGCTTTCTCTTTGACCTCTGCTGAGGTCTGTCCCAAAGGAAAGGGGATATCAATATTTTCTCAAAGGCAAAAGGATGATGAAGAAATCTCTGACAAGAGCGTGTGATGTAAGGAAATCAAAAGACATTGCATCCTTTTTTTATTCCTAGGGCAAGAAGATGCCTTTGCTTCATTACCCCAGGAGCTGCTGCCAGCCCCTGAATGGCAGTGTTGCTGAGGAGGGGAAAAATAGCATAAAATGGAAGAGCTGAATGACAGCTTGTCAAGACTAGAAGCTGTTTTTCATCATATTGCTGACTTATTTATTTTTTGTTGTTGTCCTTATTCCTGTCCAGGAAACTCTCATAACCTGGTCCAGCTGGGTTTCAGGTATTGAACAAACAAGTGGGCTAAGCACATAACTGAATTTCCTTGCAGTAGCTTCAGCATAGCCCCAATCTTTACAGTTGTATAGTTCAGAATTAACACATTTTTGGGCCCTTTCTGGAGACAGTAATGTGGAACAGAACTATATCTGAAGTCCTGCACTGCGGCTGGGGTGACTCTTCTGTGGTGGAGTGGCTAGCCCCCGGCACCAGCATGTCTGAGGCAGAAAGCTGTTGCGGTTGCCTTTGGGACAAGGTTCCCTGCTGTGGCTATCAGCCCTTCCCAGCGGAACCTCCTGGCAATGCGGTTGTGGGCTGTGCTTGGGATTGTTTGCTCGCTGTGTAAGCTGAAGGAGGCTAGTGATAGGGGAATTCTGATGTGGAGTTGTTTGTGTGGCGGGTGGTAACCGCTGGGTGCCTAGCCCCTTCAATACATATATTGGTGTGGCATTGCAAAAAAAAGTGTCAGGGTCTGATTCTGCTGCGTGCTACGTACGTTCAACCTTCCTCATAGTGTTCAGCGGGCGTGCATGGCTATTGAAACCCTAGTGTAAATGGTGTTT
This sequence comes from Gavia stellata, assembly GCF_030936135.1. Taxonomy (NCBI): domain Eukaryota; kingdom Metazoa; phylum Chordata; class Aves; order Gaviiformes; family Gaviidae; genus Gavia; species Gavia stellata. The sequence goes on from NC_082594.1 coordinate 7,120,835, forward strand.
TGATTCTGGTCAGCTCTAACAAATATGCTCTTCGGTCACTTTTCAAGGCAGTTTTCCTTGTATTGCAGACTGTCAGAAGGAAGGCTTTTTTGTGTAGTTTTTTTGTTTCTTAGCATGGGATATTTTTAAGGTATTGGGGTGAGCTGAATATTGGCATTGGGGGAACCGGACTTACCAGTGTGAAAATGACATTCAATGTCTGTCACCAGAATGCATTCTTAAAATCTAACAGAAAAGTATTTTATGAAGATGTAACAGTTTTGAGGGTGCACTTAACAGAGGCAAGGTTCTTAGTGGAAATGGTTTTGAACATGGGTGCCAGTTCAAGTTTAAAGGGCTGATGGAAGATAGAAGAGTTTAGAGATGCTGTCTCAGAGGTGCTGTGAAAGCTAACCTTCTTGCTTCTGAAAAGAATTATCCATTTTTCCTACTCTGCCTTAAGGGTATTTCTTCCAGAAATATCTCAGTGTCCACTGAAATGATCATGGCAGCTTGGTAGTGTCTGCATAGTTAGGTAACTAAGCACCAATTATAGCTTCATAATCACTCTTTCTCATTGCCATACAATACCTAGGGACTCGTTTTAAAACTAAATCTCTACAAAAATGTTCATTTTACTAGTTATCCACCCCTTTTTTTTAGAAACCCCTTTAATATATATTATTTGCACTACTTCATGGTAAAAGTTTGGGCATCTGTAAATGAATGGAAAAATAATACATAGAAGGGGTGTGGCTTACAGTCGAGGCAAGAGCACAGTATGTTTTTATGTGCTCTGCATTCTGTCCTGACTAGTAAACAGAATGGCACCTTATGTGTCTAATGAGGTCTCTTAGGCTGGCCATCATCCCTTCTGATCCACACTGAATTTTTTTGAAAGCTTGCTTGGGCTGTGGATTGGGGCTGCCACAAATAATAATAACTTTCTCTAGATTCAGAGCTAAGGTTATGTTAAGATCCTGTCAGAGCATCTCCTCTAGCAACATGATCCTCAGGATCTTCTCAGGGTACTGATGTTATCCTTAAGCCTCGTTGGATTCAAATTAGTCCAGTAATAAGCAAGTGCAACTAATAAGAAAATAAAGCCTACAGTTCTTGTGGAGCTGACTTTAAAAATGCATTAAAAAAACCAAACTCACTTTGCAGCATATTTAATTCTTGTATTTTTAGGTCATACATTTGTGTCAACAAGGAGCTTGCTTACAATGTGAGCAAAGCTCTTTAATCTGCAATTAATTCTACCCTTAGTGATAAAAAACTCTGTGTAGGTTGATTTATTGTAAGAGACTAAATTAGGTAGCTTGAACTCTTTTGCTGAAAATTCAAACTGAGAGATCATGGTATCTCCTCTTGACAAACAGAGAATCTGCTTTCACACACTGCTCAGACATATTATAGGAGAAATAGAAATTCATTATTATTGAAACTCATGTTATCTTTATAACTAGTCTAGTGGCTGTACCGAGGGCTTCTGATTAACTTTTAATGGGTTTACTTGTTAGTAAGTATAATGTGCTGATGGTCAAAGTGTATACATGAGTGTGTGCTTGGAGATTGCCTTCAGACAAATCAGGGACATCCTGTAAGCTCTTTCCTCATGCCCTTAATTGACTGATTTCTTTCTAGCTGGGCAGATCTGCTGAAGGAGAAAGAGCTCCATCACAATGTGAACAACCTGGAGTACTCCCCAAAAGGAGCTTGAGGCCAGGACAATGCTTGCCTGCTGCCCATGCCTGCCTTCCTGGGCTTGGCTTTGTGTAGTGGTTGCATGAGATGAAAGCAGCTCAGAGGCATTTCCCGTTGCCAAGACAGAGGGGATCCAGCATGTCAATTCAGCAACAACCTTTTTTCAAATAAATGAAACTTGGTCTATATTTTTTCCCTTTTTTAGGTTTAGCAGTTTAAAAATGGCTTTTTTTAAAATGCTTGATTCAATGTGGTAATGGGGCAGGTTTTCTGAGACATTTTGCAATAATGAAAGTATCAAGTGGCACTCAGTTCTCTGGTATTTAAGTACCTAAATACACCCAGATGAGAACGTTCCTTTTTGGGCTGTAACGTGCACCTGTCCAGGCAGAAAAGTGTAGGCTCGTGTCTTCTGGATTAATTTGCCCTTATGGACATTGCTTAGCACAAAATGTAACTTTCCAAATACCGTGACTATTCAGAAAATAGAGCAATTCTATTCCTTAGCAAAATGTGCATGCCATTATTTATCCTTTTTAAACAAAGCCAACTGACCTAAGAATGACCGTGGGTTTGGTGGGGAGGTTGGTTGTTGCTCTCCAGAGATATATTTAAAAAAAAAACCCATAAAACAAACCCAGCCTATTCTGAGCGAGTTTTTTTTTTTTTGCCTAAGTGTCCATTTGTCACTGGACAGACAAAAAATTAAGGGGGTATATATCCTCCAGAAAGCTTTTCTGCATCTTCTATGATTTCTGCCAAGTTCATCAGATCAAAGTAACAGTGAACTACCTTGGTCTCAGCCCACCTTGTGAAGAGTCAGTAAGAAAAGCAGGACTGTTTTAATCTTAATCTGGTGAGACAACTGGGGTTAAGGAAGAGACTCTGCTTAACTGGTCATGGTAACAGACACGGCATTGGACTATACTGGGTACTGGGCTGATACCTTTTCTTCCCAGTATCAATCACTACCTTGTCTACTAGTAGCAGATGGATTATTTGACTGGATGATGCTTGTTTGGAACAGCTAGTGAAGCAGGGTGGATGGAGCTTATTTTGTATGGTAGAAGAGTGTGTTTAAGTGAAAAAGTGGATGCTAATAAGGCTTTTTAACCTCTAAACTGAGTACTCCCTCAATAAGTATGGTTTTCCCTATGGTACAGAAACTGTCTTGGTAAGATCTCTCTATCACATGTTTGTGCCCAGGATGGTGTTGCATTGAGTGCCAAACTGAAGCCTTTGTCTTCAGAGTAGATTAGTCTTGACTTGTAGCTCACCCGAAATTCTAAAATGCAACCTATTCCTTAGCACAACATCAATTTCTTGGAGGTGCCCTTGCTGGTAGTGTGAAAAAAGCTACGATCCAGGCTCTTTTGCTCACTTACAGTTGCTTGTATGTGTGCTGTGGGTGGTCATTTGATCAGGGCTGTTTTTATGCTTTATACGCCTACTTTTAAAGCCTGTAAAGTACTGGGAACGCTGCATTTGAGCAGAACCTGTAAGCAAATACACATACTTTCTAGCAACCTCTCCTCCCCAAATTCAAGTTGTCTTGTGCTGCTGTCTAGGCCGACTCTAATACCAAAGGTGTATTGTCAGAGGATAGCTGTTCCTTTGTTATGAAGGATTTGTTGTTTGTTTGTTTTTTTCCATGGCATGTTTACTTGGGTTGTGTATGAAGAGGGAGGGGAGGCCATTGGGAAGCCTCTATGCAAATCCTTTAAAACAAGCAGACAAACTAAACAGTAGAAGGCTGTTACAGAAATGAAACAAGTGGAAGCTAATAGAAACTGTGAAGGCTGACAGACCTTGAAAGACTCCTGCCTCCTGTACTCTGTAACCTCAACAGTCTCGCTACAGATTTTCTGAATCGAATAAAGTTAAGCTGCCATATAGTAAGAAATGCCCAAACAAATTTACATATTCTGTGTGTCTGCCTAGGGAGTATCTAATTACATGATTCATAACATTTTACTTGTAAAATGAAGCTTACTTCAAACTTGACAGTGCAACTACTAATAGGAGAGTAAGTCTGAGTGCTAACTGCAGGTGACATAGTAGAAAAGTGTATAAAAATGAAGGACTCCATCTTCAGTGCAGAATGTATATGTGGTTTAAATGAAATATGGGGACAACATGCCAGTCTGATGCCCCACATGTGGCCATCTTCTCGGAGAGAAATGATGTATAGCAGGGTTAATCTGGTTTTTCACAGACTCTTGCTCAGCACAGAAATTGGGATCATAGTTTTTGGTTCTACATTCTGGTGGAGACCATATTTCAATGGGCAACAGAGCTGCCTGTTTTCACTTCTTCCTCTCCAAAATAAATTGACTTGTCTCATGCCTACAAGCATGCAACTCATTCATTCTAATGCTCCAGGCCTGGATATGTCTGTCTTCCCTTCTGACTTCGGGGTGAATGTCAGTTTGTCGTCTTAGTCATCAAGACTTGTGCTGACTACGACCTAGTTAGTTCTCCAAGGATCCAAAAGCAAGATGCTAGCTGAGATTAATTCATCAGCATATTGTTAGTAGGCCTAACATATCCAGACTTCTGAATAGGCATAAAATGGAAGAAAATGCATGACTACAAATAGAACTAGACTGCCTTTTTCTCATGTCTCCACCTACTTCTACCTACCCAAAACCTCACTCTCCAAAGAGACCCCAAAGGCAAGAATTAAAGAGGTGTTGCTGATGACAAGGATGGGGGAAGGTTGCATAACCCCACTGGTTTGCTTTATTCTTCCTAGTATAGCCCTCAATTAGTTTAAAATTCTTTTGTTTAATGCTTAAACCAATCAAATGGTAACTGATTTTTTTCTGAAAGTCATGTGTGCAGCTACCATGCAAAAATCAATAATCACAGAATCACTACGGTTGGAAAAGACCTGTAAGATCATCAAGTCCAACCATTTTTTGAACTCAGGACTGCCCATTATAAATGTTTTGGGTGTTGTTCTCTAACAAATGCCAGACAGACTTTTTTCCTACACCTTATCTAGATATGTGCAGACTAAAGAGGCACGCTCATGTGAAGTGAAATGTTTAAACAGTTACTCCTTTTGCCTTGTAAACCTTTTATGGCTGTTTCCCACTCTCAAAGAAGAAGAAAAAAATCTAATCAGCAAGTCTGACACTTAATGCTTGGTCTAATATCCTTTTAGTCCTGTTCTTGCATGAGTGATACTACAAGAAGTTTATCTTGTCTGTGTTTGGAAGGTGACCCAGAACCTAAATCCTTTGTTGTCTTTCGGTTGTTTTGGGGATTGTTGTTATGCTTGCAGCAAATAGAAGTGAGGATAAATTCCTCAAAAGTCTTTCTCCTTCCACCTTCTCCACTCATTTGGTATTTCATTTGCAGGAGGGAGGTTTTGGAAGTGAATTTGTAGATAAGGTGGTGGTATCGGGCTTTAAAAAGCCTTTATTTTGCCACCAGTCACTGGGGTGTTTTTTTATGTTCAGAATAGGGGCTGTGAGATGCTAATGACTCTGTCTGTTTGAGCCAACCATAGATACTGATTTAAAAGCTTCTTAATTTGTCACAAGAAGTCCCAGAACGTGCTGGCACCACCCAGACTCTCCTATCTGAAAAACTCAACTTAAGCTGTCGATTGAGGAATAAGGCAATAAAAGAGGTTATTAAGATGTCAGTTGTCACATCTTGCACATTCTGTGGTGGTTTGTAATATGGACTGTGAATAAGGGGAGTACAGGGGAAGGAATTAAGAGACACTGAGGAGGTATAGCTGAACAGTTTTAGATATAGGTATGTATTGCTAGATACTGTTGTTTCAAAAAAAAATCAAACCAGAAGTCATTATCACTTCACCCTAACATGCGATGAGCTATTACACTAGCCTACAAAGCATAAGATAAACCATTTTGGATTTGCTGGTAGGAAGGTTGACAGGGACTGATTATATCAGAGCAGATTTCCTGCCTTACAGTGGCACCATGTGATTTAGCCTACTATCAGATGTTCCGGAGATGGGCAGAAACAGGCCAATTAATACATGTGTGGATTTTCTGTTTGCCTGTGGAGTGCCTGACAGTTGCTTTGTATGCCCATTTAATGTAATTCTGCATGTACTTAATGCCCTAGTGGGTTGAAAAATTTGTGACCTTGCCATCAAAAATGTTTCACCTAGGCATAGTGGAAAAGTCGTATTAAGCAATGGGGGAACTCAGTCTTATTTTTAAAAGCAGATTTTAAGGTGAATTCCTTTTAACTATATACCTTCATTTTGTTGAGTTTAATCTTCCTGTAGAAGAAACAGGCACCAGCTTTATTATAACTTGAGGCTGTTTCACTCTGAAAACTGCAACATAGGCTAACTGGCATTTTAACAGACCACTGAGGGACTCAAGAATACATGCTTACATCATACGTAAAGCTGTTATTGCGTTTTCTCCTAATTGCAAACTTAGCAACTGAGCCTGCAATCTGAATCTTAATCTGGATACCTACTAGTTCTTTGGTCACTAAGTGCAAAATAACATAATGACAACTTGGTTAGCCTTTCTGTTGACTGGGGAGCGGGTATAGAATTAACTGTTGGCTTCTAATCCTGTTGTGGTGTGCTGGGAGGCATATGTAGCATTGGAAAACCATGGCTGCATTCTGATTTCTCTACAATTCCTTTCAAGGTAAACCACAATCTAAATCTAATGCCTAGCAGTCAAACAGGCCCACACAGTGCAAGCAGTTTGATATTTACTGTTAAGGCCTGCACATAGCAGAGCTTGAGAATTCAAGTAGCAATGTAAAAATTCCCATTTGTAACCTCAGCAGCTGTTTTTGCAACAAGTCTGTGATGTGTTGGTGAACGCAGGCTTCTAAAAGCTTTTTTTCCCTGCCTAGACTTAGAACTAATTGTCTTTCTGATAATGGAAATCTGCTTCTTCATTTGTGGCTGGGGAATGCCTGGGAATAGCTCTAATATTTATGTTGCTCATAGTTCCTCAAAAGGTGGGACAGAGAGGCTGAATACTTCCCTTGAAGAGACGAGTAAGCCAAGCTAACAATGGTCAAGTGCTGAGGTTCTGTCACTTCTTACCATACAAGCCCTATCAGCCAGACGAGTCATTAGTAAATGTAGTACTGGGTAAATTGAGAGCACATTTATACCTTTGTTAGCAAGCATAATTATCTCCCAAAGTCTGGAAGGCCTGTTGAGCTGGTGGAGTTAAGGTACACTAACTTCCACAGGTAGCAAGCCAGGGGTGGGAGCAAGGTACCTGACATTAGCTTCCAGCCAAAATGACAGCTGCATTGGCCATAGGTGACATTTAATGAGAGTCTAAAGCCATGACAGATCCATGCCTCTGTCTGTCCTGCTTATGTTATGTTAATCGTCTGCAGCTCTGAGAGTCCAACAAGCAGGTGAGTAGGCTGACATAGCTGAGAGGCCTGGGGTCCTGTCCACTTCTACAGTGATGTATCTGTCTGAGCTGACTGGTAAAGGTCTCCTACCACACCCTAGTTTCAGTGTTTGAATACAAAGGCGAAAGGAGTGAGCAGTGTCTGGGGTAAACGGGTTGAATCAAACAGGGTGAGCGCATTGAATACTTGTCCTGTGACTCAGTATCTTCCCCCTAGAGAACCTCCCTTGGCATGTGTTGTCATACTGCCCTGAAGCACTAGCTGGGGTCAGAGCTCTGCTGCCCTGCAGGCTGTACAAATAGCTGAAAAGCCAGTCCCTAGCCCTAAGGAGCATCCGTTCTGAGAAGACAAATAACACATGGGAAAGAAGGTGAAAGGGAGAAGCAATCATCTGTGTAAAGAAGTTCTTGCATGCCATATTTCCACTATTCATAAACTGGCTGAGCAATGAGGAGTTGGCTCATACCTGAGCAATATATTTGCTTGAGGACAGAGGCAAGCTACTGCTGTGTTCCTGCTCCAACTTGGAAGACCTGCAGCATATGAGAAGTGTATATTTTGGCTCTTAGAGAAGCACAGAGTTAAAGCAAGAGGGAGAGCCAAATTTTAAATGGCCCAGTAATGCTATGGACCGTTGAATCTTGACATTAAAAATGCCAGTGGTGACCTCAACTCCTGGCAGCCTCCACAGCTGATTCGAGACAGAGAAGTTGTTTACACACCTAGGAGGGACTGACTGTTGACAGTACTTTCAAAAATAAGTTTAGGTATTCAAACTGTAATATTAGCTGATGCATTCAAATAAGCCTTTTCATTTCTGGCCACACAAGGATGAAGGAGAGGTTGAGTGATAGGTGAGAATGGCCTATCTTAGTGTGAGGGTTGGGACTGGTTCAGTGTCCTTTCTCTGCTGTGAATGGTTGTCTGTACTTGACAGTCAAATCTGCAACCTATAATAAAAAGACTGTCATCATAGCTGGTTGATTGCACTAGAAGATGACCTTTAAAGGTCCCTTCCAACCCAAACCATTGTATACTGACTGTCAGGCCTGTGGAAGATAGCACCATCCCACTGCAATGTGGACTGTGTTTAGCCATAAAGCCTTTGAGTAACTTCATTTGTTTTGATTTCTCCCTTGGGCTCTGTTATTATTTTGTTTGCTGAAGGAAAGGACATAAATGGAGAAGGCAAATGAAGCCTGACTTAACTTTTTTTTTTTTTAATTAAGTACTCTCTAAATCTGTGTAGTAAATTTCCTGGTCTGCAGGTTAGTCTTCAGGCCATGTGTAAGTGTATGTTTAATGTGTTATATGCCTAACAAGGAAAGAAAACAACCTCTCAAATTGCATGCAGCAACTCTTTATTCTGTTAAAGTATGCTTCATAAAAGCACGGTGACCCTGAAGCCTGAAATAAATTTATTAAAAATTTGCTTCACAGTATTTAAAATGGCTGCAGCTCATGTGAGAGATACATGTAGATTAATAAACTGCACAAACTTATTTTGTTGTTTCTTCCATGTGACGATGTGTTTCTTCCTTTGTAACTCATTGTATTCATATAAGTATTTTTGTGTAACCTATGGAAAAAATGGCACCATCTTTCCAGTGAGCTTTTGGAATGTGTGTGTAAAAGTAGTGCCACATGAACAGCTTGAAAAGGCATATTCTGAGCCCCAAAACAGCCATGGACTTAATTTTGTCACAGATTTCTTATGTTGCCCTGCTAGATTTTTTCAGTTTTAACTTCAGAAAAATAGCCTTTGGAGGCAAGAAGTCAAGATCTGCAGGTACTGGAGACTTCTCCAGGGCTGATTCTGCTTGAGAGTTTATCATAGCAAAGCGTATTTCTTCTGAAGAGTTATTTCAACTGATGCTCTGAGGGTGGCAGGGCTGAGGCTCTTCCCTCTCCAGCTCATTGTCATCCTTCATAATTAAGTAAGGAGAGTGACAGGTCAGAAGGTGGAAATAGCATTCTGAGACAGTGTTAAAAAAAAAAAAAACAAAAACCCACACACAATCTACTTACCTGCATGAACAGAATAAAAGTCAATTTTTTTTGTTTTGGGAGGGGTGTTGTGTTTTGAGGTGGGGGGCGGGGTGTTGTGTTTTGTAGTGTATCTCATTTATTCAATTTTTTTTTCCCCCTCCACAGGCATTTACCAGAAAAAGTCAAAGATGATGTTCAGCTAAAGAATATGAGTGGGCAGTGGTTTTATGAAGCAAAGTCGAAGAGGCACAGAGATAAGATACATGGAGCAGATATTATTAGAGCTTCCATGCGACGGAAGCCTTCCACTCTTGGTAAGCATTTTGTTTATATTTTATTTTGGAAGGGCTGACTCCTACTTAGCAAACCTCAAACACTGTTGTCTGTGAAATACAAGAATAATATTGGTGTTTCTACAAGCAGAAAATTATGCAAAAGAGAGATCCCCCATGTAGTTTACAGTGTAAGCTTTCCTCTCCCCAAATGCTATGTATTAAAGACAGAATTCTGTGTGATGACTGCTAACAGGAAGGCCTGGCTTGTGTTTATATATAGGACTAAAAGCCCTCTGCACTCCTGGACTGCATTCTCATTTCCATTTTTGAGGTCCTGTGAGCTACCCTGGAATGCGCAAAGAATCGGAGTGAAGAAATTGCTTTTTAGTATGGATTTCCAAGCTTTCGGGTACTCAGTTTGAGACCTCTGAGGCTTAATTTATTTTTTTATTTTTAAGGGGACCAAAGGTACTGTAAGTTGATTTGAGATGGTAGGCACCATGAGCTAGAGCTGGTGGTTATAACTACTGAAATATATGTGCCGGGAGCTCTGGCAGCTAGAACTGGCATCCTGTGTCCACACTACCTTTAAATGCACCCACCGTTCCCCACATCATGGTGGGTGCCCTCAAATGATCTATTAGAAATGTTTGTTAAAGCCAACTGTGTTCATGTGCCAGATAACAGTTGCAGACATTAATTTAGTAGTACAGATATGTAGTAGTATATTGTGTGTAAATTAAGTAATGTTGACAAGCTTGGTGCTCACTTGATAATAAATATTATATTCTGAAACCTTATTTAAAAAAAAACCATATCAGAATGTGGGAAGATAATGCATCGTATTTAACATCAGAAGTAAATACGGTGTTTTGTTTGGAGAGAAACAAAAGCGAACATAAGAGCTGCTCTGCTGGACTAGACCAAAAGCTCGCCTCCCCAGCACCCTACCTCTGAGAGTGCCCGGCAGCATGTGTAGGCTCCACGGCCAGGACCAGCCTGCAGCCAATTGCACCTCAGACTTTTTTTTGAAATAGAGTTGGTATTTCTGGATTATTTTTTCCCCATTAATTTGTTCCAGAAGTTCTTTAAAGCCATGCCTCTTCATTCACCATGTCCTGTCTCAAGGCATTTTAAAATGAAGGTTTTCCACATAAGAAGTAACCATTTCTTTTCTGGTTTTGAATTGATCACCATTAACATTATCCCTGGGAGAGGAAGTGAACAATTGATCTATATTCACAAAAACATACATAATGTAGTATACATGATTTTATAGTCTTCTATGATAAATCTCTTAGCATCTGACTTTCTAATCTGAAGAGTCCTGGTCTATTTTGCCATTCTTTGTACAGAAAGTGATTTTTTTTTTTTTTTTCTTAGAGAAACTGACCCCCATCCCCTCTTAACCTCCTCTATTTCTACTAAATCCTTTTTACTTAAAGGGCAAGACTCTTATTATTCTCACCAGATTGCACCGAAATTTGCAATATTTTTTTTTAAAAATTCTATTAAGGGATTTTGCTGTGTGCTAGTGAAGCAAGTAAGGTACTTCTGTCAATACTGTGGATGTACTACAGCTTGCTACTTTCTATAGGTTTTGTAACTACAACTTAGCCTTGTTTTCCTGTGTCTAATCCTCCAATGTTACACCTTCTCAATTCCTATATTCCTAGAGATTAGTTTGTACAATGGCAGTTTAGTCAGTTTGAGATTACTGTGTGATGGTTTGGGGTTTTTAAGTTAACAACAAAAGGCCTGAAACAGAAAAGAATGCAAAAAAATCACAGGTGGTTAGTGCAGCGTGTTTGTGGTTTTGGCTGGTTTTGGACTTGAAGGTTATGAAAATCAGCTGTAAAATTCTAGCTAAATTTTACAGCAATTTATAGCTTAAAGGAAGGTACTTAAAGCCATATTATGTTAAAGGAAAGTTAATTACTCCCAATCTTATTAATTGAACAAAGGTGCATACTGGTACATTCAGAACTATGTGCAATTGTGTGGTTTCAGTGACTCATTAGATGTCAAGATATTTTTGCTTGCAGTTATGGATAGCAAAAGTGAGAATAAAAATCTTGCTTATTTTTGCACACTAAGAAATTCTTCATTTCTAAACTGTTGGAGAAGTGCAAAAAGCAGTAAATGAAATAACATAAACTAAGGTTTTGACTCTGAAAGGGTTTATCAGAATAGGATTCTTTCCCACCCCAAAAGGAAATGCAAATGTATTTGCATTTGCTGAATGTGGTGGGGCTTTTTGTTTGGTTGGGATTTTATACTTAACGTTCTTAACTTCTTGTGGTAATTTTATCCATAAAGGATTAGCCACCTGCTTAAACTTCCAGTTTACTGCTGTAGGAAGGGAATAATTGACTTGATTAACTGAACTGGAACATATTTTCAGTTTCCTATGGTTTAATTGTTTTTGTTTCCTCAGGACAATGAGGTTGAATTTTCAATGTTTATCTAGCTGCAAGAACTACAGGATCAATCTTTACCAGGGTTGTTGTGGAAAACTTCTCCTTTTAGGATCACTTCATGGTCTAAAGCAGATGTACCTGGAGTAGTAGAGTGAAATATTCAGAGCAGTATGTGACATTTCTAGTAGCATTAAAAAAAAAAAAATTCTTTAGAAGGCACCAGATCTGCTTCTGTACACAATTCAAGTGCAGTAGACTTTTGAAATAGCTGTAGGACTGAATGCAAATACTTGCATTTGCTTCTTAAGAAATCCTGTAAGAACATATGGGAGACAACAATATTGTTGTTTCATGTTTTAGCTGAAGTGAGTCAGAGCAAATCAAACAAAGTAAAGAACAGCTGGGTGAGCAATGTTAATAAAGAAGTCTTTGTGCCACCAGAACTACATGGCATTGTGGAGCATCAAGAAGAACAACAACAACTGAAATCTAGTTCAAGGTAAGCTGTTTAATGACACTTAATATTTATATATCGGGACTGGTGAAACTTTTGAGCTGTAAGTTCCATCCAAAATATTGTACTTTCCTCTTATTTCAAAGATCATCAAATGTTTCCTCAGAATCGCCCAAGGAATCCGTGCATGTGAAAGGTTGACAAATCATAGTCATGCAGTGTTAATTGTTCTGCATTCAAATGCAGAACAATCTTTGGCTTACCTCTTCAAGGAAAAAGTTGTCAATGGTGTATAGAATGGTCCCACACACATTCTTAGTCACAATTTAGTCTAGCTCCCAGAATCAAGACCAGGATTCTCTGGTTAGAATGGCTGGCCATGATCAGGCCTCTCCAGTTAGTAACAGGGGGACAATAACCTCTGCATCCCTTCATTCAGTCACTTAATGAGACCAGACTATTGATTCAGCCTGAATTTTAAGCTTGGATCACACAAAGAATCAGAGACTGACAAACAGCTCTTTAGAATTTAACAGATTTTTGGGTGCACAGTTTAAGACCTCTGAGACTTTTTAAGATGACCAAATGTATTTCAGGTGGAAAGACCCAGAATCTTTGGATACTTGTGGAAAATAAGTTAGATTCTACAAAGAAAAATAAATGTCTTTCTGGAAGGGAGAGGCTTCCATTCAGAGTAAGGCAAGACGGTCTGCTTGGATATGCCTGAATGGCTATAGTTGTTGCAGGAAAGCTGGATGATAAGTAGTTTCTGAACTACAGAGTGATTTAATACAAAATCTATCTCAAGTCTGTAAACATCTGAAACAGCTCCATTTTCCTTTGAAATATCCTGAGTTGATTTCTGAGAGACATGTTTTCTCTTTAAAATACCTACGTGTAGTGATTCATTGGCTATGTGAAAAGCTTTCAGAAAGCCTACATCTGGAAAGCAGAGTGCTGATCTCTTAGCTAGGGTGACAGCAGGTGGAAATGAAATGTCTTTTAAACGGCCAGATTTCTCAACACTGTTGAGGAAACAAGAACCAGGGTGTAACACGTATAGCTATTGTTTGTGCTTTCAGTGAACAGAGTGAGGTAAGTGCCAGAGTTACTTCTTAGGATGACTGTTTTACTTCTGGTTGTGCCATTGATCAGCTTTATAACCTTTCACTTTCTTGTCTGTCTTCTAAGTCCTTCTCTGTACGTCATCTGTTTTTTCTTTGCAGCAAGGCTTGTCTCCTACTATGCATTTGTACAGTATCTAGTAGCAGTTGAATCTTTCACTTTCGTGGTCTGCAAACTGGGCGTGCACGTTCACCATGAATGGCACCAAAGGTTGGTGTAAGTCTTAACAACTCCAGCTTGCGTTACTGGTCTTTCTTATCCTAAATGTATCGTTATCAGTGAACTCAAAGGGGTATTAGTCTTACCCACACCTGAAATTGTGCTCAAAAAGGTCAAATAAGCCGCTTTGTTATAGACTTCCCAAAAAATGAAATTGTACCATAAGGTTGCTTATCACAAGAAAGAGCTTAGCTTCCCCCCCACTCCACGCTGGCTGATAATGCTGACGGGTAGTTGTTGCTGAATGTAGTTTTTTTACAGGTGGCTTTTACCTACAGGAGATTGCTATGGAGTTATTTCTTTATGGACAACACAAGACATGTTGCTGTTTAATATATATCTTTTAGAATATTTTGCATGTCACCTGGCACATCAGGAAAAAATGATGATACTTTAAAAGAAGTACAGCCTTATAGTATTACTCTTACCATTACAACTCTACAAATTGTTTGTGACTGATAAAGAGTAATACATTTCATAAACTGCCAGGGCAGCCTCTTCAAAAATATGACGTATAATGAGGTCTAAGAACATGTAGACAATTGTTTGGAGTGTGACCAAGTTGACAGTGGTCTTTAACTTGAGGTGGTTTGGTGACTTATTTCAGGCTACAGCCATGTGAAGCTCGATAATTTTTGCCCAGGACCCTCTCCTGCACTTTGCTCCAAATTGTGCCAGAAATTAATCAGCCTGTATGCCTTGTTCATGTATGCTCATATTCTCACCAATAGCTCAAGATCTTCCCTCTAAAGCAAGCTTACACACAGTCCAGGATTTATGAGACAGTTGGAAGTGGACCTTAGGAAGTGATCTATAATATATAGGCTGGATGCTTACTTGCATTTGCTTTGCATAAATACTTGATTAAATGTCTCAGATTATTTGGTTCTAAAATGTCAAAAGCTGAAGCAAGCAAACGTGGCAGGGCTATGTGCAATTCATTGCTTATGACTTCAGTATGGGCATATTTCACTCTGACTGAGATTAGTCTGCACAACATTGCATGCAGGAAATTGCAGGAGGCACCGTATGTTTTTAAAATACTCCTCCTTTCTGTTCTCTTGATACTGGACTTTGAAAGAAACTGGGCTGACATAGCTGTATGCCTGTCTCTAATGGCAGCAGCTGACCAGGAATTCAGGGGAAACACAATGCTGGGAAAGAAATAACACCACCAGTTGGGGTGGGAAGGGAAAGCCTAGACACTACAAACACTTAATTTGGCTGTTAGGATAGCAGAGCTGCAAGGAATTAATTCACTCTTCCTCTTGCAATGCTATAGTCTCAACATGGCTACAACTAAGAGAGTGAAACAGAGTATCATTCTGGAGCTTGGGATTGCGTAAAGTGAGTTCACAGCTTCTAGCGTCCAAATGCTACACGTGGTTCAAGTGCTTGGACTTCTAAAACATTTTAAAGTGCTGCTTTAAGGGTAGGTTTGTGGGTTTTAGGGTTTGGGGTTTTTTTTTCCCCTTCTTCCTCTAAGAGCAGGCTTCAGGGCAGCCCTGGCTTGCAGGCTTTGCATAAACTGAACAACTGCTAACTGGAGGATTGGGACCAGAAGATACATGATAACAAATTACCCAGACTTTTTTTTGTTCTGCATCCTATTCTTAAACCAAAACAATTCTTACTCAATGTGAAGAAAGTTCAGGTCTGGTAGATCTGTTTGTAAACCGCTGAGGATCAAATCCAGCCCTGGGGCCAGTTCAACTGCTGTTGAGTCAGGGTGCTGCTATATTAGGTGAAACAGAAATTAGCCCACAACTATATTCTTAAAACTAGCATAGTGATCTTCATCCCCAAACCCAAATATCTAAATTCAGTAATGAAACTAGGAATTATTTTGTTTTGGTCATTCTAACACTGTGATACTTTCTTGCATACTGGAGCTTTTGGAGACCAGGAGTGTGAAGTGTCTTTGAAGTTGTAGCCTTGCGCAGAACGAGTTATTATAGGGTGACTCAGACTGTCAACATTACCTCTGTTCAGTGATACCATCTGTCTATATGCTGAATCTCAAAACTGGGCAGTGTTAAAAGGGTTTTATCTTTCAAATCATGATTTGTAGGTTGTTTTCTTCCCTAGCCTAGAAAATATTCTTAGCCTACACTGAACAGGTGACAAGCGTGTGTCCTAGAGTTCTGTAAGGTGAAAATTTGCACAAAAGCCCTAATTCTTAAAATCCACGTAACTTTTCTGGAATAATAGGGGTGCTGGGATACCTAGATAAGGACACTTTTATGGACTACCATTAAATTGCACTAGCTTTACTCACACCAGATTCTCTACCCTTCAGGATGAGCCCAGGAAAGCTTATTTGTTTGAATAGGAGGCTATTTCTGAGTAGACTGTATGGACAACGTCTGCAAATTTATAACCCCTTTCTCCAGCTTTGCTCCTGCCTTGGCCTTGTTGCCTCTTGGTTCCTGTCCAGTCTGTGTGGAGTTTGGGCCTTCAGTGTGGTTCTCAGCACTTTGTTTTGCTGAATTGAAGTGCAGGAATTTTTTAATCTGGGTGTATTTATCAGCTTGGCTTCATACACTCTCTTAGATTAGCCTTGTGAATGCAGCATATCTGGGAACTGTTTGTTCACTTTTCCCATCTGTAGGCATTTAGGGTAAACTCATATTTTCAGACCCTTTGTTGTGAAACTTAGTTACAGGATCCTGAGTGTGTGGGTTTTTTGTCTACCTTACGTTTTCTTTAGAGCAGGATTTTCAGTATGTAATGCCAAATTAACAACTCTTTAATTATTCTATGGTAAGTCTGAAGTAGCATTGCATTAAAATATTGTGGGATTGTGGGTGTTCAATGAGATTTAGTTACCTCCTCTCCTGTAAAAACTGCAGATTGAAGAATGTCTTATCAGTTTCTTGCAGCCCAGGGTACATAACAGTATTTTCCTTGTTTAAAATGAGGGAAGGGTTGAAGCATTCATGACCTAGACCTTTAAAAAAAAAAAAAGGTTGTCCTGTTGGGTAGTAGATGTTGTAGATAAGACACAAAGTGCAGGAGCACACAGGTGCTCATAAAAACAAAACCACAGATTCAAGTGCTTATAAAAGCAAGAACACAAACTCCAGTTCAGCAGAATAAAGTTTCTTTAAATATAGGTATCTTCAGACTTTTTTAAAAAAAAAAAAGTATTAGAACTAAGCTTAAAAGCTGTAATGTGGAATGATATTTTTTGAAAAGAAATTAAAAGTCGCAATATTTAGCTCTTTGAGAACTAGATTTTTTTTTCTTATTTAGGATCAGAGAAGAACAAAAAGAACAATAATATTCTGTTATACCTGGTGTGTGCATGCAAGAGGCTGTTGCAGTTAGTGTTGAAATATAAGAACAGTTTACTTTTTCACCCATGAGACAGTTTTCGTTACAAGATCAGCTCATACCTTAAGTTTGTATCACTATGCATAATGGCATATTTCTTAAAGGTAGTGTTGAACCAAAAGAGCAAGGAAGGGATATAGAAGTTTATAGCTCGGATTACAACTGTTTTAGTTTTTTTCCTAGCCTTATGTTGAGGCTGCTCATTACTGTGTCATCTTTTCTTCTCCATAATGATGATGTTCCATTTGTAAAATGGGAGTGATGTCACTTCTCAAACACACTTAGCAGTCCAGAGGCCAGTAGCCTTTCAAGGGTGGCCACCAGACTTTTTCCTAAACTTTGACGTTAACTGTACTGCAGCCTGGAGAAGATGGGAAAGATGTTCTCCCCTCAGCAGGGCAGACTGTTGCCAGTTACCTGACTGGAGAGATCTTTGTCCAGGTGAGGAGGCAGCTCCTGTTTGAACCCGGAACTTGATGAGAGCTGGGAGCTGTTTTCTTGTCCTGAGATACTGCATCTGCCCTCCAAAGCATTGTTTCGTGGCTCTGCTACTTACCACTCAATATCTGAAAGTCTTTTCACCCATGCCAAAAATCGTTGACCAAAGAAATACTCGGTATTGGAATCTCCTTTTACATCTATATTGGAAAAAACTGTAGGAGTTGCTTTCCTTCCTAGCCTGAGGTCATTTCCTACCTGGAGAATGTTCTTTTTTCCTGCCTTGTACTGTTTCCCCCATCCCCAAAATCATAAGCATGTAAGTTGGTTAATGCCAGAATTTTCTATATAAAGTTAAGATACTGAATGTTGTTGTTATATGAAGACCATATTTAAATCCACATCTAACTTCCATCTTCAGAAACAAATGTTTTTTCATATCGGAGATGTTGAGATTAACTCAGACTATAAATATCTGATTGGTTTGGAAAAAAACCCCTTGCATCATTCTGCAAGTAGATGAAATATTTCTTGATACAACATAGGTGCTGTCTCTTCTAGCTGTTTTAATTTCTCCTTATTTGGGCTATACTTAGTCAGGATCACAAGTAGTAACTTAATTCACTTATGGTATCAAACCACAGGTTTTATAGATCTTAATTCAAAGAATAGCTTATAAGCTGTACCTCTGAGGGAATGTGGTGTCATCTGTGGCATGTCACATCTTTGCTATAGGGGTGATGGGGTCCCTCTGATTTTTCTGACTTGGACATTTTATAGAACTCTATTTTTATCAGATTTTGGTACTTTCCTCCACTTTGATTTCTGTCCTAGAAGTATAAATGTAGGACAAGGATGGAGACAGCAACACTGATATTGTTTGGAGAGTGGCTATATTTACATAAAGCTTGCTAAAAAATATAAAAGACATCACAAATATGGTTTCTGTCATGCCAAATAGAAGTTGTATTGAATTCTTCAACAAGCAAAGAAATTTTTGCAAAAACAAAGCAGCAAGAATATCCCCTTGCTATGGAAGGAGAAGGTTTGCTTCTAAATCTGATAAGAACAGGCTAAATAATAGAAAACTTTAGGTGCTGAGAGGTTATATTCGAGTATGTATAAATGCATCTGTTTTGCTTTTTGAAAAAGGCTTAAAGTAATGTCCTGTTTGCTGAAGCTGTTATATGCTTTTTCTTTGCAGTTCTAAACCAATAACCTCTGTGTTAGAAAAAACAGAGGAAAGACCTATGAAGGCAGCAGTCTCACCAGTAAAGGTATGATTGGTAATGAATATAGCAAAAGTTAGTTATCTTTTACATTTTGTGTGTTTCTTTGTTTCTGTAGTAAAGATAATTAAGGATTTGAGGCAGAAAGATGATAAGTTGAAAAAAAAATGAGTATTTTTTGGTTTGGAGGGAGACCATGGAAACCACTAAAAGTTCAGTGCTAAAGTGCTGTTACAGCTATAATCAGAGGCGGTCTGTGCTTGACATTGTTTCCAATCTCTTCAGCCTCTGAAAAGAATGGTCTTGCTGTGTTCCAATACCTCTGAAGTCACAGAAGTGACTGGTTTAAGTGGTGGCTTATCTCTGCAGTTGGTGACTTCAAAAAGAACAGGATGAGGCTATCACTAGCACTTCTGATAGTTCCCTGGTTTGTATTTTTTAGGTTTTTTGTCATGTATCCAATTTAAGAGGCATGCTTTCAGATTCTTTGCTGACAGGGTAGTGAGGCAGAGGAAATCGCTGCACTTTCATGTATTTTGTCAAGACTGTACTGATATAACAGTTTGACTGCAATTATAATGTTCATTCCTTTTTTTAGCAAAGGAGAAATCCATTTAATTCCACTGCATCAGGTGATAACTTGAACAGTGGGGGATCAGAAAACAGACCAGCCATTCTACCTCAGCTATCAAATAAGGGTAAGTATATTTATTTAGCATATGACTGTGAATTTCTTGGTGGTCTATGTGGAAATTATTTTTACTTTCATTGCTTCTTTTTGGAAGATATCAAACCTGTTTTATCTCAACTACTTGGAGTTACCAACAAGTTTGTTTCAAACCCCATGTAAAACATGTGAATATACTCAGGAAATGGCTGTTTATGTGAGTAAATGGATTTTGCTTCCTTTCTTTTACTCACAGTTCTAGTCAGTATTAACCACTCCATCTGAGAGGGATGCTTGTCCTGAATTGCTGTTAAGAGAACAGAGACATTTCCTTGAATTTGGCATAGCTGTCTTTATGACCTTCCAGTCCTTGCTGCTATTGGCTCAACAGAAGCAGCCTAACTCCCTTTGATCTTTATTTTTTCCTTTGTTTTCTCAGTCCTGTTTATTTTCAAATACTCCCTTTCCTGTAGTGTTCTCTGGAAGCAAGCAGCTGAGTGATGATATATCACAATACAGGTATTTGAAGTTGTAATTTACAGGCTTATATGTGGAAATTACTCTCCTGTCTCTGTTACTAAGCTTGCCAAAAGGAAAAGGGAAGACTTGCACATTAGGAATAAAAAACAATGTCATCTCCCTACTGGGAGATCACTTCTGTATTTTACCTTGTTCCACATGAATGTGGAAATCGCCTGTTTCCATTTCTGTAGGTTGCTGCTTATATTCTGAATCTGAAGAGGTGTATGCATATTCAATAGCTACCCTTCCTTGCAAAGTTCGTCCCTTGCAGGAATGACACTGATCAAAAATTTGATGTGCTTCTTATTTTTGGAATGATCTAATAGTTAATATTTCTAGAATAAGAAATAACTGCAGGATTGAATCTGTTAAAATTCCCTGTTACATACAAATGAAATCAACACCTATGTTGAATTTCCTCCTGTGTTTTACTGCAGGTGTTTTTATTAAACCAATATAATCACTGCATTCTAGATCTGCAGGGTGTCATACCCCTCTGTTTATGCAGATGAATGTCATGTAAACTCATGATTTCTTCTCTATATATGTCTTACAGAAATGTTGTCACTCTCAGAAGAGAGCCAACCTAAACCAAACTTGCAAAATGATGAAACAGAGAAACGTAAGAAGCCTTCTGTAGAACCTACTGATGAATCACAGAAAGGACTAGTTAAGCGCCCTGTCCCAAAAGCTAGGAAATTAATTCAGAAAGCAACAGATCCTGTGTCACAAAGAGAAGACTTTGTTCCAAAACCAGCCAAACGGACCGAGAGGATTAATGGCATTGGTACACAGCCCAGGGGCATTCTGAAGCGCAGTTCAAGTTCAAGTTCCACTGACTCAGAAGTTCGTGTTAGTCAGATGTTAGATGTTCAGAAAAAGAACGCTCTTCCTGCTGCAACTATTTTTGAAGGAGAAATTGAGAAGAACTCTCTTACAGAAGAAATGGAAGACTCCACGCAAATTTCACTGGAAAAACTAAAACAAGTGAGGTTCTCATCTAGCACAGGTAAAGGAGAACCTCTGCAAAGCCCACAGCTACACCATGGTAGAGAAAAAGGAGAGTTTGATTTGTTAGAAACGGACGAAATGAAGAGTAGTGGAAATGATGCGATTAGATCAGATTCATTTGGGAATAAGCAAATTCCTACTGTAAAGCCTTTGGGAACCTATTCAGCTTTACAAGTAAAAACAACAGATGACTTACAAGATGATACATCGGCATCCGGTCCTTGTGACCCTAATAGGTCAGTCTTCCTGGTTAATGAAGCCTTGCAGACAAAGACAGTTACTCCTAAGACGCCTGAAACTCCACAGAAGACCTCCAGCAATATGCTGCCAAATAGCAATAATGAAGTGAGTGTTGATGAAACACGTGAAAATAAAGCCAACCAGTTCTTGAGCCATGAATCAAAGTCACACAAAAACTTTACTGGTAAGAGACTAATAGGAGTGAAGAACAGAATGCAATAGCATAAAGCACATATTCAATAATGTTTTAAATTGCTTGTATCTAAGAATTAACAACTAGGAAACAGAAATAGTAGGAAAGTGCTACATACTGCAGAATTAAATTCTAAATCACTTTTTTGTATTTTAACGCTGTAACATAGTCAGTCGTTTTTAGACGTTATTCTATTGGTATTCTTAAGAATTAACAATCAGATCAGAGCCTGGATAGGCACCTTTATTGTGGATGATGAAGGTGAAGTGATGGCATTTGGATAAAATTCCTGTCATAAGACCTGGTAGATCTGTCTGCACGGGAACTGAAGAATTGTTGGTGTACTGCTGTCAGCTGTCCTTGGTAGCAATCCAGTTGTGACTTGGGGATTTGCTCATGGGACTAAACACAGATATGCTGGGTTGTGTGTCCGTCCCCCCCCCCCCGCCCCATCCAGCCCCCCTTCAATGTAGCCGTTTCCTTTAGAAAGGGCATAACCAATCTTATCTGCTCGCACCCTCAAAAGTAATATGATTAATCTTCCAGTAGGATATCTCTGCAGGAATTTATTTTTCACTCTATTACCTGCAGTATGGTTCTTTCAAAAACCACAAGGACAGAGAACTCTTTTTAAACTGTTAGCAGAGAAGAAAAAAAAAAAGAAATCTGAGAGATTTTTCAAGATAGGTTGAACATTTGTAGTGTCGTGTGTCTGTTTCCTAACTCTGATAAGTTTGTTTACATTGTAGATGAACATCAGCTTTCTGCTAAGACAGAAGTACATGAGGTGTCAAATACCAATTCTACAAGTCTTCCACAAGGTAAGCCTGATCTTGTTGAGGAGCAAGATGCTAAAACCACTTTCAAGCCTGACAAACATGCTGATGAACTCATGAAAGTGGCCGATGAATCTGTATCAAAAGTTTTAGATTGGTTTAAAAGAAGTTCTGGTATTGAAGATACGAAGCATGTATCAGCTAGATCCCAAGGCAGGGAACCCAAAGAGGAAGTGGACTTCTCAACCAGAGCAGCAGTTCTTCCTACAGAACACAGTGGGCCTAGCATGGATGGGAAAACAGAAGCTACAGAAGAGTTACCATTTAGAAAGATTAAACTACAGAACAGTATTTCACCTACATCATTTATTTCAGAAGATATACAGCTGATAAAAGAGAGTATGAAACCTAAGAAAGGGGAAAAGAATGAGAAGCAAAATGACAGATCACTAACTGAATTTGACTGTACAAGAGTTGAAGAAAAAGAACATGGTCAAGATATCAAGCAACAAAATCAAAAATCAAATCTCTTGGAACATCAAGAACACAAGATACCAGCTCAGAAATGTGAATCGGAGAAGGCAATAGAAGAAAAAAGAAGAGAGATCAGAGCATTCTGGGAAAGGGATAAAACTATCCCCAGTCACAGAGAGCAAGAATTTAGTATCAATACTAATGCATCTGGTGGCGGTGCATTGAAAGGTCTCCGAGAAAGTGATAAAATAAAACCAGCTGCAGTATACCTACCTAATGGATTGGACGATCAAAGCAAGAATATGTTAAGAAGTGCTGCACTCAGTTGTGCAAGCCAGGCTTCAAGGAATGAACATCAAAACTCTGAGTTTGGACCAGGCCATGCAGTTGAAAAGCCAGAAAGAACACTTCCGTCTGATGGTGAAGTTCATGAATATACAGAATTACCAAAAGCCAGTAACTTGCAACGAAGTGTTGATACCGCTTCAGCTTCCCCAGAAAGCAAAGACAAAGATGAGAAAGAAACACTTAAAGGAAAAGTTGCTGCTTGTTCCCAACAGAAGCCCAGCTTCCAGGTTTTGTCTTTAAAAGAAAAAATGAATCAAAAGTCCGAGAATCAAATTTCAGATCCTTCACGGTTCCAGAGTTTGAGAAACTTCTGGGATACCGGAGTTAAATTACAGAGTAGCATTGATAGGGGAGATGTTTCTTTGCCAAATAATAGTAGTCCAATAACCTATGAAAGAAAATCAGGGGAATATAAAGGCAGAAATAATGTGAGCAAGCATGAGTTAATTCAACAACAAACCCAAACATCTGAGAGAGGAAAAACACAGAAACTAGATTCTGTGTTATGTGAACTGCCTTTAGGATTTCCTACCCTGAAAGGTCTGAATGTGACACACACAAAAAATACAGACTCTGCCCAGCTGGACAGAAAACCAGTTATCTCAAAACCCCAGGAAAAGATGGGACTTCCAGAGCAAGAAGTTAAAGAACGTGTAGAAAAAAGTGTTGTTTCATCAAAAGAACATCATGTTTCCTTACAGTTGCTCCAATCACCTGGTGATAAAGATGCTTTAAAGGAGACAGCAGTAGATGACTGGCTATGTTTACCTATAGAAAAAGTGGAGAATAAGACTACTCCATCAGATATCAGTCTTCCTAAAGAGGAAGCTAAGCTTGATGTATTTAAACTAGGCCTAAAGAAGTTAGAAAAGGAAGACTCTGAGATGTCATCTAGTTGGAACCTACAAGAAAACATTTTTAATGGGACAACTTTTCACTTGAGTCGCTGCAAGGTCTTTGAAAGAACAGTAGAACAGAGCCACGATATTTTTCCTGCTGATCAAAAAGAAGAAATAGGCAAAAGCACAGGAAAAGTGAATGTGCCATCAACAGATGAGCATGAAAACAAAAAAAGCCTTAGGAAATTGTTTAGGGAATTTGAACCTTTCTGTCTACGACATCAGGCAGCAGACAAGGATGATACCCTTGAGGGCTCTCAGAGGCCTCAAGCTGGTTTGAAGAACCTGCTCAGAGAAACCTTTGCATTTCAACCTTCTGAATATAGAAAGGTGGGAATGAAAACATCCGATAATGCAAATAGTATATCACAAAATAACTGTAGTGTAGATTCAACATGCCAAGAAAATGCTGGTCAGCCTGAAGAGGTCAATGAGACCACAGAAAAGTCTGTTGCCCCATCCAAGGTCAGTGGCTTGAGTTCTGCCTTAGAGAAGCTGCTGAAGGAGGCCTCCGAAATGCCGCCTCCTAAACCAAAACGAGCCGAGAGCACAATACGGAGCACTGCTGAGGTAGAAGCTAAAAGCACGACCCACGAGCACGATGGAGCGTTGCTGCAGGAAATTGGTGAGACCATAGAAAAGTCTGTCGCCCCATCCAAGGTCAGTGGCTTGAGTTCTGCCTTAGAGAAGCTGCTGAAGGAGGCCTCTGAAATGCCACCTCCTAAACCAAAACGTGCCGACAGCACAATACGGAGCACTGTTGAGGTGGAAGTTAAAAGCTCGACCCGTGAGCACGATGGAGCGTTGCTGCAGGAAATTGGTGAGACCATAGAAAAGTCTGTTGCCCCATCCAAGGTCAGTGGCTTGAGTTCTGCTTTAGAGAAGCTGCTGAAGGAGGCCTCCGAAATGCCACCTCCTAAACCAAAACGTGCCGACAGCACAATACGGAGCACTGTTGAGGTGGAAGTTAAAAGCTCGACCCGTGAGCATGATGGAGCGTTGCTGCAGGAAATTGGTGAGACCATAGAAAAGTCTGTTGCCCCATCCAAGGTCAGTGGCTTGAGTTCTGCCTTAGAGAAGCTGCTGAAGGAGGCCTCCGAAACGCCACCTCCTAAACCAAAACGTGCCGACAGCACAGTACGGAGCACTGCTGAGGTAGAAGTTAAAAGCACGACCCGTGAGCACGATGGAGCGTTGCTGCAGGAAATTGGTGAGACCATAGAAAAGTCTGTTGCCCCATCCAAGGTCAGTGGCTTGAGTTCTGCCTTAGAGAAGCTGCTGAAGGAGGCCTCCGAAACGCCGCCTCCTAAACCAAAACGTGCCGACAGCACAGTACGGAGCACTGCTGAGGTAGAAGTTAAAAGCACGACCCGTGAGCACGATGGAGCGTTGCTGCAGGAAATTGGTGAGACCATAGAAAAGTCTGTTGCCCCATCCAAGGTCAGTGGCTTGAGTTCTGCTTTAGAGAAGCTGCTGAAGGAGGCCTCCAAAACGCCACCTCCTAAACCAAAACGTGCCGACAGCACAGTACGGAGCACTGCTGAGGTAGAAGTTAAAAGCACGACCCGTGAGCACGATGGAGCGTTGCTGCAGGAAATTGGTGAGACCATAGGAAGACCTGCACTGTCCAAGGCTGAATATGGAGTATCTGATGTTAATTTGCAGAAGCTACCAAAAGAAGTTTCTGAAACACCAACTTCTTCACAGGAATATCTGGGTAAGAAAATGCAAAGTAAAACACAATCTAGTCTAAGTGTGCATGCTCCATGTCAACGAGAGAGGGATCATTCTCAAGAAATACAAGAAACAATAGAAAAAACTTCTGCTTCAAATATTGCAAAATTCAGTGAATTCAGTTGCTCTTTAGAAAAACTTCTTCAAGAAGCATCTGAAGTTTCATGTCCAATATCCAAAGAGTTACATAACCAAGAAAAGTTTGGGGATCATATGTTTCCATCACAAAAAGAGACTCTATTCATGACAATGTCACAGCCAAATAATGCTTTAAGTAGCTATCATACACAGATGAAGATAGCTATCAAAGGGGGAGCTCCAGAACAAAACACCAAAGCTTCAGAAAATGATCTTGCAGTAAGTGAAATTGAAGCTTCTGATTTTCCTAAAAGAAATGGAGCTATTAATAAAATAGAAAAGAGAAACAAGGCTCCAGCTGATCTTCCTCCCTTGGAAGGAGAAACCAATATGACTGCAATCAAGCCATTCAAAATAAACAAAAAAGGAAGGACAGATGAAAGCACATCGTTGGTTTCCTCTGAAAAGAATTCAGAATTTAAAGCACTGTTGAAATTCAGAAGAGCAAGCACACCACTTAAAGATGAGAGCAACTCCACCCAGCCAGAAGGAGCTCAACTCTGCCTAATGTCTCAGCATGAGGATGATGATGAAGAGGAAGGGGACGGCTCAAATTTGGGATCCCAGTTTTCAGATGAAAATTCTGATTCCCCCTCTGGAACTGGAAGTTCAGCTCGTGAGCCATTTGATTTCTAAAATTCATAGTGCTGGGTTGTTAAACGTGGCTACAATTTTTTTTGGTGGCCAACTTGAAATATGTTAACTGAAAGTATGTGTGATTCTTATTTCTTAATTGAATGCTTTGGATATTTTTTGGGAAGGATGGGAAGAGCTAATTAAGTCCTTTAATTGGAAAGCATTTGACAAATGGGTACTACATTCGGGTAAGACTTTTTGTTAAGGGGAGTTTAGCAGCATGAATCAATTGCATCAGTCTTCATGATTTACCCTCTTCTTCCTCCCCTGTGACATCGCCTTCAAATTAATAACATTGTAACACTCAATCTGGTATTTCTTTTAAATATACTAGATTAAAAGAGGAAAAAAACCATCAGTGGCTGACTGAGTTCATTCCTTAGTTTGACCAGTTAGTCTTCAAATGTAAATACTTAGCAGTGGAATGGCTGGATATAAAGATGATAACAATACTCTGGGCTATTTCGTTTAGCATTGCTGCTGTTGCACTAGAAAATGGCCTTATAAATGAAGTGGTCTGTTTACTAGGATTCTCATTATTTGATTGAATGGCAGCTCTAGTTGATGTATGGTGTGTGATAGTTTTCAAAGAGCTTAAAGTAGAGGAAGTAATTTAACCTTTTTAATCTGCTGCTGAGAGACTGGGAATGTTTTCTTCATCTGGAGAATCTGAGAAATATGTGAAGTTTCCAGGGCCTGCCAACTTACTCTTGAGCCCGTTTTGAAAGTGAGATTCCAATGGACGTCAGTGAAAACTCAAATCAGGAAAACAGGAAAACAAATCAGGAAAAATGAAACATAATTTGTTTTTACCCATAATTAGACAGCAACACTGTAAGGTCTGATTGGTTGGCTGATGTGGGGAGGGAAGTAAGGTAGGGAGGACAGAGGGTCTGTCTAAAAGGTTTCTGAAGGAGCTAGGTCTGTCTTGGTTCTGCCCTTGGAGACAATTGCATAATTTCAGGGATCAAAATACCTCCACAGCTGTGGGGTTTTTTTTTTTTTTGTGGTTGTTACTCAAGTATTGAAACAAAATTACTTTCACCAGGGAGAAAATATAACAGACAAACTTACACGGAGGGAAAAACTAAAGCTATTAACTTTTTTGTGCTGTTTCATAACAAGATGTTTACAAGATGGTTACAAAATGGCTAATGTCTGAGTTTATCCTATATTGTTATTAGACAATTAAGTGCCATAATTGTCTGAAACCCCCTTATTAGTCAGTACAGACAGAGATACTTACACAGGGCAAATCAGCTGACCTCCCGCTCTCTACTGATGACTGAGAGAATTTAGAGACCAAATGGACACTTAAAATTAGACATTTATTTTGTTTATTTTGTATTTATTTTGTATTTTCACTGAACGTTCACTGTCTTTGCTAACAGTCAAAATAGATTCTCAGGAGAAAATCATGGTTGTTTTTTTAGTGACTTGCTTAAAATGGCATGTCTATGTGTGCAGTGTTCATGTGTTTTGTCTCGTAACAGGTTCAGAAGAAGAATTAAACCCTGTTTTGATGGCTTTGAAAAGGAGTGCAGATAGGAAAATGCCTTCCAAAAGTCTAGAGGACATTCCATCAGCCACCTCAAGTGAGCACAAAGCTTGTGTGTGTCTCCCATGACCCCCACTTTGGCTTAAACATGTTCATGCTGGTTTTCCATACAGCTTTGCCAAGTAGTGGTTTTGTCTTTGTTTCTCAATAAGCCATATGGAGCTTGTACTGGAGAACTGAATTCTTTTCTCATACAGTTTAGTTTTCAGTTCTTTGTGTTAATTTGGAAACAACACTGGTCAATGAAGCAGACATCTTCCAAAAATGCACTGTGTTAATCAGTGATGAACTGTTTCTTGGATAGTTTTTCAATAGTGAAAATATTGGCAACTACCCAAATCAGTAATGAGCAACAACTGCCATTGTCTCCTGGCTGCTTGCTTGGGTCAAATAGGTAGACAGCGGAAGCATGAAAAAAATCATCTTAGTTTAGTAGTGTTTCACCTGTGTATTCTAGCAGTTAATATACCAAACTCACTTTAAGAGAATACAGTGAGATAAGATTGTACTTAAATTTTATTCCTGACTTCCCTCTGTAGCCTCCTAGGATTTTTTTTAAATTATTATTCCTGTCTCCGTTCACCCTGCCCCGAGTGTTTTCTCATGTCTAGTGGAAAAGACATAAACTGAACTCACATTTGTGAACTGAAATGTGGAGGTGTAGATTTTGAAAGATGTTGGCTATTGTTGGCACATTACTCTTCTAATACTACTTATGCTATTGCTTGCTTCTAACTAGTTTCTAGGTTTTAGGTATGCACTAACATTGTTGAACAGCACACTGACAGAAACTGTGTCAACATGAGACTGCTGCTTGGATGTAGGCTTGAACTAGTGTATGAAGTAGAAAGCGCCTCTTGAATTTAACCATTCCCATGACTCTGCTGGTTTGTTTGGTTTTTTTGTCCTCATTACTCTTAATTCTGCAATTACCACTGCCATCCATTTTATCATACTGAGCAGCAAAATTTCTAACTGTGTTACTTTTTTCCTGCACAGATAAAGGAAAAATAAATAATCCAAAGGAAGAACTAGCTCTTAGTGCTGAAGATGGTAAATATCTTTTGTGTCTGCATGGAAGTTTGTTTTTTTTTCAATGGCCTCTGTTTGCTAGTGAAGTATTTTTTTTTTTTTTTAAACCTGTAATAGTATTGTGCTTTTAGATTTGATTAACTTCAGCATGACTGAAATGCTTTTGTAGAATTTTGTTGTGTTGTTACATCCTGCTAAATCTGTGGAAACTCTGTGCCACCTATCAGTGTAATATTTTGGCCGTTGGTCATTCAGCCTATGAAACAGTTACTCAAATCATTGAGAGCTTTGAATATTAGCTCAGTTGAAAGACTTGGCCTAAGTAAATATTGCATTTGCCTGTTCATCTGTTGCATTATAAGATGCAAGATTACTTTTCCTAGTGCAAAACACTCTTCAGAATACATCAGTTGAAAAAGGAACCTCTCTTACAATCCCTGTCTCAGTCCAGCAAAGTAGAATTACTCTAAGCAATGGATGAACTACTAGACCAGTTTCTGTTGATATCATCAGTCCATTAGTGCATTACAGATGCCTTACTGTTAAATTTTTCTATATACCTTTAGGAATTCTAAATCTAAGCGAAATAAAAGCAAACCTGTTCCAAGAACGTTTCAAGATGAACACAATAGAAAACCACCAAATAACATTGAATATGGTGGAATATAACACACAATTCTTTTATTTACTGCATTCAAACACTACAGTCTTAAAAACTAGTTGTGCACAGTTGCATTTGCTGTCATGTTTTAGATCCTTTAAAGCATTTTGTATGTTAGTGACCTGTAGTGTAAACAGGATGATCGTAGTGTAACAGGGTGCATGCAATGTCCAGTAAATTAACAAGACTTAAGTACCGTACTGCACTTTGCTTTCAAATGGAGACCCCTACTGAAAGCATGTTTTACATTCAATATGGAATATGTAGACACCTACCTGAAAAGGGTGGGGGTTTTCTGAGTTAAATTTATTAAGAGTGAAGTTTTGAAAAAATGACAAACACAGCCAAACTAATAGCTGTACAGACAGAATAAAGCAAGTTCTATCCATAGGCAAAATACCATTCATCTTTTTGCTTTGCTTAGCTTGTACACTCATGTTACCTTTGTTATGATCCAGCTCCTCAAAGGAGGACAGTGATGCAAAACGCAGAAACATATGGGGTCTGGGGAAGTCAAAAACTTCCCACGTGTAAAATATATTGATGCTATTTATAACGTTGCAAAGCTGTTTGTGCTACTGAATGACTGTTGTCAATACTGCACTGAGCAGGTCCGAAACCTGATCAGCATCAAGAGAGGAATGAAAATGCAGCAGGAAGTGAGTAATAGGATTCTTCCAGCAGACCATGGAGAGACTTATCCACTGATATTTAAACTAATACATTATAAATCCTTTTTTATTTAACAACTAACAAGTTATACATCTGGACTAGATACTTGCTCAATGGGGAAACTGCATCTAACTGCATACTGACAATAACTGATACGTTGAGCACTATTTGAGCTTCAACAGCAAAAGCTTTGCAAAAGCTTAACTCACGCCTTGCAAACAATCCTGTCATGTGTGCAGTGTTTCATTTTATGCAATAGATACATACCCCTGTAGCTGGCTGTTTGTGGCCAAATAATTCTCTGTCATACGATATTCAGTATTGCTGCATTTCACAATGTGTATCCAGTCCAAAGATGTAAATGTTTAGTGCATTATTAAATATAAGTGGAGTTAGAGCATGGAAAATTCTGAGTATCGTGGGCTTACTACAAACTGGATTTTTGCAAAGCTAGCTTGTACAATTAAGCTTTGTACAGTGAAAGAGCATAGTAGTGAACTTCAGTAGAGGTATACAAAAGTTGAAGAGATGGGCTGCAAAAAAGTGCATCATTAATGAGATATGCATCTTATAATTAACGAGGAATACTTGAAACTTCCTTGTTCAGGTCTAAAAATTGCTTGACTTACACAAATGTTCCTATTGCAATTAATTAGACTGAGTAAGTAAAAGAAGAGTTTGGCTTGTACACTAACTTCTTACCAAGAACCTTCTGATGACTCCAATGTCAATCAATGATGGTATGGTTAGTTATCCTTGTTCTAGGAAGAAAATCTAGAAGGTAAACTGAAAATGTTTTCTTTATCACATTTGATCAGAATTTGCTTGCAGCACCCAGGCTTGTACATCATGTCAAGCAATGTAAACATCTCTGCTCCTGCCAGACAAAGTTCTTTGGTCAGTGTTACAGGAGATGTCAAAGTAGATTGTCCTTTCTAATAATAGTTTCTCTGAGTCATGGGGGCCGGGGTGGGGCGGGGTGGGGTGGGGGTGGGGGAGTGGAATCTTGCATCTAATTTGTAACCTGATTGTGCACATGCATGTATTTCATCTGAAGTTGTTTGTTTCTAACCGTGTCCTGTTATGGAATCTCACTGTTTTGATGTACAAATGTATTTTTGAAGCCTTTTGAATTGCTGCTCTTCAGTTTCCACAGTGCCTTCACAGCCTGAGAAGCTGTTTTCCAATCCTGAAAAACTCAAAGGACTGAGCAAGTCAGTACCATCATTCCTACAGGAAGAGGTAAGTTCCATCTCTGAAATATTGTAACAAACTTTTGATTACTGTGGCATTTTGCTTTTGTTAAGTAGTGCTTTCCAGGGTCTGCCAAGTCAGTTTACTATTGGACCATGGCATAGAGTTGAGCTTGCAGTGTAACAGTCAGGTGATGATCCCAAACAACCTGTGGCTAATTAACCTTTCAGAAGCTCTAGTCCAGTAACTAGAGGTTTATTCTTACTGTACGGCTCCACACACAGAGCATGTTTTATGTAGGAGACTGAAGCATAGTGAATGCTTGTCGTTATTCCCAAAGGCAATATCTGTACTTAAACTAACAGGTCTTTTTTCTCTTCAGAACATACATGTGTGCCTACATTTATTTTCTTCAGAGCCTAAAATCTAAAATAAGCGTGTAAGACCATAAGAAAGTCATCATCTGGTAACCCTTCTCAGAGGGGTATTACCTTGGTGTTCTGCTTAGGGATGTAGGCTCAAGTACCAGGCTGTTAACCAGTGTAAGTGAAATCTCAGAATTTCCAAGAACATACTGTGCCTGCAATAATAATAGACTGTAAGTCTATTGTTATTATTGTTATTATTATCATCATCATGATATGGGCCTCGGAATAAGCTCTGAGGCCACAGTCAAATCTCTTAAAATGACACTGAAGTTTGAAAGTGATAAGCAATTTGAACTGTCTGGTCTATGACTCCCCAAGCAGTCAGTAAAGAGGGGAGTGGAGACTGTGTTTAGACCAAGCACGAACCTCCTACCATAAATGCCTAAAAGAGGTAGCTGCATTGGTCACAGGGAACAGGAAGCTCTGGAGAATAGGAAATAGCTCATCATTGTTGAACTTGGATAACACCATAGATTCTTTTTTTTCCTTTTTTTTTTTCCTTGAGTGCCATAGTACAAATGTGAATTTGTATGGCAAACATGCATGCAAGACTCCTCCTCCCCTAAGCTGTTAGCAAATGGTTATACAACCACCTGAGTCCTGTCAATGAGGGATGTGTATTAGTGGACACAGGCTTAAATGGGACACAGGAATTTGGGGCGTAGATATCACAAATACCTGTGTCTGTGCTAAAAAATGAGGAATTGCTGCTTACCCCAGCCCTTAGCATTGTAACTGCAGCATAAGCATCAATATTTTGGATTATTTTTCTAAAAACCTGTGTCTAAAAGGACTGAAGGGTCAGAATCAGAAATATACTGTGCCCTGTCTTTCTCTACTCCCTCCTAAAGTCTGAAATAACCAAAATGTGGTGATACAGGTTTGATTAATCTTACCTTAAGTGCAGAACTTAAAACCATTCAGTGTCTATGAATTACACCTTTTCAGTTAAAGATTCTCTAAAATTATACCATCCTAATGCCCCTTCTGCTGAGAAGAACACACAGGAAACTTTTCTAAGGCTGTTAACATTGCACCATGGATGGATCAAAAGATTAGCATTTCGAAGCATTAGAGGTGAGATAGCAAACAAGTCTGAAATGAGTATCTGGGCATCTAAAACCAACCAGTTAGAGCCTCTGTAAGAAGGCAATTAAAAAGCTTACTCATGTGGGTTTTGAATGAAACAGTCTGACAAATACTTGAAAGCCAAAGGACTATATGTAATCAATCTGGTCACAGTAGAAAGGGTTTGGGGATGGTTCATACTGATATTCTAAAAAATTGTCAGCACCCAAATCTGTTTATTCGGCCCCCCAAATTTATTTTTAAAGTTGTGATTAGTCCCAAGACTGTCTTCAGTTGTCAAGCTCACAGCACAGGATGTATTACAAGACGTACTCATGCATGCACACACGCACATATATATGTGTGTGTATGTATCTATTAAAAAAAAAACAGAGTGTATATCTATAAAAATAGCATGTATGTATACCATGTGCTGGTTCTACCTTGGAATTTATCTTCACTGAAGTTCCATCTGGCCAATATGAAGTACGAAACTAATGAATGGATAACATAAATCTGATAGAAATAACAGCTTAGAAATAGGCGTTGTAGACACCATGTAGTCAGATAGTATTAATACTCATTTCTATGTGCTAATTCAGTTCTGGAATTATTTTAAAAATAATGAATTCTGATAATAACATACTTTCTAATTAAAGAAGAAATACAAAGAAATCTATCTCTTAGAGGATCAGTGTCTTTTCCTTCTGCTTAAAAGAGATAACAGCCTAAAAAATTAAGGGTTCTCTACTTGTGAATAGCCAATATCCTTATTTAACATTTGGAATTAGCTTTAAAAAAAAAAAAACCACGTGTAGTGCATTCTGGAGGCATGCAGTCACCCCAGTGCTTAATAATTCCTTGTCTCTGAAGTTCTAGACATTCCACAAACCTCCACAAGAAGAGCTTTCACTGCTCTATCCAGAGAGCAGGCTTTGAGTAAGTTAAGGACAGGGTTGAAAGTAAGCAGAACTAGGTTCAGTCCTAGATTTCTTCTGCTGACCTGCTGTGTGGACAGCAGCTAAAATGGCCTTAGGGAAGCTGTATATCCTTCCTCTGTAAGAGGGCTTAGGATTTTCCTGCCTTTCAACAAGTCCATGTAACAGGACTGATTATCCACACTGCTTAACTGTTACTTCACTCCCTGGGTTTATTTTGGACAGTTCTTCTCTCAAGGACCCTTGCCCTAGGTAGGAGGGACATTAGTCAGTCCTTACCTTTGGCCTCTGAACTGGGGAACAATCCTGGTCTGCTTTTACTAAGCAGTATAGATATAGCCAGAGAAGCTACAATCAAAAGATCTTTATAAAATTATCTTTAAAAAATGCTTATATGCTAGATATTTATTTCTATAAATATTCGTTTTCTTAACATGTGTAGAAATTGTTGTTTACTAATCTTGCATCTGTTAGATCTATGACAGAAGTTCAAAGCTGTATAAAGGAGGGGGGAAGCTTTGTAAATTGTTCATGGGTGGAATACAACAGGGAGATGATCGTTTCTGTAACAGCTTGCATAGGAAGATGCCAAAGCACACGTGTGAAGTAAAGCATTGATTCTTTAGTACAGTGATAGCATGGAGACAGAATGGGATTGCAGGCACAACCTGATAATGACCAAGTAACCCAAAACTGCAGTTCCCTGATGCCAAAGCAAGGCCCTGCTTGCTCTCTTGCAAGAAAGGCTTTTTGCAAAAGCCAGCTGTATCCAGTGCTGTTCTACTGTGCATGTTACCTTCCAGCTAACTGCCTTAGAGGGTACAGAATTGATGGTATTTGCTGTATAACAGAAAGTGACGGGTAAAAGACCTGAGCGTTATCACTTGCATAAGTTTATGCATGAGATAGTGAAGTACAGAAGTTGAGTTTAATTGTTCCAATAAAGTTAACTTTGTACTTTTCCATTGCTATTTGAGATTTAAAACCAAAAACAAGCAGTAATACAACCAGGTTGTAAAAAATTTTCAGTGTAGGCTTTCCATCAGAAAAATTCCCTTTCAAACTTCTTTTTTAAATGCATGACCTAACTTAAGAAATATTAATTATTTGTGTTGGCACTACAAGGGAATTTAAATTCACGTTTTCACTGAGTCCCAATCTGTGTTTAAATTCTGTTTGGTTTTTTTTAATGTTCCTTGTGACTATGAAGAACCTACACAGACTTTCTTCCTGTGATGTTTTTGTAGAGTGATGACAGAGAGACAGATACAGCATCAGAAAGCAGTTATTCCCTTGGCAGAATCAAGAAGAGTCCCAGCTCTCTAACCAATCTTAGCGGCTCTTCTGGCATGGCCTCCTTGTCCTCTGTATGTAAACCAAAGCCTTGTTTTAATGGCACTTTGCTTTTGCTAATCTCTTCAGTATTGTTTCAGCTCCCTTTTTATTCCTCTTATCTATCTTCCCTTGGCATCTCTGTCTCCTTCCTTTCCTCTCTGTTATGTGAACCCTTGCATGGAATTGCATAAAAAAAATAAAATAAAACTGGTCTTACTTTTCTAGTAATATACTGGAGCCTGTTCAGGCCTCCATTGTGCAGCATACTGTATAAACACTGAACAAAGAGATGGCTTTTACCCTAAGAGCTTATATTTGTAGCTGAAAGTAGGGATCAATTTATATAGAACATACATGTAGAAAAGGAAAATGGGAGGTGGGGGAGAAATAAGTGAAAGAAAGAGACAGTATCGGTATGTGGAATGCATAATTAAGTCGGTGAACTGGCTAACCAAAAGTCATTAATTTATGTGGACTTCATTGAGAAAAGGAGAATTTTGGGGAAGGATATTGAGAAAAAAAAATTATACATCCTTTTCCTTCTACCTGTGTAGGGTTTAATTTTCAAGTGTGTTTTGTTTAGGCATGTAATTCAGCCACAGGCTTTATCACTAAGCTTTTTGACAGTATTTTCAGAAGGCCTGTTCTCCTAAACTCTTAGGCTCTGCTTTCTGCAAAGATCAGCTGAAAAGAAATATAAGTAATATTTCAAGGATCTGATCACAGGCAATCTCCAGATCTACAGCAACTTATCATTTTATTGTTTTATCTCAATGCAATAAATGCATCCAAATTTTTTTGTAGAAAAGTTGCCCTAACACCTTTCACTTACCAATAACTTTCTTTTGTTAATCTGCTTGCTGAGAAGCTTGTATAATAGTGTCCATTACATTTTATTATCACATCTAAAGGGACACAGTTGATTTCTTTACTGTCTGAATTCTGAGCATAACTTCTACCCTGACCTTGAAGTGTCTGGTGAAATGCAATGCCTGGAAAATTTTTCTCTTCTTGTATGACATAGGTGAGCGGAAGCCTAATGAGCATCTATAGTGCAGACTTCGGCAATGTTGACGTGAAGGGGAACATTCAGTTTGCTATTGATTATGTAGAACAGCTGAACGAGCTCCACATTTTTATTTGCCAATGTAAGGACTTGGCTGTGGCAGATGTTAAGCGACAGCGTTCAGACCCGTAAGTATAAACAGAGAGTAATTTTTTTCCTAATGGAATTTTTTCTTTTAATGTGTAAATGAAAACTGATTTTTTTTTTTTCCCCCATCACTATAACCTGTTGGAGTAAACAACCAAATAAATAAATGAAGAAGCCATAACGTGCTTTACATGGTTTTCCACTCTGAACTGAATATAGAATTGCCCCTATAAAATGGTACATATATTAACATGGGAAGATCAAACTTTTAAGAATATGAAACTCTTTTTTTAAAATTCAACTTTCCAGATGGTAAATCCTTCTTTGATAGGTTTTCAATAGGGTTAGAGCCAATAAATACGATATCTAGGCATACTATAGTTAAATATTCTGTATTTGTATGTGTTGAGGAGATATTTCAACAGATTTCCCGCTGGTAGAAGGTGGTTAATGTCCCACTTTGGAAACTACTGTTATACTTCACCACTGCTGTTCCATTTCTTAACATGTAACAAGCTGAATGACATAATGGCTAGTGAAGTGGATTTCTTTTACTTTATAAGCAAATACTTGTGTATTTTGGAAAAGGAAGTTGGAAAGGGTGGGGTTTTTGCTCTTCTAACCAGCCTGTCTAAATTTTAGGTATGTAAAGACCTACCTGCTTCCAGAGAAATACAAGCTGGGCAAACGGAAGACCTCTGTGAAAAAGAAAACTTTTAATCCAGTCTATAATGAAATACTGCGGGTATTTATCAAACTATTACCAGACATGAAGTACTGCATGCATGAAGTATGAGGAACCTTATCCTTTAGGCACAGGTCCAGATGCTCTCAAAAGAGATGTCTGTGTTAGGAGGAGATAGATTGCTCCGTAGAAGTACCTATGTCCTTCTATTGATAGGTTAACTCTACAGTGTACTCTGGATACAGCATTGAGAACACTGATTGTTGTATGCTTCTTGCAAACAAACACAAGTTCATGAGCTTAAGATGCATAAAAAAAAGTAAAACATGAAAATAGTTTTAATCTGAAATGAAGTGAGCAGTTACGGATGTATAAACCCGGACATGTTTTTCTCTAACCTTGTCACTTTCAGACACAGCATTGATGAAAATCCAGCTTGTTTTAACTTTTTTCTCACTTCTTCCTCCTGGCAGTACAAAATTGAGAAGGGTTTCCTAAAGAACCAAAGCCTTAATATCTCTGTCTGGCACAATGATACCTTTGGGAGGAATAGCTTCCTTGGTGAAGTGGAGCTGGATTTAGGAACCTGGGACTGGAATGATAAATCCAACAAGCAGATCACCTGGTTTCCACTCAAGCCAAGGGTAAGTTACTAAGGGTGGGTTAGCTGTTTCGTATTTTCCGCTGTGTAAATGCAAAGTCAAGTCATTCATTTAGGTCTGGTCTTGCATGTTCTCTGTTTTTTTGTGTTGGTTATAATCATAAATACCTCTTTACTGGTAAATGGAACATACTGTTCTGAGGTTTCTATTAGTCTAGTAAGTAGCTAGCTATTATAGTAGAAAAAACTTTCTCATAGTCTAAGGACTAGGAATTTCAAGGTATTTTTCATTTACATCACGTTGCTGCAACAGATACCTGAAGACGTTCATTCCCTGAATATAAAGTAAACCTACTGAGAATATGGAGTAAGTGCAGCAACATTTTAATATCAGATGTAATGACGACTTCCATGTCTGCATGCCTCTTGTTTGTTAATGGGTTTCAGCCAAAATGAAAACTCTTAGTTAAGCCACTGCCTACGGTTCTGACTTCTTTTGTTGTTTTTTTCTTTTTTCCTTGAATTTACTTCATTAGTTCATTCCAAAATTAGCTCAATCCAAAGTTTTATAATTTGTAGAACAAAACAGGAATGTTGTGGTGGTCTTTAGCACTAGTTTAATTTGACTGATTTTAAAACTGCGGTGGGTAGATAAAGGTAACCAAATGTTAACAGGTGCCATGTTCCATCTATGGATGGTCCATGACTATGAAGAAGTGACATATTCTTGTGCCTTTTTGCAAGATAACTCTTGTTGAGGCTGATTTTTAGATCAAAACTTTCCTATAGAAATGAGTTTATTAAAGTACACTTTCTGTTGCATAAAGAGTAAGTTTCCTGATTGAAAGAGCATATGTTCTAAATAAGTGCACAACAGTGGAAAAGATGCACCCTCCCCTGGGTCTTGTCCGCTTTAGTGGAAGAGCTATCTATCTGAGGTGCTGTCAAGAGGTTAAACTTGCCCTGAAATCTCTCATGTCCTGTAAACTGAGGGAAGACCAATGGATAAGGAACCAAGAAAAAAAAAAACTTGCCTCACGTAGAAATCAAGCCTGTTGCAGTGGAAGACTTTGCATGGTAAACTCTGTGTGAACTGCAAGGTTTGAGATTTGTGGGGGTGTTTTTTTTCCTTAAATTTCAGACTTCAACAATGGCTCTTGAACTAGAAAACAGAGGGGAGATGAAACTAGCCCTCCAGTATGTCCCACATCCTGTTGGAGGTATGTATAGCTGCTTTGTTTGGGCTTGTCAGGCCTTTGGGGTTTTTGTTCTCCTGTCTTTAAAAAACCCCCCAAAACTGTTTTATGTTCTTCAGGCAATTCAGACATCTTGTTTTAACATAAAAGTAAATTTATTTTTTTTTCTAGGGGATTAAGTCACCCTGGTCATGAATTCAGTTTAGGACCCAAGATCACTTTAGGATCTTTTGTTGTTTTCAATGTTACTACAGAAGAAATTACCTCATTGTTATGATCTTAGATTTGTAATGCAGTCTGTATGGGTAACAAAATTCTGTTTTCTCACTAATAATTTTAGGGATTATAAATCATCAGGCAGGTGCTGTGATTTGCTAAATAAACAATGACAACACAATAAATAAAAGCAATACTAGAAGTAGAAAATAGCAGTAAGTATTTAAAACGCAGCAATTCATAGTAGTATGATCTGTTTGGTTTAATCTTGTCTGGCAACTGATAACTGGCTGATCTGACAGTGATGCCAGGTCAGGTCTTTAATCCAGTCAGTCAGTTGATAAGAATCAATTATATTAAGAGCACAAAGGAGCTTATTTGAAAGTACAAGGGGCAACAAATGCTAACATCACATAGACTGAGGACAAGCTGATCTCTTCATCTAGGAGGCTTGGAAAGAGAAGACCAGTAGCATGTATTTGTTTAGTTGTAACAGAAGAAATGTCATTGTAGGAATACAGACATGATGTGATCTTGTAGTACTTTGATGGGATGAAGATTGAAGCTTGAAGGATGCAGAGAGGAATGTTGAATTAAGATGTGAGATAATGAGAGTCTAGGCTGAATATCACCTCTACAAATGGGCAGGAACTGCTGCATCATAGAAACTACCTTTAAAAGGGATCTACAAGGCTTAATCAAATGTTTTGTTTTATTTTTACAGGAAAGAAGACTCTGCCTACTGGTGAGGTCCACATCTGGGTGAAGGAATGCCATGACCTTCCTCTTCTGAGAGGCAACAGGCTCAACTCTTTTATTAAGTGGTAAGAACTGTGGTTGAAGTTATCAAACGTGGTGGCCTAATAATGCTACTGTTGTGCTTTCTAATCTTATCTTCATTTTTCTACATTCAAGTTAAACACCTAATTACTTTCTGATTCTCCTTTATTGTAATGCAAATTGTCCTGCAGTGCTTACAACTTCAAGATGCGAAGTATATACTACCAAGTAAAACATACTGGGAGAACTTCCTGTGTAATCACTACCCTTTCATTTTGTCTGCTCAGTTACATGGTGGAAGGGCTAGTCAAAATTGTGCCTGCTTTTATTTGCATTTAAACAAAGTATGTTTGTGCAAGAGTATGGTTTAGCTTAGCAAATTGTGGGAGGAGATAGAAGTGAGAAGCATAGTTGTATTTCTTCCTCCTTCCTTTCCACATACAGCCTAAAAATGCAAAGAGGCAAGAATAACAAGATGGTTGGGAAATCTCTGGCAGCAACAAAAAGGTTTCAGCGTCATTAGTGATAAGACAGCAAATAAATTCACTTGTGCCTTTTCCCCACCTGACTTCCCCTTCCCTTCCATCCTCTGAAGCCCAACGGTGGACACATGCTGCCAGTATTTCTTGGAAGGGGATGAGAATATGACCTTTGACTTCATCTTCATGATGCTAAAGCATCTTATCTTCAGTCACATTCTAACACGCAAAGGACAGTGTTAATCAGTAGGTTTTGTCTATGCAGTATGTTTAATGCAGGCTATACTGTGCAAGTGCAAACTGACAATGCTTTTTCTTTCTGAAGTACCATTCTTCCAGATACTAGCAGAAAAAGTCGCCAGAAAACAAGAACAGTGGCAAAAACTACAAACCCAGTATTCAACCACACCATGGTCTACGATGGCTTTAGACCAGAAGATTTGAAAGAAGCCTGCATAGAACTCACAGTCTGGGATCACAACAAACTAGCCAACCACTTTCTGGGAGGTCTCAGGATAGGCCTTGGAACAGGTACTGGACAATTAACACATTAATCCTTAATGTACAAAATACAGTCTTTCCTTTTTTTCCTCTTCTTTTCCATTTCTTCTCTTTTTGCAAAGATCACTTCCAGTTATTTACTGAAGAGTTTCATTCAGTAACTTACCTATTCTTCAGCACAGATCCTGAAATGTAAATGATAGTAGTGTTATGAGGGTTAGGATGACTGACAAGTAAGGAGAAATATCAGAAATAAACCTTTGTCTGCCCATACATTGTATCTGCTACTGTTTGAAGTACAAGAATATGCTATCCCTGCACCCAAAATCTTGATAATGACTTACCCAGTTTTTGCATGTGTAAGTTTGTATGTGGTGTAAAGGCAGCATTGGGTGGAGATAAAAGGATAGATCAGGAATGCATGATAAAATTTGAAGACATTGGACAGGAAAACTTATAAATGCAAACAAGGTTTTAGCATAAGGGCAATATAAGATGTGCAGATAGAAGAATTGTATGTTTTCCCTATCATTACATTTGTCCCTTTCATTGTCCTCTCTGGTCTGAGGGGAGGATGTGTTTGGAGTCTTTCCAAGCAAATGCAAGAAAAAATTGCTTTTCCCAAATTAACTTCTTGCATGGTTCACCAGAGTGACCTAAAATACAAATTAGGATAGTAAATCTCAATTTGAATTTTAGAGTACCCAAGGTTGTAT
The DNA here is from genome assembly GCF_030936135.1 of Gavia stellata. Lineage (NCBI taxonomy): Eukaryota > Metazoa > Chordata > Aves > Gaviiformes > Gaviidae > Gavia > Gavia stellata. The sequence continues at coordinate 7,162,245 of NC_082594.1, forward strand.
TTCAGTACAAAATCAGTGTCCTGTTTTATTCTTAAACCCTCTTTGGATGTTAATCGCCCATGCATCTTTCTCCTTGGGATTGTGACAAAAAGACTAAGGGTAACAAGGAAAGAAAGTCTGGAGAAAGATGACAAAGCTTCCGTGAGAAACTGTCGTTAATTGTACTTGACAGAATTGCTCGAGTGTAAAAATGTAGAACTGGCTCTTCAAAGTACTAGGTCAGCTACCTGAGGAGGTGAAACCATTTTAGAAGACAGGCAAATTTGATTGTCTGCTCTCAACTCTGCAGCATATTGAGTAATGTTTCTCTTAAAACTGACATTTTTCTAGGCAAAAGCTATGGAACTACAGTAGACTGGATGGATTCTTCTTCAGATGAAACTGCCCTTTGGGAGAAGATGATGAACTCGCCAAACACATGGATAGAAGATACACTGCCTCTCAGGATGCTAATGGTTGCAAAATTGACAAAATAAGGTGGCCTTTTAATTGCTAGTGTCAAAAAGAAACCTTGGGAATGAAATTAAAGGTGTGGGGGGGAAACTTGGAAGAGGAACATAGTAGCTCTTTTGACAGTCTCTGCTCCATTGCTGGTCTGGTTTTGTGCTGTCAAATGCCACTTTGTATTTCAGATTAAACTTCTGCCTGCAGATTATGATGTAAATTTAAGGGATTCTTTTATTTCTTATTCACTGAAAATGACTTCAAGAAAGAAGGCATTTACAGAATTCAGTGGCAGAGGTAGCTGTGATACCTGGGTGCTTCTGTTGCCTACCTGAAGCATTGCTGATCCTTTAAATAATCTAAATTACCAGCAAAAAAATAAGAGCAAGTCAACTCTTTCTGTACACTTCTCGGATTGCTCATGAAGTGTTATTGGTAAGATGGCAACAGGTTGCATTTTGTTCATGCTCATTAATATGTGTCTATATCCTCATTATGCCATGCCAGATCTCTCCAGCGAGGAATATGAGCATGAATAATTTTTTTTTTGAAAGTTCCTTTATCTGTAGTTGTACATTTCTAGGATATGAAAGTCGCTTCTATAATGAAAGAAGCATTACGTGAAGTGGTACTGTCAATGTCCTGTTCTGCAAGGTGCAGAGGACTGTTAGTTCCAATGTGCTATCAAAAATCAGGGTTATAAAAAACAAGTTTGCTTATGTATGCATCAATTGTCCTCCTAGTATACAAACCTTACTCTTAAATGCTGAAGGCATAGAGGTCAAACTTTTTTTTATTCAATGCTACTCTAAAGGATCTAAACCTGCCAATTTTAGTGATGACAAATATGTTGGGTATTTATTCTGTAAAGCGTACTCGTCTGTACCTGGATCTATTAGCTTGGGTTTTTGCAAAAAGCTTGGGTTTTTGCAAAATGCAATTTACCTGTGCTCCAGCGCCATCGTTAGGAGAACGCTGGGATTGCGGTGGTCTTGGCTTGGGTTGCTTTGCAGCGTAGGAAATAGGACTGGAATTTGTGACTTGTAGAAATGCACGCTACTAAAAAGAGAGAAATGCATAAAATACAAAATGTATTACTACTTGTTTTTTAATAAAAGCAGCCTATTAAAGCTAAATAGGAATTCAATGTTTATTAAAACATGGTGTTTCATGTTAGCAATTCAGCATGCAATATAACAAAATGCAGACAGAAAACACTTCTGGAAATAAATGCACATTTATTTGCTCCAACTGCGTACGTCTAAAAGTTGGTGAAATCTTGCACCTCAGAGTAGAGAGGAGAAGGAGGCTCTTCACAGCTCCAACTCAATTGCTTAATTTAATCATAGAAATTTAAATGCTGCTTGGTATTTGGGACACGCTATGAATGGAAAAAAGGAAAGGTGCTATTCAACCTGCCAGGAAACCTACTTTCTCTCTCATCAACCAGGCAGTCTGTGGAGTTTACAGATGCCAAAAGTAGTTGTCAGTCTTGGTATCTTATTGCTTCAGGTGTTTTGGATGAGATTGGTGGCTGCTACAGATTCCACTTTGCCAGAGACATACAAAACATTATCCTTGTATGACTAGGGAACAAGGTGAGTACGACACTTCGAACGTCTTTGTACTTAAATGGTACAGCAGCTACTTTGCTTCTGTGTTCTTAAACAGCCACTCCTGAAAGGGTGGTGATTCTGGAAAAGCAGAGAGGCACCTAGTTTATTTGTATACACTGCCTACATGAATTAATTTTCACCTGAAAAAGTAGGTTGCTGTGAACATGACCTACACTTTCACAGCAGTAAAGTTCTTGTTGTGTTTCCTGTGAAACTTAAATGCATTGCTGTGTCAAAATAGTCTTTGGACTTAAGCTGTAGAGATGGGGTCTTGAGGCTCTAGATTTGCAGGCAAGTGTCACGTAATCTGCTGCGTTCTATACTGTACAAAATTTTGGTAGCTAAACTTGACCGCCATCAAAATAAAATGTTTGGTTTGTGACAGTGTCAATCTCCTTGTCTTTTGGTCAAGTAGAACATCTTCTGTCTCGCTATTCTTGAACCATCCTAGAGACAGACACAGCATTTTGTCATTAGCTCAAAAGACTCTGCTTACTACTACACTAAATAGGTCAAAACTCAGTTTAAATTTTGAAAAGCTACCTGAACATGAACATAAGATTTACTTGTGCACTGCACTTGTAATTAATCAGTGTGATTAACTAATGACACAGCAGTATTATGTACTCATCTAGATTAATCAAGAAACTGAGCCAAGTAACAAAAATGGGCCCTTTTGTACAAAAATTCAGTGTTCCTCCCCCGTTTTTAATACCTTTTTTCAGCATGTGCAGAAAATAGAGACTATTATAGGTAAACCTATAAGGATAGTTGTCCCCACACACAAAAGCGAGCCTTCCTCATGCTTCCAAATTTGCAGGAGGTCAGCAGAGGCAGTCACAGCAGCGTCTTTGAAAAGTATAGTAGCGCTTAACAATGCTAGGTATTTTAAAGTTATTGTTATCATTTTTAGTCTGCCATGGACTCTGCATCAAGCTATAGATCTTTTAAGTTAAAGATTTTCAGCAGAGCTTTAGCACCTGTGCTTATCTTTTTACCGTTTTACTGTTGTCATGCACAAGAAAAGTCAGAGCTGTCCTGGTGAGATGAACTTCAGTAGAAGGGAAGATTACAAACCAAGCTGTTTTCTCAGTGGAAAAAGTACTTTGATTACCCTATGCATGCTGTAGGACTTAATTACAGAGTAGAAACATTACAATTTCACCCCCTGCTAAAGTATATTATGTTGATTTACTAAAAGGTGCTTGAAGGTAATGGCTACATCTAATCATGTAAACCAGCAGGAATTCTGTATTGAAAATACCTAACTGAAGTCATGCACAATTTACTTTCTAAAAAAGATTATTGCTATTTTTGACATTCCTCTGAATGTTGGTCACACAATAAATACAGCTTTCCACCAAATGCATAGTCTTTCCTAACTACAGTAGTATGTTCCAGATCAATACTATGCTGATCAAGAAATGCAAGTTTATGAAGTGGATTAGGACAAGAAGTTTCAAGAAACTAGTTTCTTTGCTCTACAGTCAAGAGGAAAGGTTTTGGTCATCCATAACCGAAACTTTTAAAGGTGTGTAGTTAGTTACTCACTACAGGGCAGTTTGATAAATTAATAGCTATGCTTTGATTCTTTAATTCCAGTTCACCTTTATGACAAAGCAGCAATACACCTAGAACGTCTTTGCATATATCCATCCTTGCCCAGAGAAACGAATGGGAGAAACACAACACTTTTTTCCCTTGTTTTTTCCTTTTTTCCTTCCCTTCACTTTACAAGCTCATCTTTGCTTTGGCCCAGATGGGGTGGTTTTTTGGTATATGTATATATGCATATACCTATGTGTTCTAAATTATACCATCTTTACTTCCTGTAAACCAGGCTTCAAAGCCCCAGCTCTCCTTTCATGCTCTGTGTTCAGAAACGTCTTTATTCTTTTTTCTACCTCCCATTATTTCTGCAAGTAAGCCTGCGAACCTGAGTTGGCACAGCAACCCACATCACTCCAATTTTACCCATTTTGAAAGATCTGGTACTGTGCCCTCCTTGTCTTGTTTGCTTCCTATCCTTTACCCACATCACTGGCTCCTCTTTGCTTCGTATCCTTTTCCAGCGGAGTCAGCAAAACCTGCACCTGACTCTTTCCTTCCAGCTGTATTTGTTTTTCCCTTCCCTATCTTATCTGCCAGATTTTCCATTAACTGCTGAATACAGTTGCAAGTTGTTTAGGACAAGGGCTGCGTCTTTCCTTACCGTGGACCTTTAGCACCTTCTGAGAAGGTCGGAGCCTGGCATTGTGACCTCGTATGGCACGCGCAGGGTGCAAGCCGAGAGAGAGGAGTTCTTCAGAGTTGTGGAAATCCTCTTCCCTTTACCAAATCTGGGCGCTTTTGAGAGCATCAACAGTTTGTTTGCTAAGAAACACTCCCAGCTCTTTCAGCCACTCTGGTGGGGCTGGCCCTGTTCCACCCAGCCTGGACGAAGGCATGAGCTCTGGGGTGACTGGATTCAGCCTCTTATCTCCACAGAGACAGAAACCCCACAGCAGCAGCGGCAACAAATGGTCAGGGGAAAGAAAACACCTGGTAAGAAAACTTTCTCCTTTTACACCCTGCTCTTCATTGTGTTTCCACCAGATTGGCCTAAACCTTTTAGTCCTTCCCCCTCTCCTCCATTATTTCCAAATGTTTTGGCAGGATCCAAGGTAGCAACAGCAGTAAGGGAGTGCAGGACAGAGGTAGCGTCCCTACTGACCATCACCACTGTGCAGCTCTGAAACTGTCCATGCTTCACAGGTGTTAATTTGTTTTTGCTGTACGTTATTTTTTAGCTTTCCTTTAAGCTGGCTCCTTCCCACATCCTACCTTTACCTCCAGGCAAAGCCCAGGAATTCACAAAACCTGATTATCAGCATGCTGTTTCGTGTGCTGTGTAGTTCCAGGTCTGAATGTGAGGGAAAAACTCGTAGATCAGTTTTAGTCTGACTTTCCATATGCCTGGGTAGAATGCCGTATGATTAGGCACCAATAATGATTTTGGTGTGAAGGTAATATAAATATTTCCCTTATTTTCACATAAGAAACCAGACTTTTAAAATTACATGCCTAAAATAATCCAGCAAATCAGTGTCGAAACTCAAATGATGAACCATTTGTCCAGGCACAAAGTCTTTGTTTCACAGGGCATTCAGTAATTATTAGCATTGTATAGATATTTTATTTTATACATAAATCTCTAAGCACAGGATAAGGCTATTCAGTTATTTTTAACGAACAATATACTATTAAAATCTTATAAATCAATTAGAAGTTTGATGTAACCCTCCATGTTTCATTTGCATTTGTAATACCAGATCTGTAGGAGAAAATAAAGGCAGGGGAAAATTATTGCTTAAGGAATTATTTACAGCTTTATCACTTACAAGCTTTTTACCTAAATACAATAGTACGTCTTGCAGCTACAATAACAGCTTTGAGAAGGAATAATTAGCAAAGCTAGTAATCAGCAAATGAATAGGCTTGCATAAATACTAAGCCTACATTCTTTGCTTTTGCATTCTCTGGACTTCCAGAGGAACTCCACCAGCTTATTGCAGTGGTGTTGGCCATGTAACCATTGGGTAAAGCTTAATTACGCTGAATGTCACTAAGGGAAGCGATCACTATAAAATTTTGTCTCATGTTTGTGTGAGACAGGGGCTCTGTGGCTCAGGATGAGAGAGAGGCAGGGATGACCAACCCCACAAGTGATCCAGAGACAGGCAGAGACATGGAAGATCTGACAAAAGGCCTGGAGGAACTGTGACACCCCTGAAGAGGAGAAGAGGGAAAAGGCTCTGCTGCATTCACACCTAGAACAGCAGCATCACCTTATCCGTACACTGAAGAAAAAAGCAGACGATGTACGCAAACGCTGCAGAGGCCTGGAGCAGCTCCACACGGAGCCAGAGAAACTGAGGACAGAGGATGCTGTGAAAAAGAAAACCCAGACCCAACAGATTCAGTGTTTGGAGGGGCACTTCATGGATCTGGCCAACAACCATGAAAAAATAATCCAGTTCAAGGATGAACACGGGAAACGGCATATAGCAGCTGTGGGAGGAGAACAAGGCCTGTGGCAGGAGAATGAAGTGCTCTTCAGCCAAAGTGTGAGGGAGAAAGAAGCTGAAGTGCTCCAGCTTGCTGCCCAGGTCAGAAAGCTCTTGCAGCAGTTGGACTCCTTACAGGACAAATGTGCTTATGAGTCACAGAGCCCAGGAGCGAGAAAAGGAGCTGCTAGAAGCTCAGAGCCAGCAAGCCAGTGCCTATGCCTGGGAAGTCGAGTCACTAAAAAACCAGCTGCAACACCTGCAGGAGAAGCACCAACAGACTGTTGCACAGGCAGAGCAGGCAGAAAGTCAGCAGAGGGCTCAGGGCAGCGAGCTGCAGGCCAAGCTGGAGAAGGCAAATGAGGAGAAAGAACGGCTACCAAAGCTGGCCATGGAGAGGGGCAAAGCTCTGCAAGATAAGCAACGGGAAACTGAGCAGCTGGGGAAGAAGCTGGAGAGTGCAGAAAAAGCCAGGCAGAGAGGAGGAAAGCGCCTTGTGAGAGAGGCAGCGGCAGTGGACAATGATCTGAAGGTCCAAGAGCTCCAACAGCAGCTCAAAAGCAGCGAGCAGGCATACAGCGAACTCTCGCTGCAGTTTGATGCTTACAGAAAGCACAGTACGGATTTACTCGCTAAAGAAAAAGCGCTGAATGTCAAACTCCGCCACTTTATTGCATAACTGCAGCTTTCTCCTCTGTTCTCGTCTCGGCAGGTGCCTTTACTGTAACACACCACTGCATTTTGTTCCTTTCTGTGAGACCACCTTCTGACAGAAACCATCTTTTGATCTCTCTGCAACGTACTGACCAGCTTAAATCCTCCTACAAGGACTGTTCTGTAGGCTTTTTATTTGTTATGCTTTTACAGAAGCAAGAGCTCTACACCGTCAAATCTGAATGGGGATTGTTGAACTAGTCAAACCTGTGACATGAAAGATTAGGGTGGAAAATGTAAAATATGAATTTGATTTATTTTGTCCTAACCTCTGCTGTATCATAGATTTTCATTTTTTACAGTTAAAAGCACATTATTTTCCAAGATGGACCAAAGCTCCAACCCTTAGCCTTTTGCGTTTGATTGTCCCTTGAGGGAGAGGTTGGGCACGTAAGAGGTAACACTGAGGCTCCAAGAACGAAACCCTACCGTGCAATGTCTACATCATGAACAGTCATGGTTCAGCAACTTAACAGGTCAGAACAGTAACATCAGAACAGAACTATACCTGATGCTCAACCAGACAGTTATGTGTAGTTGTCTAGTAGTCTTGTGGGTTTCTACAGTTTTTAGTCTTACTTAATGTCATAGCAGTATTTATATCCCTGTTCAGCTCAAAATAAATTGACAGGTCTTTGGGTAATTTCAATAGTCTTTGAAATAGGTTGAAGTTCTAGATGTTCTGCCAGTTTGAGTGTTTTCTGGTTTTTAGGTGTTTTCTGTAGAGAAAATAGTGATGCACAAAATGGAAGGGTGTATGTCTGGATATTTCTGACAAAAAGATCTTTCCCTTTCCCGTCAGCATTATGGGATACAGAGGCATCCCACTCCTCCTTGCTTCTCTCCCAGCCAAGGAGAAGGTATTTGGCTACTGAGTTTCAGCTCCTGCTGTTTAACTCTCCAACAAAAACCCCAGGACGGGCCAAATGGCATCCCCCACCCGAGCTGTAGGCAGCTGCCTGAAGAGCTCTCTAAGTTCTTTCCCATGTGTGTATATCATGGGGTAAGTCAACGTTTTAGCTAGTTGTTTGGGTACCTCTTGGTCCTGAGTGTCTACAGAGCAGCGGCAGCGCGTCAGACTCGGTACCTGTTGAGCCACATGTTCAGAAGCATTCAGAAGTGGCCAGAAGATCCTCCAGCTTGAGACCAGCTCATCTCAAGGACTTACTGAACCAGATGTGGTTTCTACATAAGTAGTAGCTGTCACCAGACTTCTGAAGGTCTCTGAACTCCGCCTGAACCCCCACGCAGCCAGGTGAGAAGCACTGCTGCACTACCTGCTGCAGGACAAACCACCACCCTTCCCTTCGCCCCTGGCTCCCACAGGCGCCATTCCACCCCTGTTCCATGGCCCGCATCCCCCCTTCTCAACCACCTTTTACCCCCTGACGTGCCCACCCCGCACGCACATGTAATGAACCTAAATGCAGGCAGCTGCAGTGTAAACGCCAACTGACCCAGGCTACAAACTGGGCCTGTGGGCCGAGAGGAAGGATCGCACCTCGAATCCTGTGTTCAGTTTTGGGCCCCTCCCTACAAGAAGGACACTGAGGTGCTGGAGGGTGTCCAGAGAAGGGCGACGGAGCTGGTGAGGGGTCTGGAGCACAAGTCTGATGAGGAGCGGCTGAGGGAGCTGGGGTTGTTCAGTCTGGAGAAGAGGAGGCTGAGGGGAGACCTCATCGCTCTCTACAACTACCTGAAAGGGGGTTGTGGTGAGGTGGGTGTTGGTCTCTTCTCCCAAGTGACGAGTGACAGGACAAGAGGAAATGGCCTCAAGTTGCACCAGGGGAGGTTTAGACTCGATATTAGGAAAAATGTCTTTACTGAGAGAGTGGTGAGACACTGGAACAGGCTGCCCAGGGAGGTGGTGGAGTCACCATCACTGGAGGTGTTCAAGGAGCGTGTGGATGTGGCATTGTGGGATGTGGCTTGATGGGCATGGTGCTGTGTGGTGTTGGGTGGGTTGGTTTTTGGTTTGTTTTTTGTGGGTTTTTTTTTTTTTTTTTTTTTTTTTTTTTAGGCTGGACTTGATGATCTTACAGGTCTTTTCCAACCTTAGTGATTCTGTGATCGCAGCAGGACCTGAGTCCGCTGCTCTGCTTTCATCAGTCGGCATGCAGCGAGGAGTGCCCCCTTCCCTCCGGTGCCTGCAAGGGGGCCCAAAACCGGGTACCTACACCGTCCCAATCTGGCGGGGGACACCCGCTCCCTGCGCGACGGCGCAGCCCCACACGCCTCCGGCCCGGCCCCTGCCGCGGTGCGGCGGGAAAGCCCCCGACAGACGTCCTCCCTCCCTCCCCTCGGCGGCCTCTGTGGGTGAGAGACCCCCCCCATACCTCACAGCGGCCGCCGTTTTCCCGCGCGCGGGCGCAGCCGCGAGGCGCCCCCTCCTCTCCCGCCCCCCCGCCCCGCGCCGCTTCCCGACAGGCACCGCGGCGGGAGCGCCGGGCCGCAGCCTCGCGCCGCTCTCCTCAGGCTCCGTCCCGTCCCGCCGGGCCCCGCGCCCGCCGCCGCCATGCGCCACAGCCTCACCCAGCTGCTGGCGGCCTCCTCCGGCGGAGCGAGCCCCTCGGGCGCCGTCTGGCCGCTGGCCGGCGCGGGGCAGGCCCCGAGAGGGCGGGATGGCGGCGGGGAAGGGGATCCGGGCCCCGCGCGGCCCAAACAACAGCAGCCGCCGCGGCGGGAGGCGGGCGCCCTGGAGCCGCGGCGGCAGGAGAAGGAAGCGGAGGCGCCCGGTGGCCCGCTGGAGGTGTGGGAGCAAGAGGACTGGTTCCCGGGGCTGGAGCTGGGAGACCTGCTGGAGGCGGCCCGGCCGGACTGGGACCTGGACGCGGAGCTGAGCGGCTGCTTCTGTGGGGAACCGGAGGCGCTGCCCCCGCCGGGCCAGGGCCAGAGGCCGGCGGCGCCCGGGCGGAGGAACGGCGGGGCTGGGAGCCGGCTGAAGGCGGCGGCGGCGGCGCGGCTGAACCGGCTGAAGAAGAAGCAGTACGTGCTGGGGCTGGAGAGCCGCCTGCAGGGCCTGGCTGCTGAGAACCGGCAGCTGCGGGACCGCAACCGCGGCCTGAGCCGCCGCCTGCGAGAGCTGGAGCGGGAGAGCAGCTACCTGCGGGCCGTGCTGGCTAACCAGAGCGCGCTGGGGCAGCTCCTGAGCCGCTTGGCCGGGATCCGCGCCGGCGGGCTGCAGCTCAGCACCAGCCTCTTCAGGGACACGGGCAGCCCCCGCCGCCATCACCACCACCTCCAGCCTGCCGGCGAGAGCAGCGACCACGACTACGCCCTGCCCAGCTCCCGGCCTCCCAGCCTGGAGGAGACGGCGGTGGTGACGGAGACGGAGGAGCAGTGGGCGGCCCCCGGCGGGATCTGCCTCCACGTGGACCGGGATCAGGTGTCGGTGGAGTTCTGCTCCATCTGTGCTCGGCGAGCAGCGGCCTCCTTCAAAATGTAGGGTCAAGTACCTGCTGCAAGTACTCGTGGGGTTCTCGCCCCTAGGGGCCTCGCGTCGTGGCGGAGGAAGCAGGCGATGGTGCGGAGGAAAAGAATAAATACAGTGGTGATGGGGTGGTATTGGGGGAGATGCAGAGGAGGGGAACCTGGCACTTAAGTGGCCAGGGTAACACAAAAAAAATCTCTTGAACGGCACGTTGGGAGCCAGATGGTGGCCTTGGTTAGAGGTCACGTAAATCTGGCGTGTGGACGGTAGTGGTCTGAGCCTGTTTGGCGTAAGAGTCGTGCAGAGCTGTGTACAGCAGTGCGATAATTATCGTGCAAACTGACACGCGCATATACACGCAGAGGTGCCGCCAGAGCCCGTTTACAGCACTTGGGTGAAAAGATCATGCCGACCTGACGCGTGAAGGTGTGCTCGGTTCCACTTCGCAGTTGCCAGTAAAGATAACACTGACTACCTGGTCTTGAGTCAGATAATGTCTAGCCTGCTTATCCTGAGGAGCCGAAAATGCTTGCTTAGAAAACCAAACCAAAAACTTCATTAAGACATCGTCACTGGACAGACTTAAGAAAATAGTAATGATTGGCAAAAGAAAGCATGCATATAAAATTGTACTGCATCTCAGTTATACATTACTATTAAAACCTCTCTGACAGTTTCTCTTTTAGGTGCTTGCCCTGCCAGGCTCCGTTGTGTAGGGGTTAAAGAACAGTCGTTTTCCACCTCGCAACCTGGTAAGGATCAATATATTCCCATAATGCGGTATCAGACAGCTTGCTTTGCTTATGCCAGTCTCTTGCAATGACTGGTTCAGGAAATGATTTCTCTGGTCCTTGGCCTACTCTGCCAAAATGTTTCTAGCTCTGGATGATAACTAGTAGTGAGAATCACAATCACGTCATCCTAATTAGCTGTTTTCCTCTTTTCCTTTTTTAAATGAATATGCACATAGTAGCCAATACGTGAGCTACGTTTTAAATTTAAAAAATAAATGCTTATGCCATTTGGAATAGGAATTTTTTTATTAAACTAAGTATCAGATGAGCTGAAAAGGGAAAATGTGCTAATAAGGGGGATGTGACATTTACAGCCTTTTATCATAGGGGACTGTCCCAAAAGCGTAAGTAAATTGCTTTTTAAATGAGAAAAAAAAAAAAAAGAATTTGTGACCTGTTGGTTTAAAAATACTGTCTAGTGTTAGGGATGCACGGTACCTTTAAAAAGTCCTTCTCTGTCTTGCTCTAATTCATGATGCGGAGTTCTGCCTGATTAAACAGAACCTGAACGCTGGTTATATCTGTACAGTGGAATCCTAATGTAGAGGAGTCACTTTTTTGCATGGACCTCTAACAAGAATTGCGGTTTGAAGAATGCAGTGCATCGAAGTAACTCATTACTTTAGCTTCCCATAAGTAAATCTCTGTCCCCATGCACACTGAAATTCCTATGTTACTTCAAAATAGCTTTAAATTTTAAAGATATTGCATGTATATGCATGTGCTTAATTTTACTGTAGAGTTCTTCATTTAGCCTCTTACAGTATCCAGAAATCTATAACTTTATATAATTAAGCACAGTTTGGAGATGAGCAAATACGTGTCTTGAGGCTAATGATTTGAAAAATGCTCCATAATTAACTGAGATAGGAGGAAAAATAGTTTGACAAAAAATAGCGTGTGTTTTCTTGTACTAGTCAGTGTTTCTCCCTATCAGAAAAGACGAGTGGGTTGTTTTTTCAGTTGTGTTAAAATGTTTAGGTTGTTTATATGTATGTCAGTTGGGGGAAGAAGGACTGTGAAAATGATAATATGTAAAGTGAGGTTTCACAAAGAATAGACTGTCCTGAAACAGTTTCATTGATTAACTTCTTTGAAAAAAAGATTCTATTTAGTGCTTCTGAAGTCTTGTTTCTTAAAGCCTTAAATTTTGTTTAAGGCTATGTAGGAGGTGAAAGCGTTTTCTCCCAGTCATTTGCTTTATTGGTGCTAGACCCTGTCAAGCATTCATCCATATAGGAGTTTGATTTTTCTTTGTGAAACATCACTGTGTGATAAAGTATATGTGTATTTAGCATCCTTGTTTTTCTTTATGCTAAAGTGGATTCAGCTGTGTTGGGGCAGAAGAGACGGGACCAGCTGCTGGCCACATTTCCTGCTTTATTTTAAAAGGTAGTATAAGAAATGAGAATAAAGAGGTAACAGGGCTTTTGCTGTCTTTGGTTAAAAAAAAAAGATTGAATGCTGGGATCATTTACTGTCATCCAAGATGTTTCTTTTAAAAGACAATGTCCTATCAAACAGGTTTTACTCCACTATATGCAGAATTCCATCTGTTCAGGGTATATTGCCAGCACAAAAGAGACTGAGTGGGTATGTGTTACCTTACACCTCTGTGGTGGCACGAACAGGACTGTTCAGAGTTTCAGTCTTAAATCGTGTAACCCTGCTGTAACTGATGGGTTATACCAGTGCTGCAGGAATCAGAGCTAAGCATCAAAACCTGTACTGACTGATACGCAAAATGGAAATAGTTGAGTTACTCAACCTAGGCTCAATCTGCCTAGCTCAGACTAGGTGAACGTGCTTTATTTTGAAGTTAACGTGCTTGGTGAAAAGAGAAACAGTAATGTAGCAAGTATGGGATGTTACAATGGCATTTTTACAGTTACTTCAGCGTAGAAGTGTTTTTTAAGTTAACTTAAATATGCATTCTTTCTTTTTGCATCACTGCTAAACGGTAGGGGTCAGGGACGTAGTTCTGGTCTCTGGTGTGAACCTGCACATCACTCTAGTCACAAAACTACCTGTGAGCTGTGTCTGAGAGTAGCTGATTTTCTGACATGCAAAATGATGTATACCGGTACAAGAACAAGGTCAAGTCCCAAGTGAGTAAGTGGCTGCAGGCATTTCTAGTGCCTACTGAAACATATTTAAACCAAATAGAGGGGAGGAAGTTATTTGAAATTCTAACCGACTGTACTATCTGTATGGTGTATTATTAATGTAGCTTTTTGAAGTGGAAGCCTTGAAATGACATAACTTAATACTTGAAAATATATTGTAAATGTTTCTTTGTAATTATGTGCCATCCAGATAAGAATACAATATCATAATAAAATCAGACTTGTCGATCTTTCAGTTTATGGGCTCAAATGTTTTTTTCATCTTTTTCTTCTCATTAATGCCTTGATTTAATTGAGTGGTTCATGACACAAAATGGGAGAACAGAAATTGGAAAATGCTGTTGCTTCTATCTGTGTGGGTCATCTGGTGGAAAACAAGATAAAATGGATCAGGGTACGCAAGAGAAATGTTCTTACTCATCTGTCTTTCAAGTTGAGTTTGTGGTGAGGACAAAACACAGGCATTATTCCTTGAACTAAAGATAAGAGTTGTACTTCTGAGAATCACCACTCCTTGTATTTTACAGTTGGTTTTCTTAATATTTTATTCATGTGGGTATGTTTGATCAATAAACCATGGAGGAGTAGAATACTTACATAAACGCTTCCGTGATCTATTGGTATGTTCCTCCTTTCTGTCCCATTTTTAGGTTCTCAAGTTTGATGACTAGTTAATAATATTCTGTTAAACCATAATCTTTCATCAGATTATTTCCACTTTAAACACTGTACACAGTGAGTGTAACAAAAGGTATGAGGGTGCTGAAAGGACCGAACATTTTGAAAGCTCCAGAGCGAGCCATGCACTGTACTCTTCGATTTCTCTTAAATGCTTTATTTGTAGAGAGCAGTTTAAAATAGCGTGCTGGCTTTCTAGCATCCAGGCATTCTAGTGGAAGTCGTCTGCAGCTTGATAAGAAGGAACATTTCACAAAAAATACTGCTTAAAAATTTTAAAGCATACTGGCATGCTCTGCCTTTTTGGTCTCCAGTTGTAGAAAATATCCTGTTCAGCGTTGAAATTTGCATTTGTTAAACTGTACATACCACAGAACCAAGTGCCATCGGTGTTAGACTGCATGGCTACGCTACCTTCATTTTCCAGTATTTCGCCACCCCACAGTCGCCTAAAGTCTATTTAGCATTTAAATAAGAAACAATTTCATGCTCGGTTCTCCGTTAGTCCTTTACAGTTTGGTTCCAGTATTGTGACTCTGAGTAGCGTTCTAAATTAACTGCTCTCTCTTTCCTTTGAAGAGCTTAGCAGTATCTGCGAGGGAAAAACAAATCGGTGTTTCTGCAATCTCTAGCTGCCTGCAGAGGTGATATTGAAGTAAATGCAGGGAACCGTACTCGAACACTTGGTGTCTCTTGGTATTTACAGATTATCAGATTTCTCATGCCACTTGTCAAAACCATAATCAGTTTTCTCCGTGAAACACAGAGATCTTTGCAAAACACAAAGGCCTTTTGTAAATTTACCGAGTTTTAAAAACTTAGGTTCTCTAGAGCTTGTCGTTAAAAGAGGTTTTCTCCTAGAACCACCAATGCTCTGTTTGTATTTGCTATTAGACTGTAAATGTCTGCAGTATGTGTTAGGTATGGGAGATGTTCAAACGGGCTCTGCCTTTAAAGAACACCCTGTGTAAAATTGCACGTTGACAGTAGCTGATGCTACAGTTTTTCACCCAGTTTGAGTGGGGTATGCAGATGTGGAGAAATAATTCTGCTGCGCATTAGCAGGAGGATGTTGGGAGCTGGACTAGGGCGGGTGCAGGGGAGAGGAGGGTGCAGAATAAATAGTAATGTTGAGATTCAGCATCAAAAATAGTACACATAGAAGATAAAATCAGTGCTTTTTTAGTATTTCTGTTGATTCTTATCTATAGCCAGTCTCTCGGCATTCTTTTGGCAGTAGTTCAGACTTGGAGCCATCAAAAGTCCATCAGTACAGGTTACAGATTAGACACGTGTGTTCTAAGGATGCAATACAAGCTATTGCTGTGCTATGTAGTCTGCGACTGGCTTGTTTCTACTAAAACAGTAGAAGAAAGGATACAGCTAAAAGCTGTTCTAAGGCAGGTTTTCGAACAGGGAGGCAGCGTTCACGAGGAGTTCGTTACAGAATCACAGAATCATTAAGGTTGGAAAAGACCGGTAAGATCATCAAGTCCAACCATCAACCCAACACCACCATGTCCATTAAACCATGTCCCACAATGCCACATCCACACGTTCCTTGAACACCTCCAGTGATGGTGACTCCACCACCTCCCTGGGCAGCCTCTGCCAGTGTCTCACCACTCTCTCAGTAAAAGCATTTTTCCTAATATCCAGCCTGAACCTCCCCTGGCGAGGGGGTAGGAGTCAGTAGGAGGCCAAGAACTGGTGAAAGCTCATCCTTTGACTTCTCGAATGTCGTACAAGGTATGTTGTACCCCGCGTGTGAAATGGAGAATGGAAGGAGTGTTTCCAGATTTCCGTGAGGGCACTCCTTCACGCACATGCGTGCTGGAACCTACAGACAGCATCGTGGTCTCCTGCTGAATTTTGAAACCGTTTCAGCCTTTATTCTTCAACTTAACATTTGAGAAGTTTTTTTTCCCCTCCAGTTGTTTAAGGAGAAGCACACAGAGTACAACTGAAAAGTTTCCTTTTTTATAAACGCAACACCTGTTTTGCCTAAGGAGTATATAGCTGACCTTTGACATGACCTATGCTGAACACTTAAAATACATACTTGCAATTTGTGTATTCATCAGTTACCCTGGAAACAAATATTGGTCTTTGCAACTTCGTAACAAAACATCGAAGAATGTGATTTTTTTTCTTGTTACCTACTATCGTCACCTTTCACCCTAAGAAGTTCATAGCTAAAAAAATGGGGTTTGTCCAAGTCTAAATATCAGAGCATGCATTTTGATTATCCCGAGAAAAATTATCACTTGACTTGATATCAAAATTAAAATAGTACATGAAATGGAAGATGGTTTTGAATCTCACGCTTTAAAAAGCACAAGGATCTGTTTACAGTATCTTAACGATACCTTGTTAAACGCTCACAATAATCACTGAGCCATTTATTTTCATTTTTAAAGATACTATTGCAAAGTAATAGCTTTATGTTATGTTTTTATTACTACTGGTAAGTGGTTCTGTTGGTTGAAGTCTGATGATTTAACCACACACACACAAGACACGTGCAGGACAACCAAGGGATCAGGCCCAGCCAGCACGGGTTCATGAAGGGCAGGTCCTGCTTGACCAACCTGATCTCCTTCCCTGACCAGGTGACCCGCCTAGTGGGTGAGGGAAAGGCTGTGGCTGTTGTCTACCTGGACTTTAGTAAAGCCTTCGACACTGTCTCCCACAGCATTCTCCTGGAGAAGCTGGCGACTCGTGGCTCAGACAGGTGCACTCTTTGCTGGGTAAAAAACTGGCTGGATGGCCGAGCCCGGAGAGTTGTGCTGAATGGAGTGAAATCCAGCTGGCGGCCGGTCACAAGCGGAGTCCCCCAGGGCTCAGTTTTGGGACCGGTCTTGTTTAATGTCTTCATTGATGATCTGGATGAGGGGATAGAGTGCTCCCTCAGCAAGTTTGCAGGTGACACCAAGTTGGGTGGGAGTGTTGATCTGCTGGAGGGTGGGAAGGCTCTGCAGAGGGATCTGGACAGGCTGGATCGATGGGCTGAGGCCAATTGGATGAGGTTCAACATGGCCAAGTGCCGGGTCCTGCACTTGGGTCACAACAACCCCATGCAATGCTACAGGCTTGGGGACGAGTGGCTGGAAAGCTGCCCTGCAGAAAAGGACCTGGGGGTGCTGGTCGACAGCCGGCTGAAGATGAGCCAGCAGTGTGCCCAGGTGGCCAAGAAGGCCAACGGCATCCTGGCCTGTATCAGAAACAGTGTGGCCAGCAGGAGCAGGAAGGGGATCATGCCCCTGTACTCAGCGCTGGTGAGGCCGCACCTCGAATGCTGTGTTCAGTTTTGGGCCCCTCCCTACAAGAAGGACACTGAGGTGCTGGAGCGTGTCCAGAGAAGGGCGACGAAGCTGGTGAGGGGTCTGGAGCACAAGTCTGATGAGGAGCGGCTGAGGGAGCTGGGGTTATTCAGCCTGGAGAGGAGGAGGCTGAGGGGAGACCTCATCGCTCTCTACAACTACCTGAAAGGGGGTTGCAGAGAGGTGGGTGTTGGTCTCTTCTCCCAAGTGACCAGCGACAGGACAAGAGGAAATGGCCTCAAGTTGTGCCAGGGGAGGTTTAGGCTGGATATGAAGAAAAATTTCTCTATGGAGAGAGTGGTGAAGCATTGGAACAGGCTGCCCAGGGACGTGGTGGAGTCACCATCACTGGAGATGTTCAGAAAACATGCAAATGTGGCACTGTGGGACACGGTTTAGTGGGCATGGTGGTGTTGGGTTGATGGTTGGACTTGATAATCTTACAGGTCTTTTCCAACCTTAACAATTCTGTGACTTCTGGAGGTACTATAATTTACTGTCTTGTAAAACACTTGCTCCGTGGGCATCTCTATAGCAGGGGTGATGAGGGTAAGGCCAAGACAGCTGTTAGATGCAGGCCAGTATCGGAACGCCACACAATAGAGCAATACTTTGAATTAAGGAAAACTAAGCTAACTTTACATAACAACCCTTGCAGAGGTAGCCCGTCTTTCCTGCTTCCCTGTACAAATCAGGCCACTACTCCTGGTTATAGGAAAATAGAGCGCATGATTTTCCTGCTGTAACAACAAATCCATTAGGAAAAAGTAGATAAACATGATGAAACTCCTTTAATGCATTTTTCAGCAGTGCTACAGCATAAATTTTAAACCAGTTCAATAAATTCAGAATTCTGAATTCTCATTAACAAATATTTCCATGTGCATCTGTGGGGATACTAGAGTTTTATCGAAGGGTAGGTGGTTGCTGACCAGTAATTGTACAGGTTTTACAGTTAAGACCATACATGAGATTGAGACGATTGCTTCTGTAGAAAAAAATCCTGATTTGATTCTCAAACTGCAGAAGGCATGAAAGACACCTTGTGCAGTAGGAAAATTGGCAATTTATTTTGCTCTAGAACATACAGTCACCAACGCAAAGAGAAGCCTGACGCGTAAGTGAATGACTCTGGACTACTAATCTTAAAACTAGAGGTAGCTGAGATAGATAGATACCACAGTAACAGCACCAGCCATTTGAGGCCTCTCAACACAGCTCCTTGCTTCAGGGAAAGACAAATTTCAAGGCAAACTGGTTGCAAGGACAAAGTTTGTTCTGACTAGGGTTTTTTTTGGTCACTTGATATATATTCTGGGAAGTCTGACATGAGTATCACTCCTGATGGCTCTGTGATAGTAGTGTTCTCTGCAGTGTATAGCTGTTATTCAGGTGTATACACTAAGCCTGGCACAATGAAAAACTGAACTTGCATTCTTTTCAGTTCTGAACTTCAATGCCAGTGCAGAGTCTTAACTTTATTTTTCTATTAAAAAAAGACATCAAGCAACAACTTCTTTCTTTGTTTATTGCGGTTACTTATCCAAGGCAATTGAAAAGTTTCTTAACTTCATGCTTATAACTCTTCAGGATCCCTGCTAGTGTTCATCTGCTGCACTATTTTGATGTATATTCCGTGATGTTTAGTGGCAAGATATAATCCAGTTAGAACCTGTGTAAGTACACCCCAACTCATCTTTCTAAAGACAGGCTGAGCAACTGTGAGCCAGTAGCGTAATAGATTTTCCTTCCCTGGCAAGGGAGATGAAGAATACCTAAACAACATAAAGAGTGGTAGAAACTTACTTTTTTTTTTCCCATCCAATTTAAGCATCAAGATTTAACATTAAAGTAATTAAAAATATTTAGGTAGCTATTCATTCTCTCCTTTCTCTCCTAAGTTAAATTCACCTGGTGTACCAGGTTCTCTGGATAAATGCTACAAATCACCCTGACCACGTACCAACGTCTTGCCAAGTCTCGCCATCCCCTCCCTGGGCTCTGACCCAATCCACAGAATAACACCTGCCCGGGAGTTTGGCTGCCAGGCGCTGCCCAGGATCGGCAATGTCTCCCGGCCATCCAGCCAAACAGCACCGAGCAGCAATCTTCACTGCCTGGCAGGACGGCAGCCACAATCTAATGTACCCAGGCACCTCATGGGTAGCTTGTCAGGTTCCACCTAAAGACAAGTGCTTTACAGTGTATCAGTTTGCAGATCCTGTTTCACTTTGGAGGCTTGGTGTAGCTCTTATGAACTTTGCCTTGTAATTAGATGACCTTAATGTAAATCCCCTTCCATGTACTAAAAGCCTACAAGAAGATAGGTCTGCATAGACCCACAGAATTTAAACTGAGAACTGAAAATTTGACCAACAAACACATTTCACTCATTGCAGATTAGTGAGACGTACCTGGCTGCAAGGCTTGCGTTCATGGGGAGAGCCAGGAAAATAGGATAGAGCCCACCCACAACAGCCCCTATCAGTCCTCCTCTGACCACAGCGCAGACCTCGCAGTTTAGCTCACCTGCATGACAAACAATATTTCACTGTCAATATCCACATAGCTCCACCACATCTATTTATAAGCTGTGTGCGACAACACGGAAACAGGCGCTTGGCGGGAACGGCCAAGCTGTGCAGGTATGCGAGAAATTTTGAAAGAAGGACTCTTCCTTTTGCAAAAAAAAAAAAAAAAAAGAAACCACTCTCGTTCCGACCCATGAAGAATTTATCGCTCTGAAGTTGGCCTTCAAATGAAATCATACAGATGGGGGAAACTGAACTGCTTTGTTGCAGCCACTTCTACATGACTTTGAGTGAAAAATGCTAAAAATCAGCGATGCGTAACAAATTTCTTTATAAACCTCTAAATACACACATGTATCTCCTCTCCCACTCAACTTCAAGAACTCACTGCTGCCCAATGCATTAGATAATCTGTTCTTCAAACCCCGCTTTACGAACTGAGGTTTTTCAAGACCACAACAGGTAAAGACCACTGTACTGCAAAGAGGAAAAGCTCCTCTAGTGTCATATTGTGTACAGAAAGCAAAGCCCTTTTGAAAACAAGGAATAATTAGGTTTTTACCTGAAAATAAAGGCTCACGCACAAAAACTTCATAAACCGCTGCTGTTGAAAGAAACGGAATAACAGCCATTGGCAGAGCAGACACTAAGTAAGCCCTTCTGACGTGTAGGATGTTCCTGAAGAAGTTATTTGCTGCTAAGCCGCATAAGCTTGAATTTGCTGCAAGGAAGTACGATCCATGATTACAAAGGTACCTGTGAAAGAAGGAAAGTTGCGTCAGCAATTAAGAACTGTAAAAAAGATTGGTTTACTCAGTGCTATGATTCACTTCTGAATATCCTACAGTAAGAGGTAAGAGATGTAAATCTCTTGCTGGTGCAAAATGGAGAGTAACTACTTTCAAAAGCAACCATTACAGCATCCTTTGCTATACGCCTGAGTTTACAGACACCTCCAGAATGAAGCAACAGAAAGGTTGAGAAGCCTTTTCTACAATTTTTTTTTATTATTTATTATGGTTAATGGAAACAACATGAAATTTGCTCTCCTAATCAGCATGTTTCTAAGGAGAATGTTTTCTGAAAAGAAATTAAAAATATATTTAATCACAGCTAGCTCCTATAACCAGCCTTGTTTCTAGCCTGCTTACCCAAAAGTCTAGATTTAGTTTCAACATAAGAGCTTACAGAACAGATCAGGTGGGACAACTACAGCAACTGAGATCTCGCAATAACCATCTCAGCAGCTGGCAGATCATTTGTAGTGACCCTGCAGGCTGAAGGGCTGTAAGCCTTCCTTGTGTGCACGGAACACCTGAACTTAAGGTCCTACCTTGCTAGGAGGTTACGCTAGTTAAAGGTTACATACTGGTTTACAGAACTGGAGCTTCTATTTTTTCCTTGATAACACAGGGGCTGGATTCTGTTAGCTACTGCGTTTTTAACACAGGGTTTAGAGCAGCTACCCCTGTGGCAATCTGTAACGTGGTGAAGGCAGAATAGAACAAAGTCTGGTCAGAGACATAGTCAGCATTTAATATCTTGACAAACAGTTCCCAACTGAGTACATCCTATCACAGCAGGTAACGCAAGAGAGGGAATGGGAAAGCGTGCCAATTTTACAAGCCTGATGAGCAGTTTGTGATTTATTTTGTTTGACTCGCAGACGGAAGTTGTCCATTACCTATATAGCATTATACCTGGCACAGTCAGTTGATTAGTGGAATCAACTCTTCGCTTTAGGTTTCTACAAATCTAAAATTCCCGGAATGACGACTATTGCCAGGCAAAGCAATTAACTGGAAGGCACTCTGATCCTGAGGCTGTGCCAGTATTATTACGTTAAAAGTGTATTTTTAAAATGCGTCATAAGTTGGATTTATTGCTAAAGCCCCAAAGAAAATAAAATGCTTAACTGGTCACAAAATTTATGCTAGGCCAAATGTCATATTTATTTGCAAAATTATCAAATGTGACAATCTCTAAACCATTTAGCAATTAAAAGAAATGAATTTTTAAAATCCACCTATTTAAAACTCTTCCACATTTTAATGCTTAGAGTAACATTAAGCACTGACAAAAAAGGCTTCAGAGATGTAGGTGCTAATTCTGCAAAACCTAAAACATTAAAAACATCTGACATCAATGACACCAACTGTTTCTCATTTTGAATAGGAAAATACTTTCATTCTTGGTACATATCAACTTTTCAAACATGAAAACAAGCTCCTAACAATTCAATTCTGATGCTATATAGCAAAAGAGCTTGACTGGTCAGATCTCTTTTGCCCTTCTTTAGAAGCCACATTTCTTTTTTGGGGTTTTAAAACAGAAAGGGGCCTATTTGCTTTTCAAATCACCATTCTCCCAATACTGGATGTCATTCACAGAAATGTCCCCAGACTATAGATTCTGCAAATCAGCTGCTTCATTCTATTGGTATGTTTAAAATCACAGGCAGTGAAATGCATGTGTGCATATACATACATGTAGAGGACCAAAATTAAAATTTAGTAGTGTATCTGTGAATCTAAAATAGAGCACATTTATGTACTAAGACCAGAATCTACTCAGGCTTACTGAGGTACAGAACAGCTACACTGCATGAAAGGAAAGAAAGGGAGGATGGAAGGGCTGGGGTTTGGTTTTTTGTTTGGTTTGAGGTGCACGTTGTTTGGTTTTGCTTTTTTAATTTTTTTTTTCTTAAATACTAGCTCCCTAGCGTTAAAAACAAGAACCTTGGTGAGCAGGAACTCTTTCAATCTGACTGTAGGATGATTCCGCTTCCCTTCCAGCCATTACTGACCTCCCTTCTGGATGTACAAACTTTAAGTCCTGCCAGGGCAGTTTCAAATAAAGGCACACACCCCAGCAGCTATTTCCTTCCAGGGCCTAGCAGTCCCTAAGTACCGCAGTTTCTATCAAGACCTTATCACATCACCTCTGAAGCATCTGCCTCCCCCTTAGCTCCCCAGCTCTTCTGGGAAAGGAGAAGTGTTGTAAGTTGAATGTGAGCGCAGCAGATCCTACACAATGCCGCACCACTGACTGTAATGGGAGGGATAAAGCTTTGGTGGTGTTCTTTCTCACCTGTGTGGGGAGGCCCTGTGTTACCACCAGCAGTTTGTTTAGCCAGCAATTTAGCTCTATTAAAAAAAAAAAAAAAAAAAAAAGAAGCCTCCCATTACTCTTATTTATACAGAATTTATCCAAGATGATACACACATGCAAACGGCTCCTTACAGAACCAGCTCAGGTTCAATAAGGTTTTGCAGTGAAATGCAATACCACAAAACACAAAAAGGTTGTTTGTGAGGCCCAGAAGGCATTTAGCTGGTTTTGTGTTGCACAGAACCCTGCTGGTGAGTCTGCATGACTCTGGCTGTCTCGTCCACCACCACCTGGATACCTCAGTCTCGCCTTCCTGAAACAGGGAGCAGTGCAGAATGAAATGCAGGAACTAGCAGGTTGATGCTCACTCCGTTCTGGCCCCAGGCCAGCCCTGCGGGACACAAGATGACTCCTACAGAACCACAAAGGTGGCCTTATGCTCACCAACATTTCAGTTTCCTAGAAAATTTATTAGCTCTATCACAGGACTGTATGAATGCTCAGAGCCAGTCAGGCCTGATCAGCCATCCCAGAACCTTAAGCATTGGGGAGCACATGTCAGAAACCAGCTGAGCAGGACCAGAGATACCAGTGAACTAATGTTTAAAAATCACAAAACAAGCTTTCCGTTCTGGACAATAATAAGCATCTTCACAATTAAATATTTTTATAACTGCAAGGAAGATTTGCAATACAAGAATAAGGGAAAAGAAAAGCCTCCAAAAGACTTAAAATGGTTGATGCACTCATCTTCATTTATTTTACCAGCACTTACTGATCTGCTTTAGGAAGCTCATTGAACATCTTTTGTATGACTTCCATCCGCTTAAATCTTTCCAAATATAGTCTTTGCTGCGGAGAATCTAGTTCAAGAAACTCTCTTCCTGTCATCTTGAAGTCCTGGATCGTAAGGAACGAACAAGTGTAATCAAAGTTACACAGCCCCAGAATGTATCAAACAAATATTCAGACTCATTTGGCACTATGCAAGCACAAATGCATTTCCTATTTTTCATGGCAGTTTTCAGATGCAAAGGGCACAATCCAGCTACAGAAGTCTATGATATTTATGACTACATGAACTCTACCAAACTGCTTTCTTTAG
The DNA here is from genome assembly GCF_030936135.1 of Gavia stellata. NCBI lineage: Eukaryota > Metazoa > Chordata > Aves > Gaviiformes > Gaviidae > Gavia > Gavia stellata. The sequence continues at coordinate 7,186,163 of NC_082594.1, forward strand.
TGATGTTGCAGCTGCGGTTTGACAATTGCTCTAAGCCAACTTAAGTACTCGCTGTGATGAATATGGACCGTCTCACCCTCCAGATGCTCCTGCCTGAGCACCTTCAACCCTGGGGCCATACAGCAGCTGGGATCAGGAAACATATAGATGAAAACTGCTCAGAGGAACAACAGGCAGTGTACTTGTTTTTTCCAGCTGGATCACCGTCTAACACAATGATCCCTAATGCCTGCAGCACAAGGGAGGACACTAACTGGACAATGGCTTTTGGCAAAAATCCAGGTTTAAATTGACTTAACTGTCAAATAGAACTGTAAGAAAAAAACCAAATAAATCCACATGTTCTAAAGATGTAAAGAAATCATGAAGATATATACTTTGCTTTTATATTCCACAAATAAGGACTTTTTCTTATTAATACTCTTAGCCAGAGACATATATCAAGTCAGAAAGCATACAGTTGTATTGGGTTTGTGTGGCAAGGTTTTGGTAGCCCGGGGACTACAGGGGTGGCTTCTGTGAGAAGCTGCTAGAAGCCTCCCCCACATCTGATAGAGCCAATGCCCGCCGGCTCCAAGACGGACCCGCTGCTGACCAAGGCCGAGCCAATCAGCGACGGTGGTAGCACCTCTGGGATAACATATTTAAGAAGGGGAAAAAAGTTACTGTGCCATTGCAGCTGGAGAAAGGAGTGAGAATATGTGAGAGAAACAACTCTGCAGACCCCAAGGTCAGTGAAGAAGGAGGGGAGGAGGTGCTCCAGGCGCCGGAGCAGAGATTCCCCTGCAGCCCCTGGTGAAGACCATGGTGAGGCAGGCTGTGCCCCTGCACCCATGGAGGTCCACGGTGGAGCAGATATCCACCGGCAGCCCATGGAGGACCCCACGCTGGAGCAGGTGGATGCCCAAAGGAGGCTGTGACCCCATGGGAAGCCCGTGCTGGGGCAGGCTCCTGGCAGGACGTGGGACCCCACGGAGAGAGGAGCCCACGCTGGAGCAGGTTTGCTGGCAGGACTTATGACCTCGTGGGGGATCCACGCTGGTGCTGTTTGTGAAGAACTGCAGCCCGTGGGAAGGACTCACAGTGGAGAAGTTTATGGAGGACTGTCTCCCATGGGAGGGACCCCACAATGGAGCAGGGGAAGAGTGTGAGGAGGAAGGAGCAGCACAGACAATGTGTGATGAATTGACTGCAACCCCCGTTCCCCATCCCCCTGTACCTCTTGGGGGGAAGAGGTAGAGAAAATCAAGAGTGAAGTTGAGCCTGGGAAGAAGGGAGGGGTAGGGGGGAAGGTGTTTTAAGATTCGGTTTTATTTCTCATTACCCTACTCTGATTTGATTGGCAATAAATTAAATTAATTTCCCCAAATCGAGTCTGTTTTGCCCATGATGGTAATTGGTGAGTGATGTCTCCCTGTCCTTATCTCAACCCATGAGCCTTTTGTTGTACATTTTCTCCCCTATCCTGTTGACGGAGGGGGAGTGAGAGAGCAGCTTGGTGGGCACCTGGCAGCTAGCCGAGGTCAACCCACCACAAAACCTTTTGATTAAACCTCGTATTTAGTGATTCACATGCTTTTTCTAGATGTTTCTCCCCAGAGGAAAGTTTCCCAGACTTACTTTAGTCATACTTACCTCAGGTTTCTTTTATAATCCAAAGCTGTGTCCTACAGCCTATCTACAGGACTGTGCTTGCTGCGATTCAGGCTTGGCGGGATGCAGGAGGGGAGGAAGCAGGGAGAAGGCAGAGGAGCTCACCCGGGATCAGCAGGGCCGGTGCCAGCCCTGAGGTCTCCTGCCTCTGCCCCGTCCAGGAGGGTCTCCAAACCCGCTCTTTGGGTAAATCGGACACCACGTCATGGAGCTGTAAGTACCCGTGACGTACATACAACCCTCCCTGTCCCCCTGCACGCCGCTGTAAGGCAGCCAGAGGCCCCCAAGCCCCCCGGCGCCCGGTTCAGGGCAGAAGCCCCCACACCGGGAAGGCTGCGGCTCATCCCCGGGCTTTAAACCCCACCGAAAGCCGTCAGCAGCCGTTAGCGACCGTTACCAACCGCCGTTAACCCCCTCGGCACCGCCCCTGCACCGCGTTCCCCCTCACGGCCTTCCCGCCGGGGCCAGGCTCCGACCTGCACGACCTTGAGCTGTCCCCGCCAGACGCCGCCCCGCCGGCGGCCCTCCCGCCGCCGCTCCCGCCGCTGCCGAAGGCCCCACCGCCTACAACATGGCTCCTCCCGCTCACGCCCCCCTTGTGGGCGCCGCCATCTTGCCCGCTCACATGACCCAGGCCTTCAGAGGACACCTTTGATTGGGCGTTCCCCGCCGGCCCAGCATGGCGGCTTCCGATTGGCTGCAAGCCGGCGGGCAGGCGGGGGGGTCAGCGCCCGGCCCGGTGCTCGTTGCTAGGGGCGGCGGATGGCGGCGGCGGCGGCGGCTCCTCCATGGAGACGGGGCTGAGCGGGGATCCTGCAGCCGGCGGCCGGGACGCGGGGACTCCCCCTAGCGGAGCGAGGAGCCTTCGATGGGGGGAGGCCCAGTCCTCGGGGTAACCCGCTGACCCCCTCCCCTCACCCAGGCCTCAGCCCCCCGCACTGGGCGCTGCCTGCGGCCCCCTCCCCTCAGCCCTGCGCCCCGTTCCCGCTTGCCCCCCTCAGCCCCTGCATCGCTCGCTCCCCTCCCGCCTTGCCGCCCTCTTCCCTCCGCACCGGCTCCTTTGTACTCCCCGTCCTGCCCCCATCTAGCCCCCCTCGCCCCGACTGCGTCTCGCTTCGTCCCACCTCCATTCCCTCCCTCAGCTCCTGCCTCTTGCCTGTCCCTCAGCAACCCTGTCCTCTTCCTTAAACCCTGCGCGGCTCCTCCCGTGCACCTGCACCCCATGCCGGTCCTCCACCCACCAAGCCAGCCCTCTCTGCCTTGTCCCGCCTCAGAAAGCAACAGACGGTCCCTTTTGCACCGGGAGCAGCGAGGGGGGAGGGGAGAGTCCCTGCTTGGAGGGAAGCGGGGACAAACAGATCCCAACTGTGAACATTAAAGAGCAAAACAGAGCCGCCCCCTTCACAAGTACAGTTTCCATCTCCTACAGAAGACGATGCAAAGCAAAGCCCTGTCATGTGCATCGCAGCTCCTCATGCGGGGAAGGGAAGCGTTTGGAGCTTGTCCACCTTTTTCATACTTTTTCCTAACGAACTAGGTGAGGAAAATCTATCCCGTTTCTGTTTCTGTCTTTTTGTTTTTCCAGAAAAAGGGGGAGAGAGAGAGGCTCATTTTGAAGCCAACCAGCTGCACTTCTGAGTGGGAAACTCTGGACTGATCTCATGGCTTGCTTTTTATTTCATTAATACTTCATTATCTCTGAAAATGAACCTTTTTTGAAGCTCTTCTCCTCACTCTTCTTATTCCTCTTTCACGAGGTGGCTGCTGTGCAAGGGAAGAAATGGCATGAAGCAAATGACTCCAGTATAAAGCAATCTGCTTTGCCAAAGTGCCCAGTGAGCAGCACTGTCACTTTAATAATTCCAGGTCAAGGGACTGCTTTCCTCATTTTCAATCCTCTCTTTTAATACATAGGAGGATCAGAGAGACATTAAAGACCGTAAGGCTGGGTGGCTTGCAGATAATAAAAATGAAAGTGACTGGCCAGTGACTTCTGTTGGGTAAGAGGGTCATATTTGAAGGCTGTTGTCTGGTGAGGAAAAAGGGACCTTTTCAGTCTGCTGTGTAGTCACCTAATACATAGCTAGCAAAATTCATTCAAGAAGTGAAAGAAGTTAAAGAGTCACTTTGGATTGTTTTTGTCTTCCTCCTTATTTGGATTATTTGGGCGTTTTTGTCCTGCAAATAATATGTTTTTGAGCATGTACAGGTGGAGTATTAAGACAGCTGCCTAAAGATGGACTGTGCCTTAATTGTATAACATAAAATCTTTTAATTTTCAAACTTTGCTGCCAGAAGAGGAGTTATAATAAGGTTTTATATTGCCAAGGAACATTTTCTCTTGTATTTTTATAGATTCAAATATATTTTAAAGAAATTGAAAACATCTCTTAAAAAAAAATCAAAAAGCTGCTTTTTTTCCCTTTTGTTTTTTCCTCATTTGTGGGAAGCATCGGAAGTCCAATACAGGGAAACAGCAAGTATTGATAGAAATGAAGACTGAAGCTGCATTTCTGAACTGAACTGTAAAAGTGTTTTGCAATAGATAGCCAGTTCCCGACCTTGCAAAGTGTTCCAGTAGTACATCGTTAGTACCTGTAAATAAGTGCTTGCAACCAGATTCAGAAGTAGGAAGAAGAATGCCAGTCAAGAAGAAAGGTGGGCTATGAAGCTTCATATCTCATACTGTGTTTTCATTTTGTTAGATTGATGACTTCTAGTACTTGCAATTTCAAATTAAAAGTGTTTTAATGGGGGATTGAAATTGTTTTTCTTTTGCGCTGAAAATGGGAGAAAAGTCTGTTGACTTACAATAATAATTTTTAAAAGTATTTTTGTGCCATGTTTTAAGACTTGTCATGTCAAATTTGGCCTTAAATAGTTATTTTGTAAAGATCAACCGTCAGAGATCTTGAACAGACACCAAGAGAAAAGCTTGGCATTTAATTTTGTGAGAAGCCGCTCTTACAAACGCCTAAGAATTTTAAAATCATAGGTTTAGTCTATTATCTATTCTTTACGTGTTTGAAAGATAAACATCAGCTGTCAGTAGCAGCATAAATAACCAAGTTTCAAGGCTAATTTTAAATAAAAGTTATGAGAGTTGTGTTTTGAAGGTGATTTGAACGTGTTTTTTTAAATGTGATTTTAACTAACTTTAATTTCCATGCTTTAGTACAACGTAAAAGTACTATCTTTATGACTGTAGTATGGCAGCATTTAAGAAAAGATAACCAGCCTTACGTTTTGCCCCTTCTCTCCTAAAGTTTGTGATTACAGCAAGTATAGAAGCAGCTTTGGAAAACATGGTTTCCAGTGTTCAAACAAGAACTGGGGAATATATGAGGGCAAATTCTTGCTCTGAAAACACTTGTAGACCTTCGGTTATTTCTGTTTCCTGGCAAATATGACACTGATTTAAAATTTCAGAATATGCTAATAGAATAAATGGCATGTGAACCTTTTCTATTTGGCTCATCTGTCCAGATGTCCCTGGATCTGACATATCCCTGGATTTGATGATACCAAAACCCAGGGGAAGGAGCAAAATGTGAATGTTACACAACAGAAATGGGGATATAGTCGATGTGACTATGGAGTCTTTTCCTTGTAAGAATAGCTCTTCAGTACTAGTTATGAGTTAACATTTACTATGTGAATAATGATAAAACCACACAGATTGCTAGAATTATTTTCATACAGAAAACAAAAATGGAATTTTGTGATTGTATTTTAACACCATAGTGGAGAAATGAATTTTCAAAACTGAAATATTTTAACGAATTGTATTGTCATTCACGTAATTATTTACGATTCTGTGTAGTAAAGATGGGAATGTGTATGGGGGAGTACCATCCCTTAATAATTCATCCTGCTGTGCTGTAAACATATGTACTGGTGAGGCTTGTTTATTCTACCTGTTTACAGAAGGAAAATTAAGACTGTCTTTTCATATTTTAAGTCTTAATCCTGAATTAGGTGGTTTACACTAAAGATGTTTCTGTGCCGAATGTTTAGCTGCGATTCAGTTTCAAAATACTTGCTGCAGGATTTTTTGGGTGAAACCTTATGGGCTCCTTTGTGCAGGATGCTAGATTGGCAATCATAGCAGTCCCTTCTGGCCTTAAAAATCTGTGGATTTCCTGTTTCTTTCAAGATGGTCTGAGTCAGCCTTAATGTACATAAAGGCTTTAATTTCTTCTTCTCTCTTATGAGGATATGTATTTTGACAATTTTAAAATACAAACTCAAGAGACCCAAATATCCTCCTTGAAATACTTTAAACTGTCACATCAGTCAGTGTAGTGAAGTTGCCAGTGTGAATGTATTTGAGTATTAAAAGGATATTGTTGAAAATGTATTTAAGCATGTAAATTGCAGGACTAAAAATGTTAGTGAATCAGCAACTTTATTATTATTTTGAATGACTTAACTTGTCTAGTCCATACAATAGACTTTAACTTTCTAAATGTAATTAAAAGCATACTGGCAACTTGCAACACACTACCATTTTAAATAAAATCTGCTATTGTTACAAGTAATCCCTAATACTCATATGAATTTTAAGGAGATTAAGGGGATTTTTCCCTGTTTTTGTTTTTTTTTTTTCCCCCCATTTATTTGCTTTATGCTTTTGACAGCACTTTGTGTCTAACTAGTTTCATATTTCTGTTGATTTATTTTCCCTTTCTGGTCTTATGTATTTGGGAGTTCATGTATACTATCTTTCCCACCCATGCCATCTGTAGAAATCTCAGTGGGATACTCTCTTCTAGGCTGTGCAAAAGTATGTATTTCAATAGCAGCATTAAGGACAGGATTATCCCTCTCCCTTTCAGCACTTCTTTAGTGTTGCTGTTTTGGATTTGATGAAAATATTCTCCTAAAATCAGTATTGAGACAGAGAAACCTGTAAAAACAAGTTTTAAAATATCCTGATATTTATCACTGGAAGTTGTTACCAAACACTGCTTTCTTTGGCATTGACCGGTTCTGGGTCTTTCTAAAGAACAGTGAATGCATTTTGAGAATTTGCCTTTGAAAAAGCTCTCACATCCAGTACTGGTCTTCAGATTTCACATAGCTTTGGACCTAATTTACACTTTACCTTACTGCTTGATATGATGTCTGCCATCTTGCTTTTAAAGGTCTAGGCCTGTTTAGTCAGGAAAAAAATAGCTTACTTAATAGTAAAAAACATATACCTTAGAGAAAGCATTGATTTCTTATGGACGTGGAAAAAAAGGCTTGCTGCTGGTTCTGATCGTGTTTGTGTCAGTATGTGATTGCCCTTGCCTGGTGCGCTAGAGTGAAAGGATTTTGTTTTCTCACTTCATTCTGGGGGGAAATAAGGCTCCACATTCCCAAGAATATTCACTGAGTTGGCATGCTTGCTGTCGGTCTCGGCAAAAAAAACCCAAAACAAGGCTGGAAAGGGACAACGGGAGTACCCTGCAGGCGTTGAATGTGCTCCCTTTAGATAAGGGACGAGGCATTGTATCGATTGTTGCACTATTGCTGCATGATTAAACAAATGGCTATTCTCTTTGGCTTTTGATTGCTCATCTTTCACTTAAGTACACCTGAATTTTTAAGTCAAAGGAGGCATTTGATTTTAATTACAAAATTATTTGTTGGACAGTGCCATTTAGAGATGATAGGGGGTGAACAAATTTGAGAAATAAATTCATTATTTTCACTCAATTTTTACTTTACTTTCCCAAACAAACTAGGATGTGTTTGAATACAACTCTTCATAACAAATTGATGGAACTTCTCGAGGAATGCTTCGCTTCAAAGTAAAATAGTACTACCATACAGAAGAAATGAAGTCAGGTTACGAAGTGAAGTCAGGTTTTTGTGTGTTTTTAGATGTCTTCTTTCCCTCCCTCCCCGAGTTACTTAGCCGAGTTGATTTCTGTTAACTGTAAGGGACTATATTTAGATCTGTAATTGCACATATTTTTAGATTCATCTATGGAGTAGTTAAGAGCATAAAACATTACTGTAATTCATTCATGTCTTTCACAGTGACGGAAATAACTAATTAGATCCATGCTCCTCTGTGATGGAGACCAGATTCCAGTTTTGGAGCCCTGCTTGTGATGCACACAGAGGTGGCAGGAACCCCCGCATCTAGATGCCTGGTTGCACATGTGCTTCTAGACTAACCCTGTCATTGTCTTTACACATCTAGCTATGTCTAGGCAGTAAGAGATACTTGAATGTTAGGATTTATACTGCCCTCATCCCACTTTCTGTCTCTGAGAGTGAGAGGAATTGTATCTTCAGCCAGATGAAACCTGTGGGCTGCTATTAATATAATCTTGACTCACTCCACCTTGTAGCCAGTTTATAAAGGCATGCTGATTCTGTTTGTCATGGAGTAACTTTTTTCATCATACCTCTTATATAAAGAAGTGCTTTCTAGGACATGTTTTATTAAGCACATCAATGTCAAGAATTAAAAAGTCTCAATCTGATCCCATGTGGACTACTTCTGGGCCACTTAGAAGAATCTGACAGATGTGCTTTATGAAATGCTAGATTTTGTAGTGGTAGTGCTAACTTTATGTGGCTGGTCTGCTGAAAGGAAGGGGTCTAAAAACAACTCAGCAGGAACTTTTAAATTTAGGACCATAACTTTTTGTGCTCAAAAATCTTAGTGAATGTACTTGCAGGCTCCTTACAGCTTACAGCAGCAAATCCAGCATGTATTAGAGATTTTTGTTTCCCTTTTACTTCTGATAAGTCATTGGTATTACAGGCTTTTTGTCCTTTCAGTTGCTGAATAAGTATTCTCAAATAAGTACATGGCTAAAAGGCCACATTTTTCACTCCCACGTTCTGTTCAGCTACCTCTTAGTTTTTACAGTGAATTGACTGGGAGCAGTGCAAAGTTGTAGGTTATGTTTACAGACTGTGGAAAGAACAATTTCAGTTTTCCAAGAGTTAAACGAACAAGTGGCAGAAAATAACTATCTAAACTTTGCCAACTTTCACCATAAAGCTTTGATTTAAACATGTAGCTGCTTTTATGGCAGTAATCTTTTTACAGACTGACATTGTTTTCTTGGTGAGAAACAGCGAGATATTTTGCACGCAGAAAGACTATAGGAGCAGGCATAATACAGAACAAGTCTTTGTGTATAAATGCAGGCTGCAAAGCTAAGTGGACTCTGGGCTGTGAATAGTGAAATTTATATTTTTTTTCCAGCTGTACCGTTGTTCTGGTATTTGTCAGATGTTTAATGCAGGCCCATCCCATTTTAGTTGCCTCACCTACATAGGGTGCCCAGCTTGTTGTCCTGGAGGGCTTCTTTGGTCAGCAGAGAGAGATCCACCTTCATAGGGCATTTTAACCCACCTAAGATCTGAATTGTCTTCTTGACGATTGTCATCTTCTCTCTCTACATAGACCGTAGAGGAAACACAGGGTAGCCACGCTAACTCACTTGCCTCGGTTAGACAATGTCTCTGTCTCTCACATAAGTTTTAGTGGAAAAACCATCTCCTTGGTGGGATATTTATGAGAACTGATCTTGTGTGTTCTATGAGTGCTATAAATTAACACTATTCATTATTTTTGTGGGGAAAAAAGTGTTATAAATGATTGTACTCTAGTCACTAGAACTGGAGGCAACCAAAGTGTTGATACAGACACAAGAGGCAGCTGTGCATTCTCTCCTCCATTCCTATTACGTGCACTCAGTAGAAGTAATGGTGTCTTGCATTATAAGCATATTTTTTTCCTTCTCATCCTCTCTTCTTTCCTTCTGAATTTGTTCCAGATGGCCAAGTTAGATGTCAGAGGGTGACCATGGGGAAAAAGCTGAATTTGTAACTCATGGCCAAATGTGATAAAAGATGATTTTGCAGTCCCTGCTTCAGCAAAATGAGAAAAATCTGCCTTACTCAGATTTGCTTTTTTTGGTCAGGTCATACCAGGTTCTTGCTTCTTAGAAGTGTTTAAGGTCTGTTTCACTATGGTATCTTCGTGTATTTACTGTAGATTAAAACAGTGCCAAACAACATCTTTACAAGACAAAGATCATGTTTTCTTGTGCCATATTCATCCCAGAAATAGCCAGCGAACCTACCTTGACCTGATGGGTGATGACAGTTGTAACCAACATACAAAATATGTGAAGAATACCATTTGCTTTTTAATGGCTGTGGCCTAAAGGAGCTTCTGGTGGCATTAAACTCTCTTTGTCAGGACAAGTTAGTGCAAATGTCCTTAAGTCTGTCTTCACTTTTGGGATGAAGAGGTCAATGCTTCCTTCAAAACACATTTATCAAGGAACTGCATGATGTAGAGCTTCCTGGAAAGAGGGAATCTGGACAATTCATGGTTTTACAAACAGAAACCAACACTTTATGTTTTACAATGCTCTTCTCTCCCCTGGCTGTATGGCATATATCACATTATGCTGTAGTGGAATAATTCAAGTCACCTCCCAATTCAGTCCTAGGCGTTGTGCACTACAGTAATACTGCCTTGCAGAGGGATGCCTGCTAAGCTGTGCTTTTAACAAAAAAAAAATTCAAAAACACCACAAACAAAGCCCAAACCAAACTTTGCAGATCTACAGATTCAATTGTTTAATGTCCAAAATGTAGAATTCATTTTCTGTTGTTGCCTGGAGACATGTGTTTTGTTTGTCAACTCAGAGACTCTAGTACAAAGGTTCTTAAATGAAAAGTTCCAAAGTGAATTTGAGAAAATGTAAGTCCATGATGCCTATTTGGAGAATAAATAAAGGTGGTTTAATCTCATTTCATTTTATTTTTTTACATCTCTAGAAGCATGTCAGTGTTACTGAATTAGATCTGAATTTTCTTAATTCCACGTTTTTTTCTTTCATGTGAAGTAATACTTCTTTTGTATGAGTTTGGAACTTATTTATTCCAGAACAGATATCTTTTTGTTAGCTTTCTGTCTCATTCCATTTTTCACATTTAGGATGATTTTGATGTTGAATGTTCTTAAAGAAAAAAACAAAAACCTAATTACACAGCAGCTGTAATAAGTGTATAACTTCTGGCTTTTACTCTTGTAACCGTACATCAAGTTCCACTAGTTTTGTGTAATAAATACAATTAGATTGTAAGCTCTTCAAAGCAGGGCTCTTTAATAATTTTACACTGTTAAGATGTCAATTTACATTTATTCTGCTGTATAAATAAGAGTTTTTCATTTGGTGCTACATAATTTTGGAGGTTTGTGGCTTCATTTTTCATTCTGTCTTCATATTTGCATTGTTGATTTAATATTAGCATTTGTACACCTAAATTTTAACATTGTGACACTTGAAAGGCAGAAACAAGAAATTCAGGTGAAGCTACTTGTATTTGCAGGGTTTCTCTAGTTTTAGGAGTCTCAGGGCCCCAGAACCTGCTCGCTCTAGTGTCTGAGACACGAACAGTCTGTGTAGCCAGGTCAAGAAATTTGAGGAAGGATCACTAATGAGCAAGCCCCACGTTACTTTTAACGTGGCTGGGAAAAAAGAGCTCAGTGGAACAAAAGGGAACGGCCCTGCGGGGATGAGCAGCTGATATCAGCAGTTGCTAAAGCCTTTCTGTGGTCCCTGAAGAGAAGTGATGTGGTCGGAAGAATCCAGATCCCAGAGTGAGCCACTGATAATGAAGAAGTAAGTGGACTCTTCCTTATGGTAAAGCGTGACACATAAGATAAACAGATTATACACTAAATACTAAGTATTTTTTCAAGGTTTAATTGTAGTTTACAGGAAGGGGTGAGTAGAGGAGGCATATCTATGGGATTGCAGGGTCAGATAGTCCCAGCTGGGAGCACTAAAGCAGGTATGCAGCTTGGTTTTCAGGATGCTTTCTGATAAGCAGAAATGCTGGAGAAAAGTTTGTGATGTTATACTGAGCCAGTCACTAACTGATCTTTATATAGTTATTGTATTCCTTGGGTAAGTACAGTTAGTCATGTTGAAAGGAATATATTTAAAACTAAAAAATATGTAAAAGTAGCAGTTTAACAGAATGGATGTATGGTCACATGTTGTAAAATCAAGCGTGAAGATACTTAGACAATAGACTTAGATTGCAGCTAATCACCATTGATAACTGAAATTTTTCTTAAGGACCAGTTTCCCTTATAGTAAATTAGACAAAAATTCTGATTCTTAACAAACAAGCAAAAAAAAGAACCCAAGCGCTCTTTTATTACCTTCGCTTCCCTGGTCACTTGTGTGTGCGTGTCACATTTCATAAAGCTGACACTACTTCTGTCCAGCTTCATCCGCCAGTCTGTGTTCTGCGGCGTGACTGGGTCTTCACCCAGAGTTTAGAGATTGTGCTTTAAGATAAATTGAATTCCAGAAAAGAAAATAAGAGGCTTTGGAAATGTAAACCATATACAAAAGTTGCAAGGGCTGGAACTGTTTAGCTCGGAGAAAAGGAGACCAAGCAGGGGAGGGACATGGCAAGTCACACAATATATAAGAGGCTGCAGAGGGGATAATGACGGTTTGGTTTCCATGTCAACATCTGGAGGACAAGAAGTAGTTGTCCTGTTTTATAACAAAAAAGATGGAAATTATGTAGTAGAAAAAACCACTAGAACCTTCAAGCACTGAAATCAGATGGTGAGGGATGTTGTGGACTTCGTAGGAGGTTACCAGTGCAGTCAGACAGGCATGCATGGGATGGATGTCCTTCTGCACAGCAGGGAGGTAAGCTGAAAAGCTAATAGGACTCCTCCAGGCTCTATGTGTCTGTAATTTCTGTTTCTCAGAGAATTCAGCTGACAAATCATAGCATAACTCATGACCTTCAGAGCAATCTGACTTGCAGAGCATTTAGTCCTGTTTGTTGCATCATCTGCACAAATCAATATTCTGTAACAAGCGACTGCTGTGCAACCTCTGCCGTTTGATTGCTGCCTTTTGCACTGGCTAGTTGTGTGACTGCATGTGAACACCATTCAGTGCAGAGCTGCCCGTCCTCCTTAATCTGGTCCAGTTTCCCTTCGGCATTTGGATGCCTCGTTTCCCCGTAATAGACCTGACTATATACTACTGCCTTGTTCTGTGAAATTTGCGGTGGTACTTGCATTGCAGTTCTTCTCCACAGACTATCTGGCCCATTTCTTGTCTGCTAACAGCATCAAGGTCTAGAATAACATTGCTTCACAACTAAACTGTTCCTAAATTTGTGTTTTGCAGGAGAACAGTCTGTGCAGAGAATTCACCAAGGCTATGGTTAATTTGGGGAGGTTGCACTTCTTTTTACAGTTAACGGAAAGGGAGGGCAACTCAGAATGCAACGTTAACTTTAAATATCATTCCTTGAAAGAGTCTCTCCACTGGCCCAAGATAAATCTTCACAGACAATGTGTCAGTCTCCTCTGTATGCTGATCTGGTTCCTAAAAGCTGAAACCCTAGAAATAAGCCTGCCTGGTAATCCCTTAAATGATTAAACCCCCTTTTTCCATCCACTTGCTTTCCCTAGCAGGACAGAAGATGGGTTTACGTGTCACGCATACTCTCAGGAGCTGTTATTTTTAACCCTTTTGCTTGTTTGTTGTGAGTGCTCATCGCACTGGGTGATAGTATTTGTCACATACGTAATGCCTTATGTTTCCTCAAGGTTGCGTAACCCACGTTTCCTTTTCTCGGTAGTTCGTTAAAGTCCTATTGCGGATATGAAGGGCCCTCGATTCTCAGAGCTTTCTGGTTTGTACAGGGCCACATATTCCCTGTCTGCTTTCCCTCTGTGCAACCTGCTAGATTAATTTGCATCTCGTATTTATATGTATATATTTTATGATCGTCATTTGTCTAATAGTTCTCAAGCCTTTTGAAGCATTGGAGCCTACAGCTTGTGTTTTTCTCAGCCATCTTCTTGTACTGTTTCTTGTGTTTATTTCTAAAATTTAACTGGCTTACAGCTCCAGTTTAGAAACTTCAGATTTTAAAATATAGTCTCATATAGGAGTTTTAAAGCCCAGGTGTGTGTACAGAGCATTGCGTACTAACAGGATCTATTCCTTTGTGTTTGCTGTTGTATGTGAAGATTAAGAAAGGTAAATGAGTTACTGATGGCTTTGGCTTGGATCAGTCCCAGGGCAGGTTGCCTGGAAATTTCTTATAAAATATTGCATCCTCTCCCGTTGAACTGTAACAACTCGTTTTAATTTTTTGAGCTTTCCAGAGTAGAGAATCAAATCAAGAGATCTTAAAATTACTGAGGCAGGGAACAGTGTTTGCTCAGACCTCTGGCTTTTTTGTCAGTTGTCATCTAAACAAAGGTGTGCACTCTCCAAAAGTAAAAGTAGTTTTTGAGATCCTTTTCTTCTAAAGTTATCAAAGTTCACTGGCAAAACTTTCTTGCTCTCTTTCCAAGTGCTCTGATTACATTTCTCACTTCTATTTTGGCTGCTGTGTTTTTCCTCCCCCGTTCTTCATGCCTTTTCCAGCTTCAGTGCCCTACATTTTCCCAATTCTGGTTGTCCAAAAGCTGGAAAGGGTCTCCTGAAATGTGTTGGTGTGTTTTTCTTTAAAAAATCACCTATGCCACAGGCTTCGCAAGTCAGAAAATAATCAAAAGCCCTCTTAGGAAAGGGAACAGATACAATTAGGGGAAAAAAAAAAGAGAAATGGCGATTAAAAAACCCTTAGTCTTATCAGCTCAGGGTTAGAGCTCAACTAATGTTAAACACTTGTCACTGATGAAGCAATAATATTTTTTGTTTATTTTAAGTCAACATTCTTCCATCCTGTTGCACCCCAAAAGTCTTTTCATTCACAAACTCTGATGCCAATGGGAGGAAAGAAATGCAAATATGATCCTGAACTTACCAACAAGCTGTTGTAGGCTTCTGAGCAGATCTGGGGTTCCCTGAGAGGCAGTGGCTGCCTGATACTGCCTCGTGCTGGTGCAGGGCACTGTTAACCAGTCGACTGTGATTTCTTGCATGTGCAAGGCAGAAGTTTCCAGCTCCTGATGAGTTTGGAATCATATTTGCTTTTTTACTCTCCATCTTCTGAGCTACCTTGCCTCATAGCAGGAGCTGGGTGACAGGATCATCCCCCTGTGGAAGCCAGCAGCAGCTCTCAGCAGACTTGCGGGTGTTCAAAGCATAGCAATTTGTCCACAAAACCAGTGTTTGGTCCTGGCCAGTATTGTATATGTGTCCATATAGAGTACTGCCTATATGGCTTTATTGTGGCCAGAAGGAGCTCTAAGGGCTTGAAAATATGTACGTAACGGCATCTGCCTGAATTATGTGATGCTTCCATCATCTGTTTCTTTGTTTTGAGTCATCATCAATCAACATACCCTGGTTTGAGGAGTTTCAAAAATGGAGTTTCTTGGAGACTGGTTTTGAATCAGTTTTATCTTTCTCGTATAGTTTCAGTTAATCCTGTTAGTCAAATCTTTTCCAATTTAATTATTGAAATTCATTGATATTCCTAAATTATCTTCAGACCTAATATGTTTAGTTAATCTAAAGGATAAATGGTTTGAATAACATCTGGGAGATATTTAGGAAAACTTTCCTGTATCCTATAGCTGTTCCCATAGACGTTGTGTTGTGTGAACAGCTATGTGCAGGCATGGCTGCATCATCCTCTGTCCCATATGAAGGCACAGTACATATTGAAGACTTTTTAATCAACACAACTCTCTCCATACCAGCAGAGCTGCAGTGCCTCAACTCTACCGATACTATACTTCAAGTGCCGCACCAAATATAGTTAGATGAACTCAAATGGCGTGTAAGTGAAGTCCAATCCTGCTGCCTTCAAGCAAGCGCAACTCCCAGGGGTGTTTATATTTTGCTTAAGTAAATAGTTGAGCATTGGGTCTACAGGGTCAAACTAATGTACAGGTATTTCAAAGGACACCATGGAGCTTGTTCCACTGTAGTGCTGCAGCTGCGTAGTTGTTTAGACCAGTGTAAAGTGTACTTAAAATAATGACATTTTCATTTCGCAGCATATACTTGCTTTTCTTTACTCATTCGGCAGTTGTACGGGTGTCCTCACAACCACTGTGCACCTGCACCATGTAAGCACGTAACTCAGTTTTTGTGTACATAACTCCCATAAGATTTCCAGTCAGCTAAACACATTCATGTAATCAAAAGCAGAGAGTCCACCTTTTACACTCTCACTGAAAAAACTGAAGCACATTTTTCTGTGTCTCTTTGCCTATATGGAGTTTCAGTGACTAAAATGTGCTTGCAAAAAATGAGAGCATGGCAAAGACCAGAATAAAAAAACAGAAGAGGAAGGGAATCCTTCTGCTTTAGGGTACTGGTTGGTATTGCAAGTGGCATCCAGATCTCGGATGTGGACCCTGAGAAGTAGCTAAGGTAGAATTGATTTTGACATCATTTTATCAAAGTAGATGGTAAAACAAATGAATTGCAGAATTTCCTTTCTTGCTTTTAAATATGTGTAATTATGACGTCTAGTCTTTCATTGTTTAGCTTACATTTTGAAGGACAATGCTTATAGGAAACAGTTGTTTATTGGTGAGAAGTTTATGTCTCCTGATAGAAGTACACATTACTCTGTACCTGCTTGCATGTATGGCTTCATTTCTTGTTGACAGTATCCCTGGAAAACTTTTTCTCTGTAAGTTATACCGAAGATATGTTTTGTTAAAATATAACTTGGGTTGTATTAACAATGCATTTTCTATATAATTTTCTTATTTTTTTCATCAGATGTATAAGCATTGCCCCAACAGATTTTTTGACTCTATAGTATAACCGTCTATTTATGGAGGTTTAAAAATCTACATTACATAACAGTGTGTCTATAAAGTGTGGGGACTATAAAGTGTGGGTTATTCTCTAATGATCCCATGTAGAATAATAACTCCAAGAAAAGGATTTGCCTTTTTTGAATCTTATATAGATCAATACATTACATTAAGCAGAGACTCATTCTGTAGAAGAAAAATTGTGTGGCAAAACTTCAGATTTTTTGAGGGACGAAAAAGTTTTCCAAAGAAATTCAATAAGCAAAGTTACTGATCTACATTTTTCTTTCAGTATGACATATTTCTGATTTGCTGTATTGTAGCAATTGCCCTTTCCCTGGTCAGTAGGATAAAACACAAACATTTATGAACTGGTTAAAAATTACAGAGTGGTAAAGCGATAAAATCAGGTTAGTCAGGCAGGTCCTGCCTGAGTAACCTCATCTCCTTCTATGACAAGGTGACCTGCTTAGTGAATGAGGAAATGATTGTGGATATAATCTACTGAGACTTCAGTAAAGCCTTTGACACTGTCTCCCACAGCATTCTCCTGGAGAAACTGGCTGCTTGTGCCTTGGACGGGCGCGCTCTCTGCTGGGTAAAAAACTGGCTGGATGGCCGAGCCCAGAGGGTTGTGGTGAATGGAGTTAAATCCAGTTGGTGACCAGTCACAAGTGGTGTTCCCCAGGGCTTAGTACTGGGGCCGGTCTTGTTTAACATCTTTATGAATGATCTGGACGAGGGGATCGAGTGCTCCCTCAGCAAGTCTGCAGATGACACCAAGTTGGGTGGGAGTGTTGATCTGCTGGAGGGTGGGAAGGCTCTGCAGAGGGATCTGGACAGGCTGGATCGATGGGCCCAGGCCAATTGGATGAGGTTCAACAAGGCCAAGTGCCGGGTCCTGCACTTGGGTCACAACAACCCCATGCAACGCTACAGGCTTGGGGAGGAGTGGCTGGAAAGCTGCCCCGCAGAAAAGGACCTGGGGGTGTTGGTTGACAGCCGGCTGAAGATGAGCCAGCAGTGTGCCCAGGTGGCCAAGAAGGCCACCGGCATCCTGGCCTGTATCAGAAACAGTGTGGGCAGCAGGAGCAGGGAGGTGATCATGCCTCTGTACTCGGCACTGGTGAGGCCGCACCTCGAATGCTGTGTTCAGTTTTGGGCCCCTCCCTACAAGAAGGACATTGAGGTGCTGGAGCGTGTCCAGAGAAGGGCGACGAAGCTGGTGAGGGGTCTGGAGCACAAGTCTGATGAGGAGCGGCTGAGGGAGCTGGGGTTGTTCAGTCTGGAGAAGAGGAGGCTGAGGGGAGACCTCATCGCTCTCTACAACTACCTGAAAGGGGGTTGCAGAGAGGTGGGTGTTGGTCTCTTCTCCCAAGTGACAAGTGATAGGAGAAGAGGAAATGGCCTCAAGTTGCACCAGGGGTGGTTTAGATTGGATATTAGGAGAAATTTCTTCACTGAAAGGGTTGTCAGGCACTGGAACAGGCTGCCCAGGGAGGTGGTTGAGTCACCATCCTTGGCACTTTCTAAAAGACATGTGGATGAGATGCTTAGGGACATGGTTTAGTGGTGGACTTACTTAGCAGTGTTGGATTTATGGTTGGACTTGATGATCTTAAAGGTCTTTTCCAACCTAAACAATTCTATGATTCTATGATTTAATTCTACAGAATTGTTAGTTAGCTTGGGTTAATTCATAATCTCTAGGACCATAAACTCTGTTTTATTATCCTTAAAGAAATTTATCTTATTATTGTATTAAGATATTTGGAGTATGATTTGTTTAAACAAAACAGTAATATATATACTGTCTAGAATATATGTGAGTTTTTGTAGGACTGTATCTTCTGAACGGTTCTTGTCAAAGTCATCGTTCAAAGCCAATAGGAACAATTAAAAACTAGTGTCCTAGTATGCAAAGAAACGTTAAGAAAATCTAGAACTACATCCAGTAGACCTCAGGGGGCACAGGTGATACTGACTTTTCAGTGGCCTTTTTGTTAGTCCTACTCAGGATCAACATGGAGGCCCACAGCTTGAAATATTAAATTGTCCGTTCAGTAGTTTGTGGTCTTGCTTCAGTTTGGTTTTGATGTAAGCACTGAAGAATAGTGGTACCCTAGAACAAAGATTTCTTGGTTGCATTTATTGTGCACTCTGACTGTAAGGTACAGGACTTATTTTGACTGCTAAAAATTAATTGTGTGCTCCGGTGGATATTGTCATCCTATACATACAGTGATCCAGTCCTTCATGAAAACCGCCGGTCTGCCATTCTTTTCGATGAGAAGAATGTGTGGGAATTCAGCTTCCAAAACTTTGGTTTTATTTGGGTGGCAGGGAATATGGTCCTTATTTGACTGTTGTGCTGCAGTCCAGGCAGTCAGTTCTTGCAGCCGAATATTATTTAAAGATTATAGCTGTCAGACAGCACCCAAAGGCAAAGTACTGGATGTCCTCATCTGCTTTGGGTATAACTGGGAGTTGAAGACGGTTATCATCTTGGAGGGAGTATACTTAGTATTCTTCAGACATGCCATATTATTGTCTTAGTTCATATATCTGTTTGGTTGTTGTGCAGAGGTATGAATGTCGTGTGGCAGTGCTGAACAGGATTATGCTCCATCATGCCGAGTACTGTACAAATCCATATGAAGATCTGGTCCCAAGTAATTTATAATCAGTAAAGTTTGACAAAAAGGCTGAAAGTTGCTTTTGGAAAGCCTAATCTAGTGCCAAAATGACTGGATATTTGATTAGTCTCCATAAACCCCTTGGTTTTTCAGGAGTGCTCCAGTAGCAGTGGTGACACAGCCCTCTCCCTGACATGCTGAAATACTCTTGGTCAAGATATGTTTCCAGTTGATACCAGCACGTCAGTGGTGGCTTCCAGCAAAAGCAGGGCAGCCTGGGGGTGACTGGGTCTCCCAGCACGTGGAGACCATCCCAGGTTATTTGGAAAACTAGGTGTACCGCTACTGCGTGCGATTGTGCGGGAAAAAGCTGCAACTCCATGCAGGAGCTTAGGGAGGGGGTAAAAGTTAACGGATCCTATTAAAGCTAGAGAGGAAAATTAGGCAGGAAGATAATTACTTGATCTGGGATTTAGCCAGGATTTAGAGTTAACACTGGAACTGTGCTCTGTTGCTGGTTGTTCAGTTTGTAGATTTTAGGACATGGTTTGGGGTCAAACAAGAGTAGGCTTTATTCATCTTGATGAATTGAAAAATAATAATTTAAGTGAAAATAAAACTCTGCTTATACCCCCAAAGGATGCTAAATCTTTGTAGCTGTTTTTTAAAATAAGAACCGTACACTTCAGGGAAGGAATGATTAATGAAGGAGGGGATGTCAGCATGCGTCACCCAGTGAGTAAGAAAGAAGGAGTGCTAGGGCATCTTTTGTGTGGAGCCCAAAGGGAGGCAGGCGTTCAAATCCCATTTTCCTGGTTTCTCAGATAGTCCATTTCTGAAAAGTGTCCTCAGTACTGGATACTTTGCAGTGGTTTTCCACCACTCTCTGCTGCTTCAGTTTAATATAAATAATCATGTATTTATTGCTTATGCCTGTCTGTATTGGGGGGAAGGTGAATGCCTGATTCCATCCCATGCTTTAAGCTGTTAACGAATTATTTTGTAGAGGGGAGCCAGAACTCTCAGTATATAGATGAAAGCACAGGCATCACAGGCGGGTCAGACAGAGTCATGAGGTCAGTGAAAGGTATGATGCGATTCGTGTTTTCAAGGCAAAAGAAGCTGAGCTCACATGTAGAATTAGTCCTTTATTCCCAACCGTTTATTGGGAATATCCCAACCATACCCCACTTGGAGCCAGAACTTTGTTTCGAGGCTGCACTTTTGGTTTGGGTGATCTGTGGTGGGAGCCCAGCCCAGGTGTTGTGAACAGGCCTTTAAAAGAGCTGATCTCCCTCTGTAGGTTATATATATTGAGCTCCTTAATTCTATAAATGTCTACACTGCTACAAAATACTCCCTAATCTTCATATGTATCTATACATACATATCTTTTTTTATATCTGTGTGTATATATATACATTTAATTCCCATTCCTTTTTATTCATGATATTTTTCATTTCTCTGATAAAATGTTAGTGACCAGCCAGAATTTCTGTGAGGAGAAAGAAAAGAAATTGCGTCTTCTTAAACATTAATAATTGATTAAATATTTCCCCTTTTTAACTGGAGAATGTTATCAACTTACAGAATACAAGTCATGTCTCTGCCCCTGCTATGAACCACGCTACAGGGATCACGTTCAAGATCCTTGGATGAGCAAAGATGATCAATTTTTATTTAGTGAAAAAAAATTTGCTTTCAGTTATTTAGAAAAAGAATGATAAAAGCAGTCTGTTTTGCCTTTCTAAGCCTTTTTACAGTACTTTATTGAGTTTAATCTAATTAAAGAGTGTCCTGGTAATGAAGCTTGCATTGAACTTTGAGAGATTTAGATTGAGGCACTTCTTTCACTATAATTATTAATTTGTATTTATTTTTGTTACTGCTTGGTAATCTTCTTGCAAACTTGGTGGCAATATAATTAAAAAAGGGCATGCAAGTATCTCAGTGTCATATTTATGTATCTGTGTGGACATTTCTGTGAGCTAGTTAGGATGGGGAGAAAGAAAGGTGAAGTCTGATTCTCCATTTTCCTCTATTTTCCTATATATATGATGGTGATGTTTGGATTTCATACAATTTTATATGTATGTCACTCATGCTCTTGGCAAATGACTACGCAAAGATAATAGCAGTAGGAGAAACAGAGAGCTCTCTTTCTCTGGACTCTTACAGAAAGGCTGGATTGCTACATTTGAGCCAACACATGAATGGAAATCTGCTCTTGAAGTCTCATTTTTACCAAAGAGGTAGATAGCAATTTTGTGTAGTGAGGGAACAGAAAAACACCAACCACCCTCTTGGACACCTGCCTTTCAGATGCACATTTGCTATTCAGAGAACAGAGAATTGAGTCCTGCAGATGCCAAGCAAACAATTTCATGTCTTCTCTGAATAGGTTTTAAGGCCAGTTTTCCTGCATGGGTATCCATAATGGTTATTGTCTATAATTTTGTAGCTTCTGCAAACTGTAAGTTGGTCCAAAACCCGTAGCTTCCAGCTGGTTTTGGATAAATGAAAGTTAAACACTTGTTGTAGATGCTGTTCAAAAGATCTTTGCAGGGAGATCTCAGATATGCAGTAATCTTTCTGTTTTGGTGTTGGGTTAATCTCGCCGTTTTGCCTATGTTGCTCATGGCGTACAGCTAATGACAGAATGCAACAGCATTGGGTGTAAATGTTCCTTTCATATGTGAACAATGCCTTTGGAAATGTGGAGTTAATATTTGAGCGTTTAAATACTTTGAAGAGCCAATAAAAGACTTTTTTTTTTTTTTTTAACTTGTTCATTTTTAGATACTGACCGAGCTTTAGTGCTGCTGGAAGAATATTGTAAAAAACTAAGGAAGCCAGAAGAGCAACAACTGAAAAAAGCCATCAGAAAGGTGATGGGCATCTTTAAGAGCAGCTTGTTTCAGGCACTTCTGGGTAGGTACTAATATTTAATACTAGATGTATGTGCTTGAAGGCCAGAGCTAGGTCAGACCTAGTAACTTTCTTACTGGTCACTACTGAATTTGTGTTTACAACGGAACAGTTGAGATGATCCTTCCAGGTTGTCTGTGGGGAAACTCATTGTCCTGATATTCCAAAGGTATTTGCTTATTTATAGTGAAGGAAAGACTAACAAAAAACTTATACAAGATAAGGGGTTATTCCTAAACCTTGCTGCTTTCCTTTGTTTAAAGGAAGTTACTGAACCAGAGTAGGATATAACTGTTTTTGCAGAGTTGAAGATGAAGCCATCTCCACACAGGTAAATGGCCAAAGTTTCATTGATTTCACTGGCACCAAATAGCATCTAAAAATCTTTGTGTCTTGTGCATAATGTTTTTGTGAAAAGTGTCAGCCAAAGAAACTCAGAAATTAGTCAAGAAAAATGCTCAAGGACACAGTGAAACTTTGGCAGAATGTTCCCATGATGCGATGCCGCAGTTTTCGAATATGTGTGCTGGTGGATCACTCAGTCTTTCTTCCATTTCCTTGATGGTCCCCATTTCACCTTGTAAATGATGGTTTTTGTCAAAATTGAGCACCTGGTCTTTTGGAGCTTTATATAAAATAACCTCCGTAAGTTATTCAATATAATGTTTTCAAGGTCATGAACGTACCTGTGTGCTGTAGCATCCCTGTTGTCCCTTGTGCCGTGTGCTGCTGGTCATGGGAAGTGGTGATAGTAACCGTGCATCACCTTTGCTCTACCTCCTTCTGCTCTCTTGCTCACATTGCATTGGCCCCTCGGTGTTTTATTCCTTCACAAACATCTGTAAATTTTGTGCAGAACTAGTCTGAAGGACGCATTTCTTAACACAAATGATGTTTGTGGAAGCGCACGTACCTTCATGTTATGGTTTTTCAAAGCCAGAGTACCAATTGTGCTCGTTGCAGAACTACAATCACTAGCAGTTAGGGAAACATTTTGATTATACATCATAAAAGGAGAAGCACATCAATACTGCACTATTACTGTGAAGATGATGGAGGTCCGGGAAGAGATTCAGTGATTTCTGTAGCATTTATGAAAAACGTATGTATGTTACCAGTCTCTAACATTTCCTGCAAATGGAAGTAATTAATGTCAATGCTATTTTACTTGTAATTTCTCTCAGCTTCTTTAAAGTGATTAACTTTATTTTATAAACCCTACATAATTTTTCATTGCTGTGTATTCTTTAAAAAGATGAAATAGATTCATAATTGAATGGTATTTACCAAATAGTTATGAGTAGATTTGAACTAAAGAATGAAAAGAAGATGGGATGTTTCTATATTACTTTTGTGAGGATAGCTATGGGTATAAAAGTATGTGCTGAAGAAATACACAAGTCACAGAAGCGACATTAGCTGCACATTTACCTCTGAAGTACTTTGAAGTAATCCTTCAAAGTGTTCTAACAACATGTGCGAATTGTGTGTGGCTACACTGCAGTATTTGTTGATGTATTACTTATGCCAGAAATGAAAAAATGATTAGAGCTGCATTAAGGTTGAATCCAAAGAATAAATGAAATCTTTTCATTGCCACAATAAAAGATTGTGGAGTGTGGTGTTACAGAAGTTAGATAGCATTTTAATTTGTAGGCCTTTGGATGTCTTTCCCTTGTTCTTAAATGCTTCTTTTTATAAGAGAGATTTGGGAATCGCAAGACATGTTCGAAGTCTCTCATTATTACATTTGGTTTGCTATTTGGTTGGTCTAACTTCTGGAATAATATGAAAGAGTGACCTCTCATCAGTATTTTAAGTGTGGTAGATGATGTTGTTACACAATCAATAATGAGGTTCTTGCATAATCGGTATTTCAAAAAAACCCATTTCCATAACATCTGGTTTAGCTTCCCATCATAGTTTCTTCCATTTACCTATAAATCAGACGACCATCCAAAGAAATATCTAAGGCAGAGCTTCTGGTCTCTTTTTAAGTTCTGTACTGCTAAAGTTACTTTGTCTTTTATATTTATGAAATGTCTAATGGTCTTGAAACTGTACATTTTTGAGTGCCTAATCTTAATTAGACTTAATTTTCAGAGTCTGAGTGTTCATAACTTCCCAAAACTCAATCTCATTTACAACTGTCAAACATTGGTTTTATCCAGGATTGATTGACTTTTTGAGTATTTAGGCTGTAACTACTAATGAAAAATGTGATTTTTGTACAGAATCATTAACCTGGATGCAGAAGTGCACATTCCTACCAGGCGTAACGTTAACATGATTTTATGTGCCAAATTCAGTTTTTGTAGGTCCTACAGCTTTAGTAGAATTTGATTCCTTTACAAATAAATTCAGCTGTTGTAACCATCCCTGTCCTTTAAGTGTGTGTTCAATTCTCTTTAACTTCCAAAATGCTTTAAAAATTTGGAGGATTTCTTTAAATTGAGTATAACTTGAACCAATGAAGAAGAATAAATACGGTTAGAAGCACTTTTCAAATCTGAGCACCTAAGTTTAAGTGTTGTCTAGTTCCTTTGGTTTTCAAATTTATGCTTGTGTGATTGTGGTTCAACCAGCCATGATTGAACTTGGGCTCTCAATGTGCGCGTGATTGTTTTTATCTTCAATGTGTTTCATAAATGTTAACTGTTGACTACTGAATGGGGGAGTAACTTGAGAAAAATGAGGATTCAATATTTTTCATAAACCTATTCTACACATGCAAGAAGTGACTACAAATATGAAAGTAAAAGTTCTGTAAGTGATTTACAGAAGGATTGGTTGTCCTTTTACATTTTAATTTGGGTTCAAAAGCATCTCCTTCTCCCTTCGGGCTGTTCTTGTTGCTGGACTTCTTGGTAGAGTCGCTGTGTTCAGTTACAGCTGAGTTAGTTGCGAAGAGGCACATTTTCAAAGCGGCATGTGGAGCTGCTGTCTCTGGAGTCCCGTTTACACTCAAGTGGCCCAAACACAATGCTTGGAAAATCCAGCCCTTAGAGGAGGGAGGAGGAGAAACTCTTCGGAAGGAGCGTGCAAGGGGAAGAAAGCATATTTAGCTATTGATGTTACTCCTAAGTTAATTCCAAATTATTTTCACCAGAAAGGATTGTACCAATCCTTCTATGTGTGGTGAGGAGTTATGGTACTGTTGTTATTAGGAGCTCGTAAGGATTTTTGCTTTTTGTAGGGTCATCCATAACTAGACGATATTAAAATCACAGGATGCTCTCAAATTGTAGCACATGTTGTTCTGACGTGAACGTTTATTTTTTTAAAACCCTGCAAGGAAGAGGAAAAGAAACCTGTGGAAATCCAAATGCCTCATTTGTTGGGATTTTCTCATAATGGGGCATCTTGGAGGCATTGTGGAGAGATAAAAAAGGAAAACCACAAAAGAGAGTAATAATAGTCATATAGACATGTCAAAACTACCAAACACTTTTTTTTGCAGTTCTGTTCTTTATGAAACTTCATCAGTTTTTATAATGCCATACATAGTTTAGTACAATTTATTTCTAAAATCCTTGGCTATATATTTGTCTAGCCTTCATTTCATTAAGAAAAGTGCATGATTTTACAGCTTAAAAGGCTGTTCTGCAGAATGAGAATGGATGAAAGAGGTTTATGTCAGGGTTGGGGTTTTTTTTTGTAGATACATCTCTATAAAACGTCATTTTGTTTCTAGCAGGAATTAAAGTGCCACAAATAGCTGTAATCATCTTATGCAGTATTAGGTAAAAACTAATCTTAATAGGTTTTTCTAAACTTTGGATAAACCCAATCTGTAGTAGATGACATATTTCCTGAGGTCTTTGAAGCCATGTCTTATGGTTTTTTCTCATGCTTGCGTAACTTTGCCTAAATTTAAAAAGGGCATATTTTCAACTAAAATCTGCATTATTTTCCTTTTTTTCTTTTTTTTTTATGGTATTGTACCATTTCTGCAAAATAATGTGGATGCTGTAAAACCACCTGTCTTAAAAATTGCTGTAGTAAACATTCCTGTAAGGATTACAGAATTTACTGGTCATCAGCGCCACAGCCTGTATTTAGCGACTTTTAGGTTTTAGTAAGAGGGGTTTTTTAGATTCTTTACCTCATTCAACTCACTTTTAAATAAGTCCTGTTATAACAATCCATTTTGAAAGAGTGATAATGTCTTTTAAACCAAGTCAAAAAGGAAGTCAGATTATCCTTCTGCAATCACATATTCTTTTTATATTAAAAATTTGTATAAATTAAGTGGCAGTATAACTCACTAGCGTTATATTTGTATCCAAACTTCCAGGAATCTACTTATATCTTGCGATCCTCCATGTTACTGGAGAGTGCTATAGGACAGATAGGGTATATAAGGAGGACATAAAATATAGCCATAAAAGAGAGCCAAAGCAAGTCCCTCTTTGTGTTAAGTATTTTAGGATATACATATCTATTAAAAAATAGCATAGCCATTGACATATGCAAACATTTAGTATAGCAGGCATGAAGCAAGTCAAGAGCTTGGTTTCCTATGGATTTATCTTAGTTTGATTGACTTTGGTGTCTACGAAGCTGGGAGCTGGGATTGAAACTCCCCTTGCATTTAGGGCAATGGTTAAATTTCAGGAAAGTTTAGATATGAAAGAAACTGGAGAGGAATCTATCATAGGAGTGATGATGGGACGTTGTAACATGTCCCTGCCACAAAAGGAAAATGCTAAGAATGAAAAATGGGCAAAATTTTGATAGTCATAGCCATGCATATCAACTAAGAATAATGATAAGAAGCCTCCCCATTTGTAGGTTTTAATGCTGAGAAGAATAATTATGCTGTTGACCATATAGAAAGAAGAAGAAAGTAGAGGCAATTAATGGAAAGATGAGGAATTTTTTTAGGCATGTTGTGTTTAAGGAGAAACCCTTTAAATAATGTCAGAAGGAAATTTGAGACTAGAGGGAAGGAGGTGGGTCAGGACTGGGGGATAGATGTGTGAACAGCAGGATAAACGGTGAGAAAAGCAGGAGACCTGCAACACAGTCCTGGGCTGGAGATGGAGCCTGCACCAAAGTAGGTGTTGAAGAATGATTACTGATGTCAGAGAAAAAGACAGGATCATGCAACACCTCAAAAATCCGGTGATAGTCATACATGGTAGTGCCGGCCTTTGGTCTTAAAAAGCTTATGATGTTTGCACAAAAGGCATCGAAATAATCTATAAAATACTTCAGGCTCTTATTGTCTGCTTCTATGATCTGTCTTTAAGAAACACTGCCGTCATATTTTCAGGCTTTTCTCCACAACCACCAAGATGTCTTTTCTACTTCTTCCTTCATGTGAATGTGAGATTTGACATTCATGGGACCACAGAAAACAAGGCGATGCCAGATTTTGCAAGGCTCCTGATACAGCTGCTAGAGTTGAGGACATCAAAATGGGGAACGTGATTGACAATCGCCTTTCTAAGGCGATGGTGGCCCTCGCTAGTACCAATCTTTCTCAATCCACAGGAGGAAGCATGTTGCAGCACTTAGTGCTGTGTCAGTGTTCCAGGGACCGAAAGGATATTAAATGAATTCCTGTACTGGGAAACTTTTCAATAGGAGAGCACAACCGGGTGTTATCTATTCATACTTGCCAAGCTCACTCTCGGTAGATAGATGTTTTTAGCCCACTTACGTGTTCGGCGTGCTTAGCTACTTACAGTGCTCCTGAATGCAAGGTCACCGATCTCGTATGTCATTGTCCTCTAGACTTAACCTCAGTGAGCTGGTTTCTGGTCATGTCAGGCTATTTCACCTCCTGTAATGACACTGAATTCCTCAGGAGTTAACCCCATGCAGCCAAGCCTGCGTCTGGCCCAGGGACATTACGCCGTCCTCTCGCCGAGGGCCTGAGTCCAGCATTCACAAAGTCAATAGAAAAAACTCCCATTGACTTTGCTTGCCTTGGATCATGTGTTGGAGTGATTCTTCCAGAGATTTATATTCAGACCTTTCCTGACTGGGAAATAAAGATTCTTCTATAGCCATATCTAAAAATATTGAAACCCTCCCTGACTATTACAAACGTCGAGGAGCAAAAGAAATGTGCAAAAACCCTTCAGTGCTCTGTCACGTTTGAGAAGCGCTCAAATGACATTTCTGACAATGGGGAAGCCTGTTATTACTCCACACAGAGTCCTACTTTCCCAAACTGGCATCTTTCTTTGTTGCGGCATAAATTACAGCAGAACTGAAATTTAAATTCAAGGGCAGCTTTTGTTTTGCCTGAAGACAGCTGCAGCTGCTTTTATTCTTGAAGTCCAATTCTCTTAGTAAGCAAATTTGCGCTTTCTCTCAAAAGAGCTAAAGGTAGCAGTGCTAGATCTTCCGGATGGTTTGAAGCCATGTGATCTTTGTTTTTCACGAGCTGGGGGCTGGACTGCAGCCAGCTCGAGGAACCAACCCTCGCTGTTCTCCAGCAAAAGTCTGGTTGCGCAGAGTGAACCATTTGTTCCAAAAAATGGCAACTCTAACGTGACTGGTTTCCTGTGGATTTTGACTCACCGCTATTTTTGCTTCCATGGCAGTACAATTTCCCCTGCAGCATCGTCATTTCTCTCCAGCTCTTCTAACTCTCCCCACCCCGTGGTACCTGCAGATCCTTTGGAGGAGCTGAGGCTTCTTCACTTCTATCAAGTTGCATTGACATTGGGCAGGGGGTTCAAAGTTAGTTGGTGAGAGCCTGCAGACAGATGCACATGCAGGAAAAGGACAGACAGACAGACATCATGTTACTATAGGGAAATCAGGCTGAAGATCTCCAGAGAGGGGAGTTTCACTGAGGTCTGAAATGTTGCCCTGTCTTGGTTGTGTCTGTGACAGAGGAGCTGAAATATTTCTGTATCTCCAAAAATCTCAGAATTGCTTGTTGGGACTTACCGGGTGTTACGGTGATGCCGTACTGGTTAGAGATGAGGAGCAAATAGAGCCAGGGCATGGCGCTCCCTGTTCTTGCTGGCCACCCTGGAGATGTGAGTAGCCCTCCCACAACAACTTCTTCATATTAAAGGGATTTGGTTATTCTCCACCTTGAGAGAAGTTGTGTGTGCGAAGATGTGGGAATCTCGAGTGGGTACCCCAAATCAGTTTTTGTTTGAAAGAATTTCAATATGAAAAGCTTGTGAGTTACTAGAAAAGACCTCAACCCAAAAGCAAAGCTCTGATACCTCTTACCTTTGTGGGAATTTTGATTGGGATCTCATCCTTGCTGTTGACCTTTTCCTTAAAGAATTGCACAAAACCGCTGGATATGAATGCTGATGGACTCTGAGAAATTCAGAACCCCATCCCAGGTCTGTATTTGGAATCTCAGCCTATCTGTGTCCAAGAAGAAACCGATTACAGCACTGATACAACCTAGGTAATACATAATCACTTGTAATCCCAATGCAACCCTCTGCTCGTGTTTTGCTGCCTTTTAACCGGTGAATGATAGCATTTACATCTCAGACGAGGAATTCAGAAGCTTTGTGGACTTTTCTCATTCAAAATGCAAAAGCTGTGCATTGGAAATAAACCATTTTTAAGATGAGTTTTTAATATGCGCAATGTGATAATTGTTGAGCTTGTTAGTTTTCAGTATCCAGCAAGGAATAAAAGCCGTTTTTTGTTCCTGTAGTGTTTTTTTTAAAGTGTGTCTTGGCCATATGGATTCCATGTATAATTAGAATTAATAAAATGCAGTTGCAACAGCTGTTGCTGTGTGGCTGCTGTCCCAGTGTGAAGCTTTTCTTTCTCTTTGCATTAAATAGGGATAGCCCTTTATTATTGGTTTGTGATGAGAAATAGAGACAAATTATTAAGAGATTCATTTAGATAATCTGGCTTTATTTTGAATAGTGTATTCTCCTTTTTCAAGCTGAGGAAATATAAAAGGACAACGAGATAGGTGGTTTTTTTGGTGTTAAATTAAGAAAGACTGGATTTATATCTTGCTAATGTAGTCTGTACATTTACTAATAAAATGGAGGAAAATAATCTGGAGCAAGCTGTTCCATCAGTAATCCCAATGTTTATTTTTGTCTCTAAAATAGCAGAGCTGTTCTCCCTCTCTTATGTTTTGGTCTGCAGAGTCATTTTAGGCTAGACTGTGATGTGATTTTTGTTTAGTGAATATAACTTTTTAAGAAGCCGCATGGTAATTCTGAAATCACAGAAACATTTTAGCTTTGAAGAGTGTTATACCTTACGGTTTTCAAAGCTGCTGTAAATTAGCCAAATCTGTTGCCTTGTACCACCCCTGTGGCTCTTCTGGAATCCCAGGACTCTTTTTCTTAACCCTGTGCTTCCAGTGTTGTGGCAGTCAGTGAAAAACACTGATTTAAGAGACTTAAGTGCAATTGGGATTGAGCACTGAATGTGTGTATGTATTTGTATATATACACATATATAATACGTATATATAAATGAATATATATATATGGTAACAGGTAACTGTGGATATCATATTTATCTTCTACTGAAGTTTGCTCAGGTATGATTCTGTACTTTGGAGCTCTGTTGGGTATTAAAATGTGTCTTGACAAGAAATGCTGCAGACTGTGTTGTTCATTCCCATTGTGTGTTTATTCTGTCGTGTGGTCCATTTTCTGCGACCGTGTTTGGGCTCTGTCATCCTGATCTGCCACTGAGATAACTGTGAGCTCTTTTCAAAGATGACTGAATTTATGTCTTTCATTTGTTCTTTCCTGTCTCCATTTTGTCATCATAGTTGTGTGGTTTGGAATTTCTTCTGATGAAGTTGACTATTGCATAAAATCCCAGGCATTAGAAATAGAAAATAGCTTTTATAACAATTATCATTATGTTATATTGCATAGAAATGCTGTGGTATTTCAAAACGATGTGAAAAGAAGAGAATTAGGTCTGTGGTCAGAGGTAGGGCAGTGCTATAACTAAGGCAGCTTCTGTGAACTGAGTTCAATTCCTGTCCATACATACAGTGTGATACTTCTTATTTATTTGCTCTCATATTGTTTTCATTCAAAAATCCTGCATCATTCAGTGTGCAGAAGTGGCAGGACTCAGCTCATGAGCAAGTATTTAATCCATTGCCTTCCCATTGTTACTTACTGTGTGATGGGGTGATTGTAGTTCTGTGCTACAGAGGTGGTAGTGAAGCCCTGAGAAATAGAAGTTAAAATATCTACTTATTTTAGAGGCCTGATTGGAGACAATTCTGACCTGATCCATCACTACATACACCACTTTTTACGTCTGACCACAGCTCCACCTGCAACAGGGCGTATCGCTATTCCAGCAACACTGTCCCAATGTCTTATTTTGGGCACTTAAAACATGAGGATCGTCTGATGGGTGATCGTTTTGGAAAAATACAGCATACGTGACTTCCTGACCATCACTGAGACTCTCTGTAGGAGTCAGAGGTAGGATCTAATTCCCAGGGTGGCATTTAATGCTCTTAAGCTAAAGAACCTTCAAGAAATCTTCTTATCACTCTGAGCCTTTCAGCTCTTGAGAGAAATGTTGGAAAGGTTGCTCAGACAGCTTCCCCCGAGCAGGCCCCTTCGGTGTGCTGAATAAAGTGTCAGAGGAGAGAGAAAAATGGTATGGGACCATATACTTAAATTGTGACGCTTTCTAACTTTGGGAAACCTTAACAGTGTTTCGAAGTTAATTTTACATGGTTATTTCCTACACTTTAAGGATAGTAAAAAGAGCTTCTCATTGCAAATTCCATTGTGTGATGATATTGATAACACACGTGTTTTAAAGCGAGGTCAAAACTGTCGGACACTTCACACCAGCCTTCGCTGCTTGAGCTGATGGAGGTGCTGACACTATCAAAGGTACTGTTTCCTTTCTCTTAGATCTGATTTTTCTCCCAGTGTCCCAATAGTTAGATGGTTTAGATGAATTACATGGTTTTCTTCTGCAAAATGAGTGTTTTGAAGGCATATTTCTTGGAGGTACTGGGATTGGAACCACGGTCATTTTTGATGTGCTGCTGATAATGGAAATGTCAGGGCGGATGGTGATGGAGCGGCTTTGCTCGTAGGGCTCACTTCCAGATTCTGGCTCTGCCACTGCCTTGCTGCATGGCCTGGGCTGGTCCCCTGCCTCCACCCCACATAGGCGAGGATGTGGCTCAAGAGTGGCCTTGTTGCCTTCTCCCACCAAAATTCTGGTGTTATATGTATATATTTAGTGGGCATGGTGGTGTTGCGTTGATGTTTGGGCTTGATGATCTTAAAGGTCTTTTCCAACCTTAGTGATTCTGTGATTCTGTGATATTTACATACAGATTACATATATTCACAATATTATGTATATATACACACACATACCTAAATATACACATACGTGATATAATTGTATATTTTTACACACACACACATATATATATTCCTACATATGAACGCTAATTTTCATCAGGGAGTTTCTTAGGAGATTCACTGTCTTGCCAGAATCCAGGTACCTGCAGGTAGTAGGAGGAATTGTTGTGGGGGAGTATCTTTGAAAACAGATAGTAATTAGATAGCAGGAGAAATCTGACCTAATTACAGTGAGACAGAGGGATAGATACAGAGTTGCATTCTGTACTGGATATTTTCTCCCAAGTCTTGCTTTTTCCTGAATGATTTTTAATCTCCGGTGTTGAAGTGCAATATAGAACTGTAACTTCATTCTTTTTCTTCTTTAACCTCTAAACCCAAAAGACTGCTCTGTTTTTATTCTCATCATCATTTCATACCCAGCCTGCCTTCTGAGGATTTACCAGGGAGTTTTGGTGTGGTAGACTCTATTTCTTATGTTTATTCAGTTGTTTTTTCCTTATAAGCCAATTAACTTATGTCTTAAGTTTTGCAAATACAATTTGGAAGAAAATAAATGTGCTTGGGAAAAAGTAACTTTGATCTCCTTAAAGTTGAAGTAGTCAAACCCTTTCTCTAAATAAAGTTTAGAGTGACATCTTGTGGTAACAGTGATTTCAAATACACATATCTGTTAGTAGTGTTTTATTTTGTCCACAGTAAGCGTAGTGTTTTCTGTTTCAAAATGTTATGGATTGCTTAGCAGAAGCGTATAACGACTTCTGAGTATCACCAGGGCTTTTGTGAGATCAGAGAAAACATTACTATGTGGTGTAAGGGTCCTACTGGTATGCTTTACCTTTTACTGCATGAGGTTTATCCCATGAGTACCTGTGAGTTCCCAGTGTTTCGAACTCCAATTCAAGATGTTTTAATGCTCTTCCAGCTGTTGACTATCTTTTGGAATTGCTCAAAAAGTTTCAACTAGCCATGATGCCACAGCAAGCAGGAGCACAACATCTCTCAGCAAACTCTGTTTGTGCTAATTCATTAGCTGTCCAAAGATATGCTTAGTTTTAGGTACAGAGAAATATCTCCAGGAAGCTAGCATGGAGGATTTGTCAATGTAGAAATGAGTAAGCCCATTTAAGATCCGATTGCGGTAGTGTGTACGCTGTCTACCTGTGGATCAGCCTCCAAGGTACTAGGCGGTGTAAATGCACCAACAAACCTCATCCAAATGTCTAGCACCTGCTCAGACTACAGTTCTGTGCAGTATATCTAAATGAAATACAAATCCCTTCAATGCAAGGTGGGGATGTAGAACGGTTTTGTGCTCAGAAGCTTAAAGGATTTGGGAAAGCATGTACTTTTGGGAAGCTCTCTGCAGAAGTGCAGGAGTAGTGGCCCTACAGAGAGTTATTGTCAGGTCAAGCAAAGTACTGCCTGGTACGGTCTCTCTCAAGTCAGCCATACGAAGGTCTGTTCCCGTTCCCCAACACTGAAGAGGAGAGAGATGCTAATATTCTGCTAGGTCAAGTTTTCACTGTATAAAATGGTGATTAACGTTACCATAGTACCCATCTGGCAGGTTGAATACCTGGCTACAAAATTAACTGTTCAGTAAAAGACACTTGACCTTTCTAAGAAATAAATTCTTTTTAGGGGAACGGATTCATTAATGCATGTCCAATGGAAAGTCCCTCTACCACCGCTCCATGGCGCATCACTCATAACGTGTGGTCCCAGGTCTGCTGTCACGTGTTGTGACTATGAGAGACCTGATTCAGGAAAGGATTCTGTGTTTGGGGAATTCAGGTTTTTGTTGGAGGTATTTTGGTCATGTGAGAGTGCCAGTGTTGGGCAAATGATTCATGTGATGTGCTGGCAATGTTAAGGATTTTTAGCTTTGTGGTTAAAGAACACAAGGAACATAAGACCCAAGAAGCCCAACTCAATGATCCTAAAAGGGCCATCTGGTGACCTCATTTATTAATTTGATGGAAAAATAAAGATGTGACGTTTTCAATTAAGATGAACGTTTAGCTCGCCTGCCAGAATTGTTTCTGGTTAATAAATAAGTACAAGTTAAGCTGTTAATATAATCCTAATACTGAAACTGGAAGCGCTGATGTAGATTTGGTGTAAAACTAAGCAAATAATTTGGATAGCCTATCAGAATGGGCTAGCTGGTTAAATTTCTCAAATATAGTTTAGGAAAAGCCTGGGAAAATTGTATTTGAAGTACACAACTTGTGTTTAAATGACATATTTACAGGGATAACTCTGGAGGTTTCCTTAGCAAAATGCCTCCACCCGTTCCAGAAGAGAC
Organism: Gavia stellata; assembly: GCF_030936135.1. NCBI lineage: Eukaryota > Metazoa > Chordata > Aves > Gaviiformes > Gaviidae > Gavia > Gavia stellata. Next base: position 7,220,768 of record NC_082594.1, read on the forward strand.
TATTGAAATAATAAAGAAATTTGTAGGTACAGTCAAGTACCAGACTAATGCCGATCTTGTTTAAATGCCCTCTCTTTTTGTCACAGCAATAAATGACTGGTCATGATGTTTCACGGTAAAGAAAAGCTGTCTGCTCTTCCTCTTCGGTTTCTGCTGCACAGGCAGCATCGTCCTTGTTGCAGTTTTTGAATGGTTGCTTGGTGAATGTTGTCCTGTTACGAATCTGAATCTTCTCTAATAGTTTTCATCTGCCTGAGCAAGGAGTTAGTCTTCGTGCTGAGACAGCTAGATATTAAGTAGATGATGCACTGTGAGACTGTAAAGAGGTTTCCCCATAATGTGGGACATGAGGCTGAGATCCCATTGTGCAAACCACAGTTTTCCCCAAAACTGTGACTTCCAGGTGGTGAAGCCTCTGCACTGGCAGGAGACGTACCCACGTACAACCCATTGATGCAACCACCAAGAGAAATGGGGCAGAAACCCTGAGCCAGCCGATGAGCATTGCTCCCGAGTACGGTGCTCCGTACTGGATGGGATGTGTTGAAAAGAAGGTCTCATCAGTTAGGCAGTGTTTGGGTGGGAGGAATAGCTGTTTGAGGGCTTAATTATTGAATCCTCTGAACCAATTATTCATATCCTCTTTCAGCAGTATAAAGCCAAAATCTTACTGTGCTCTGATCGCTTAAGTCCCCTGGCTCATTTTGTCAGAATAAAAGCAAGAGTCTACCAATTCTGGCCCAGATTTTGTGCCAGTGTTCCCCTCTCTGCAGCTCAGAGGTGACGGGCTGCCTGCGAGATCCAATATTATTAATAGCCACAGCAAATTTAAATTTACAACGGAGGTGGCTGAAGAAGAACAAAATCACCCACGGAGTTTGGGGGCCGTTGCTTTAAGTAATTGCTTTCTACCCATGTAAATCCCTCTGGGGTTTCTTTTGGATTAAGTATTCCTTACTTCTTCTCTAAAACTCTTGTTTAATATTCATGTGTGTTGTTAAACAGCTGCCGCATCCTGCTCAAGTGCGGAAAGGGAGAATGCGTTTCAGTAGCAAACGAAGTGATACTTAAATATATCCCTTGCCTACTTCAAAGCAGCAGTATGGGAGTTAATTAATATTTATCAAATGCACTAAAGTCCTTGGATGAGAGGCACTATGGTTGTTTGTTTATTTAAAGCTCTTTTACCTGGCCATTTTGACCATTTGCTAAATGTACTTGAGGGCGGTCACACAAAACTTGCTATAATGCTGACTTGATTTCTCTTCCCATCTTTGAATGGGAACAGAATCAGGACAGACTTTCCAAAAGTATAATAATTGCAGAAAGGTAGCTGCTCTACTTAACCCGAGAAAAACGCTCTTCACTTAATTAGTTGCATGCATGGTGTTTTGCAATAGATGCTAATATAAAAAGGTCGTATTAACACAATGCAATATAGAGAGACCTTGTTAGATTTTATTACATTTTCTGCTTGGCAATTTATTATGATTGGAAAGCCTAATTCTTTTCCTTATCTTGTAATTATAGCAAGGTGTTTATTAGCAAAAGCTCCAGCTGCTTTTCTGTATAGAGTCGCATTAGATGAGGAATTAGAAAACCCTTTTAGACTGTTAATTTTTCCTCATGACGCAGGGCGTATAAAGCATTCTAAAATGGATGTGTTACGTGAGGTCAACATTATATTTCGTGAGTTGATACCTGAGTTTGCAACAAGGACAACCAATCTGAGAGATTTAGATGGTCTTCAGAGGAGTGGCTCTTTATTTTGAAGACCACACCTTCACAGCCCTCTTCTGGAATAGGGAGATAACTAATATTCCCCATTTCATCAAAAAGAAGTTTAAGGCGTTGGTGTGTACAGTGCTCCCTATCCCTGCATCTGGCTACAGTTCACTGTCTGCATTTGACACCTAAGCAGCACCCCAGTACGTGTGTTTGGTGAGAATGAGACATCTAATGTCCATGTCTAAATAACACAGAACCCCCCTCGAGGAGTCCCATCCTTGTGGCGTGGTGCCCAGCTGACCGTGGCACTGCCGGGACTCTGTTTACAGATTGCAAAACCCAGCTGATCTGAACAAAGGCTTTAGTGACTGACCCAAGACCTTGTAGGACACTTGTGACTGAACACGGAGCTTAACTGAGGAATCCAAAGCTTGCAACATACCATGAGATCACCCGGATTTAGGCTGCCAGGCTCAAGTTATAATGGAAAGCATTGTCTGACTTCATTCTCTTGGAGAGAATTTAGACCCAGTCAAGGCCCTATTCTTGTTCAGTTTTGTTATCTTCGCTGTGGAAGATGGGATAGGATATCCACCTGGAGCAAGACTGGGTCAGAGAATGGCAGGCAGTAATTAGAAATGGGAACGTATGAAAATAGGAGGGGACAATGAGCTATTATTGGTGTACAAATTATTAATAAATATGTGGCTTGTATTTTTGCATTATTCATGATAAATTGTTATTTTTACAAGTCTGTTAATTACTGGAAATTATTTGTCTTACAGTTTGGACAAAGGTACATCTATCTGTGGATGGAGCTGCCATCTATGAGACTTTTTACTACCAATACATGCTCATAACATGAAATCTGAGTGACTATGATTGAATAAACCAGCTTCATAGACTCTAATGCAATAAGGATCAATATTTTAATGGGAATACAAAGTTAAAATCAGATATTTTATCAATATTCTACTAAACTTGCTAATAACCCAACCACCTGCGAGTGAGCGTCGCTGATTTTGCTTAGTTCCCAGTCTTCTGTGAGCTGAGCTAGGAGCAGAGGTCAGCCTAGATGACTGTAACCTACGGTTGTGCATTATCCACAGGCCAAAAGAAATTGCAGGGTGAGATTCAGTCCACATAATTTGCACCTTAATTGGGTTGGCCTTTGGAATGAGGGTTATATCCCTAAACATAAGGGTATAACTCTGTAGGCAATGGAAAGAGGTGGCGCCTTTGAAAGCAGGAGATCCTGTTTGCCTGAGCTGAGATGACCTGGTTAGATTGGCTGAATTATGTACTAAGAATTCAGGCAAAGCAGAACGATAACAACAGCCAACACAGAAGAACAGTGAAAACAACTACTGCTTTAAAACATGCTTTAAAAAAATATCTTTTTCTGGGTGGAGCTGGCATTGTTTCTGAAATAGCCTTATTTTTCTGAGGAGATACTCCTGAAGGAGAAGGAATCATCTTTAGTTGGAAGGTTATATCTAGTTGTGCAATGGATTTTTTGCACAAATTTCAATATTCTTTACTTAAAGAGTCTGAGCTGGAGACATAAGAAGCACCAAGCCAAGAAAATCTGTCCTGTGTGTGGTGCAAAGGTTGCGTGTGAGTGAGAAGGACAAGATCTTGCAAAAGCTTTGTTGGTGATTCCTGGGGATTAAGTGAGGTGTCTTGGTTGCAACATAAGAATTGCAGTTGATACTCGACACAAATTAAAATATATGCATCTTTCATTGACTACTTGTCTGGGTCTCTAACAATTGTTAGAGTAACCTAAAAAGAGGACTGTAAATATTGGATAAGAACGTCCAGTAGTTTAATGAGATAAAGGCACTGCCAGAGCTCTGGGGAAGGTGAGGGACCAGCACTATTTGTTTAGCTTTGCTACATGTTTTGTTTATCATGTAAGACTTTTTGGCTTGGGACTTACTGCCAAGCACCAGTTTCCCATTGGAGTGCCTTTCTATTATCTCTTATGGCACTCATGACCTTTTCTTTCAAGATCATTTCTTCCTTTTAAAATTTCAGTTAAAGGAGAAAATCAATAGAACCAGTTAGTAAATTTAAAAAGGAGACTGGGAATTAAGTATCTTCTTCACTTCACTATATTTTCACCTTTGGCCTCTACAGTTGAGGTGGAAGAGTGAGATTTGTGCCTTTTTGGGGGAATCGCCTCTTCTTTGACATATTGCTCCTCAGCCCCAGGTTGTCAACTGTCTCCTGAAGTACCAGAGTGCTGTGGGGTTTCCTTCACCATTTGCCTACAGAATTTGGGCTTTCTTGATGTAGCATTAGGATATATTGTGAAGGTTCCTGTAATAAGGCCATGCAGCCAGAGAACTGCTGGATTTCTCTCTTTGTACCCTGTTTTCTTGCAGGTTGGCTTTACTTTCACTAAAGAGAGGTCCAAGAAGTGAACTTCAATGGCCTTCTGTCAAACACCATTTTCGTATTTGTGCTTGTAGCTTTGTGTATTGAGTTTCAGGTAGTGAGGAGACGGATCTCTGGAGAAATAGGAATGGGGTTGTGAGGCACGATACAGTAATAGTGCTGTAATGATGAAGTATGTTAAGCAAGGTATATTTTGCATTTAAATGGGGAGTTGGCATTAAATCAAGAAAACCCTAAGGTAGTGGAGGATACCTGGGTAAACAAAAGGGCCGCTCCTGAACTTTCACTAAACAGTGTGGGTGGTAAGTAAAGGATTAGAGATGAAGACAGAGGAATGATAGGACATGTATGCTCAGTTCTCAGTGGGATAAACACATTTTCAAAGTGGATTAGAAATTTGAATAGACTTAGAAATAACTTGTAATAAGAATTGTTTCATATGGTTACACCAGGTTTGTGAGATAACCTGTGCTGGCAAAGTGCTCTTATCCAGCACCAGTTTTAAGGATAAATAAAAGAACTGCAAGATTTTTCAGTCAGAATTCGTATTCTGCAAGCTTTGAACTCGAATAAATTTGATGTGAAAGTTTCTGGGAGAACCTTCCTTTGAAACAGGACTTGTATCATCGTGGAAGCCAAACACATGCTAAGCCCTGCCAAAGGACAGGAGATATGGATGTTCCTGCATAGAAATCTTCTCTTCACAATTCTCAAACGCATTTTTTAGGATTGTCATGCATTCAGATTGTCATTTCCTCCAGCTTCTTCAGTGCCAGTCCCCATTGTCTGTTTGAAAACCAGTAGTACGAAAATAGTCATGATGAAAAGGAAAATGATATAGCTTGAGGTAGTTGCTCTGCCAGACCTCTTCTTTTTGCTGCAAAAGAGCCTCAGAGAATATCACAATTCCTCTTCATTCCCTTCCCTGAAAATCACTGGACGTGAGAGACATGGTAGTCATCTATCTCAGGCCCATTGCTCATCGCATATTGCTGTCTACTAGAACTGTGTCACAAATTGCAGTCCTTTTTCCCAAACCAGAAGCTATTTGACAAGTGTTGGGCAAAGAACAAGGTTTTGGGGAGGCCTTCACTGAACAATAGATTTACAATAATTCTTGGCTAAACCACAGCATTTTGCTTTGAAGTACAATTTCCATAGTGCAGTGAAAAGACTTCAAGAGTTTGCTGTATGTAGGTTATGTACTTAAAGGCTCTCAATGGCACCAGGAGTGAATTCGAAACCTTTGGTGGGTGACTGCACAGCTGAGGATGATGGGGAATCTCTGCTCCTTCTGAACCGGATAATGTTCTCGTAAGACAGCATCCGGTAAAGTGGTGCAGATCTCATGTGCAAGCAATACACCAAACAGATGGCTCGCAAATGCAGAAGAGGCTGCAGTCAGCAAATTCTCAGTAGTTTGCTTCAAATATGGTTACATGACAAAGTCACTGCAAGGCAAGCAGGAGTATGGATTTCCAGCACGTTAACTAACTGCCTGTGTGCACGCTCTCACCGTCCAATAAATCACTCTCTGAGAACATACTGACAGCTGAAATCTATTTGGAAATGTCTTTATTAGTGAATTAACCTGGGAACAGGCATGTTTCCACACAGGGCGACTCAATCATCTATACTATAAAATTGCTTGAATGGTTTCTGACAAGGTTTTGGCCCATCCAACCGGCATTCTCCCAAACAATTCACAGCCCAGGGATCATCCCCATAAATTGGTGTATGTGGCTGCTCTGTTCTGGAGGCTAAGAGAGTTTTAAAGTATGAATCCAAGCTCAGTGCTAGAAGATGGTCCCAAGCATGTGTAATTTACATGGCATAGCTTGTGTATTGAGGATCTTGGGAGAGATCTCACAAGCATTATCAGAATATACCTTCAGACACTTCTTCAGATGTTGCAGGTTGTCCCCATTGATCTTATTTAAGTGTATCATCTTTTGTCTAGCCTGAATAATACACCTGATAGCAGTCACCCAAAACCTTGTTCTTGTGGCTGAATTTGATTTTAGTGCATCCAAGTAGATCCACTGGTCTGGTAGCCTCTGTGGACAAATATCACGTTGCCTGTGAAGAATCCTGGTTAACTGCTAGTCAATGCATACAAAATAAGGCTCTCATATTCTTAGCAACTACATGAAACCCAGAATCTTTGGAAAGTTGTTATTAATCTTTTAAAAAGAATGATGGCTCATAGTCTAAGTAGAGCAAAGCCTTGACGCAGCCCAGAAGGCCAACCGTATCCTGGGCTGCATCAAAAGAAGCGTGGCCAGAACGTCGAGGGAGGGGATTCTGCCCCTCTACTCCACTCTGGTGAGACCCCCCTGCAAGTACTGCATCCAGCTCTGGGGTCCTCAGCACAGGAAAGACATGGACCTGTTGGAGCGGGTCCAGAGGAGGGCCACAGAAATGATCAGAGGGCTGGAACACCTCTCCTACGGGGAAAGGCTGAGAGAGTTGGGGTTGTTCAGCCTGGAGAAGAGAAGGCTCCAGGGAGACCTTATTGCGGCCTTTCAATACTTAAAGGGGTCTCATAAGAGAGATGGGAACAGACTTTTTAGTAAAGGCCTGTTGCGATAGGACAAGGGGTAATGGTTTTAAACTAAAACAGGGTAGATTCAGACTAGATATAAAGAAAAAACTTTTTTTTACGATGAGGGTGGTGAAACACTGGCACAGGTTGCCCAGAGAGGTGGCAGATGCCCCATCCCTGGAACCATTCAAGGTCAGGTTGGACGGGGCTCTGAGCAACCTGATCTAGTTCAGGGTGTCCCTGCCCATGGCAGGGGGGTTGGAGTAGATGGCCTTTAAAGGTCCCTTCCAACCCAAATCATTCTATGATTCTATGATGTGAAAATTGGCCATATTCACCATGAGAAAGCTCCCTGGATTGCTCTGGTTTCATTCCCTGGGCTTGTGCAAACCTCTCCTTTGCTGTCCATCCAGTGGGTGAATAACTGCTTTTTTCTGATCAAAGAATGTAGTCAATGGCATATCTTTAGAAATGGAACCTCATTGTGACTAAAGCTCCTTCTTCACCACCTTTTCACTATTGTAAATATCTTCATTTGACCTAACAGTCAAATCTTTCCCAACTGTATTATCTCCAGGTCATTGATCCAAGAAACATCAGTTATTTCTATTAAACACAAATACTTTTAATGGGGATTTTCTACATACCATGCAAAAGTTCAGCATTTAAATATGCAGCATTTTACAGACAATTTTAGTGTTCTATAACATTTTCATGATCTTTCCTCTGCTTATTTGCTGTGTTGAGGGCAAACATGAAAGTGGCTTTTTCACAGCATCTGCACCACTAGAGAACTTGAATTATTTTAAGGAAGTAAAATCTTCCTGTCCCAAACGGCAGTAAAAGTCCACTTTGTCACAGCAATATCACAATGATGAATGTTCAAGGGCAAAGCTTTGATTAATGACAGCTGCAGTTTGGATTTCACTGATGGTGATTTTGTACCTCCTTCCAGACAGCTGCACACTTACTCCAAGTATCTAACTAGACGTATTTATTATGCCAGTTTGGTTAAATAGTTGTATAAATTAAGCATATGGATACTTGTATAATTTGCATATGCAGCACGTGACTGTATTATGTGAAGCAGGCTTCTAAGAGAAGAATGTCCATAATTCAGCTGAGATATTCCTAGTTTGTTAAATTAAGGAGGTCCGTGATTAGGTTCCATAGAAGGAAAATCCCAGTCTGTAAAGGGTCCTGGGGGTGAAGGGATGCAGTTTTCCTCTATTCAAGAGCACAGAATATCATTAATACACTTAAAGTTGTCCAGTATTTTCATGTGCCCTTCCAAGATGCTGAGTTTAACAAAAAAATTAGCAAATTTTGTGTGAGCATGACGAACCATAAAGCAAGTGTACTGTCTTTAAATAAGCTTTTTGCTATTAAACGTCCTCTTTTTTATGAATGTGAAGGACTAGTCAGCATTTGTGCTGCTGAAGTTGTGCAGGTTTGCAACCATAAGTGTTAAATAGGCTACTGTGGCAGCTGGTGATACGATCCATAACCCAAATCCTGGGTATTTTATTGTACAACTGTTATAACAACTGTAAGTTGGATGACATGATGTGAAGTTTGTCTTTCTCCAGTTCATGCCCAGGCATCTCCTACAAAATACAAGCTCCCATCTCCATTTCTATTTCTCTCCTCTACCCATCTCTTTAAATATTAGCATTTTAAAGCTATCCATATGTAAAATGTTTGCTGTTTTATACGTATGATAGAAAGTAATATAATAATAAGGTTGGTTATACACCTCGGCAGATACCAAACAGGCTCCAGGTCTTTGCTGTGCTCCATCCCCTGACCTTGCCTCTGTCTGAGCAAGGATTCCAGCCCTGCTTGGCATGACCATGCCTGCCCCCTCCTTGCCCAGGTGCTTCCCCCTCCACGTACTGTTATCTGCAGTGTAAATCCCAATATACCTTGAGAAAACAGGGTAAGAGTCTAACCCCACAAAGGGAGCCTCCTCTTCAATTTTTTGTGATCATATTCAGCAGTGTTGCAACATTGAGAGAGATCCACGGAGCATCTTATGGCTTCAGAAATAATTTCTCATGTGAGTTATCACTGACAGGTAAGGTGCAAAGAGCTCATGGCTCAACCACTCGTTTTTCATTTAGGGACTGCAGTCATGGGGGTAGTAAAATCCTACCAGGTGGGGCTGGAGTCTCACACACCGCCGCAGCGAACGAGAGGGTTTTGAGCTAGACAAAATGCCCTGCTCCCCCATCATCAGCAGATTCAGATAAGTCACTGTCATTTCTCCCTTTTTCCTTCGTCTGCTGTTAAGCGCATTCTCTTCACAAGCTAATAAAGTGTGTGGTAGTGTCTAAATTGAAAGTCTGTTAAGAAATATTTTCTTTCCTATTGTGTGTTGTTCTTTCTGTGTGTACAATATACTGCGCTCCTTAGGACAAGTAATTATTGCAGGTGATGCAGTTTTGGGGGGATTTGGTCTCGAGGGGAAGATTTATAGCAGATAAACTTCTTTTTTTTGCTTGACAAGGTAGGGGAACAGCGAGTAAGACTTGTCACCAGGTGGCACCAGTAGCCTAAGTTATGTTGTAGCTAAGTGAATGCAATGAAGTTTATGTTCAAAAGGAATTTAGTAGAAAGATTGCTCTTTTCACCTTTCTTCAGAGCCCAAGTAAATACACGGCACAGAGAATAGGCCAAATTCTTCTTCTGTTCACTGGCACATTTCAAATTATTTCATGCATTTGCTGTCTTCTAATCTGGTGAAGAATATTCCACACTTTGTCTATGGTAAGTAAAATGAGTGCCTCTATTTCTCCATCAAACACCTTCCCGCTTATGTATTTTGCAATATACTGCACATCTGGTGCATCAAAAAGCTGCATTTTCCCTAGGGAAATCCCAGAACAGGACCAGAGAATTCTCATATGGAAATGTTTGTGTCTAAATATTGTTTGAACATTTTTAGACTATATTCTATGAACCCAAACAATAGAAAAATCGATTTTCCTTGCTAACTCGTGAGTGGCACCACACACGTTACTGAGCAGATGATGAGTCCCATCGCTGCTTGCTGTTCAGAAGCGGTGGTGGTGGCCCCTGTCCGCGTCGGAACTGCTGCAGCTTGTATCTGCTTGTGTTGCTTCTCGGCGCTTGCAGGATGGTGTAGCTGTCCTCTGAAGCAAAGAACAAAACTTTTCCTGCATTTAAATAGCTTGAATCAAAAAGTTAGTTTCTTTTGATAGAATTGGATTCCTTTCTAAATGGCTTTTGGTGAATTTTATCAGCTTTATCCTAAGATGGTAAACATTATTGTGATTTTTTTCTCTAAACAATGATATTAACCTAATGATAGGAGACTAGTGTGACTCTTGGGAAACAGCAAATTCTTGTTCTTCTTTTGATCAGGTACTGAAGAGACATAAACCATCAGCTAGTTCTTTCTGAATATGCTGGAATATTTGAAGTGAGCAGTGTTTTAGCTAGCAACCTTTGGGATTCTTTAAAGCGTGGTTGTAGGATGCATCTTGTAGTTCCTACTTAGCTCGTAAAAGTAAGCAGGAAAACAGAGATTTATACTGAAAAAGATTATTTCATTAAATTTTTATTAGAGTGAAGCCATGAAATGGATATTGTTCGTGTGAACTGTGAATCATAAGATCACATTAAAACAATAGGTTGATTATACTAGAACATATGCTCTGGTCTCAGTGATTTCTGGGGCATTACTAGGTAGGATTGTATTGCACTAAATTGCAAGTCATGCTGTAATTTAAGTCATACATATTTTATGTGTTTTCTTGCCTTTGCTTGCTTCTCTGGTCAGCTGTGAAAGTCAATGATTATGCAGTCTTTGTGTCAGCGTCCAGTCCTTGTGTGCGTGGTTGAACAGAGACGGTGGAGTCTCTGTCCTCGGAGATATTACAAACCCGAGTGGACGAAGCTCTGAGGAACATGCTGTAGTTAACCCTGCTTGAGCAGAGTAGGTGGTGTCCAGAGGTGCCTTCCAACCTCAACCACCCCCCCAATTCTGTGTCTATCAGAAGAAAGGTCTTGGCAAACAGAACTTCTGACTTTCTCTAATTAAGCCTGCAAAACGCCCCATGTGGGAACTGCAGAATCGTTCTCAGGTAGACTCCTTGCTCATAAAGATAAGGGCAATATTCAGAGCATTTGGAAAGAAGGATTCTCTTGAGATTTGCATTACCATGCAGTTTTTTACTGATGTTTACCCATTACAACACAGTAGGTAATGTAAATGCCTATTTATCTTCATCCCCTAACAAAGCAGAAAATGTGCATGGTTACATAGTGAATCGAAAGGAGGAGGATTCAGCAATACAATACCTTAAAGAAAGAAGTGCCGTTAAGCATCTTGCAAAAATATTGTCAGTTATAAAAAATCCTCTATGTACACACATACCTTTCCAAGTTTCAGTGTGCTGACTCGGTGGACATTTTAAATAGCAGCAATAATAGTGTTATTGCAGTGATGGTCTAAGGGAGAAAGTGAGGCAGGGTGCGTAGCGAGAACAAGATCAAGCAAGTAGGGCTTTTCTTGACTGAAGAGGGAATTGCCTGGAGGAGTGCCTCTTTAATTCTGATTATATCGGTTTATGTAACAAAGGCAATCTGAAACAGTGACATTATCAAATGCTTCTGTGCTCCAAAAAATGGTGTATCAAGTAACAGGAGTATCACTCCTGAGTCATGATATTGTACTTGTCTATGTTTTTCCAGTTTCTCTCCCTTATAAATGGAGACCTGGACATGGTGGCAAAAGGGAACTGAATCTGATGTGTAGATAAAACTCTTTATCTAGGATGCTGCCTTCAGTAGAATCCTCAGCACCATAAAACCTAAATTCCATAATAACATAAATCCTAAATTCCTTGGCATCATAAAACACTCATAATACTTTAACCCATTTTGTTTCACTATTTTCCTGGTTTTTTTTTTATTTTTAGATTTCCTCTTTATTTATCTATCTCTATTTTTTCACATCTCTCTGTGTGTTTTTTAGGTTTAATTTGGTTTGCCTTTTTTTTTTTAATTTCCTCTGGTCAGTAACAGGTCATTGACTTTGTACAGGGTCATTGTCTGGATTTCCAACAAGTACCACAAGGACCCAAATGTTTTCTTGGGTGTGATACTGCAGGCAGTTGCCTGTACTTATAACTGATTCTGAGCCTGACAGCTTTAAATTATTGCTGTTTGCTTGCCTGCAAGCCTCCACTGAAACTGAAATTCTTGCACAAGCCCTGATATGTCAGGAAAACTGTGGGCAAAGCATATGAAGAAAGCAATTTATCCATCACTGACAGTCTAGCAGTGCATGACAATCTTTCAATGGCTGGTCAGTGGTGAACTGTGGCAGTGGCAGTTTCATTAGGCGCGATTTCAGGTCAAAGTGTCTATATGACCTGTAGACCTCCTATATGCTGTCCACAAGTATACCTGCACATGTATAGATGACCCATGAATGGTTTATACCTCTTCTTCTGTTAGGGGTTTGCATATAGGTGGTTGTTTATATGTTACTCATCTAAAATGTAGCAGAACGGACAGGTGATTGCTTTAACTGAAATGGAGTAGATCTGATTTAAACTAACCATAAATTTAAATAGGGGGTTTTCAGGAATCCTGATCTGGATGAAATATTTTGTGAGTGATTTTTTTTTTTTTTTTTAATAAATCTGAAATAACCAAAATTATTTATAAATGAAATTCATATTTGGCAAGGACTGCTGGCTGAAAAAGAGTCATAGAATCATAGAATATATCAAGTTGGAAGGGACCCATGAGGATCATCGAGTCCAACTCCCTGCTCCTCACAGGACTACCTAAAACTAAATCATATGACTAAGAGCATCATCCAGATGTTCCTTGAAGTCTGACAGGCTTGGTGTCGTGACCACTAGAAGAAGGAAACATTACAAAGATTTTTAAAGTCACTGTTTTCTAAATCTGGCATTTTGCTTCCCGATAGAATGTAGCTAAATATGTTTTTAAAAATTGACGCCCCACCAGCCCTGAAATAATAGAAACATCAATTCTGAAAGCAGAAGTGTTTTTCCATTTTAAGGTCAGATGAAGGAGTGAATTAAGCAGAAAATAAATAAATTTTAGCCTACTTTCCTAAGAAACCAGAGCTTCTGAACCTATACGGGTAGGATATGTGCTGATGTATTTCCCCTCCTCTCCTTCCCATGCCGTTCTTAACATTTGATCAATTTTAACCAATTTAGACTAAAAAATAGCACCCCGAGAGCTCTCCTGAAAGGGTGCCACCATTGGCTGGGTTTTATAGATGAAGAACTCAAGTTCAGGAGAAGCAGACGCCAAATTTGTTCAGGTATTCAGACATCTGCACACATACCGAGGTCATCCAACAGGATATTTAAAGGCTTCCACCACTTCTACCTGTATTTTGAAGTCTGGCCTGAGAGGACTAGACCCAATATTATTAATGGTGTCTAAAGAAAGAAAATCATAGCCATTGGATTATCCTTCCTTTTAAATTTTCTAACTAGCTCTTCTTTGGTCATACCTCTGTGCTGGACCTGCTCCCTGCCATGCTGGTGGGAAATGGGAGAAGCACTGGGCCATGCTGGTTCACCTTGTCAGGTTTTTCTCCTCTCCCTGATGCGTCCTCCCAGAGTCGTTCCCACCCCAGATATCAACGCCAGTGTGTCCATCCAACTTTGGACATCAACTCCCCCAGCAGTACCCACTGGGTATTTCAGTACCCAGTACCCACTGGGTATTTCAGTCCTACTTCTGGCAAATCCCGTGGGAATTTATGTCTCCTCCTTCCCAAGAAGTATCCCTGTGCTAACCAGGGGAGCTTTTTATGTGCACTTTTATTTTGTATTGTACACTAGAGAGCAGCATTTTAGAGGGTTGTTTTAATGCTGAAGGAAAGCGGGCCCTGAAAAGATTTTGGTTTCTTTTCCAAATTCCTCTGGGAAAATATAGAGGCATTTTACGTATCACTGAATTAGGCAGTAGCTGACAAACAATTTCCTGTTTGGGGGAATGGATATATATGTACCCACTTGCTTTTAATACCTGTTATTGACTGAGCTACCAAGTGAATAACACAGGTTTTCCATTCTGCCTATGTTCTGAAATTTGAATTTTCAATCATGTCCTTCACTTTAGGTTAATTAATCCAATTTAACTGAATTCAGTCAACTGCTCTACACTTTCTCCAAGCAAGATAAAATGCAACAATGTCTGACTGACTTAAAAAATTTTTCATATAGGTCTATTTTATAAATTTGCACATTTCTCTGCTTTGTTTTACCGGCTACACATCAGAGATATCCAGGAACTTTCTGGAAGAGCAAACTCCTTAAATTTTCACAGGCTCTGCGACTCTAGAGCCCTTGTATCATTGGCTTGCTCTGATTATTAGTCGATTAAGAGCCTAAATCAAAGTTGAAAAGGATACTGGTCCAAATGACTGTGAAAGTGTTTTTCCATGGCTATAGCTCAAAGAGCTTGCAGTATGGTGTAAGGAAAGATAGACAGTCCAGCAGAGGCAGGCTCTAAAGAAGATGCACAGAAAGGTGGGCATAGTGGTGTTTGGCCACGTTTTCACAAAATCCAAATAAATCTAGGCTTATAAATGTGCCAAAGAGCTGTATCTTCCTCATGGAAGTTAATCACTGGTTTTGAGTGTTGAGAAATGAAATTCCAACTCAGATACAGTTGTACACAGCTATTTTCGGTGTGGTTACAGAGCACTGACTGTGCACTGAGATAAAAGGGACAATGCAAAGCCAGTCACAGTTCTGCTGGTGGTGTTCCTTGCACCCCTGAAAACTGTGTCCTGCCGTCCAACCCACATTGGGCAACCCCTGGAGCTCGTTCTTCAGAAAGCTCCTCTGAATTTGATTCCTTCCTGTGCCAGCAGATAGCCTTTCAACCAAGAAAAATGTTCTGCCATCCTTAAACTATTAACTTTTGAGATGGAAAAGCCACATCAGTGTGTTTGTATAAGTCCGCTTCTTTACAGCCAGAGGCTGTTTGCTTACCTCCCAGTCAGGATGACTGCTTCTCATCTGGTCTCTACCCTTTTTGTTTTCTTTTATTGTAGCTCTGCTACAAATTAAAATTTCCATAAGGTTAGCTCTGAATCACTTGAATACACGAACCTTTCCAGGTGTAGTTCACAGGGAAGGTCAACACTATAACTGAAAATATATTAGTTGGGCAGAGGTGCCTGTGTCTCTTTCTCTGCACGGGTGCGGGCATCGTGCTGGGGAGGGTGGCTGACGTGCTGCTTGGGTAGGAGCCAGGGGCAGGTAAGCATGTTCAATGGAACAAGTTCCTCTCTATATTGGATTTGTTAGTCTAACCCTAACTATGATGCTCTGCTTGCCATATAGGTAGCAAGTGGATAATTCTATAGAAACTTGGTAACAATGATCAGATCTGTACAGCTATGGATGCTTTCTGTGCATAATGTTTATTTGATTGCTATTTTTTCTGACTTCTCTTCCCCCAGTACATCTGTACTCAAGACATTTTATTTCATCAACACAGAGCTATGAAATGAGAGGGGAAAAATTTTTCTATGTATGTGGTTAGATGGTTCTAACATTCGAACACAACCTATTCAAAGGAAATATGTCAGTTAAGCATCTCTGTTTTTAAACCACCTGTCTTTAGCTGAAACTCTGGTCATTCTTCATGAAGAAACCTAAAGGATGAACACAAATAAGCAGAATATAAAAATCCTGGGAAATAAAAGTATTGCTCTTTTTCTCATTCCTATTGTCTACTTCTGGAAATTGGTTGGATTAGGATTTAAGTAAGCCTAGAAGACAGGAGATCAGAAAGAAAATAAAACACATCCCAAATTCACTCGTACGTTGACAGAACAATAGCCTGAAAGGGGAATCCTGCCAATAGTTGCATCTGTGCTTTTTGCAAGATGGTGATAAAAAGCAAAAGAAAACTCTTCATTTTCAAGATAGCTTCACAAAGAAAGCAACCAGACATGGAACCATCTCCAACCCTTCACTGCCAGCGGCTGTTGCGTATGATGTCCTTGGATGCCCAAAAGATTAGGCAGTCTGATCCATCTGGCCCATTTAACAGGGATCAAAGACATTTCTCCATCTACAAACTTAAGCTCACGGTAAGTGCATCCTTTTACTAAGTCGCACAATATTTTCGTAATAAGCAGTGTTAGAACCTTTTTTTTTGTGTGTGTGTAATTACACTGAAGCACAAAGTTGTTTGCATCTTCCAGTTATGAATTTGGTAAATGAAGGAAAGGCTGTAACACAGCATAAGAAAGATAAGTTCGTGAAGACTATGTATCATGAACTGCAAGAGTTGATATTCCTTTTTTATCTTTTTCAGCTCTCTGCAAATGAAGAGGACAAATTGAAAGTTATAGCCTGAAAAAATTAATAGGGGCATCTGGCTCTTGAGGGGGCAAAATTGTGGACCAGTCCTCTCATGTGGCAATGCATTATCGGCAACAAAAAAGGTATCATTTAAAATTACTTCATATTTTCAGTATGAACAGATAGAACATGTGCCAGTGGGAACTTTACATCCAGTTTTTATTTTCATAAATTAGAACTCAGTTAAAAAAAAACACCAAAAGCAAAAAACCAGATTTATGTCTTGGTGGTCTCAATATATTCACCAGTAAGGAAGTTTCTTCTGCAGTATTTTTATTCATTTAATCAAATTCTAGTCTTTGTATGGCAAGCACATTTTCCTTCTCTCTTGAGGTAAAAACACCTCTACTCCCAATTACTAAATCTCAGTTACAGTTCATTTACAGCAGGAAGTCAGAAATTAGAAGAAGTTTCAGCATCTCAGTGGTCGTTCGGTCAGGACCAGATTGGGCAGAGGATAAGGTCACATTTTACAGCTGGAAAGGCATCTGTCAGCTGCAATGTGTGAAAGATCAACTCAAAGACGTGAAACCAAACAAGTATTTTGCACTTGATTGGTGTGAAATTTGTGTTCATGTTTTGGTCTGGTTCCACAGACATTAAACGAGAGTCTACATTTGTGGTGGCACATCGTCAAAATCGCTCTGGGCCAGCTGGATACCACATGCCTTTCTTGAATTCAGAGGATTATTACACCGGATCATTAAACTTCTAATTTAACACTCATTATACCTGAAGAAAGTATTTTCCTCTCTTGGTGCTATGTCTTTTTTGTCTTTTTCTTAATGCATGCTTAATAACTACCAAGCCTTATCTTCCCCTTAAGAAGAAATGACTGCTTTTAATCTAATGGAAAACATGTATTCTTGAGAAATCAATAATTCCGTCATCCTAAACACATTGTCATCAACACTGAAGGTTAAGTTTGATCACATTTGGATTCTGAATTACTGAAGGTATTCGACACCAAAATGTTTTCTCTAGAGACCAAAGAAGGTGGAACAGTCTTCACTGGGCTTTTTTTGCTGACCTCTCACAAGATGTCTAGTCTTTATGGCCAGGAAACAGTGGTCCATGAGATGTCTGTGCTGGCACTTATCCACAGGCTGTTAGCGGGGTACAGCAGCTGTTTCTTAAGTTCTTCTATATCCTTTCTGAAGTGTAAGGCTGGCATTTTCTGGATGCATTTCTGTGTAGGCACATTTATCTCTCTGCTAGTTTCCTAGCTGAATTTCTGTTCAAACTAGGTTGATATAGGTGGGCATGAAACACGCACCCTTCAGAGCACTCCTCACACTCTTCTTTACCTCTAGATGTAGCAGTCTGTCATTGTGAAGGGACTTCATTACTCTTGGCAGAAGAATTAGCCAGTGCAAGAAAAGGGTCAAATTCTCAGTAATGAAAAAGATGCATCTGTGTGCAGTGGGAAGAGTGACATGAGGATTTCGGGGGCTCATGTAGGCATTGCTAGAAAGTCATGGGAGCTTGGGAAGAGTCTGAAAATATGATCGGGGTGCATGGAGATGGAGATTTGCCATGCAACAAAACTCATGTTAAGACTCTCTTGGTTTAGCTGTGCTCTGTATTGTCTTTTTACACGTCAAAGAGCCTTCCTGCTTACCATGTCATTTTAAGATCCTTGTTTCTTTCCTACAGCACTTAAGATCACAGAATCACTAAGGTTGGAAAAGACCTTTAAGATCATCAAGTCCAACCATCAATCAAAAAAACCGCCACCACCATGCCCATTAAGCCATGTCCCACAATGCCACAAAGATGTCCCAGTGCCTCAGGTTACATCCCTGGGAGAAGAATGCCCTCAGATAAAGTGAAAATAAAACTGGTTGCTTAAGACTGAATGGACTATACAGAAGTGAATATTTCTGCAAACATAAGTGAAGAAATAAAAAATGGACTTACTCTTCTTACACCCAGATTAAATCAGAAAGGTCGTTGTCTCCCTTTATCTTGCAGACTTGCTCTAAATGCTTTCCTGATGCACACCTTCTAAGGAATTCTTTTATCTGTGCATGTCTTACATTTCAGGTTTACTGCATCAAAGGCAGCCTATTCCTGGCAGAAAGCATTAGCTTATCAGAGCTGATCTTTAGCAAGTCCCTCAAAGGATCTGAATGGGTTTAATCTTTACCCTCAACATATGTACTTCTTTTCCCCTCTTACTTATTCAATATATTTTCAGTCAGTTAGCTAAATGAGGAGTCTTAATATCTTAGACCAAGTATCATCTCCTGCAGTATACTGGCTATTCAATAGCTCTTTGACTTAATGAAGATCACCTTGTCTCTGATTCTTTTTCTCCACCTATGGTAGTTTATATTTTATATTTGATTATGTTGTATTTTATAGCTGTGCATCATGATATAAAAGATGCTTAGTCTAAACATCTAAATGGTGCAGAGGTATGCAAGTCACTGAGACAAGTTAAGATAGTAATTAACTAGTTTAGATAGAATCATAGACTTGGGATAACTAAGCCTTACTTCCTTCTACGTATGGTAACAGGCAGGAATAAGACTGGGAGAGCTTCCGGGGGAAATACTGTCAGAGTCTTGATGAAGGGTACCAGGAAATCAGAGAAAAAAGGGCAGAGGAAGAACTTGAAGAAGAAGGCAGGGCAAAAAAGTAAAGGAAATGGCCTGAGGAAACTGAATTCAAAATCAGCCCGCTGAGGAGGAGAGGAAAACATGGCCAAAAAAAAAAGAAGGTGAAAAGGAGAAAAGCATAGAAAGTAAAGGAGAGAAAAGTCCTAAGATTAAAGCTTTGAAGAGGAGTGTCCAAGAAAAGAGAAGGAAATGCATAAGTGAAAGGAGGGCTTGAGAATGATTGTACATAGCATCTCAATTTAGATGATTTCTCTTTTTCAGATTTTTCTTATTTTTATCTGAAAGGAAGCCTAACTTTGCAAAGTAAAGATTGAGAGTGAAGAGAGACTCCGTGGATATATGTATCTGTGTATGTGTAAATGGTCTAGCTGCCTCTGGATGAAGTGGAATAATGATGGATAGTGAAGGAAAAGAGTATCGTCCTGCCACAATACAAGTGTTACTGGTGACTGATGGATTTTGAAGTCATAATGGCAGGGTGAGCTTCACTGTTCCAGATTTTGGAGGTCCACAGAGACCTTCTCTGAGATGGTTGTCTAAGGGTCCTTTTATTATCAGTGGAAAGAAATAACCTCTTTTAAGGTGTGAATCATCCAATCTCCTCCATCCTCTCAGGATGAGATGAATCCTGTCACAGAAGAGTCTATTTCTCTCCATTGGGTAAAAATCTTATCTAGACCACTAACTCAAATATAGACCACTACACTACAAAAATCTTTCCTTGCAGTGAGATCAGTCCCATTTGAAAGCTGTACCATTAATACATACTCTGTTTTACCAGGTGTACACAAATACTCAGATTTTTCACTATAATTGCTCCACATTGACCATGTAAAAAGGAAATGCTGTATTACCCTCCCCTGAGCCACTCTTCTCGACTTCCCTCCTGCCTTTCTTTTAGCATGGGAGACACATTAGGGATTCCATTCTTGCAGCTCAGCTCAATGTAAAGGAGAACTAGTACAGGAAAACTATTGAAGACACTTCGGATAGTACTATATGACTCCCCTGGCACTTAATAGCATTCCAGGAGATTGTAGACATGCCCATTTGTCTGACTGGAGTTGGTGCCAAAACCAGTGATGCAAGACCCATAAGCTCCTGGGTTCAGGAGGACTGCTTCGTTCTCAGTGAAAACATTTATTAAAAAATATGCAAAACCTATGATGGCTGAAGTGATCTTGGGGATCTCTATAGCTTGGTATGTTTGAGTGATAACCTGCTTCGGATATTGCCAGAAATGGGCTGAGCTTCAGAAATGCCAGTTTCCTTCCCCAAAGAGGCTGAGTGGGAACTGTCTCCTGGGAACACCATCTGACCGCCTGAGAAGGTCTTTGGAGCCTCCATTGCAGCTCCTATGTGACTGGGCTGCTGGATGTCTAGGAGCTTTGAACAAATAATGAAGGTCAGTGACAAAATAAAAAAGGAGTAGGTTGCCCCCTGCCCAAATGGTAGGATAGACCAGGATGTGAACAAGACTGTGTTTTATACCTTATTATTTCTGATACAAATCCTTACATCCAGCCCTTCAGAGACAAATGCATCTTAGTTAGGCACAAGATGAGTGAAAGCCAAAGCTCCGCATTTGCTTGTGACAGAGGTCTGTCTGTAAATCATTCTGGCTTCCACTGCTGCCTGCTTTTAATGCATCGCTTCAGCTGCATTGTGGTGGGTAAAATGCATTTGAAAGATACACTGGATTTTCCTCAGCATAACATAGGTTATTTGCAACTGCAGAAAGAAATTGAATGTTGTTTCTTCACAAGACTTCTTGAAGTCAGCATTATCATTTGTCATATTGTCATTGTCCATATTGAGTAGCCGGAACATTCACAGTCATGAGAATGAACCAAGCTGTCCCCCTCCTACGTTAATATTAATTCATATCATACAGAATTGGATGGCTGCAGTAAGTTTGTAGATTCTTGCTTATACCTGTCCTTGTGGACTCTGCCACAAACCTTCAGACTGGCAAAACATTGAAATGCATGCCTCAGTTTCCCCAATTGCAAAACAGAGACCACGATACCTGCCTACCACAGGCAGCGTTGTGGCGGTTGACTGTAAGTAAGGAACTTTTTATCCCTAGACACATTTTTGGAGGTGTTTTTGCAGCTTCAAGAAGGTTACTTTTTGGACAAACCCCTGTCTGAGGAGAGTCAGTGATAGCCTATGCAGCAGGAACGGTGAGGAGGGGGTATGGGGACAGACACTAATAATAAGTGGAGCGCTGAACTAGGAATTCAGAATTGTATCTCAGCCTGAGGTGATATAAAAAAACCATGAACAGTCAAAGCCATCTAATTTCAGAAGTGCTAACGTGAAATTTTTTCATATTCATAAGCTCAAAATAAAATGCTTTGTGTAAAAATTGTGAAAACATTCTATTTTATTTGAGACGGTTTATGTAAAAGCATGGAAAGGATCAAACTGTTTCATTTGTAGTGTTCAGTACATCATTCTGAACGCTATGTCATTCTGAAATGGCCTCAAGTTGCATCAGGGGAGGTTAGATTGGATATTAGGAAAAATTTCTTCACGGAAAGGGTTGTCAGACACTGGAACAGGCTGCCCAGGGAGATGGTGGAGTCACCATCCCTGGAGGTATTTAAAAGACGTGTGGATGAGGCGCTTAGGGACATGGTTTAGTGGTGGACTTAGCAGGGTTAGGCTTATGGTTGGACTTGATGATCTTAAAGGTCTTTTCCAACCTAAATGATTCTATGATTCTACAATTTTATGATTCAGGGCAGGTAAGGGAAGAGGAGGCAGTCATGAATCTTGATAAGTTTGTGTGGTTTAATATAACTGGAAATTAAAGAGATAACTAAACAACTTGAAAAATCAGAGAACAAAATCTAAATGATATCCAGGTCTGGTTTCAATCATATGGCAAAATTTCAATGACTTTTTCAGTAAAATAGACACATTTTCACACCTGTTTTCTTTTCTGGTTGGAATTTTGCCTTTTTGATTGTTCCCAGTAAAAACTGCACTTCCTCACAGTTTTCAAACTAGTTATTAGCATTGATAGCCAGGTTTTGGGGGTTTGGGTTTGACTCTGCTCGTTCTCTGAGATAGGTCACAGTTAAACATGCTGTTTGGGCTTATGGAGAGGATGCCATGTGTGGAAGAAGAATTGCAGAGGCATTCCTCAGTACTGCGAGTGAACCAAGCAGTACTTCTTGGCCTGACTGCCCCTATCCCAGATCCCTTTTTCCCAGGCTTTTGTGACTATACTGATAATGTGGTTTGACCATGAGCACCCGCTGAACTTACACTTTGGATCTCTGCTGACTTTCCATGGACAAGACTGTGTTCAAACCTTTTCACCTCTTTGCCTTTCAGTCCTTGAGATATGTGATGTACTTAACAGTCGTGAAGAATCAGCCAGCTGCAGTCCCCCAGCTGCCTGTCCCTGCTTTCTGTAAGGGGCCACCCTGGACTTTGGTTAAGTGTAACCTTGATGGTTTTCGACTCACTACTTGATATGGGTGGGATGGCTCATCTGTCTTGGGATTGGTAAGAGTAACCTCAAAGTCAACCCTACATGTCGAAATAAATATAGCTGTCAGTTTTTACCTCCGTGCGTATGCTTTTCTGTGCATATGTAGGCTCTGGATAATTTTATTCCAATGCGAGTGTCTTTGAGCTGATATTTTCACTCTCTGTTGTAGCTGGAAATAGTGGAACAAATTCTTTTCTCCTCTTATGGCGGTATAAATGTGGAGCAACTTCCCTGACTACAGAATTACCGATCATAGAAAACGCTGCAGCCTGTATTTGTATCAGTTTGTACTGATGTGACCCGATCCTGTGGCATGCACCACAAAGAGTCAACTTCTCGCAGCATCAGGGCTTCACTAACTTCTTTTTATTTTTTGTGTGTGTGTGTTGCTGAATGCTCCAAATGGGTGCGACCTTGACATTTTTGGTCATTTAGAGGACATTGAAAATCTGAAAATGCTTTCATTAGCTTAAAACACTTTCTGATTCGAGATACTCCATTTACATATGCATGCCCACAGAGATGCAAAACTCCTTTCAAACCAATTACTATACTTTTGCTCTGCTATTGAATTTTGCTTTCTGTGATTTCTTTTTCTTCCCTTCAGCCGTCCCCTATCTTCAGTGAGCCTATCAGCCTTATACTTACAATTCTGAGTGTATCCCTCTGTACATTGTAAGTCAAAGCTGTACGAGCAGCGAAGTGGCTACGCGCTCACTCTTCAAATGTCCTTCAGCAATATATTGTGCTTGCGTTCTCCCTGTGCCGCTCAGCGCATTCACAACAGACTGAAACAAAACTCAGTGAAGCCCGTGCCAGCATCTTCCTTGAGAGATCTTGAAACACAGTGATAAAATTTGTACGTGGGGAGATTTACTTTATCTGTTCAGTTTCTCCTAAAAGCAATTGAGAACACTATTAGCCACTATTTAATATGTCAGCATTTCCCATAACTACCATGCAATAGTGCCTTGCATTGCCACGGTTTTCCTTTGTATTCAATAATTAAAGCATGTTAGTTGAAGAAAGATGGTGCTATTTGGCATATGTTGACTTTTGAACACTTCCTACCTTATCTGTCCTGAGAGATAGCTCTTTGCCAGCTGATCATCACTGCCTACCAGCACATGTCTTCAGATGCATCAGATTTGTGCTTCTGTACCATGTCGCGGGGAGTGGTTTTCATATCACACCCTTGTCAGAGCATATGGCTTTGACCCTGAACCTGTTAAACTGGAGATGCTGTGTTGAGTCAACAGTTTTCAAAGTTGTAATCGGGTTAACCAAACACAAGTTTAGTGGCAAAGATTCCTAGCAGTGTCATTTACATCTGGGATAACGCTTTATTCTTTCTGAATCAGTCTTTCCTGAATGCTAATGATTCTCTAACTGGTAGTAGGCACATTCCCAGCAGTAGGCACACCCCATTGCTTCTTGAAGTTCTCTGTAGTCAGACATTATTTCTGTGTCTACTGAAAGGCCCTGCTTTTACATCAGATTTACATTAGAAGTAATCTGTCCTTTCATAGCCCCAGCATGTTGAGTGCCCCTACAAAGGTTCAGCAAAGACGGTTGCACTACAGGGAAGACTGTCTGCTTATCAAACTCTGCTTTGAAAGGAGCTAACAGCAATGATGAGGCTTAATCAAGTTCAGAAATTGGCATAAGACCACTAGTTTGCCCTTCTGGAAGACCTTAGAAAGCAGAGGGTAAAAATCTCTGCTTAAATATTCTGGAAGAACTTCAGTTACTTGGGTGAGGCACAGAGCTGAATCCTTGATGAAGTTCACTCTGGGCCAAACAAATGGATCAGCTTTTCCATTCCACGTCTCATCTGAAAAGTGTCATCTCTGATTGCAACGTGCTCCTTCCAGCAGCTGTTTGCTACTTATTCGTATAGAAATCATCTCACCGCTCCAAGAGCATTTGGAAGCAATGATGGTGCGACTTTGCTCAACCTAGTTCAGACTGGATTCCAGAAAGGATCCCTAAACAAGACAGAGCATCTACAAACTTGGTCAGTTATTAACTAACCTACCTCATACTTCACACACATCTGAGAAACAAACTCGGGACAGTTCTGTGTATTTGCTGATGCTTTGTTCTTCCATTTTTTGTTGTGATGAAGAACTTTGGCATGAAATAGGAGTTTTAGGCCAGATGCACAAAAATACATAGGTCCCTACGTGCCACTAATTTCAACTTAACTCAAGTGGATTTGTGGACCAAAGACTTGACATCTTACATATTTACAGCTTCCAGATGTTTTTGCCTTACAAAAACTCATGGTGTTGTACATGTTGTCTCATAGCAACCTCATGGGCCCTTAGTGCAGAATGACAAAGGTGTTTAAGCACTTGTATCTGCAGGAGAGCACCTACTAGGATCTATAAAATATCTTCGCACACACTGACTTTTGGTGGAAGTTGAATTCTTAAGGTTCACATATGCTTTGGTAAATGCCACTAGCCATATCGCTTCCTTATTTATGTGCCTCCAAAAATCTGGCCCGAGGATTGCTGGTGTAGCAAGGGTCGTAAATCTCTACATACAGATATGTCCACACATGTATATATAATAGTAAATACCACTGAGTCCTCCACTTTGTTCCAAGCAGATATCAGATCCCATTCAGCCTCGTGACTTGGGTCATCATTTACATCAGTACAAAGCAGGCCAGCTTTTATTCATTCACAGCTATGATTTGGCTACTTAAAGATACTCACAAAGAAAATCAGCAATAAATTAAATTTAATCAGCCAGTCAAGATACCTTTATGGCTGCTTTAAATTTTTCGAAGTGCAAAAGAGCTGGAGCGTTACCTGCTCTAATCATGTGAGTACAAAATAGGTAAAAAATGCTACTTCTGGGACAAGTAGATGAGAATTTTGATATAATCGTGTCTGTCCCTCGCTGCACAGGTACTGTAGCACTGGACAACAGCGGTCCAGGTGGGGGAGCAGATAATGAGGGCATAATACTTCTCTCTGACTAGAAGTGATGCCACCGGCCAAAAGAGTTTCCTAAGTGAAGGAAGAACTTCTTTAAAGCCTTCTAGTGGAGCTGTTGGAACAATGGTCCTGGGCAAGCTTATCCCATGGTTTCATCCTCTGTACCCTTTTTCTAAGTGTCCTGGCTGTGGGGGATCAATTTTGTGAAGGAAACGTCCAGCCAGGCTCTGTTTAATCCTTTCCTTTGTAACTGCAATGCTGTTAGCAACTATGGCAAACATTTCCTCTCCTGGATTTTCATTGTTGTCAAATACTTGCGGAATTGCCATTTTGTATGTATTAAATTACTTTCGCTAGTGTTTATGCAGCATTACATATCATTATGTAAAGTCTCATTCCCATATTCTTGATCAGTCTTGTACTTTATTCTGTGAGTGTTGTTATTACATGAGTATCGTTGCCTGTTTTTTCCATTTTTCCACTTGACTATGTTTTATCCTAAGTTTCAAAGGCATGTTGAGCCTGTCCTGTCCACAACTCAGTAACGCAATACAACTGTTCCCATTGCTCTGAGACTTGCACCACACTGCACTTTTAGAGTTATTATTTCAGCAGTATGGAGGACTCTTATGCATGTGTGCGTGTGTGTGTGTGCTCCGTGTTTCTGTGTCACCCAGTAGTCCTGTCCCATTGCTAGGTAGTGTTGGGCTTAAAATGAAATGAATACTGTTAGGCTTTATTTTTTCTGGATCTCTTTTATTTTTTAAAACATGAAAATAAACTTGTTTAAATGTTGTCTCATTTAAGATTCAGCTTCTGCCATCAGATGCTCAAGCAGAATACCCAATAAGACTAAGCAGAGCTGTGTGCATGTACTTAGAGAGCGGAAGCCCCATTTTCTCCTTTTGTTCTCTCTTGCTGTCTGGCAGCCGCTCTTCATTTGGTAACTTCTAAAAATTTAATTAAGGTACAGGTGACTTATCTTTCAGATCATCCATGAAAAAATAGTATGCCATAGGAACATCCAAGTTCATTCATCTGGCCATACTATTTTTATATTCTTTTGTGGTGAGGTTCTGAATCTAGTGTTAAATCAGCCAGTGATGCTTTGGTCAAAATCTATGGGTAAATTTTACATGCTTGTTGCAAGTCTTCCCAATTATTCTATACATTTTTCTCTGCTGAAATGTCAAGTTTAAAATAAGCCCACTGCCTTCCTTTCCTTCCCTCTGCTTGGAAATTTGGCTCAGAAAAGCACCATCCGTCAATAGATTGAGCTAGAGGTGAAGTGCTAAGAACTTGCAACGTCTGCTCTTGGCATAGCCAAGCGCTCGTGCTGTGCAGTCATGAGCAGGGCCCTTCTTCTCCACGCTGAACTTTGAAGGAGCCTCAGGCTGGACTGGAAATTTGTAGATATGGTTTTGTCCTTTTACTTAATTGCATCCATGTTTTGAAGCCTGTAGTGAATATTGGCTTGACTGGCAGCAATAATCAAAGAGCTGAAAACCTCTCGTTTGTGTCTGCATCTACAAAGCTGCACCTGCAAAGGCATCATACAGTATTTTTGCAGTTTCCAGCACCACATGAAAGAAACAAAACCACTCTTTTTTAAAAATAAGCTTTAAAAGATGTTTCTCTTATGTAAATTGGGGCTACAAAGAAACGTGTATTTAATAGAGATATTGTGAAGATTAAGTAGTTAAATATTTAAAGATCTTTGAAAGCATCTGTAATTACGTTCAGTGAGTGCAGCTTAAATATTTTTCTTAATACAAACAGGAAGCAGAAAATCAAAAAGTTGTGTGTTACCTTCTTACAACGCCACCTTCACTGCTCCCACTGTATTTTAGAGATAATGCATTACTAGTTTTCCCCAGGAAGAATCCCTGTTTTCCTTCTACTATTTATAACCTATGGAGAATAACTGATGTTAAATATCTCTGTTAGCTCCTGTTTATTGCAGTTTTCCTTCTACTATTTATAACCTATGGAGAATAACTGATGTTAAATATCTCTGTTAGCTCCTGTTTATTGCAGTTGCCAATAATAAAAGATACTTTAGTGAATAATATATTGCTATAAATTAATTTTTTTCACTCCCTTCAGCTCTGCATTATTCTTTGCTATTACTTCTTGATTAATATAAATTGTTTACCTGGACTGTCTAGAGCAATGATTGCCAATACATGCATGGGTCAGACAGTGTTGGCGTGCTATCCTTTGCAGTTGTAGTCCCTTCACAAGCCAGAAATCTCAAGCCTTACATTTTTTACTTTTCTGTCTCACTCTTGCAACTTTTAATCTTTTTTCCTGTCTCAAAGCAGACTGGCAACACGCATTTTTTGCCTTGGTCCCTCAGACCAACTTACTAATGTGTACCCTGCAGTGTCCCTTTTTCTTGTCCCTTCTGAACAAGTTGCATTAACAGTTCAGTATGAACAGTTCAACTACGAGATTATCTTGTGATTGTTTGTACCACATATCTAAGCATAACTCTCAATGTTTCTCATCATCCAGGCAATGCACACATCATAAAGCCTCGTGGTAATTTCCTTCCTATAGTGTCATTTGCTTTTTCTTTCTTTTTATGTTCGGTGATAGAAATTGCACACTATACTCTTCCCTTAGGTCTTTGTTTTAAAATCCACCTTCTAGGTGTTTGTCTTCTACATTTGTTCAATAAAAGCTGTTAACTCTGGGTCTTCTTTCCCTCTCTCTCCATACAAAATCAGAAAATTAATTTTTTCAGGAATTTGAATGAAACTCTATAAGAGGCAGTGGTACTCATCTCACTTAGATGACATCCTATTCATTTCTTAGAAAAGACTACATTTGAAATTTTAATCTTCGTATAATTAGAAGAACCTGCTCCAGGAAACACTGTTCTTTCATTTTGTCACTTATTATTTGCTTACTGGTCTGACATCTTGCTACAGGTCTTGAAGACTTAGCGGAACTGTAATAGGGTTTACAAGTCTGCCAAATTTAAATCTTCCTATTGCACTGAAGAGAAGAGAAAAGGTGAGATATCCTCCTTCAGGGATCTTCAGCAAAACTTTCATGGGCACCTTTAAAAAAGTCATGATCTCATGACCACTAATCAAAGACACTGCTGTATGGTGGCTTTCCAGTGACTGATTTGTAATTTTCAATGGTTTGATGTCCACAGCACTGAATCAAAACTGGCAATAATGGGGCAAATGTAGGCAGAGAAACCAAAGATGAAATTGTCTTATAAAGTGATCTACTGTTCCAAATCTTTTTCTCTTAATCAATGCTAACAGACATCAGTAAGGCAGGATATGGGAACTTAGTCCACTTACTGTCTGATCTATTCCGTGGCAAAACAAGATTCATAGTACAGTTTCTCCTGGATTCTTAGAGTACTGACAAAGTACATTTGTATCACGGGATGAGAACAGCAGGGTGATGAGAAACACAGAGATGGGAGCAAAGGCGGTGGAGTGTTTTAGGCACCCTACTACCATGGGAACGAGCAGTAGAAAAGGATTCTTGAAGAAAACCCCACCCTTCTATTACTTGCCGGTGCTTGATTTTAGGTGGAGCTGTTGCTCAGGGAAGACTTGTTATTCAGTAGAATGTGAAAGCATCTTGCTTTGTCTCACTGGTTTGATTAGCTTTTAAATCTGGAATTCAGTTCTTAGCATTCTTAGTAGAATGATAAGCTCTTAGGGGGAAAAAGCTTCCTTTTAACACACAGTCTTATAATTGTTACACTTCCCTTTGTAATGCACTGTGGCGTTAATTTGGCACTTCAGGCGTTTTACTTCTGGAGCTATCTTAGGTTATTTGGCTGGAGTATGTCAATATAGTATCTGAGCACATTCAATGCTAATTAATTTGTCAGTAACAGTGTGTTAATAATGTTATTGTAAAACTCCTTTTGATGTTAATTTGGCCAAGGTTTCTTCACAAATCCCACAGGAATGGCAGAGGTCTCTGGCTGTTCTTATGGTATTGTGGGAAGCTCTGCTCAGAAGAGCTGTTCTGGAGGAAGATGGGCTGTGTGTGTTGTGGGTATGACTGTAGTCCTAGAAAGAGAGTGTTATCAAACAGGTTGGTTTGACAGTGTTTCCAAAAGGCAGCCATGCTGCGGTCACCCAATGTTCTCCTCCTTTCTAAGATTTATCAGGTTCTCAAAGCGGGTGTTGAGTTTGCAAGGTGGGATGGCTACAGGCGTGTGAAACAACATTGCACAGGAGCTTTCATTTGTCTTGGGTCAAATACACTTACTCTCAGAGCAGGCTGCTTAAACTCTTATAAGGTCAGAGAGACAGAACATGTTCCCTCCTCCATCAGCGGGCTTGCCTTCCTTAGAGCAGAAGCACCCCTTTTCCACGGCACGCCTGGGTGCTGTGCAGATACCTCTATCCCATGACTTGTAAAACCAAACTCCACTTTACAGAATCACAGAATCACTAAGGTTGGAAAAGACCTGTAAGATCATCAAGTCCAACCATTAACAAAAACAAACAAAAACCCCAAACAAACAAAAAAACCCCCACAAACAAAAAACCACAGCACCATGCCCATCAAGCCACATCCCACAATGCCACGTCCACATGTTCCTTGAACACCTCCAGGGAGGGTGACTCCACCACCACCCTGGGCAGTCTATTCCACTGTGTTACCACTCTCTCAGTAAAGAACTTTTTCCTAATATCCAGCCTGAACCTCCCCCCGTGCAACTTGAGGCCATTTCCTCTTGTTCTGTCACTCGTCACTTGGGAGAAGAGACCAACACCCACCTCTCTGCAACCCCCTTTCAGGTAGTTGTAGAGAGCGATGAGGTCTCCCCTCAGCCTCCTCTTCTCCAGGCTGAACAACCCCAGCTCCCTCAGCCGCTCCTCATCAGACTTGTGCTCCAGACCCCTCACCAGCTTCGTTGCCCTTCTCTGGACACACTCCAGCACCTCAATGTCCTTCTTGTAGGGAGGGGCCCAAAACTGAACACAGCATTCGAGGTGCGGCCTCACCAGCACCGAGTACAGGGGCACGACCACTTCCCTTTAGGGGGCAGAGAAAAGATAAGGTTGTAATCCCTCTCCACCATTAGAGGCAGTGCAGGTAGGATGGGAAAAGGCAATGCCTGCAGTCCTTTTCTCTCACAGCCTTGCAGGAGCTTCCCAGCACTCAGCCCCATTCCTGAGGTTGCAGGCTTGCCAAATGATCTGGTGGTTTAGCATGGCAATGGGCTTAGCAGTTACTGTCTGAACTTTACTCTTTACTTGAGGATGAGAAATGAATAATCTAAACTGGAAGAACTTTAACTAGCAACAACAAAAAATAAGGGTGTTGTCTCTGGGCTGCTGGTGCCATTGATATCAAGGTCCACTGGTTAGAGGAGAATTTGCAGAAGAATGTATATTGCTTTCCAAATGTTTGCTGAAGGTCTAAGAAGGAGGGAGAAAGGTCTGCTTCTCATTAGAGCTGTCTTAAAATGACAAAAGTCTTCCTTTACTAGCTTATGAGCATTAGTCATCTATTTAAATATGAAAGTGTTTCCCTCAGTCTATTTGAATTGAGTAGCTTTGGGTGTGGAGGGATGGACAACCGGTTCAATAGCCTCTAAAGTAATCTTTGAAGCAAACTCAGACTTTATCCAGTCAGTTTTCAAAAATAATTATTATTTTACCAATCCTCTTTCTTATTCTCATGTGCTGCACTGCCATAGTTTTGTTCCAAATAAGCAGGTGTCACAGTATCACTTGAATTTATTTATTTCTCTCCCCCACCCCGATATTGTCTTCCCAAGTTCATGTAGAGGAAAACTTCACCTAGTGTGAATTCTTGGGGATGTGGGATGATTAAATCTGGCTGTGGTGTTTCCAACCCAGCGCAAAAAAAGTAGCAGAGGGAGTTTAATTAGGAAGCAAATATTCTTTGGCTGCATAAGCCAAGGCAACTGTTTAAAGAGGGAATGATTGCTCCTGGGACTCTTAAGCACTCTGAAATCCTGTTGAACTAGTAGGATATAGAGGGTCACAATAGCACTGGGCAAGATCATCTCAGTACCTTGTGAGGTTTAGTTGCCACTAGTAAGCACACAGTGTGCATAGGTTTGACAAGGTCTCCTATTTAGCAGTTTTTATATGTTGAATTCCTAATGAATGGCTTTTATTTACATAAAGGAATAAAATATTATGCTTAATTTTGAATGTACTTATCATATTCATTTTTTGACAGGTTCTTCTACTCTGGTATTTTTCACAATTCAGCTTCAGTCATCAGCCTGCACTTTAGGACCGTTATTGACCACTCCAGTTTGCTGCATCACTTGCACCATGGCACTTTTTCAACATCCAGGAGAACTCAATACTTCTGCTATAAAGAATGTGGACATAAAGACCAGCCTGCGTATTTGTGTCCCTGAATTACTTCCACTTGAGGAAAAAGCTGGGTACTATTGGATAAGGTCCTGAAACATTATTTAAAAGCATCAGCAGCAGAAAAAAACATCCTGAAGTGGGGGAAGGACATGCTTCTTGAACATTATTCGTTTGAATCATGGAGCTATATAGAAGCAGATATTGATATGATGCAGTTGACATGTGACAAAGTACCAAAGGGACATTCTTCAAGAAGTCAGCTCCATCTTCCCTAAGTCATCACTATTCTCTTAGTAGGCCAGATTTTTAGGGAGTCACTCAGCATGTGTATGAGCTTTCCCAGTCCTAAATTCTTTTAAGCTGCATATTTCTTCTGGAATGAAAATTGGAGACAGTGTAGCCAGTGAGTTGCTGTGAAGGCATTGAAGCAACATTCCTCACTTTTAGGGGACTGGTGTGGTGGCATGCAGGAATCTAATGTCCCATGCAATTTATGATTTTCCAGGTTATTGAAGAAATAATTGTTTGTTTGTAGGTTTATGAACTTGCAGTCTTGAATGGACGGTGCTGCAAGTCACAAATCATTTTATCTATTGGCTGTTCTGTCTTAAATGAAGAAATATTATATGTTCTGAATACCCTGCTCTCCAAGAGTGTGTGAAAAAATTTATGATTTTTAAGTTAAAATGTAAGTTTAAAATGTTGAACATTTATTATTAAAATTTATTTGTTTAAAAAAGAAGAGTGTCAGTTTTGTGAATTAATTGTTTTCCGACAGACACCAGAGAGGGAACTGCTACGGTGTTTCTTTTGAAAGAGGAGTACCTTTAATCACAAGCCTGAGGAAGTGACTTGCACTGTAGATGGATGGATGCTTTGAGCTTGTTGGTGCATATCTAACTTCTTCCAAGTGAAAAGTCCTGTCTGAAGTGTCCGGGATTCTGTATATAACTATTACACACGTGCCTACGTGCTCACACTAGCAGGAAAACTGGCCTGCTGTTATCTTTGTGGCCAGAGGATAACTCTGAAACTTTCATCCTTCGTTGGTCCTGGCGTTGCGGTGGCTGGAGCAGGAGCCTGTAAGCCCTAGGTTCGGTTCTCAGAGCTCCTGCTGACTTATTTTGAGACCTCAGCAGGGCGCGTAACTTCTGTGTGCTACTTTCCGGTCTGCCGTAAGAGGTGGATAGCATCTACCTTATCAGCACACTGTGGGATTTCATCCAGTCATGTTTGTGCACTGCTTTGAGATTTTTCTGCTGAAGGTGGTAGTACTATTTCTTCCAATTCCCAATTCCCCTGTGCTGCAAAGTAAGTAGGAGCTTCTTGAGAGCACAATTACTTCTCTAAAATGGCTATTTATCTCCCGGTCGAGATTCAGTGATTCATTTACCGATTGCCAGAGGTTTTTGCGAGAGGGTTGTCTTAATAACCTACAGGCCTAGAAGAATCGTTTTTGTGTCCTTGCCAGCCAGCGGTAGACTATATGTATTCCATGTATTGCTATTCCAGTTTTCATAGGGGAATTCAAAGCTTAGAAATGAAACTTGCTTTATTTTCACCCAGATCTGAGAGAAAGACCTGTCACAAGCTGCTATGCTTGGTGAGGTAGGCTGTTTTCCTTTCCCTAGAGAAAGGGAGCTGTTTGGTTTTACTTTGTGCCATAGCAACTGTTTTCTTTATCGCAAGGAAGGAGGGACAGAATTTAGAAACTACCCAACGTAAAAAGCATTGGGAAAATAGGAGTGCTATTATTTCTATCCATTTTAGCAACAGGAGGGTCAGTGCTGTAACTTCTGTATTAGAGCTAGACTTCGCGGCTGGTTCATTAGAGGAAGAAGAGACTGTTTTTAAAAAAATGTATATTTTAAACCTTCCTCTGTGCTCCCCAAAGTGAAGGTATACATAATGACAATGTACAGAAGTTAATTACTTATATTTTAACTTATGTAATAGCTTTCCTATAGACCCTAAAATGGGCTATTTTGAATTTGTAGCAAGTCAATTAGTCGAAGACAGTCAGCACCCCTAATCATAAAGATGTTTTCCATTTGGAGTTTCTAGCTCCATGCTGAATATATGGAAATCCTGATAGCTTTAGAGTAGAAGCAATGACGTGAGACTTCTCTCTCCCTGTAGCTGTGGTACTTGGAGCTGGTGAGCAGGTTTGAATCCTTGTGGACTCTTGGCAAAACAGCAAGTATCAGAGATGGGAACATGAGATGATAAATTGCTTTGCTTCTTAGAGGGATGTTCCATTAGTCCTTCCCGGTCAAGATCCTATGTGCAAAGGGACCTTGCCTTTAGGTACAAAATCCCTAAGATGATAAATCATAATCTATAGTCAAAAGCCATTTGTTACTGAGTATTAATGTTGAAATAATTAATGTGACTAATCTAGCCAGTCTTAAATCTACTCCTGAGAACAGCAGGATACCTCAGACAACCCTGTCCACCTACTAGGTAGGCTCAATCCTTTAGCCTCAATGGGCCTGTGCAATAGGGGATGCAGATTCCTAATATCTGTTTTCTCCCAAAGGAGGGGCTGGAGGGAAGCAATAACTGATGTTTGGGTTATTATACTCAAAATCTTGTTTATGGACAAGAAGAAAGCACATGTTATATGTTAGTAAAGCCAAGAATTTATTGCTAGCATAACTGAAATCTTAAGAGTCTAGTCATTATTAGCCTAGATTTAACTGTTTCAGTAAAAAAAAAATCAAGTTACAATAGCTATTCTCACCTTTTTTAGTTTCTAACACTTTTCCTGGTGTTATGTTTGCTCTTCCACTGCTTCTCGGGGTCCTAGGGTTGGTGGTTCAGCCTGGTGGTGGTGTTGAGGGCTGTGGGATCTTATGCCAAATCATCAGCATCTGGAATTGTTTGTTGGGAGGAATATGATGTTTGTGTTGATGGTTTCTTCTTCCTCCCTCTAGGATCCGCTTGGGGCTGTTTTTATGTTTTCTAGCATACTTTCATGCTTTTGTTCTTTCTTCATGGGTCTGCAGCTCCAGGTTACATCAAAATATTCTATATTTGGTGCCGTTTTTGTATGTTAGATATTATTTCTCTGTTCTCTTTGTCACCTCTAAAACCAAGTTTGTTCAGCTTCAGGTCTGCATTTCCTTTAATTGACCATGGGTGAGTTATTTATAGTGATGAGGTTTCCAGTGCCAGCCTGTGCCCCATCTCTTATCGTCCCCTGCCAGTACTCCTCTATGCTGTCTCCTGCGTCTCCATTTCTCAAAGCCTCTGCTGTTGTGCCAGGCTTGTATTTCTTTATCCCACTCATTGCATTAGAGTCATAAATGTCTTATGCTACATGGACTATATGCTTGTTATTTCTGTCTATATAAAACTATAGCTGTGCCATATGAAGATGAACACAAGTAAAACAAATTAGCTGTAGACACCTGGCCAATTAAAGAAATTGCTGTGTCAGCTAAGCCAAATTAGAGTAAAACTGCAGGCAAGTCAAGAAAAGTTCAGTGTGAGCAAGTAACAAGGCTCAGTCTTGAGGCCTTGAAAACTCAATGCAAAGCTAAAGGCCTGTTGCTAACAACAGTAATACCGTATTACTGCAGGGCTAGATTGTTACAGGTGGATTAAAACTGTGAGAGCTTGGGACAAATCTGTCCTATTCTTTCTTTAGAGAGCAGGAGCCGGGAGGTTTGTAGCAAAGGCCATGCCACAGAGAGGTATTTTCAGGAAGAATGTCTTGTTGGGTTGTCTTGTTGGGCTGAAGGACACATCTATTTGTCAGTCACTCCCTTCCCTTTATCCCCCACCCATGCTTCCCTCCCATTGACCAATTTTTCCCAGATCTGCCATAAGCGTTGACCTGTCAGAGATGCCTACAAACTCTGTGAGATTTGGTGGCTCGGTAGAGGGAAAAGACTGAGATCAATTCCCTTCCACCCTACCACCTCCCCTTCCCAGAAGAGTGGGAGCTCTATGCTTCTCCGTATTGTTCCTCCTACTGCTGTCCCGTTACCGCGGCCAGCCAGCACATTCATAGCTACAGCTTCTTTCCCTGCCAGCAGTTCAGGGGTGTGAGGGAGAGCAAGCATTGCTGGAGGGGAAAAAGTGGTAAAGATAAGGATGGCAGGTGGAGCTGTTGATTGCTGGACACCTTTGTAGGAAACCAGGTCTTGATAGCTCTGTGCCCACAGCACTGGGAGCTCATGGGTTGTAACACTGGGAACCCCTGAGGGAGCAGCTCTCTTCAGCTCTTGCAATGAGAAGTATCCCTCAGTATTAACGCCCATCTTTGAACCACGCTGAGGGTGCTTTTCGTTCATCCCTAGATGCTCTCCCACCTCTGCGTGCTGGTTTTCTTGCCCATGTTCCCCATCCATCTTTATTCTTTTTATTTCCAGGCTGGACCAATTGTCCGCCCTGCTGAAACCTGTCATCCACTTTTCTTAGCCCTTTAGAAGAGGGATATACACCTATTTTCAAAGTGTCCGGGGCACAACGCAGACTTTGGAAACATAACAGGAGATCTGTGGTAGTGCTGCCGTTATTCTTGGCTCTGTTAGATGTGGGTGAGCGTGGAGAACACACAGTCAGCATTCTGAAGCCTGTTAAACGGTAATATTACATGACACACATATGATGATAGTCACATGAGAGCTCTAAATATCTAGGACCTGGACTTTGCTTTCAGTTTCCTAATGTCTCTGTCTATATTAAAGCCCATTTTTGGTCAGGGTTTTTCACAGGCGCCCAGACCTGTGGGCTGTTTCTGCTGCATTTTAAGCACTACAGGAAAACTGAAGTTTAAAGGTAAATTCATTCTGAGAGTTGGCATTAAAGGAAATGTTAGGACATTTTAAAAATGCATATTTTACAGTGAGGGTAATTGACGGGTCAGGAATACAGTTCCTCTACCAGAAAGTGATTTCCCTTTGATGAGGTTAAGCTTTCCAAATAAAATGTTCTGTAAGATAACAGGAGACATGTCAAATTTCATGTTTTTTCTTTTTGGTAGAAATGGAACAGAAAATGGAAAGTGAGTTTAAATTTGTCAAAGTTCAAGCTTATGCTGTGATTAGCATATTTCTGTTTCCATCAGGGCAACTGCCATTGAGTCTAAATTCTCTGCATGCTAACAAAGAAACAAGTTCCTAAATATTTATGGATTTAACAACTAACAAATGTTGTTTCTCCCCTCTCAGCCTCCTCACCCTCATTTATAAAAGCCTTTTCCTTTTGTGATTTGTGGCAAGTTCTGCCTGTATGATGGGATTTTTGCCAACAGTTCCAAAAGGAACATGATAGAGTCCTTGGGAACTAATTGTACACCCACAATCACAGTTGGTCCTTCTGGCCCACTACTCTATAAATCCCAAATTCTAGTTAATAGATTTATAAAGCAGAGGGCCACAAGGGACCATTAGCTCATCTGGCCTGATGGCCTATATATCACAAGCAATTGCACTTTATACAGTACCCTTTACCAAGCCCAGCAGTGTTCATGTTTGGATAAAGCATGTTTGCCAAAAAGGCATTCAGTCTTGGCTTCAGTACATCAAGGTAGGAGGAATCAGCAACTTCCACGGTAGTCTGTATCATTAATTTCTTGGTTAATTATTTTCCCGGTTAAAAGGTATGGCTTATTTCTGATTTGAAGTTGCCCCGTTCCACCTTCCAGACATTGCTTCTTGTTATGCCTTTGGTAAATGAGAATTTGTTAATACCTAGCTTATTGTCACCATATACCTTGCCAAAGAAAAGGCAGGGGTTAGAGAAATTGCTATTTAAATAGAACAAACTCTTCAAGTGCGTCTCTGTGAGACATTTCTGTGACTCAAGTTTTTCTACCGTCAGTGGTTGCTCTAGCAAACCTGGGTAATCTACCCCAGCTGTGAGAGTTAGGTTAATCCACCCATGGTTGCTCCTTTGCCAGTGGAATACCCAACATGATGTAAGACTTTCAGGTACTTTCAGTTGCACAGCTAGAAGTTCACATGTAGAAGAAAAAGTCCAAATCTTCTACTATCTGTCTTACTCATGGGACTGGAATTATCTCAGAGAAGATCATCTCCGTTTTCCTCTGCTGAGATCCCTGAAATCTGCACAGTTTAGTTTTAGACAGGTTCCTGTTTTACTCCTCTGACGACAAGGTAATGGACTCGCTGAGAATTAGATAATGATTTAGCATGCCCATGCAGACTGAGTTGCCTTCTGCTTCTCTTTGCCATCCTGCTTAAACGTCACCATTCCAATCCTGTGATTTTTGCTCTCTTTAGTTCTCTTGAGTCTATGACACTGGCCTCTGGGTATGCTTGTTCAGGAAATCTTAACATGTATGGGATGTAGCACGAAATTATCACATAATTTTCTTCCCAGGTGGAGATACATTAAAATCAGTGCAACTCAATGTGGGATTGGGCAATCCAGGTATTTTGAGCAGGATCATTTTAGCCTTTTTAGTCCTTGGTCCTGCTGTTCATAAAATACATGGCTTTCACATATAAAGTAACTTAGACTTTCCTCAGAAGAACTGAATTACTAATCATAAGTTATTACAAATAAAGAAAAATTATCTCCTGAACAAGAGAAATCACAGATGGGAGGAATCATAATGGTTAACATAACAATTCTTGAAATAAGTGGAGTGAGCAAAAATAAATGTGGAAAATAAAACCATTTGCACAGATTTAAAAGAATAATGAGACAAAACTGCAGAAAAAAGCAAAGCAAATAGGAAATCAGGAATAATGGGAAGCATTACTTACTATCTATGAGAGATTAACTGAACTATTTAGATGTATTGCTTTCAGCATCAAATGAATGAATAAGTACTTTTAAAAAAAATTGCCTATTTGTAATTTCCTATTTAATTTAAAGTAAATTTTATATGATTTTGCTTTATTCTGTATTAATGACTTGGATGCAAGAATGATGTCATTTACGAGATACCGGGATGATTATGTATTCTTCAATATGAACACAGATTGCTGAGTAAACTTATTCTTGGAAACTAAAATTTATCCTGCTGATCTAACGACGAGGTACGTCTGTACAAGAATTGTATATGTCTTATTGGCAATGTTGTCTCATACACGAATACTGGAGCTGCCATGCTGAATCACTGTGATGTCCTATGCAGTTCAGTCCTGTACTTAAAAATCAAACAAATAACATTCCAGAAGGATTTGTTTTAAACAAAAGTCTTCTGCTTCGTTTTACGGAGCCAAGATCTAGATCTCAGCGGTGCCTTGTAGCAACGAGTTTCACAGTCCAATTTTGCTCTATTTAGATTTTTTTTCCCCTCCATCGTGGAAGGACCCACTTCCAGTTGCATTGACCACATCTGTGATAGGTTCATGTGAGTCACGAGCATCTGCCAATGGCTTTGTCCACAGCCAAGAGGATATAGTTTTAATTTCTGTTAAGTTTCCAGAGGAACTTGGAAAGTTGCAAAGACATGAGCCAACAACACTGGTATGACTACTGGAGTTTTCTGCCCTCAGTGCTTACAGCTCTGCCTTGCAGAACTGCATTAGTGGTAGAGGGTTCTTATACTGTGAAGTTGGAGTATTGGCTCCTCTCTGGGATATTCCCTTTTTGGAGTCAAACAGAGGGTTCTGGCTATTCACAGTCTGCTAGCAGAAAGACGTAGATGTTCTCATGTCTGATTCTTTTCTTAAGAACCAACCAGTTTAGGGATTTTATAATGGCTAAAAATATCGGCTCTGTTCTGGAGAAGCTGGGATGGGATGTCATGACTGACTCAGCCAACCTTAACGTATGCTATTTCTGGGCTGGTGGGCGCTGCACAAGCCCAATCCACATTGCTGTCCCCTCTCTTCTGTTGGCAGTTGAGCCTGGATAGCTGTGCAGGCAGGTGATCTGATCCCCAGTGCGGCAGAAAGCTTACCAAGGCAGGGAGGAAGGAAAGGGCAAGGGAAAGGGGAAGAGGGAAGGGATATTCATGAGATCCACTTCTGTAGCCCTCAATTCCACATGTTGGCTTACCAACAATCATCTCAACCTTATTATATGAACTCCACTAAAGTGGATAGAGTGATCTTCTCCATCTCAGTTATTGTCTTATGCATTTCTTCATGTCTCTACTTGTTTCTTTCCCCCCAGGGATGCACAATCCAAATATTTTCATCCTCACCAGCCTTGCTGTCCTTCTCTGAAACTTCCCTTCTCTAGTTCTGCTATCTTCCTCTTGACACCAAGACATCAGAATTGCACACTGCATTCCAGAGGAGAGGGTAACAGTGATTTATATAAAGGCACTGTAATACCTTTGGTAGTATTCAGGGTGTATATTATCTGCACCCAAAGGACTGTCC
Source organism: Gavia stellata (assembly GCF_030936135.1). Lineage (NCBI taxonomy): Eukaryota > Metazoa > Chordata > Aves > Gaviiformes > Gaviidae > Gavia > Gavia stellata. The sequence continues at coordinate 7,260,596 of NC_082594.1, forward strand.
CTTCTATTTTAGAGTCCCTGCGAAGTTCTCAGAATTTAATGACGAGGTTGATACATTGCCTGCTTAAATGTGCTGTAGCGCACAGCGGAAAGGCAGAATTTGTATGAGTATTCCCTGTTCTCTTCCTTCTACTTTCTTGTGGCTATCATAGGTACGGGGTTGGAAAAAGTCTCCTGCTTGGTTCTCAGTTCCCACCACTGCCAGCTCCCAGCCTCATGCCTGTGCTCCCTTAGCCCTGCCCCATAACTGGCTGCTAATCAGGAGATGGTACATCCCTGACCAGGGGACCCATGGTCCAGGGGCAAATTCCCTGCTCTGCTGATGGCTCCATGTGCCATCATTGAATTATATGGGGTCTATATTAATTTTGAGTAACTTTAGATATCTGCAGTATAGACAAACATACTCAATGGGAACCCTTTTAATTTTCAGTATGGAGAAAGAGGCTTTTTCAAGGTGAGACCTACCCACTGTTTCAGGTGCAGACTTCAGAAGGAGAGGAGTTGTGCCTTTCAAGTGCTTCTCTTGGACACATCCACATTTTAGATGTCTGCACTGCTAAGATGAATACTGCCCTGACTCACAGTCTCCATCTGAATTACTACCGTTTTCTCTCTCTCCTCCTTTTGGAGCGCAAATCTTTAATTTCTGCCCAGCTCTGGTGTTAAGGCGCATTGATTTTCATTGGACGTATCAGACATAACACAGCAACAAATAAGCAACCAAAGCTGACCTCATAGATTTTGCTTCTACCATCTGTTAATCTTTTCCTTCGTGACATCAGGAAAAAGAGGTAAATGGCCACTGTTCTCTCTCTTTGCATCCACTTTCCAAGTGGTGCTTGCAGATTTCATTAACCTTCCCCTTTTGAATATTACATCTCACTTTTTGTTATTATAAAAGCAAATTATTAAAGCAGCGTCTGATGTTTTGTAGAGATATATATGTATACACCACATATATATGTATATTTTGCTTCACATTACTGTCATGAAAAAGGGGATATTTTATGTTATGTTGCTTTCTTAGGGCATTAATAGCATACTTATTATCCTCATATGCCTGACACCCGAGAGTTTCACTGGCAATTTACATTCTCTTTTTCCCCGGGGTAGGGAAGGCAGTTCCAAAGACCTGATACTGGATGCATCCATCCATCACATTTGTTGCAGAAATAGCTAGCTATTTCTCTTCAGAGCTGTAGCCCTTCAAGGAGTCTTATGCTGTTGGCTCTCGTTTCAGAGCAGCATTGTGCCTGGAAAAAGGAGCCAGGAATACCTGAAATTCAGAGGAAGAAACACGTGGAGGTACATGGTCTGAGCCTGCAGTGCCATAACGAGGGATTTTGCTGCCCAAGCCCGCTTCTTGATTTCAGCCTTTTCCCTTCCTTCCCCCAACTTCTCCGAGCTTTGCCCCGACTCCTCATCACCCCTTCACTTATAAGGGCTGATCCCAGCATTGCGGTGGACCTGCACTCTCTTCTTACTCCTCAAGAACAGTGGCAGCAGCACCCACAAAGGTACATTTGCCTCCAGTGGTATCCCCTCTCATATGACCTGATCAAATGCCTTGAGGCTAAAACTGAAAGCTGAGATCTGCCACTGCTCCAACAGGAACCGTAGGTTAGAAGACCCCTGTAGCCTTTCACATCAGGTTTGAAGAACTCTCACATTTAATACCAGCAATAAATAACAGTCTCTAGAAAATTTTGTTGGTAATCTTTCTGGGCAAAATTCAAAAATAACCCCCCTTCTGGGGGCAGCAGAACTCAAAGGGGAGCTTTGGGCCCCTCCCTACAAGAAGGACATTGAGGTGCTGGAGCGTGTCCAGAGAAGGGCGACGAAGCTGGTGAGGGGTCTGGAGCACAAGTCTGATGAGGAGCGGCTGAGGGAACTGGGGTTGTTCAGTCTGGAGAAGAGGAGGCTGAGGGGAGACCTCATCGCTCTCTACAACTACCTGAAAGGGGGTTGTGGTGAGGTGGGTGTTGGTCTCTTCTCCCAAGTGATGAGTGACAGGACAAGATGAAATGGCCTCAAGTTGTGCCAGGGAAGGTTTAGGCTGGATATTAGGAAAAATGTCTTTCCTGAGAGAGTGATGAGACACTGGAAGAGGCTGCCCAGGGCGGTGGTGGAGTCACCATCACTGGACGTGTTCAAAAACCATGTAGACGTGGTACTTTGAGAACATGGTTTAGTGGGCATGGTGGTGTCGGGTTGATGGTTGGACTTGATGATCTTACAGGTCTTTTCCAACCTTAATGATTCTGTGATTCTGTGACATGCCTTGTGCTTCTGTGTGTTGCTCTCCTCAGCTGTAGCATGGGGTTGCTCGTCTGCTTCCACCCTAGGATGATGTGAGATTTAAAAAAAAATAGGTAAACCTTTAATATCTGTTGCTTGAAATCAATGTTGTACTTTAAGGATTTAAACTTTGTAACTTTTCTTGTCCACATCTTTATTTATGCTGCTCTGAATACAATGCTGTCTGATCCACCCTGAGAGCAGCTGTTAAGAAAAATCTCTGTTCCCTGGTTAGGGAACGTACAGAGCAAGAGAGTGAAAACATGTGAATAGCACTTGAAATCAGTACATCCAGCCTGTCTACCAAAGCACTGACCATCAGTGCAGGTGGGTGTTAGATGGCAAGAAGAAGATTAGAAAACATCTGCGCCCTCATTGACTCTGGTGGGAGGTTGTATAGAAATAGTGAGTATTTCTAGAAAAAACTGTCTCACAAAGGAGAGCTTTTGATTCATTGAATCACAAAAAACAAGTTTAGGAGTTCTTTTTGGCTGTGAGTACTTTTACACTGCCTGAGACTGGCAAGGAAGGTGATACAGAGGGAGTATAAATGGGAAGGAGTCCCAGAGAGATGCTGCTGGGATTTGTGTTTTATTTTTGTGGAGTTGCTTCCCTGGTGAGCTGTGAGGGACCATAAGCAGCACAAGGGGGGCAAGATCACCTCTTCTCCCATGCAGATGACACGAGTGAGCATCTGTAGTTATGAGGAGGAGGATTAGCTTCCATGGGGCAGCTCTGTTTCCTTTGCACAGATGGGTGAGCAGCCGTGGGGAGTAAGGGATGGGAGAGGGACCCTCAGCTTTAGCCCTTTGTTTCTCTCCAGCATGCCAAGTAGAAGCAAGGAGCAAGCATGGAGGGAAAAATAATTTTCCCTCTGTAGGAAAAATATCTATATATGCTAACAGATGCCTCTCACGAGGGAACAATTTGCCAACTTCAAGGCACAGTGTGTTCCTAGGTTTGCTTTCTGCTTAGGATATACTGTATCCCTAAATGAGCAGAGGATGCTGCCTTGCAAGGAGCTGGGAAGATTAACAAGAGTGGAAGTAGTAGAAGGGAAGGCAAAGGTTAGAAATAGGGAATAACAGTAACAGAAAAGATCCAGCTTAGAAAATGCAGTCTCATACATCTGGGGAAAAATAATCAGAGACTCAGCTGTTCTGCGGGAGAGAGATACTTAGAGAGCACTAGAAATGAAAAAAACCCCTAGAGACAGCAGCAGGAAACCAATTAAATGTGGGCTTGTATTGGCACTAAAGAGTATGATTTTGGAGCTACACACAGAGGCAAAACCGCTATCTTCCAGGGAGGTGATGATCCAGCTGTATATGGCACAGGTGGAAGAGTATCTCTGGCTCTGGCATATCAATGCCAGACTGACATGGATGAATTGGAGGAAATTCAGAGACCAATGTCATTAGAAAGGAAAGAGTTGGAGAGAATTTTTTTATACAAGAAAGATTAAAAATGTATTTTATATAGCTTGGCAGTGATGTGAGTTGGAAAGAATAACATTCCACGAAAACCTGAAGGCAGTAAATAGCAAGCAGGAAAAAACACATTTAAGGTAGCAGAGGAGCGTAGGCATAAGGTATAAAGGGTAAAAAGGCTCAAGGAGAACATAGGCAAGAAAAAATTCTTTGAGGACAAGACTGATGTATATGATTGTGCAGTGGCTCTAAGAGGGAAGCGGTAGATACCCGTGATGGGCACATTTCCGTATCAGCAGGAGCGTGCAGAGATGCCCAGGGTAACTTGGGTGTCAGAACAAGTTTGGCCCAGTGGCACAGAGCTCCAAGCAGGTATCTCCAAGCAAGACATCTCTGTTGGTGGGCAACAGACGTATTCTTTGACCCTTAACGGGGCTCTGCCCTTAAACATCTTCCGGGTCTGACTTGCTTACCCATTCATGCTTCCTTACACAAACACAGTTCTGCCTCTCTTCTTCAGTGTTTTCCAGAGGAAGCCTGGTTTGTGAGAGGACGTAGAAGACAAGGGTGTCCTCCTGCCAAAGCTACCTGTCAGCTCTCTTCTCTTTGCTCCTGGGTCAGATTCAGATCCCTTTCTGAGTTGTGCCTGACATGACCCCTCTACTTTTGCCACAGAGAGCAATCCTTCCCTCTTTCCCTTGTGCTCTCTCTCCCGGTCATACTAAAGCCCGCAGAGGTCCCCTGGTTTTCCTACCATGTGGCTGGTTTTCTCTTTCCAGAAGAAACAAGCAGAAAAGGAGACCCGGTCGCTGCTGCAGTCTTTGCCCTGCTGAGAGCTGTGCCTCTTCCCCTCCCGCCTCCTCAAAACCGAGTGCGAGCGTGAGGACCTGATTACGCCGTTCAGAGCTCTGTTTTCCCCGCGCTGATGCTGTTCATCTGTGATGTTTCTATTTTCCTCAGAAGCGCTGCAGGGCTCGACGTGTGTTTAGCACCACCGCGCAAATGCGCATCTCCTTGGCACCGGCTTTACCGCTGGGGTGGAGCTGGAGACCAGCATCCTACGGCATCGCTGGGGCAGCGACTGGTGGACCCAGAGCGGGCTGAAAGGGGGTCCTGGGCCATGGGGAGGGTGGGGGAAGTCCCTGGGCTGCACCCACATTTCAAGATTTCCAACCTGAGCCTGGTTATTTGTGAAATCTATGAGATATTTGTGATATCTATGGAGATTTTTTCAGTTGTTTCTATGGAGACCATGGTGCTTTCTTTGATTGCAACTTTTATAGGGAGATTAATACGAGCGCGTGGCCTTTCACTGCAGCTCAGTGCTTCAACTCCAGTGCAGCGTAGTAAGCGGAGGTCTTTAACATCTGGTAGCTGTGTAGGGACCTTTGTATTACTCAGCAATTAGTATTCTTTGCTGATACCAAACCCACAAAGAACAGTAGAGTATCACTAGGGGGTGAGCAAATTAACGTCACACATACTTTAATGTACTGATTATCAACGAATGGCAAGCCACCCATGTTTATGAGGACACGCGTATTTGGCTCCGTTCATTCCCCGCTCCTTTCAGTTTTATTTGTTAAACAAAAAAACGCCCACAATGCCCTGCCCAAGCAAGGATTTGACTTTGGCCATGAACTTGTGGGGACTCTGAGCTAAAGCTGGTCACGGTGATGTGTCTGATTTCTCAGAAGCACAGGCTGGGGTGGGGGCTCAGTGCCAGCAAACAGATCCAGCCCCATTTTGAAAGAAACTGCACCCCAAGCCTGACCGCAGCACTGCAAAGCCCCATGCGTTCACTAGGAGCAGAGATGAAGCTGCTCTTGACTACGGAAATGTGTGAGCTAGGAAACGGTCAGAAGATACTTCTCAACAGCAAAAAAAGATACCTCTGGGGTACATGTAATGTTTGTTTCAGAAAGCGTTGCCTAGCCACTACCAAACAGATCACTTCCCTCACAAAATCCGCAGGGTGGAATTTGTCTGCTAAATTTTAGCCGTGTGACACATCCTGTAAGGCACAAATGAGCAACACCATTATTTTGAAGCATTAAATGCTGAAGACCAGAGTCAAAAAAATCAGACCTATCTTCCCCTTCTTCTATTTTCGTACATTTAAACTCTGGTTCTTCCTCCTTTCTCAGCAACGCAAGGACCTGTAGCACTGCAGCACGCTGTGGATGTGCTGTACAGAGGGGACAAGATGAGACAGGAGGGTGACATATGTCACCAGGATGTCCCCCTGAGCCAGCCCTGCAGGAGCCTCTGGTGTAGCTTGAGGAGGTACAGGGGAAAATGTGAAAGTTATATCCACCTCCTCCTATCACAGAAGCAGCACCTGCTGCCGGTGGGCTACAGCATCCATACCACAAGGACGGGGTCAGAGCATCTCCACCTGAGGCAGTGCCTGGCTTTTGCTCTGTGTGGCACAAGAAGTGCATGCGGGAGACTCTGCTCTGTGCTGCAGCATCTTCAGCAGCCCCTTAGCTGCCAGAAGTGGTGTGTACCACTGGCTTCATGAAACCTTGAGCAGGTCAAGCCTATTGTTGCTGCTGTCTTTAATTTGCAGTTCGGAGCTTGACGAGAAAGGCACCATTTTTCTGCTGCATGTGGGGAACAGGCTGTGAAGAGCAGGTGTGTTTTGGAAGGTATAATCTTCAGTGTTCTTGGCAAGCCAGCAGCAGGGCAGGTCCTAAATCATGCGAGGAGATCACAGAATCACAGAATCACTACGGCTGGAAAAGACCTGTAAGATCATCAAGTCCAACCATCAACCAAAAAAACCCACCCCCATGCCCATTAAGCCATGTCCCACAATGCCATGTCCACACGTTCCTTGAACACCTCCAGTGAGGGTGACTCCACCATCTCCCTGGGCAGCCTGTCCCAATGCTTCACCACTCTCTCAGTAAAGAAATTTTTCCTAATATCCAGCCTGAACCTCCCCTGGTGCAACTTGAGGCCATTTCCTCTTGTCCTGTCATTAGTCACTTGGGAGAAGAGACCAACACCCACCTCACCACAACCCTCTTTCAGGTAATTGTAGAGATGGTACACCTTCTTTGGTCAACCTTGTGGGATTCATTGCAGATTGTTTGGGCTTCGGTTATCCTTTTGGGTTTGTTTTTTTTTTAATATTAGTCCATATCAGAGACTTGCTGAAATGTGAGGTGTGTGTTACAAAGGCTGGAAATCATAAAACTAGAGATAAGAAGTAATTCTTTAACACAAGTAAAATCCCGTACTTGCAATTGTAGCCATTACTTTGCAAAAAACCAGCCAGTCATTAAATAGCAGCTTGTAAAACATTTCAGAAAGATGGGAAAACCTCTTTCATCTGAATAGTTGAACTAGGTGTTGCTTAGGTCTGTGCTATCAGAATATGCAACCCCACAGTTATCACTGGTGATACTACAACGGGAGAGCAGTGGGTTTTGGGAAGTAGTGGAAGATGAGGACCAAATGCTGCCCTGAGTATAAGCAGAGACTCTCAACAGCAGTCTGTAGGCTGAGGAGATGCTGATGTGAGTTCCCCGTGTGCAGGCTGCCGATAGCAACCGTCTCCTCCAGGGAAGATGCATGCAGCCTCCTTCATGCTTGTAAGTGTAGCATATAATATTTGCTTAATGAAGAGGAGGGTAAAGAAGAGTGGTTGCGGTTGGATATGCTCTGGAAAACACTAGCCAGACTTCTTGATCTTAAAAAGCATGATGTTGTCCAGTATTTTAAAGAAAAGAAAAGTTTAAAAGCTTGGATCTGTACTGATCAGAAAAAAAATTTGGTAATGTCAATAGTGGCCTTTGCATTGGAATAGCAAATAAATATTTTCTTAGTAAGATGAATTTTTGTAACATGAAGTGTACTTGTGGTATTCCTAGATTAGGATGATTTTGGTGACAGGCAGCTTAGCAATCTTTTTGTTTGGTTTGCAATGTAGCCTGGGGCAGCTGAACCACGACCTGTTTTTTGCTTTGATAAATCCTATCCCTGTGTTCCTCTGTTTTGAAAACAGATATCAAAAAGGAGAGGCAGTAATCTAATAAATAGGAACTGTAAAGCAGAACTAACCGAAGGAATTACTTAAAAGATATTATTAGTGGCATCCCTGTGTCCAAAGTGGCAAAAAGGTTCAGTAAGGATTACAGCTGTCAAAGCAACGGGCAGGATGGGCTTGACTTCCTACAGGCTTTATATTCAGGGGCTGTTAGTTCTCAGCTGTTTCTTACCTTCTCTTGACCATCTTTTGGGCTCCATGAGAGCTGCGTATTATTTTAGAGATATTTTGTATTGTCTGTTGCTGGTAGAGAAGTTCTGGGTGCAAATAGCATATTATGTGGGGTCCAAGGTACACAGATTAGTATGGGAAGAGTGACATTGGTGGGGATCCTTCAGCAACTGCAACTGTGTAAGGACAAATGCATTGACACTGCTCGTGCAATGCTGGCACGTTTACAGTTATCCTAGGATTGGCTTTAGGGAGTAATACTAAAGGTTTCTATAAAATAAAACAGGGTATAAATAATTTCAATTTAAATTCCATTCACAGCTTCACGCCATAAGGTCTTTCCCCTGAACCTCCAAATGACCCTAACTTTTGGGGAAGCTGGGACCTGTATTGGAACCCAACTTAGCAGATGAAGATCATCCTGCCTAGTTTCTAATATCTGATTGCACAAAGAGTTTTACATCCAACACTGGATCTCTTCTGCAGTTTTGATCAACTTGTGGAGAAGCCATTTAAATGTTTAATGGCTGCTTATACAGAAACCAATGGTAACTGTATCAAATTGGGCCAAATGTGCTTAAAACCCCTTAATATGGATTTGGATCTTACTCCACGCTCTGGTTTGAAAATGTTGATCAGTAATAAAAGTGACTAATAACACCTTTTATTGTGGATTCCAGTAATGCCTGGGTACACAATCATGAAGTAAATGGAGTTTTTCTTCCCATTATCTTCATCTGAAAGAGGACTGAGCCATTAAACCAACCTAAATAATAAAGAAACAAATAGCACTCCCCATGAAAGTGTTTGCAGCTGTGTTCTTCCACCACGCATACCGTGAGGATTCCATTATAGTAAATTGGAGCTGTTAGTGTCACAATATTGCCATCATTACGTGTTCAAAATATGAGTCAGGTCCCCAGCACTCCTTCATGTTTTAATATCGTAAATGTGTGTAGTGTTTTACTTTCAGTTCTGGTTTCTAAGCCTTTAGAGTGGAAACTGCCTGTCCCAATAGGGTGTGAAATTTTAAGGGTCACATCCAGCCTGGAGTAGTGATACATCCACCTTCCTCCTACCTTTTGGCCACTCCAAGTCGGTGGGGACTCCATTTACCTTCTCCTTCCAGGGTTAAGAGGTTTTTCTCTGAGGTCCTCTGTCTCCCAGCCTCATCACCACTGCCTGCTGCCTTTCACCACTTTCTCATCTTTCTTAGACTTTTCTCCCCACCTCCTAACTGTGGCTTGCTTAATTTCCTGTGTGCATCTCTTCCGCCTGTGGCCTTGATTTGATGTGAGATAATGATAAAAAGATACGGGTTGTCTTCTTTTTGAGTGAGGAGCAGCTAATGTCTGTGATGAGACATGTAAGGAAGTCACAGAAATCTGCAACACCTGGGGCAATGAACAAACTTAATGCTTCCTTTTGTATTAAAACACTTGACAAATGGGATTTTGAGCAGAACAAACATATTACGTTTTAGCAGATGCTTTTACATGTCCTCCTGACTCTAACTTCCCATTCAACCGTTTTCTATTGCTGCTTCCCCCGGTTGATAAGTATATTAGTTCTTTCTATCTCTCTGAAGCAAGGGCACGTCTTTTTGTTTTCCTGTTGAAGGAATTTCTGTGCCATTTCCTAATCTATATAAATTAGATACATTGCACCTACATATGGATACTACATACATATTAGATTAGATATAAGCTAGATATTAAAGTCTAGTCCTTCTGAATGTTTCCTGCAATAATGTAGCAGTGTGTATAAAACCTATATAAATCAACAAATCAATGAATCAATCGATTAGTATCAGCTCTGGAACCATAAGTCATAACCATATCTGTATCCCAAATTTGCTCTGAGCAAAGTGGGAAGATTTTCGCCAATAGGACTGCAATGTGGAAGTGATTTCGTGTCAAATTTGCTATGCAGGGCATATCTGAGGGTGACATGGCAATCACAGAGAGCTCTGTGAAGAGGGCTAGAGAAGAAGGAATTGGAGCAATGAGCTCATGTTAGTGCTTCCAGGAAGCCTACACTGATGGTTTCATGCATATATCCCTCCAAGCCATTGAACTTCCAGGCCTGTCGTCCTACTTGGGAAAGGAAAGGACAGAAAGCAATGGAAGGGGATGCAGGAGATATTGGGATGGCTACTGAAATTAAATCTGAGCATTTGCAAACATTAGTTTGTTTCTCATGAAAATTTTCCATTTCCCCATTGCTAACATCTGAGAAATTAATGTCCTGGTTACCCCGCTGACCGCTCCCATAAATGGAGATATGCATGGGATTTGTCTCCCTTGACTTTGCTAATAATATTTAGCTTCTTATAAAGTACATTAAACTTTCAAAAACTTTACAACTGTTATGGAACTAAGCTTCATTCATCTGTTGGCTTTTGTTCTCTTGTCAATGAAATCTCGTATCTATCTGATAGAAGTTCCCGTAGCCACTTTATGGTTTTATTATGGCAAGGCTGTCTAAGTTAAAGGCTTGTCAGATTTAAGAAATAACTTTTAATTGCCTGGTTTTTCTTGCAATATTTTTTCTTTTAATATTTCATTTTTTCTATCTCAGAAATAGATTTGTTTCTGTCTGCTGTGAGCACCCACGCTGCTTTAAGAGTGTAGTGAAGTGAGCACTTATTTCTATGAACCATTAAACTGTCATGACGAGAACTTGATTGTAGGATTGCATTGCGTTCCCTGCTGGATCAAAGCAGTCCCAAGGGCTCTGATTCATGATCCCCTTAGGTGCAAGTAGGATGCTAACGTGATTCCTACCTCCAGGTTGCAGCTGCTGGAGGAATGGCTGAACAGGACATACGTATGACTGGAGTATGTAAACTGCAGACTCTAACCCTGCATAGAGTTGGCATTAATGCTCAACTGTCAAGAGAGGGACCTGAGCAGAAGATAATCCCTACTGTTTCTGGCTGTCTCTGCTAAAGGGACGTTAACTCTCTACAACTACCTGAAAGGGGGTTGTGGTGAGGTGGGTGTTGGTCTCTTCTCCCAAGTGACTAGTGACAGGACAAGAGGAAATGGCCTCAAGTTGCACCAGGAGAGGTTTAGATTGGATATTAGGAAAAACTTCTTCACTGAAAGGGTTGTCAGGCACTGGGACAGGCTGCCCAGGGAGGTGGTTGAGTCACCATCCCCGGAGGTATTTAAAAGATGAGTGGATGAGGCACTTAGGGACATGGTTTAGTGGTGGACTTAGCAGGGTTAGGTTTATGGTTGTACTCAATGATCTTGAAGGACTTTTCCAACCTAAATGATTCTATGATTCTGATTCTAACCTATGGGAGAAGGATGGGACCTGTTGTTCCTTTCGCCACCCCATCTCTATCTACCTGTGATCATGAGCAAGAACCCTTACAGTTTTCATCTTGAGCTTTTTTTAATGATCACAGTGCTCTATTCAGTGTATCTGCATACCAAACACTTGCTACCTTTGCATCTCCTTAGGATCGAATGCTCCTGATTCATTATCCCTAATAATGTCTTGTAAATTAAGCAGCTGATTCTCACATTAAATAGGCATAAATGATAGGAATATGTGGGCCTGTGTATGTGTGAGCATGCTAGATGTGTTACACTGGGACTCTTTCTCCTCTCTCTTGACCTTTTTACATATACATTTCTCCAGTGACTTCACTGGATCTTCTCCGGGTTTACATCATCGCCAAGAGCATGTGTACCATTGCAAACTGTATGGATTATTAATGGAAAACCAGCTAAGAACTAAAATAAAGCTCTATTTATACTGGACTGAGAGATAATGCTCAGCATTTCAGTAAAGTGTAACACACAATTAAATCTCTAAGTTGTCAAGAGCTTAAAGTAGTGGTGTTTAAAAGGGATACTGAATATAGCAAGAGATCCAAGCTGTGTGTTAAATTACACCCATGCAAGCCTGTAGTAACTTTAAATGAGGTCACCTGTACCAGATTTGCAGTGCCAGAGCTAGAGCAGGATCTGACCTAATCTGAGTAAGGGGTGATGCACATCAAAAGTGTTGGCATAAAGGCAATTTAAAAAGCAATTGGAAAATAGCATGAAGTATTTTCAAAAGAAGTTTCTGACCTGCAAAGGTCAAAGGAAAACTCAAATGTCAGAAATATTATGTCTACAATCCAGGACTGTTTCATACAATAATATGGAGATGCAAATACTTTCCTCTTAATATTTACAGTAGTTGTGTAACTTTCTATTGCTTTTCCCCCCCTTAACTTACAAATGTATTAGTTTTGGGAAACATTGGACACTACACTAATATATGAAAAATGAGGTGTTAATTAAATCTGTTTGGAGAACTTTGACAAAACTTTGGCTCATATTTTGTCCTTTTTTTTTAACAACTGCAGCTTCAATTTTCAACATTGACTTAAAAACAAACATACTCTAAATAGGTATCAGTACTTTAGATAACTGTGTAGCTGCTGTTGAAGTAAATTTTCTCATCACTTTTTGATGTGAGTTTTCATAAGAAAGGATGCAAAGTCAGACTCAGCACACATTCATACAGACAGCTCAGGACAGGGTTTGGATCGAGATTTAATTGTCATCATCCTAGCTTTTACTTTTTTGAATCTGGTGTAAAGGAATGTGTTAATCCAAAGGAATTAGAAGGATAGCAAGAGTACGGAGGCAGTTTCAGCATGTGGTTTTTTTTCTGTAGACTAACTGATATTGTTACATTAAGGAATTTGCTTTTTTAACATAGTCACTGAACATCCTGTTGTGTCTCAAACTACTTCTGAAGCATATAAAGCAGCTGTGCTTCATTAGCTTCAAGTTATTATGAACATAGAATATAGTCTTGTTTTGTGAGTGGGAATACTGAATGTTCAACAAAATGTGATGCCTGTAATTTGTCGATTTTTTTTTTTCTTTCCATGTAAAATGATATTCCCATTCTCATTCTGCCTCTAGACCTTGCTGCAAAAAATTAATACACAAGACCTATAAAGGTCGCTATGCTCTCCAATGGACATCTTCTAAGATCTGCTAACTGACTGCCCTTCCTTTGCACCTCCCCATTGTAAATGTTGAGCTTCTCTATTAATAACAGAGCCTCCACCTCCTAAAAAGGGGGGTTATATTTTAAATAAACTCAAGTTTTTAGGCACACTTCCAATGCACCATATGCCAGCTGTCAAACAGCTGGCAGTGAGAGAAGACAGTTCTGTTCAGAGTGGGAGTCCGTTAATGGATGTCACTGGAAAGAACCCATGAAGTCAGTGCACTTTATCTCTTATCCACAGAAAAAAAAACATGCAGGGGGTATACCTGTGTTGTGGCTTGCAAACTAGTATGGAAATACATTGCTTAGGTGTCATGTACTAATTCACTCTGTCAAAAAGAGCTAAAATATGGCCAGGACCAGAGGGACTTTGCTCTAAGTTCACTCAGCACTGTTGCTACTGCACTGCATAATCTGCGATACCAAGTATTAACTGCAAACCCCAGTGTTGCCAACTCTTGTAACCATATTTGTGGAGTATGCTTTGGATTCTTAAGGACCATATCCTGGAGCTGTGGGATTCCATGGGTGTTAAAGTTTTCAGTTAAAAAATTCTCATGAATGGAGAAAAAATTGAAACTGTGGGTTGTAGTAATAACCACAAGCAGGTGAAGAAGCAGGCTCTATTTATTCTTTTTAAAATTTCATGCCTTTAAGACTAATGCTGATGTAAAATCAGGTTGGAAAATCACCACTTGTCTTCACAAATCACAGAATAATTTTGGATGGAGGAAATGTCTGAAGGTGATCTAGTCCAACCTCCTGCTCAAAGCAGGACACTGCCCAGGGACCTGTCCAGTTGTGTTTTGAGGCTCTCCAAGACAGGAAATTTTGCAACCACTCTGGTCCCTTGTTGCAGTATTTTGACAACCCTCATGGTGGGGTTCTTTCCTTATACCAAGCTGAAATTTTCCTTGCTGCAACTGGTACCTGTTGCCTCTCACCCTATCCCTTTACACCTCTGAAAAGAGCCTGGTGCCATCTTTTTTACACCCTCAACTACCTTAAGTAGCTGTAGTTAGCTACTACTGCTAAGATAGCAGTGAGATTTCCTCTTTATCTTTTCTTTTTAAGACCAAATGAACGCAGGTCCCTCAGTCTCTTCTCATATCCCATGTCCTTCAGCCCCCTGACTATCTCGGTGGCCTTCCCTGGATTCCTTCCAGTATATCAATGTCTTCTGTGCTGGGGAGCCTGAATTGGACGCACGAATCCAAGTGAAAGTCTACAGCTAAGCAAGACCCAGTTTCCAATCATACTGGCTGGGGTTCTTCTCTTCAAACTTCAGGACTCTGGTCTACATCTGAATGGGTCACTCCATTCTTTTTACAACCAGTGGAGAGAAACAGGTCCTTCCAGACTGCTATTTGCCTTTCTCTTTCATCTGTCTACCTTAGGATGAAATGCTTTGTGTCCCAGAGGGACCATTTCTCTCCACTGATTATGAAAGCAACGCATCCAACTGTTTATATCTACACTGAGATAACTCCCAGCCTGAGTCTTTGTGGGCAAGAGATGGTAACTGGTCGAAGTTATAATATTACAGCTGATGATCACAATCTTGCACCTGAAGCAAAATGCATGAACAGTAGGTCATTCTTGACTTCACAAATGTTGTCTTTGGGGTTTACTGATTTCTGTCACTTTGCAGGCACAGTGACATAAATAATGAAGAATTAAGATGGGCTTTCAGTGAAAAGTTGCAAGGTGCATGTCCTAAAAAGGCTCATGTCTTTTGTTTAAATGAAGGCACTCTCATTTAGTCAGGAATTCTGCAGATTTTGTATTAGCTATGCTTTGAACACTCAAGCACTGTCCTTCATGTCAGTGTTAGAGAGCTAAGCCATGGGATGGCAGAGGGAAGGTAACTGGATCTTGGCTGACGATGAGACATGGAGGGGGGCTGGAGAAGGAGCATGGTAATCCTGACATCTCTGCTATAAGGCATCTTGAAGTCCACCAGACATCACCATACATCACTACTGCTTGCATAAAACTGCAATACTAATCAAGCATTTGGAATTAAACTGTAATTAATCCAAGCAGGCACCATGCACTGAATCATGAGCCATACCCCGGATTCTCGAAAATGCTTATTCCAGCATTCCTACTGGCAACTGAATATTTCCTTGCAAGAAGATACAGATTTAATCAAATATATTGGTCCTGTAAACAGCAGCTTTTACCAGCCTCCACTGGTCACAAGATTTCCCCTCCCTTTCATGGATTATTCAAAGCAGTCTTCTACCCCAGGCTGTAGGATACTGGAAATGACCTGGTACCTTTTCAGAAAAAAAAATCTCATTCATTCAGGCTGGCAAGTATACAGGAAAAACAGTTTACTGTACCTGATACATATTTGTTGAACTGAGAGCAAGGATGAGACGGTGAAATATAATGGCCTGTGATATACAGCAGGTCAGGCTAAATGATCTAATGGTCTCTTCTGAATACATGAATTGCTGGGCTGCGTGCCAGAAGCCAGGCAGACTCCTGGTGTTCCCACAAGTCGCTATATTCATCTATCCCTGCCCTCCTGAACTCTCTGGTGAAACTCCCATTTGCATCATTTAGAGCAGGATATTGATGTGGGTAGTTAATGCTAAGATGAAAAGTGCAACAGTTTGTCGGGAACCTCTGAAGTGCTGGATAATGGAGACACAGCTACGGCTAAATAGGTCCCAAATCCATCTGAACTAGAAAGTTCACTCTAAAGGACTTAGGCTCCATGGGATCAGTGCCCTTGTTTTTTACTTCTCAGCTGCCAATTCCTGGCAGCTCTCTGGCACGGGACTGCCAGCTACGTCTTGTAGTCTGCAGCACACTGCTGAGCAGGGCCCCTCTGCACTGCTTACAGGGGCCTCTCTTGACATTGCTGCTTGGCACTGAACAGCGTTTGTGTCACAAGCTGCAGTTTCAAACTGTAACTCGGCTGATCCCTGAATCCTTGGCGGTATGGTTGGCTTCTCCTGCCCCCCTGCTCTTGCACCAGCGCTGTTGCTCATCCGGATCCACAGTCAGACAAGTTAGTTATAGTCAGAAAAGTATTCCCTTTTGCACCAACAATATAGGTCCTGTGTCAGCTCACCTTAGGATTAGAACCGTGCCAAGGCTGGCACAAGGAAAACAGCAGGAATATATGACTGTGACTGAGAAATAGGAACAGGATTGTCCTTTTGCAAAAGGGCTGTTGATTAGGCTAATTGTGACATGAAACTGCATTTTCAGGGAGGCAAGCTAGTGGTGAAATTATGTGCAGCAAGACCCATGGTAAAAGCAGTGCCCCAGGCTGCACTCAACTTACTTGTGTCACCTAGTTTCCTAACTTCTAATGAGCTTTTCAGAGTTGGGTTTGATTACATTCATTAATGTATAAGGGAAGGAGGTAGGCTCTTTACTGACTTGACTATTATTCTCCAATGGAAGCCCTGGTGCTAATGGTGCCAGTCCAGACATCTCTCAGACGTACTCTGAATACAAAATTTCAGCTTTGTATGATTAGCTTCGGACTGCTGTGGTGCAATCTCCCTTCTTTTCTGGAGAAGGTGCTGTGACAAGCTAGGAACTTCTTAGCACGCGTATCTTCTTAGGAAGCTGTTGTAAAACACAGATGGTTTCCAAACATGTGTACTATCCTGGAAACCGGTGGGAAGAAGAGGACACACTTTTCTCTGCCCACTTTGATGAGATAGGACCACACAATAGTTTAGGTTGGAAGACACCTTTGAAGGGCTCTGGTCCAACCCTTTTCTCAAAGCAGGGCCAACTTAGATCAGGTTGCTCAGGGCCGTATTAGCTGGAAATTTTGCAGCCTTTCTGGTCCCCTTTTTGAATATTTGACCACCATCATGGTGATTTTCACTGAATCACAGAATCACAGAATCATTAAGGTTGGAAAAGACCTGTAAGATCATCAAGCCCAACCATCATTGTTCCCCCCTTATACTGGGTAGGCTTTTCCTGTGTTGCTTGTTGTGCTTCACTGTGCACGTCTGAGAAGAGACTTGATCCATCTTCTTTATACCTTCCAATTAAGTTGTTGAAGGCAGCAGTGAGAACCCCATTTAGCCTTTTCTTTTTAAGGCTGAACAAACCTGATTCTTTCAGTCTGTCCTTGTAGGGAAACGTGCTTTAGAGATCTTTAGGAAATAGTAAGTCAGACTTTAGACTCTCCAAGGTGCTTCAGAGGAAACCTGCAGTTTTATTGAAGGTTTCTGATTCACTCAATACCTCTGTTTTCCCGGAATTAACATCAGTGACACTGATTTATAAATTTTTTTAAAAATTTATTAAATGTTATAATTTAAATTATTAAATCAGATGCCCTTCCCTATCTTTTAGGTTCGGGGTTTTTTGGACAAGTGTTTTAAAAGAAAGACTGTTTTATTCTGCATAGAGTGGCGGATACAGTATGCTAGGAAGATTAACATTTCTCCTGTTGATGCTGTTCAGAAGACTTTGATCGAGAAAGAAATCCCATTCGGTTTCTGTTGTATTTTTTATTTCCAACAGAAGACTTGAGACACTGGTAATCTGAGGAGATGAGACTGCTCAGGCACGTTAGGTCTTTGCCAGCTGTTTCTTGTGCAGCTGCTGTCAGGGCTGGGCTCTGCTCTGACTCAAGCCACGGTAAAAGATAGTTCAAGTTTTGCTCTTGTTTTCTAGCTTCACAAATGTTAAAAGGCTTGACCTCGTGTGACACAGCAGAAATAGCTGAATCATTACTATGATTCACTTTCAGATATTGCATTTTTTCCTCCTGAACACATTTGATAAGCCATTCTCTCCGGATATGGTCACATTGGCTTGAATCCCTCTGGCTAAGAGCTTAAGATTTTTACCTGCTTCCTGGACTTTTGTACACACAAACATTTATTCTCTTGGTTCTCTGTTCCCCACCGCTCCCCCCCCCGCCCCCCAGATTGGCCATTGTTTACCGGATCTTATTTTTCTTGGGAGCCATATATACTGCTGTAGTAGGATGACGGATCGACACCTCATCTTCAGCTTAACTCAGATTTTTGCCACTACTTTTTGCTATTGTTCAGTGAAATAAATATTGTGAATGCTAGTTCTGTTTGAGCTGGGCACAAGGTAACTACAAAAACAGTCACTGTCCGTGATGCTTTGGGTTTTTCAGCCTTTTATATGGAAAGATGTATTTATCTATATGTACAGAAAGGTAGCATTTTACTTAAATAAATGAATAATCATCTATTCTATACTATTCACGATGGTCTTCTAAGACAGAGGAAAAGATCTGCTACACAGAATAAAAAATGATAGAGCTGAGCAATGCATTGGTAGAAATAACACATAACAATCTTGTATTTTCCTAAACTGAAACATGTGTTGCCCACAGTACTTAAGGGACTTAGGAGCACAAGACACATTGAGCGTCTCACAGTCCATTTAATCAAGTTAATTCCAGACCTAACTCAATGACTAAAGGCAGTTGTGATAGAGAGAAGTTTCCTACGTGTTAAAAGTACTTGAAAAAATTGGGGTGGCTCCAGTGCTGGGTAGAGCTGCGACTTTTGTTTTTCAATCTTTGCTTGCTGCAGGAGTTAGCTCTGCAAGTATTTTTAGGCACAAACTGAGGCTCAGTGTGGACTTGTGTGATAGAGTGCTTTAATGAGTTAAGGTACATTTCAGATATACAGCTGAGGCGCTCTGCTGTCGCGGCGGTCACTCATTTCTGGCCGTACATGTTGGCTTTGGCACTCGTTGGTCCCTTGCTGGGGTAATTTGGCTTGCTGAGCTACAAGAAAAGTCACTCCCCCCACCAAAGTGTATAACTTTCTGCAAGATTAATGACTTGAGTTACCTCAGAAAAATGCCTGACAAGCACGAAAGCTGGTGCAAGGGGTGAAGCTGGAAGAGGTGTCTGGTGTGGGGGCAAGGAACCATACGGAAAGGCAGGATGGAGGAGCGGCTCCGCTCCTTGGGGTAGCAGCGAGCTGTTAGGTTGGCTTGCACTCAAACTTTGGCCAAGCAGGATTTGCCTCTCATTTTCTGTTTTTCAGGTTTCTGCCTTGAATAGGCCAAAAAATTGATATGTGAATGAAGTTTGCAGTTTCATACAGGCACAAATGATGGAGTTTTATTAGTTGTTTTGTAGGGATATTCATATAACTTTCTTTTCCTTACAAAACCTCTGAAGACACCTCACCCCTCCCCTGTAACCAGACCTACAGGCAAGACTCTTGCAGTGCGTTACTGATTTATTACATATGGTCTTTCTGTAGCAAACATCAGTATTAATATTTGAATAGTGATCCATCATATCTCTCCAACAAATAAAGCACAAATGAGCTCATTCTGATCTCGCTTACCCTGGGATAAAGCAGAAGTAATTTCACTGGATGCAACCATTACACCAGTGTAAAATTGCTGGAGTTAGATGAAAACTGGGAATGGCAGAGAGTAACTGTATAATAAAAACACACCAGGTCATCCTTTGAACTGTGGAATATTAAAAGGGTCTATTGTTGACACGAAAGTTTTAGATAATGAGTGTGCAGGCTTGGTGGCTCTCCCTGCCCCCGTCAGCGTGACACATATTTGAGAGGGTCTTGCTCAGTCTGTGCGCGGGATTAGAGAACAGCTGTCATCAAGGAGCATTTCGCAGTGTAAAGGGTTCCTGGGTGCGATGGTGCGCACGCGAGGCAGCCGTGGGGATTAAACTGGCTGGTAACAAGCGTTTGTATTTACCAGTCTGGTTAACTTCAGACCAGCCTTCTAAACATTTCCATGGAAACAAAGGAAGTTTTGGTTCACTGTAAGTGGCTTAATTTACTTTCTAACTGCATTACAAATAGAATGCTAAACAGAGAGAAAACTAACTCTGAAACATATTTTTGATAATATGATTTCAATCAGTCATGGCATTCAGTGATTGCTTTTCCATACCTCCTGCCTGCAGTTGTGGGTGAAGCTTTCGTTGAGCAGTTGCTCCTTGAATCTGCAACAGCATGAACAAAGTAAGTCAGGAAAAGAACTGTGGAATAGTTGAGGGTCTTAAATCTTTATTTTTGGTAGAAAACAATTCAATGTCTTTGTGAACTTTGCTGGTTTTTTACAAGGCATGAAACTGGAGACATTTGAACGTGCTTACATCTTGGAAACTTCTTATCTATCTACTACTTTACTGAAATGTCGTGTGTGAACTTTGATATGACAGAGTAGTCACTTGTCCACTCAAAGAGATAAAAGACATATTGATGTACTACTCTTAGAGAAAAGAACTAAAAATGTGTTTTCATTTTGCGTTGGCATCTTTCAAGTCACATTATAGAAAACTAGTTGTAAGTAGCTTTTTTCCTGGATTTCTAGGAAGACATTCCCACTTTCATACAAGTAGGGATGCTTGTTGTAAAGCAGCACAGGGAGGGGAACTGTAAGCTGACTCACGCGGGTGAGGTTCTTGCTCAGCGTGCCTGTCTGTCTCTCAGGATGCAGGCACCCAAAGGCGAATTGTTCGTGTGACTCAGGAGGTGTTTTCCAGTAGTAGTGATTCTTACTTCTGTAATGCTGATAATTGCTAAACGTATGAACAAAACCAGCTTTAATTATGCATGAATGCCGATCAGTCTGGAAATCGATTTGGCTGAGTCACACTCAAAATTTAGCATTATTCTCTGAATTTCAATAACTCTGAGTTTTTATCTTAGGTTATATTCTAAGAGCAATCAGAGGCAGCAGGGAAAATGGTCTTGATGTTTATCTGGGCGTTGGAAATGAGTACAGCCTCGCATCTATAACATCAGGGAGGAGATTTTCCTTTCCCCTGTGGTATGGAGCTCACAGTGCCGTCCGTATTAATGCTCAAGTCCTCACAGTGCACTTGTGCAGCTGCAAAGTGGTAAGGTCACCGTTTTACACATAGAGTCATAGAATCATAGAATCATTTAGGTTGGAAAAGACCTTTAAGATCATCAAGCCCAACCGTAAACCTAACCCTGCTAAGTCCACCACTAAACCATAGCCCTGAGTGCCCACACATATGGGAAGCAGAGAGAAAGAAATACTCCATGGTTTGTTCAATGTCACAAAGGCTTTTTGCAGTTGAGGGAGTTAAGTTCATGTTACCTCAAAGCTTGAGCTCAGACTTAATTTTTCACACTTTTTCCGTTGCTCATCACTTTTGTCCATGACGGATGAGCTCCGTCTATCCAGTCTACCTAGAGAAGCAACAAAGTGCCATCTACTAAACTCCGGGGCATTCTGATAAGAAACCATAACTAAGAATTTCTGTTTCTATAGAAAATGCAGTCAACCTTAGCTATTAAAACATGTTGTAACAGGTGGCTGGGCGTCCGGCTCCCTTCCATACCTCCCTGGACAGGAATGCGTGCAGCTGACTGCAAGCAGCTGTGTGTGCATTTGGAGAACTCTGACATGCCTGAAGCTCTGCAAGTGGCTTAAATCAACAGCAGAAGCAGGCAGAGAAATGCAAAGACAATGTGAATTGTACTCTCCTAGGTAACTATAGTATTTGGAAGAAAACCATGTGAATACATTGGCAGTGCGGTGGTATGATTTCAAGGCAGAAAACCTGTCCAACTGGACTCTGATCCTGCTGATGTATGCTTAAAAGTGAGCATGGGGTATAACGCTTTAAAATGCTTTTGTGTAAACTCTCCTCCTGACTCTGTTGGAGTCAGACAAAATAGCAAAAGGACCTTAAATTTCATATGGAAAAAAAGGTAGGGTGCTTGTCCTTGTGAATGCAAACAGGAATGCGATGTAGAAAAGAGCTCAGAAACCAGCAATCTGTAGTGTGCAATGACACTGCGAGTATTCCCAGATGGGACCATTCACGTGTTTAAAATACACAAGCTTACAGGCTGAGACCCATATTTTTTGACTAACACCCCCTGCTTCCCTTTTCACCACAATATATAAATTCTCATTTTTAACATGTGTTGCGATAGTGACTTGTTTCTTTGTTAAAGCTTCTTTATGTCCTTACAAACTGAGGTCCTAAGCCCTCCCTGATAATTATGCGGGTTTGGGCTGGGGACAGAATGAAAATGATTTTCTGTGTACTGCAGTCATTTGAGTGGTGCTGCTGAGGTAAAGGAGAGAGGTTGTAAGCTTTCACTATTAAATTGTGTCAGGAGCAAAGCAAGCTAAGGAAATACTCTGAGTGGAACAACAGGACACTGAAAAATTATAATGGTCCTCAAATGGTTTGGAAATAGAGAGAACAACTGGGGGAAGGTGAATCCTCCAGCGTGACCCTCTAAGCATCTGTAGTCTTCAGAGGACTTTGTGGGGTCCAATGCCACCAGAAGCTGGATGGGGAGACCTGAGTGACCGTGAGGTCTGCTTCTTCCCCTTGTCCTCTCATGGCTGTGGGCAGCGCACCATGGGGCACCATCCACCAGCTCCTCGGAGACCTTCGAGGAACAGGAGGTGCTTTATCCAGCGTCTGCACTCCGGCCTCCCACCAGTCCATTTTTGAGCCTGTAATCTGAACTCTTCCTTTTTTTTTCCCCGGTTGTTTCCACCAGTAT
Organism: Gavia stellata; assembly: GCF_030936135.1. NCBI lineage: Eukaryota > Metazoa > Chordata > Aves > Gaviiformes > Gaviidae > Gavia > Gavia stellata. The sequence goes on from NC_082594.1 coordinate 7,283,106, forward strand.
TAACTATTCTTTCTCCTCATGGTTTCATTTCTATTTAGCCTTCCTAGAAGGGCTTGGAGGTTTTCTTCTGTGAGAAAAATGTCCGCCAGATTTGCTAGGTGTTTGTAACCTGCTGGTTAGTCCTCTTTGTTGATCAAATCGTTAGATTATCCGCAAATAGATAGGAGACTGAAACATCTCTCTTTCATAAATTGGTGTCTGGGATTTTGTCTACTACTGGAATTAATTTCTGATCACAATTATTGTTCCACTTAAAAATAATTAGCTTTATCTTCTACTTAGAAAATATAAATCAGGCAGTTCTCTTTGACCAGATACTCTCAGGAGCACAGGGAAACTAAATGCACTGGCATTGAGAAGATTTCCTATTTATTAGCTTAAAAACTGCTTCTGTAATCTGCCTAGGAATGTCTGGGGAAAAAAAACAATTTATGCTTCTAGAAAACCATATATTTCATTTTCTAACAAAATGCATCATTTAATTCTAACTGATCTTAAGCATGAATTTCACAAGCAGGATCCCAGCGCTCTATTTCCCTTTTTTTTTTTTCATTTAAAAGGGCTTTTTGTTGTAGGCCCCTATTTGCTGTCATCAAGTGGAAACACAGATATTCCAATTCCCTGCTCCCAGTATCAAACATACTCAATTGTACAGGGCCCTGAATAGGTACAAAGTAAGCCGTTACAAAAGCTGAAAGTCATATTCAGGTTCTTCAAAGACTTCTTTCAAATTTGTTTAAATGTTTTGAGAGCTTCTGTAATACAAGAGTAACCTCTGGCAAAATATATTAACCTTTGATTTACATTCCTCATTTGATTTGCATTCCTCTTCTAAGTTATCAGTTTCTAATTTAGTTTTTCAATTTGAACCTCTGAAATAGAGATATAGGGCCAGACTCCTAGCTGGTGCAAACCGACTTGTGCTAGTTCCCAACATCTGAGAACCTGGCTTCTTACATCTTCTGTAGATTTTCCCAAATGAGATGTTATTGTTGTCATTCTAGAACTTTATTTTCAGTTGTATTAGTAACATCTGGCATTAACTTCATCTTGCTGTGACAGGCAATTGCTAGTTCCGAATGCAGCTGTGAGCAAGCACAATATTGTTCACTTCAGCTGAGCTACGTTTGCTTTTAGCATGGCAAACTGTCAGTGCAGAGTCCAAAAATGATTTAGATTTAATGTTAATGAAGTGATGCTCTGTATTGCTTCACAGCTGTGGTCTTTTCAGACGGTATTAGGAAGCTCCTACCTTCCCCACTTGTGTTTGCAAATCTATAAAGCAAAACAGCCCATCCTTCCTTCCTTTGAAAAAAATGGACTAATGCCAAGAAACAAGGAATCGTGTTTCTGACAAATATGCCAGATCTTCTCACTGGAGGTCTGTCTGCATTAACCATTATTCTAATGGTCTCTGCTGGCGGGAATGGATCAATGTCCCTTTAAAAGGCATGACTATACTCAGAAAAATTGTCCTAGGGAAAAAAATCAGCCAGCAACCCTTCTTCTTCATTGTTCCAATTTTTGTATGTTGAGTCATATCTGCCGATTTTAATGCCTGCATCTTTTTGTCTTAGTAGTTCTGCTGAGCTGGAAACACTTTCAGAGGGGGAACTGAGTTCTAGTCTTTTCCATGTGCCGTTAGTAGAATATTTTACTAAGTGTCAGGCCAAGCATCATGCCTGGCAATAGACCTCGGTGGCATCACTGACCTTGTTACTCTAAAAGCTTTTACACCTGGTCAGAGGGGTTGTTATGGAAGGGATGCAGCCTCATTCGGACTGTGTACTGAGTTTCAGGGCTGACTTTAAAACCAGTGGTACAGAGTTGTGAAAAGCAAAACGAAGGAGGACAAAGATGAAGGAGCTGAAGAAACGCGTGACGCGATCCCACAGCAGGCGCTGACTGCTACCCATGAAGTTTTGCAGAAGCTTATTGGATGAGACTGAAATGGAGTGAAAAAGGGAATAAAATGAGCAAGGAGAAAATGATCATGTTTTAGGAGAGAAATGAAATCTCAGGAACAGGGAACATGTACCTAATTTTGTAATATTATGTCCAATATAGCACTTGGGGTTTCTTAAACTGAGACTTCGGAGAAAAGTGATGTTGTAGTGCAGCTGAAAGCTACAGAACAAGAGCAGATGCTCTGGGTGAAACACCACCACTGGAGCTGCATTATTTACCAAGGATTCAGGTTTCTCTGACCTGAAGTGGAGTCTGCATCCACTGTTCTGTGGTGGGTTTATCCTTAGCAATGTGGGCTAATCCTGGAGCAATGGAGCCAGGGTGACTTTTGCAGGGAGAGAAGAATGGGGCCCACACAGCCACTCTACAAGAGGTTCAGGACTGGAGGTTTTCAACCTAAAACTTATTTTCCCTTTTGCAGTTAGGAGAAGGAAGCTGTGTGTCTCCTTCAAGCTGCAGGCCTGGTTTTGTTCAACAGTGGGTTTAAATTAACCTCATTTTAAGTGGGAGCTTGATGGCTTTTTTAGTGCAGAGATTCGTCAGCTTAGTTAAGATGGCTTCTTCTGTTCAACTGCTGCTAATTAGCATCCATCATTAACTGGTCCAGAGCTTGCAGCTCTATGCGTTTAAATTATTCTTAATGGGAAGTACACCCATTGAGACGTTGGGTTAAATGGCAGTTTAATGAGGGTGTGTTGCTTATTTCACTGTAACTGAAACTCTCTTCATCTGTTGAGAGAGGTAAAGGTTTCTCTCCTTTCTCACTAAATAATTTGCTGAAACTCTGATCCTGAGTATATTCAATTAATAGAAAGTCCATCAACACTAGAGGAATCCATTAAGAAAGTGGAAGTAATATAGAAATAGAAGAATAATCTTACAAATTAAATTAGGTAAAAGCACAAATATTTAGCTATTAAAGCCAATCTTTGGTTTTATTATGAGTTTTCAAAAGCTGGTTTCTTCTAAAAGGTGCCATTTCCACAGCTCTAGAAAACCAAGTCTTTATCTACTGAGGCAATGCAGCACAGAGAAGCAGCACCGCAACTGTGACAGCCTCTCTTTTTGAATGACAACTTGCAGATTGCACCAGGGACCTCCAGAGTTGAAAGCAAGATTTGCTATTGCATGAGCAGAAAATATTGCCAGCTTGCTTTGCCTGACTTCGTAGTGCAGAAGCAGTGAATAATGCAAGCTCTCAACACTCCCCTCTGTGAAGATAAGTCTTGCCCTGGTGGTATGCTCCCCTGGAGAGGAAGGGCAGTGCCGCTGGCTGGCCGCTTTGGCTGCAGTGTTTCTGTAAGGAATCCCAACAAGTGGCAGTGTATACATGGCAGCTCTCCGGTAGCATTTATGCAGCCATAGGACCACAAGCCCAATAATTCTTCTCCATCTGTACGCTTCCTAGGAGTTATATAAGTAGGAAATTGTAAGCGCATGAAGCCAAAACCATGAAAGAATACAGAACAGATGAAGGGAGAGATTTTGTCTTAAAATAAAATTTTCTCTTCTGATTCTGATTTAGACTTTCTTCAGTCCAACTGACATTCCTTACCTGCCTTCAACAAAGTCTGCAGTGGCTCTTAGCAAGCCAAGTCTCTGTATGTGCCTCTGCCCTCACTGACCTTCAGCTGCTCTTGATGCCGTTGACCATACTCTTTTCCCAGGATGTTCTTCCCCTTCAGTGACTCTAACGTCTTTTGAATCACATTTTGTGATCTTGTCACATTTTTTCACATTTTGAATCACATTTGTCACATTTTGTCACTTTTTGTCACATTTTGAATCACATTTTGTCATCTTCTGACCTTCCTCCAGCTTTCTGTGAGGATGCCACAAAGACCTGCCCTTGATCTTCCTTTACTCCTTTTCTCCTCGTTTCTTGGCCCTGTTGTCCACAAATACATATTTATCTTATGTCTGTGTTGATGGGTCACAAACTTGCCTGCCTACTCCAGGCCATTTTTATTCTGTCCAAACAGTGGTCTGGGGCTGCTTTTCTGACAGGTCTGACTGACACCTAGATACTAATTCAAGCCACCACCAACACATGACTTTTGTTAATATTTTCCATTGCTGTCTCTTTTGGTCCCTTTTTTTTTAGGGCAAAGTCATGAAAGTGAGCTTTCCTGTATCCAGTTTGGTTGGATCTTGCAAATCCTTCTGCATACCTTCTTTAAAGGATGTGGTCTTTTTGTAACTGTAACATCGCTAAAAGTCTTATCCAGGCTCTTATCACCTGACATCTCACTTACTGCAAGATTGTTTTCTCCAGCTTTCTCCTGATTAAATTAATTCAAAATTCACATGCAGAGGCATTTTCCTACACCAGTACCTTGACAATACCACCTTCTTCCTGCATTCTTCTATTAGTTCCTCTATCTCTCTTTATACAACATAATCTTGTTTTCATTTTGAACAACCTTCTTGTCTCATCCCCACATGGCTTGTCATCTCTTGTTCGTTTTTAAATGTCAGCTTCCATCTTTGATGGGCTGATGATGCCAGCTCCCTTCCTCTTGTTTTTACATCTTCAAATCATCACCTTTCCCATGCTTACCCTCACGTTTGGAAGGAGCTCTCTGAAACAGCAACAAAGCAACTTTCAAGTCATTTTAGAAGTCTTTTTTCCTGTGATGCCTTACAGAAGCCTTGACAAGTTGATGGTGTGCCAAGGCAGATCCTTTTCATGCTGACTGATATTTCTTGTATTCCCTGGCTGTCTGGGAGCCTCAGATGTTTTCTGTTTCAAACAGGGATCTTCTTTTTGAGTCACCTATCTCAACAAGGCCCTGGTCCATGATCTGAGGGACACTGAAATCAACTTTGATTCACTCTAGGCACAGACGAGGAACCATCTCAATCCTGTGCCACTCTTGTCTTTCTCCTTTCTTCCTCTGCCCCAACCCACACTACAACTCTGTTCATCTCTGCTTCATAATATTGGTGATATAACCAAGACGAAGCCATGTCTCCTAGAAACTAGCAAGTTGGGCATCACCTAATGGTAAATAATATCATTTGTTTGGTTACTGTTTGCCATGGTTTCTGTTGGACCTCAGCCAGGTAGAAGTAAAAAATGGGTTTGTACAGCAGTGAAGAAGTCTTCGTGGCTTAACTGGTTACAGCAAATGACCTCTGAGGGACTGGTTCCTGCAGAGGTGGTTTTCACAAGTGCTTCATTGACTTGCCCTCCAGATGTGGGAGAACAGCACCTGAGCACTGGGAACATTCTGTGCAGCTTGAAAAATAAGATTCATAAAGGGATTCTGGTCCTGCAATAAACCTTTCAAGGTAATGCCACACCTCACGCTTATGCTCTTCTGCTTGCTCGGGACAACTACAGACTTTCTGAAAAGGAACTTATTTTATATTCTTCATAGAATCTTCATAGAATCTTATTTTATATTCTTCATGGAAGAATATAATCTTTATATTCTTCGTAATCTTTATATTCTTGGTAGAAGAATATAATCAAGGTAAAAACCTTGCATTTTGTCTTAGGTACAATTAAAATATTTTTTTCCCTTAGATGATTGTAGCCAGTGATGAATCTGTCCATGGGAATCTTGCAGCAGACCCCCATTTCATGGCGGTTGCCCTCAGCTCCACAGTATAGTCAGATCATTCAACCAACCACATGCTGTTGGGTGCCGTAGCTGAGGGTGTCTCACAAAGGTGCTGATCCTAGAAAGTCTGAGGTTGAATGTCCATATGTCATATTTCTAAACAAAGCAGACTGTCAGAGGGAGTTGGTTTTATAGGGGGTGTGAAAGAAGGAGGGAGGCCTTCATTAGGTTGGTTGAGCAAAGGAACTAGAGGGAAAAATCTCTGGAACTGATACAGGAATAGGGCAGATGAATTCTGACTGACGTCGGTGGGGAAGAGTCTAAATTTCGAAAGTAAAGGAAAATGCTATTAGAACTGAACTCTCAGTCCTCTTGCATTTTAAAGTTAAGTCATCACTTTTTTTTTATCTCCAGAGAGACAAAGCCATTTGGGTTTTATTGACCAGTGTGTCTTGATCTGCCTGATGACATTTGCCAAGATTAATGTGTTCATTTCTTGACAATGCATATGCTTCATGATGCATTGCAATTAACCACTGCTACTTGGTATAACAAGGAGGGACTCTTTTTATCTCCAGCTGCATGACTTCTATCTGCATTTCAAATGGCAAGTAAACAGACAAGTCCCCTATCCACTTCTCTCATCTACCTTTTTGAAGTGAAAAAAAATTGAAATTCGTGCTTAGGTTCCCAGTAAGTTGCAGCATATTTTGGAGAGCAAATTGGACTGGAAATATAAACACTGGAAAAACACTAACCAAAACCCACAATGTATAAAAAACAGAACACACAAGTATCTCTCATTATTATAAATACTTGACTTCATAGCTTTTATTTATTTGTGTTGATAGAAATGTCAAATTAATATTTATGAGCTCTCTTTAGTGCATTTGCTAGGGGTTTTTGTTTGTTTTCGGTATAAATTGTCAGGCTAACACTGTTATTCAGGATTGTCAAAGTATGTTTTTTAAACTCAATGGGAGTTTCGCATTTTGACCCAATTCTGCAGGGAGGTGCCACTGTGCTTAACTTAAAATTGTGAGTGACCCATTTGTCTTTAACACGACTCTTCCCATGCATAAAGTTAAACTTGTGTGCAATCGCCTGAAGCCGCAGACGTTTTGTCATAACTTTACAAACGTCTCAGGAACAGGCTCCGTTAGAAATTTGCTACTGTTTTAATTAAACTCAGCAGCTGAACATAAAGCATTAATACAGATTCAAATTTACCTAACCATTGTTTAAATAAGTTTGGCACAATTTTGTAATTTTTGGATATCACACAACAAAAGTTGAATTTTGATTTTATCAATGCTTGGTTCCTCCAATGGGATTGCCAGCAGAAGCAGCGACCAGAAACAGAAGTGTCCTTGGCATATATATCTGTTTTCTCATAGTGTTTTGGGTGCAGATTCCTCCCCCCATGTTATGGAGACCTCCAATAGCTAAGAGGTGATGATGACTAGTTATCCCCATTATTAAACTGGAATAGACATGAAACGGTGATCAAAAAATGAAATATACTTGCGTATATGTTGAGAGAGAATCCAAATTTCCAATCCATTTAGTTTTTTATTGGAGAAGTAAAGACAGAGTTTAAGAAATGCTTTGAGCTTCAACTTGTTAGTTTGTTTTCTTGCTTTCTTCTTTGTTTCCTCCCGTGTATTCCCTACTCCCCTCGCTAATTTTATTTGCTTCTGGTCTTTATAAGCTCCCTTGCTGACAGCTCATTTTCCCTTCTCCGGGGAGTATTTCAGCTGAACCTTGGTATTCTGAATGTGTGTAATGTATCTGAATAATATAATCTATGTCACAATAAAAACAAAATAAATGTCACAACTGGTCTATCTTTAATAGGCAGGGACATGGCATCGTTGTAGGAGGTACAATGAAGACTTCTGCTCCATGCACATTTGTAATGAGAAAGGTTGACAGGATGTGAGAATTCCTAAAGAATGGGATGGTAAACAACACAAAGGTTTTTATAAAGCCTTTTTACATAAATCAGTTGGTGAAGCCTATTTTAATACTGTTCAGGACTGGCCATTTTATTGCAAAAAAGAGATATCGGAGCTCAAGGAGTATGATAGAGCAGAATGAGGTGAAACACTGATGTGAGGAGGGATTGAAGGAATTGAGATTTTTAGTTTAGGAAGGAGACAAATAAGAGAGAAATGGATAAAAGGATCCAAAACCACAGGAAAGAAGTTGGATTCTTTTTTCCTTTTGTCATGAAAAAGGCTATTTTACATAATTAAGAAGTGAAAATTGTGAAACTATGGAAGCAATTTTTTTCTACTGGCAAGTGGCCACGGGAAGGAATCCAAGCCAAATAAAGTAAACAAAAAAAGACATTGCATATTTTATGTGTGCATCAAAAATATCCAGACTTATTATTGAGGGAAAGGATCTGAAATGTCATGCCTCTTGGCTTGAGCCTGCCACCAGCAGGGACAAGGATGGGTACAGACTATGCCCCATCTGCCCACCAACAAGTTCTTATGCTTCTCCCTAACGAGCCTCTGACTGGTCACGGTCCGATCCTGCAGGGTCGGGACTGGACTAGCAGCTTGGTGGTCTGATACTGTATTGTAGTCCCTCTGAATGATTAAACAAGAAATCCTTAATGTGATGTGAAGCTGCTTTAACTGAGTGCTGAAATTTATTTTCCTGTGGTATAAATTAATAAAGCAGACTTGAAGTGTATGTAAATTATTTATTATTTTTGGCTGGGTGTCAGGATAGCCCTCTTCTGAAGATAAACAGAAACAAACAATGATCTTAAACTTTTAGTGTGATGAATTCACTTACTACTCTATTTAACCAAATATTAAACTCAGAAAAAATACTCTAAAATAAACAAAGAACTTATTTGTTCTATATTTTCTGTCTCTGAGAAGTGGGATGTGAAGACAAGAACTTAACCAAGAACTCCTGAACTTCAGTTCCACCTCTGCATTTTTTAGGATTCTTTTTCTGAGCAAATTACTTAGTCTTTGGGCCTGTCTCCACATGGCTTGTACTTCTCAGGCCTGGAATCGAAGACACAGCTTTTTAATTTAGGCATGCCAGGTGGAAATCTAAATTTAAATCCACGGGTGCTTTTTTATAAGCATCCTTTAAACAATTTTGATAGCTTTTTCCACAAAACTATTAGATTGAGGATGATCTCGATTCAAAGTAATGGGCTGAAATTTTTGCAAAGCGTTTAAACTCAGAACAATCAGATTGTGACCCATTATTTATCATTAGCATATCTGGTATGCCAGGTCCACAATTTTATATGTAAAGTCTTTTACATGCTTATGTGCATGTGTAGAGATTTCATTTTTGTCTTTTCTAATAGTGTTATTTCTATATAGTGGGACTAGTCATTCCAAATCAGAACATGAATATTGCTGGCATGGACAAACTTCTGAATATCTACATAGATCTGCAACTTCTTGATTTCTCATCATGGGCTTTATTGTCAGATTGTTTTCCTTTTTTTTCAAGTTTCATATCAATCTAATATTAGTGAATAAAATACTACCTAGAGCATGAAGTTCTTTCAATATTATTAAAGGGATTGTGGTTATAAATTATCAAATAAGGTGTCAATATCTGGTATTGTTTTTGGAAAGTCTCATCTGGTACTGTAGCACTGGCAGACAAAAGCACCTGCGATAGGAAAGTATTCTTGACCATGTGTAATGCATACGTCAGACTCAGGTGTTTGTTCCACTTATTGACATTTGTGTCTGAGCACTGCAGGGACATTTCACAGAATCACACAGAATCACAGAATCATTAAGGTTGGAAAAGACCTGTAAGATCATCAAGTCCAACCATCAACCCAACACCACCATGTCCATTAAACCATGTCCCGCAATGCCTCGTCCACACGTTCCTTGAACACCTCCAGTGATGGTGACTCCACCACCTCCCTGGGCAGCCTCTTCCAGTGCTTCACCGCTCTCTCAGTAAAGACATTTTTCTAGAACACTTGTGACAGGACAATTGAGTTTCATCATTCTTATCTTATATCCTGTTGACAGCTCCCAATGCCATTAAAGACATCATAGAATTGATTTTCTACCTTTATATGCTCCTGTCCTACAGCATGAGCTCTCATAATGAGCCTGAGCATTTGCCGTGTTTTCAGACCTTGAATCGATATGCTCTTTCCCTGAAACAATTACAAACCTTATCTTTCCAAGATTTTCCTTTATCCTTATGTCAAACTCATATAAACCTCCAACTAGAATCACATTAGGCTATCAGATTAAGCTGCCCAGCCATAGTCAACTAATCGGTAAAAACTCACTGCGGGCATTGGATGAAAATGCCTCTCCAACAATGCCATGATTGCAATTTGCTTCTTTTAAGTACATTCTGGCTTCTGTTTCTTGAAGACATGCAAGGTCTTTCCAAAGGTGACAGATAAAGCTTAGAACTGGTTTTGGTCTGTTCTGGTTCAGCCCTCCAAACTGGTTTTGCAAATTCCTTCTATTTGCAGTCTGCAGATTCCTTCGACGAGATTTTTCTAATCTTGTCCACTTTGTCCTCTTTTCATTCCAAAACCTGCACTTCAGTTTGTTTGTGGTCTGAAATCTTGGAAGTGTTCTCTCTTTTTTCTGAAGATTGGATAAGGAATTCCTCACATTCTTTTTTGTTTGGTTGGTTTTTTCCCCCTCAGATTTGGGGCTCCTATTCCCAATACAATCTGATCTCCAGAATTAGGAATTTCACAAGCCCTCTGAAATTGCACATTTGCTTCAACAGTACCAAATCTGTTATAAATTATTCAACAATTTCCTCTTTCCTCTGAGTTCTTTTATGAAATGTATGTCTCTCAATGGCTTCATTTGTGTCTAGGAGCTCAATATTCATGTTTGTGCTGCACATTCTGATAAATGATTTTCTCTGCCTCAGACACAGGCTAATGTACAAATCTAGTACGTCTGTGACCAAAGTAATCCAAAGAAAACCTGCCTGTTTTTATCTGTCCTTGCCAAACTCTTGCTTTAACTCTTTCTGTTTCCTCCTGCATTTCTGGAGAGCTCCAGTTGCTCAGGAGGTTTTACTGCTCCTTTTCTTATTCACCACTTGTCTTAGATGGAATCTTCAGTTTCTGTAGCTGTCCCCCCAGTGTCAGACTGTCGGGAGGGGGGGTGTGTGTGATAAATTTTTAAATCTGAGTTAGGCTCTTAAGTGCTGAATCTTAAATAAATAAAGCAAGACAGTTAATAGACGCTAGAGAAAATAGCTTCTGGAAAACAAAAAAGGATTATGTATGGGTTTATTCCATACACTAATCTGTCTGTATCAGAGTGTTTCAGGGATGTAATTTGTAACACTGAGAAACTAAAAGGTCCAATTATCACCACAAAACTATAAAACAAGAAAAAGACTATTTACTCATATTTTTAATTTAAATTTTTATGCATGGTTTTATGCAAATGTGTTCATAGTACCAAGACTGAAGCTCTTATTCTTACAGAGAGAAAACTTTCCAGGTGAGGTCAATAGTAGAGAGCAGACACACTAGGAATTTTCAGGAAGGAAAGTTTTTTCTTGTAGAAAATACTAATTAGACAGGATCCAGATGAGCCAGGTGCTTGCACGGCATCTGGTCGTAACTCTCTGCAGCTCGAGCAGCACCTACCTATGCACTTGTCCCCTTCTTTATCTTCCATTTAACGGTGTGCTGGGCACCAGCGGGTACCCGGCAGGCTTCTGGTTTCCCTGGGTCACTGGTCTGGTTAACAGGCAAGCAGCTCATCTGCTATATGCTTCCTACCGTCCTGCCAAAGAAACATCAGGGGACTTCAGGGAATTGCGCGTCCCACCTACAGGACAGCAGAGAAGGCAAAAACTACATTTGGATCCTTTACATTTTGATTTTCTCCTACTCCCAGCATTATTCTGGCAGTCAGATTTTTGATGCCATTTGTGGTGAGAAAACATTGTATGTGATGATGGATTTCCATTTTCCAGACAGCTAAGTCTGTGATTGGCTCTTGGAGGCTATATTTGTGGTCTGTCTTTGGGAAAATATTTTGGAAACATCTGTAAAACCTTATTTCAAATGTTTTTTGGCTCATTAAAGATGAATAAATTCGCCAAACTAAACTGCAAAAAACCTCAGCCAACCTTGGACTCATAATTAGGAAATGTGTTTGCAAAAAAGCAAAAAAAGATTTGCCTCTATTAGTTCCCCAAAAGGTTAATGTAATTTTGGGAAGAATAAGAGCTTTTTACAGGTATTTCTTAACAAAACAATATCATGTGAGGTTGAATCATCTTGTCGAATACTTCCATTACATGGCAGAGTGCTATTTGAGTTATGGACAGTCACTGACAGGGCATTTAGAAAAAGCTGCTAAAGAAAAATCTCTTTCTAAACATGAACTGATAGCACCTTTCAGGCCATAGGTTCTAATAAATGAACAGTGCATGTGAAAGATCATGAACTGTTAATAATATCTTGTACATAAGCTTTGCTATTTTTCAGCTGAGCATGTTTCCAATGCTGTCAGTTTATATTTAACAAAGATTTTTGACAGCTTGTCTTTTAGATCACATTATTCTAGAAGCAGCTTATTTATAATGAACATGATCTGAAATATTAAAGGCGTGATAACACCAGGAGTTTTGGAAGTTTTGAATCGAGTCTCAAGTAATGACTAAGGAAGGAAAGGAAATGTTACAGCATGCTGCTTTTTTTTTAAGAAACGCTTTTCCCCAGTTCCAAACAGGTCATTAAAGGGCCACGTTCTTTGCCTGTTCTATGCAGGAACAAGGCACACATGAAATAAATGCAGACCTGCAGGATGAACACCAAGGGGAGAGAAGTGACCACTCATCCCTTCAGTTGACTTTATGTGGGCTTCGTCAGTGTTTGATTTAATACTGTTTTAGCTCCGTTCCAAAGTTTCTTGGTTTTATGTGGCTGCTGCTGTAGCGGTGACACTTCAAGTTCAGTTTGGAAAAGCAGAATCTAGTGTTAATTAAATAATTGCCATTCCCATACTCAGTAACAACCTCTTCCTGTCCAATTTCCTTCAATCCATTGTGAATGCTTAATTTTTTGACTCTGGCTCCTCTATAGATGAGTTCTTCCACGCTGAATATATATAGCAGTAAGAAGACTATTTACTTTTATTTTTAATCAAAGTAGAACAGCTTTGCAGCCCTTTCACAAGTGGCAGGGTTAGCTGCCACCCTTATGCATACAAATGGAGTTCTGTGTGCAGTAGCCTAAGGGCACAATATAAAGATTCTCCGTGGTTTTACCCGGACACCACTGTCTTATCAATACAGATCCCCAACACGATGAGTTTCCTCAGAGTGAAACGAGATTCTGAACAGAGAATAAACCAAGATTTGCTTATCTATTTTTATAAATTTAAGCATCACGAGCTCTTTGCATGAATATAGTTTGAAGGATCTCCCATAATCTTAAATTTATGTCTAAAGCCATAGGTTAGTTTGCTTCAGCTAGTAGAAAACTTCTTAAGGATTTCAACTCATAAAAATGAGTTCAGGCTGATAATCTTGCTCACGTGAACAAATATCTCTTATAACCGAGCCCTAAGATAGTATCGTGTTAATCAAATGAGAAAGTTTCTGTTATTCACGTTATTTATTATGTCCGTCTCCTGTGGTGTAGTTCACAAATCTACCGTGGAAGCGAGGGGCCCAGGTTGTGTTATGATTTGCTTAAACCAAACCCCACCCCCCCTTCTTTTATCAGTTTTAAATTTCTTGCCATTAAGGACCGCAAGCTATTCCCTTCTCTTAGCAGGATAAATCCATCACTTCATTAATCATTCAGCAACCTGAGCTCGGTGGTGGCTGCGGGCAGGCTGCTCTGTGTCAAGCCGTTCTCCCGCTGCCCTTGACTGCAATATAACCCTGCTAATATTTGTAGGGGGTTGAAGCAGTTCTTTATAAGCATTGAAAGTGCCGTTCTTGGTCGTAATAGAGCAATCTCTCCAGTTTGGCCTCTCTGTCAAAATATCTCAGGGCTCTGACCTGTGCGGGCAGGGATAGCTGGTGTAGATGAGATGGTCACAGCCTGCAGGCATGTCCTCCTAGCTCTTGCTCAGAGGTTTGTACCTTCTGTTGAACGTCCATGGGGCAGCAGAACGGGATCTGTTCCTCGTGGGCAAGCGAATGGAGTTGGCAGCCCCTTCAACCTCTCTGTGTAGCTCTTCCCTGGTTCCTAGCAGGAAGGTGTGGGTTTTTCTGCCAGACTTTGCACACATGGTCTTCAGGCTCAGAAACTTGCTTAGCAGCTACTTTGCTTTTCTGTCACGTCAGTCAGGGCTCCTGAGCAGCCATGTGGATTTTGCTGATTGATCAGTCGAGCTTGTTCCTATGACTTAATGACTGGGATTATGTCCTCGGCGTTTGGTTTACCAGCATCAGCTTTCAGCTGCGGCTTTTTTTGGGAAACAAACCGCTGAGGATAGTAGTCCCACATAATGGACTGCTTTCCATAATGTCCATTAGGTGTCCCCACATGCTGGCGGCTCGTGGGTACTTTAATTACATCTTCTCAATTAACAGTGGCGCGCTCTGCATGCGTTCATTGAATGGAGTCCCAGATTTCCATATTGAACACAACACTGTAGCACTTTTACTTTGTGCAAGAAATTCTCATTACTCGGAAGAACTTGTACACTTGCAGACCACTGTTTGTCAGTTGCTGCGTCTGAACCTTAATTAACGTTGCATTTGTAAGGAGATAATATATACAAAATGGTAATTCTGAGCCCATAACCACCTGGCATGTTCTTTCCTACCACTGTGCAGCTACTCTGTTTGCAATGCAGAACAGTAAGAGAAATTATAAGTAAATTAAATATACAGGCATAATGCCATCTTTCAGCTTTGTTGTTTGCAGCCAAAGCCACTGCTGGATCCCTTGTTAGAGCACTAAGTTTTCTCCAGTTGTCTAACTTGTTCTGTCCTGGGTTTGTAAATATGTCTATGGATTATTTGCTGCCTGAATCATTATTCTGCAATTTGACAGAGTCTCACAGGGAGAAGTCAGCTTCTCACAACACCAAGGACAGGTTTTTCTGTGCATGAGTGGGTGGTAATAGGAATAATCTCAGTCTCCTTTCCTCCACTCCTCATTTTTGTGATCACTCAGCCTTTACCATTACAGTGTTGACTAGCACCTGCAGACCTCCTGGCAACACCGCCATCTCCACTCTTCTAGCCTAACTCACCTTTAAAGGCTGGTTTCATGTGGCAGGCCCCGTTTTTATGAGTTATGATAGACCTTCAAGTTAAAACGACAAGCCATCACACCATAAACAGGTGAATTAAATCCAAACTAGGTCCCATGACTAGCGTTTGCCCTCATAGTCTTCCGTGCGTTTACCTGCACAGTACACCTTTGAGACATCCCCTTTCTGAGACACTGCAGCACAAAAAGGATGTAAGCATCTACCCTGGGTTCATTGTGCAAAAAACTGCCTCCACCTTAGCAGGACTCACATATAAGCCCAGTAAGATCTTGTAAAATGCCTGCACACGCAAGGAGGTTTGCACATGCCTAACACAACCTGCAAGAGTAACAGCCCATGGGCAATAGCCTTTTTCATTGCCGGTCGATGGTGGTACATTTAGCCTTTCTTCTCTCGAGACAGTAGGTGAGAGCACTCACCCCGGCAAGAGGAGATGAAATATAAGTAGAGCTTAAGCAGGTTTAGACATTAATTCCTGTCACTGGGGAGAAACTCTTGACTCCCAGGCTATAGGCAGTGTCAGAAGGAGGCAATCTTGTAAGGAACTGCTGGAAACACTTCATCAATCTATCTACTAACAGAGAGTGTCAAAGTCTGGTTAATGAGGGCTTGTGTCTTGCAGGGAACATGTACACCCTGCGCCAGCTCCCAAAGGATACGCTTAGTGTTAGTACAGCAGTCAAGGACAGTAACTCTGTCCTCCATCCCTCCGAACGGTCTTCCAAGGCGTGAAGGGCACTCAACACCGCAGAGGTGACAACTGGACAATGAACTTGACTGCATTGTGCTAAGACTCTCTTAGCAGCAGGGAGTATCTGTATGTTTCTCCATAGGCTTTTGTGTGTATTTTATACCCCCTTCCCAACCCTCTCTCTATACTTCCGGGAACCGTTTGGTGCTTGTCATGGTTTAAGCCCAGCCGGACTAATCACCACACAGCCGCTCACTCACTCCCCTTCCTCAGCTGGACAGGAGAGAGAAAATATGAGGAAAGGCTCGTAGGTCGAGATAAGGACATAGGGAGATCACTGACCAATTACCATCACGGGCAAAACAGACTTGACTTGGGGAAATTAGTTTAATTTATTACCAATCAAAATCAGAGTAGGATAATGAGAAGTAAAACCAAATCTTAAAAAAAACAACACCTTCCCCCCACCCCTCCCTTCTTCCCGGGCTCAACTTCACTCCCGATTTTTCTACCTCTTCCCCCCGAGCGGCGCAGGGGGACGGGGAATGGGGGTTGCGGTCAGTTCATCACGCTTTGTCTCTGCTGCTCCTTCCTCCTCACACTCTTCCCCTGCTCCAGCGTGGGGTCCCTCCCACGGGAGACAGTTCTCCACGAACTTCTCCAGCGTGGGTCCTTCCCATGGGGTGCAGTCCTTCAGGAACAGACTGCTCCAGTGTGGGTCCCCCGCGGGGTCACAAGTCCTGCCAGCAAACCTGCTCCAGCGTGGGCTCCTCTCTCCACGGCTCCACAGGTCCTGCCAGGAGCCTGCTCCAGCGTGGGCTTCCCACAGGGTCACAGCCTCCTTTGGGCATCCGCCTGCTCCAGCGTGGGGTCCTCCATGGGCTGCAGGTGGATATCTGCTCCACCGTGGACCTCCATGGGTGCAGGGGCACAGCCTGCCTCACCATGGTCTTCCCCAGGGGCTGCAGGGGAATCTCTGCTCCGGCGCCTGGAGCACCTCCTCCCCTCCTTCTTCACTGACCTTGGGGTCTGCAGAGTTGTTCTCACATATTCTCCCTCCTCTCTTCTCCGGCTGCAGTTTCCCGGTTTTCCCCCCCCTTCTTAAATATGTTATCCCAGAGGCGCTACCACTGTTCTGATTAGCTCAGCCTTAGCCAGTGGCAGATCCGTCTTGGAGCTGGCTGGCATTGGCTCTATCAGACATAGGAGAAGCTTCTAGCAGCTTCTCACAGAAGCCACCCCTGTAGCCCCCCCTGCTACCAAAGCGCTGCCACACAAACCCAATACAGTGCTGTAGGTATAGAAGATGTACCTTTGCCGGTGTCCACAAAGGAGACAAAAATCTGGTGTTACTTTCAAAATTTGTAACCTACACATAGTGAATTTGAAGCTGCTATCTGGAGACAGGTTTGCAAGTCCTTGTTATTTTTGTCTGCCTTCAGAGAACTTCTCAATAATTTATTTCTGATAATTAGTATTTATTAATTATGTTCTTACATCCAAGATGTAATTTGAAACCTTTCCTCTTAATTTTAAAAAATGAAGTTCATTTCCTGACATGATTTTAAATAATGAATTGAGTTATACTTTCTGACATGATTTATCATTCCAAGGACTGATAGAATATCATTATCTTGTTAGAACAATGCCTGGCTTTTTCTTACAGCAAGCATAGCAAAAGGAATATAATAAGACAGCTTAGCCTATCATGTTTGATTTCATCAAAGCATGATAGAAATGCTAACAAATTGATCTTCACAACCTTATGTGCACTAAATAAGTACTTATAACACATTGAGTGAATTACCAAGGGCTATATAGTGAGTTAGTAGCAGAATCATTGTCAAGGCTCTGTTTCCCTGATATCTGACCGCTTTGGTTTTTCTAGGGATAAACAGTATTTTTTGTATCAATATTTGCATTGTGCTAGAAACAACACTCAAGGAAAGCACATTGTCTCCCAAATTTTATGAGTGTTTTTCATGTTCCACTCCATAATTTAAGATGCTTTTAACAGCAACAAGAATTAGTAGCAGACTTCTGTAGGTGCGCATGTACTGTCTTTCTGTACTGTCCTCAGGCTCCAACTTTGACTTCAGATCATTCATTCAGAAGCTGTCTGCAAAAATTGTTTTGAAATAAACTTGCAAAATTTATGTTGTTCAACCATCTTTACTGAGGTGTTGATGTTTTCAGAAGGCTTATTAACAACCTGAGTTGTTTAAAAGCTAATCCTGTATTACTGGAGAACTATGGAAAGAGACCTACAACACTGAAATTGGTCCTAGATCTTTATCTAGCAACAGAGAAAACAAACCAAGAAAAATATGAAAAATAATGCAAATACAACCATCAGGCCTTTGCGCAAGAACAAGTTCTGACTGCAAGGAAAGAAGTGCCATCAAAATCCCTGGAGTCTGCTCAGGTTTTCAGTATTGCCTTCTCCTGTGAAGGATGCCCAGACTGAGCTGTAGTTCCAGGTTAGGACACCTGCCTTTGGGTGTTGATATATGCACTGTCTCAACTCCCATTGTCATGAACAGAGGTTGAGACAACACAGTTGGTGGAGCAACTGAAGTTGCTGTGTTCCCAGAGACAGCTGGTTCACCCTCTACCCTCCATGTAAATCAGGAGTCTGGTGCCATCATAGATGCCTGCCCAACCTTCATTCACATCTCCAGAAAGGCCCAGATCTCTCTAAATCCTATCTGCCAACCCTGTGGAGACCTTTAACAGCAGCAGACATTTAGGGCACTGGCACTGCCTGTGGGAGCTCAGACACTTGGCTTCCATAGAGACACATAGGTAGCTGTGCTTAGGTTACTGGATCTTAAACTGAATCCACCCCTGAGATGGGATAGGATCAAGAGGCATTTACAAAGCTTGAATGCAGAGCGAGTCCATGTGCGTGATGTGATGTTGGCCCCAGAAATCCGTGGTAAGTTCCCCTTACTCACTGAGTCCTGAGTTGCTCCACGTTCCTGTGGCTTCTCACAAAGGGTTTTAGCACATATGAGTGCAAACCCATCTCTGCTGCTCCAGCCGTCAGCATCCATGACATCCAACCCAGCCTTTGCAGCAGATACGACAAACTTGGTTTATCTCCAGAGCACATCTCAATTCATAGAAAGGCTTGATAGGAATCCCTAAAGTTCTCAACCTATATTTAACTCTCCAGCTGTTCTGATGTCAGGTTGACAATGTTAGCCTTGTCTGTCGCCTCTGAAGCCAGCTTGATTTAGCATTTCTGTGTCTAAGATTGTTGCTCTGAGCTCCTGCTATGCCTTAAGTTAAGATGGAATCTTCCTCTGTCAGCAGCCCACCATTATATGGAGCTGTAGTAATTTTTTTCTTTGTTTTCTGTGATAAGACACTGGGGCATGACATGCTAATCCACGGGCTGTAGGTCACTTCCTTCATTAGCATTTATATAATGCCTTTTAATTAGCATGTCCCTTTCTGCTTCCTTGGGTTTTGCTGTCAGACATTTTTAAAGATGCTACAGTAAAACTTTACGAATGATTTCTCTTGAAAAATGGTATTTTGTTAATAAGCACAGTACTATGCTCGTAACATTAATCTCCCCGTGATAAAGATCAAACTTGGTATAAAAAATGGTGAATTTGGGAACATAATTTTTTGTAAAACATTTCTTCTTGCTATCCTGATGCCTACTGTAAGTCTTAGCGGGGTGAGAAGCCCTCTTTAGGACACATCACAGAATTTCTTCCCTGGAAGAGACAGTGAAAAGAATTTGCAAAATTATTTTGTCCCTGCCCATGGCAGGGGAGTTGGACTAGATGGTCCTTAAAGATCCCTTCCAACCCAAACCATGTTATGGTTCCATGAGTCATGAATAAATACATAAGTTCATACTGAGAGAAAACCTAAATTACTGAAGTTAAAAAGAACTTGTACTGAGTCCATAAACCAATCAATTACATGAGAATGAAGATAATGAGAGCAGTAAAGAGATTCTAGACCTGCAAGGACTTGTGTAAGGGATATAAGACTTTCTTCTTCTGATGGAGACCAGCAAATATCAATGAATTTACATGAAGTTTCTTAGCTGTTACTAAACCCATGAGAACATAAAGTGAAACAAATTCAAGCATGACCAATGAAGTCTTTTGATGTTCATGGAAACCTGCACAAGGTTAGACCAATTAGTGCAATGACTATAAATGTTAAGTGTAGACAACTAAAGTCACAGTCACTGCAGTGAAAGGGTTCATTTAAAGTATAATTTACTACATCAGAGTAGCAATCTTAAGGATTGCATTAGACATGGTGGCAAATATGTTCAAGGGTCATAAGCCACAGTTTATAAAAGTATAACCTGTAATAATTTATATAGAAACATTCATTCAAAGTGTTTAACAAACATTAATTAATTAAGCTGTGTAACACCCCACTGTGAGCCAATGGGTAAGTCAAAGCATTCGTATCTCAATTTTACAGAAGGTTGAGCTGAAGTGCAGAGAGATTGATTTGCCTGAGGTCACACAGCAAGTCAGTGGAAAAACTGCAAATAGAATCCGCAGCCTGAAGTTCTCATTTCCCTGTTTTTACCACTTACATTACACTTCCCACTAGTAAAATGAAGGGGAAGAAAGAGGCGGCTGAAGTGGTGAGACTTGGAATATAGTTAACCCAGTTTTCTACACGTATTCTTGCTTTTTTCTGCAGCTTAGGCACATATCAAAGAGGTAGGTTGGTTTTAAATTATTTGGAACTTTATTCCTTCTCCATCTATCCTTTGCATGCTTTCTTTTAAGGGCAAACATTGAAATACTTGCATCTTCAGAATTAAATATAGCTGGGCAGTAAGAGGCAACCCTCTTGAGTTTCAGGCATGTAACTCTACAGAGTCAACCCCTGTCCCCTGCAGCTCATGTGATGCTCTGTGCTTGCCCACTGCATGGTCCTTCGGTGTGCTCACTGCCCCTGCTTAGCCTGGCTCATGGGCAGGCAGCCAGCTGCACCAGGAGTGTGGGTGGGAGATGAAGGTGGAGACTGCAGCCCCGTAGTCACGTACGTTTGACTTTGCAAAGCACCTCGCCAAAAACGAGGACAGAGTTGCAGCTTAGTGCCTCTCACGTTACCTGACGGGCGTATGATACCACGCACTAGAGAAACTGAGGTTGTGTGCTTTGGTATCAGAATAAAGTTGGTTATTGAGTACAGAGGGTGATGCCCTGCTAAAAAGCAGAGCCTTGGGCTGAGCAGATATGTACTGTTCCACTAAAAGGAGACTGTGAGGTGTTTGCAGTGAAAGGGTAAGAGAGATGCAGAGAGGAAGGTGAGACCTTGAAGTGGAGAGATTAAAGGAAGCAAAGAGTCACTCTGGTACATGAAAGAATTGGGAAGGAAGGTTGTGTTTTAATGCTTTGTCTTAGGTTTATATTTAAAGCAATTTTCAAAAGGGGTTGCGTATGAAGATGCTTCTCGGTAGGGTGAAGAAAAAGGCCAGGAAGCAATTATTACTAATTCCTTATAGATTGCCATAGGGTTTTCCTAAAAATGCTCTTACATTGCCTTGGGAAAGTGTGTCTGATTTGGATTTCTTGCTCTTGGGGTTCCTAATGGACCACTCTCTGAAGCCTTACACAAGAATAAACCAATTTACCATTACTGCATTTCTCAGGTGTGGCTCATCAGCTTTTCCTTAAGGTAAGGGCTGGGTATCTGAGATTCCCACATCACTCAGTGACAGACTCACTGGGGTGGAAGAGGGAAAATGCTGGGAAAGCAAATATGTGACATTTCTTGTGCTTGGAGGTCACATCAGTTCATCATGACATACTATGTGTCCAGCCTGTTCTCAGCACAGGCAG
Organism: Gavia stellata; assembly: GCF_030936135.1. Taxonomy (NCBI): domain Eukaryota; kingdom Metazoa; phylum Chordata; class Aves; order Gaviiformes; family Gaviidae; genus Gavia; species Gavia stellata. Next base: position 7,304,416 of record NC_082594.1, read on the forward strand.
CATTAATTACACAAGTGCCTTTCCTTTGGAAGCAGTTGGAAAAAATGTAATATACCCTGAAGTACAAGCCCTGTGCAGGTATCTGCTTCATGATGACAAGTTCTGCACGGTATGGGGTTTCAAATTAGTTTGGGGAAAGGAGGAATGATGTTGTTTACAATCCATGGTGAATGGGAAGGCAGAAATTCACAGTGTACAGAAGCTGATGCAGACGTTCCCGCGCTGAGTTTGTTACCAGGCTGTGCTATAACAGCAAAAGTTGTAATTTCCCATGTGACTGCAAGTGTCGGAAAGTAAAATATGCAAGTACCTTTCAAAAGATCAGATCCTTGGGATATAAGTGGAGAACGATGTGCAGTAGACAAGCCACCCCCTTCCTGGCCTTCTCCTCTCCTTGGATGGCAGCTAGGGCACTGTGTCAGGTAGGCGGGAAGGATGTCCTCGCCATGGAGTTTTGAGGGCCTTTGCAACATCAGCTATATTTTAAACAGTTTGATGTGAAAGAGCCTCTCAGGTTCCTGCCAAGCTATTGGTACCTCATTCCTGCATTGGAGCCGTGGTGGTCTTCATGCTGGTAATGCATTGCTGCGTGGCTGAACGCTCTTCTGCAAGGACAAACTCATCTCTTTGTTCTGGCAATGGCCATGTCTGATGAGAAGAGACATATATATATATGTGTGTGTATATATATACACACACTCCATGTTCCCCTTCTCTTTTCCTGTTCAGAAAGTGCTGCTTTAGTTCTTTTTAAAAACAAATTGCTTTCACCAGAAAATACTAAGAATTTAGGGAATGCATAGAAGGGATTACAGTCAGTGAGTTGAACCTGTGAACAGCTATGATTAATCCTGAGGTGATTTAGTTGCTCTGTTCCGAACTCCCCCCAGGATTTCTGTGCTTGCCCTAAGGACGCTTCAGCTCTCCCTGGAGAAATTGCGGGCGCCTGTGGTGTGTGAAACCACTGGACAGTGCTATCAACCTGGGCTGGCACCTGGGGGCTGCAGAGCTGGTCAAATGCCATAGCTTGACCCCTTTGCCTTCTGCACAGCCCCAGCTGCTTGTGCTGCCTCGTGTGCTGGAGCAAAACACCTGAGGGAGCAAGGTGGGGAGGCAGATCTTTCTGGTTTTTAGAGTTTCAGCAAAGTGGGTGCTGCCGGGAGGTAGCGGATGGGGTGGCCCCTGGCTGGGCTGCTGAGTACCTGCAGCTACCCCAAAGCCTGCAGGTCCCAAGACGTGCTCTAAAAGCTCTAGATCTTCCATTTGCCCTACCTAGTCCCAGCCTAATTATGTGCAGCTGCAGTGGAAAAGCCTATATAAAACTAATCTGACTTGGAAAGGATTATAGAAAGATGCATCCTTTTCTGGTTCTGATCTCGTATACGGTATTTCCTCTCCATGTTCTGTGGGAAATTGGCTTTGCAGCTGGTTCCTTTCCAAGATTAAAAAAAAAAAAAGTGATGAAAATATATCTTCAGTTTTGATATCGTATTTTACAGTCAAATTTTGACAAATTTTCCTAATTATCCCTATTTAAAAAAATCATATCTTGAGCACTTGAGCAACAAAAAAAATCACAGACTAAACAATGATATAACTGAACAGTTTTCCAGTATTGAACTCTCTGTTGCAGTTGTTTAAGTGCATGTTGGAACCATTCAAAGGAAAGTCTCTTCATAACTTCTGTGACCCACAACGGGGCTGCATGATCCTCCGACAGGATCAGGAATGCACAGTAATAACTGTTAACTGCTGCACAGAAACAAGGGAAAATCTCTCCAGTAATGGCTTTGCATCCAACTCTCCACACGATGAATAAAGCCTCTTCCCGAAGGTATACGTTATTGTTGTCCATAAATAACTTTCACAGTCTCTGGCTGCTACGTGCAGAGCGATACAAAGTGCTGAAAAAAGCTGAAGGTTCGTATTTAAGCTGATAGGAAAAGAACTTGAAACAAACCATCATTTTTCCAAGAAAATGGTCATTTTCTGAAAGGTCTATTCTGAAGCACAGGAAACCTCGCCTTGGCCTCTTAGTGCTTCCTTAGCTGTCACTTTTGAACACTTAGTTAAATTAACAGCATTTTCTGTTTACATAGTTTTCTAATGGAAAAAATCCTGGGAGAGGCTCAGTGAGATGCCTGGCTGTCCGGAGGTGCAAAGCAGCCAGCGTGTGCTCGTGATCCTGCTCTGGCTCCTGCAGATCGGGCATTGCTCGGCAGGCCCTGGCTAGCGTCTTTAAAACCAAACCTCACCGCGGGATTTGGGGTTTCCTGCTCTGCTCTTCTGCAGCTTAAGCTTCAGAAGCAGAATGAGCAGAACTGAGCGCAGCATTCGCAATTTTTATCTCCTGTGCCCACGTTCACCTGTGTTTCTGTGCGTTATTGAACCTGTCTCACAGCATCTTTTCTTGTTCCTTTGAAAACACAATTAGCAGCTATAGATGTTAACCGTAACTTCTTGTCAATAGCGAATGCTCAAATCCAGACTGCAATGCTTATTTATGAATAAGAGGTTAGAATATATAGGCAAAACTGTAGTAATACACAGAATATCATCACCGAACAGGCTTAAATACTGACTTTACTGTCTGACTTACCGCTTTCTAGTTTTCACTTGTTAACATAAACATCGTTCACATAGAGAAGGCTGCAGCAATTATTTTGCTTCTTTGTGCGCAGCAATCTGTGTCGGATATTTTATTCTCCCTGGATTTTGGACAGCTGCCTTTGAGGCAGATATTCCTACCTGAGAAGTTTGGGAGAGCTCTGATTGTATTTTGGGTATATTACAAAAAACAATCATGATGCTATTGTACAGCACATCCAGAAGTACTCAAAAACATGGGGTTTTTTTCCATACGTCTAAATAACTGCTGCAAAGGTCATTAATTGGTAAGAATTTAGTTATTTATTACAGAATGTAAAGTGTTTCAGAGCTTTTTTGATAAAAGGATATCATTTTGCTCAGGTACATACCTGCTTTCTAATGGTTCCTGCCCCAAAGAGTTTACAACCTAGATGCGTAAAGGATCGTAGGATCATTGGATAGTTCAGGTCGGAAGGGACCTCAAAAGGTGATCTGGGCCAAATAGAAGGGATTTGCCTGAGCTCAAGAATCAAGACAGGTTAATAAGAGAATCTGTATATCTTGCTGCCTACTTTGGTACATGTTCTACTGGAGTATGCTGCTTTTAATAGATGTAGGAACATTTATCAACTGTAGGCATTTGGCAGAAGACTGCTTCCCTGGCTTGCACTGCACCATTTCACTGCCTGCATGGTACAGAGAACCTGTTCTCTCCTTCTGCGGTAACTCTTGCTGTTGGACTGGCGTCTATGTTTCTCATGCACCAAAAGCTAATGTTTGAAAACCTTGCCACAGGGCTCCTAAATTTCATTTTGACTTGACATCTTGGTGTTACCCCTGCCAATTGCAAAAAATAAGCCTTGAGCTTTTCCTTTATTGTTGAATCTCACACCATCTTTATTAGTGCAGACCCAAGGCAAAGATGTGTGGAGCCCTGGGGATGAGATACAGCTGAAATAGGAAAGGTATTTTTGACTGCTGCTGCACTGAGGGATGCTAATGGGGGCAGGTTTGAGCTCACCATGACCGTAAAGCTATGTACCAGCTTGATAACTGGAGATCTGCCATCTCTCACAGAGGGTCTGTGCCATAGTCCTGCTTCAGCTGAAAACTCATCCCATTTCAAGTTAAGTTTTTTCTTCTGTTTTTATTTTCTCTCTCTTACAATGGCTATTTTACTCAATATGGAAGCATTTTGCTTGAAAAACCTCACAAAACATAGTTGCGTTTGGTGAAGTATGTTATTTAACCTCTCTTTGGACTGCTTCCATGGGCAGGGCCTTTCATGCCCTTTACTGGCAGGCTGGTACCATCTCTGATCACTTCCCTGCTACTTCTACTGCGTGAATCAGTTTTCCTTCTTCAACAACATCCTGCACAACCCTCCTTACTCCTGCCTAATAATTCAGAGCAGATGGCTGAAGCTGACCCAGCATAATCTGCTCCCCAGGATATAAATGATGCCATTTAGACGTATTCTGTAATGTTCCCTTCGTTAAAAAGAGGACTTGCAGCAAGAGCCTGTAACAATTGACTTTATTTTGATTTGCAGTGTTCTGCCAGACAGTAGCCATTTGTGCTGGGTTACACAATATTAAAAGGTACATATCAGACGCTATCCTACACATAGACAAAAAGACTGCCCCAAATTTCCCGGAAAGGAAACAGCTTGTGTTTGCGTGTTGCCTTAGACCCCCATTCCACCTTGTCCCTGAATGCCCTGGAAAAACAGATGGGAGTTATACGGCAAAGCAAGTCAGGGCACTGGCACAGCATAGGAAAAATGAATTCCATGGCTAAGGGCCTCTAGAAGGAGGAGAAAAAAACCCCAACCTTTTCTTTTTACCCTACAGAACATTAGTTCCAATTCCCAGTTTGGATCTACAGAAATATGATGCACAGAAAACTCACTTCTTGGGTAACGGGGTTCTACGTTGTTAACGATGTTACAGTTAATTGTAAAAATGTACAGCTATCTGCAGAAGCAACAGACAATTACTGCAGATACCAGAATATTGATGCCATTTCTAAATGGTCTCAAGGCATCACCTACATAGAGTGAAGTGGGGTGGTAGCAAGATGTATGCGATAAGGAAACCCTCTCTCACTGCTAAGCACAGGTGAAGGTAACAGCTTTTGGAACAGCCGTCAGCACAGCGTACTCCCTTCCTGGAGGTGAAAGCATGCCGTGGTGGATAGGTGTCTGCAAGCTCAGTGGACTTTGAATAAGGTCCGGTGCATGCAATAGTTCACACTGCTCTGTTACAAGTGGCCACGCGTACCGTCAAGTCACTGGGGAGGCAGCATTTGCTGACACATGCAGTACAACTTCAAGCTAAGTGATGTACAAGATTATCCTTTTAAGCTTAATTGTTTGTGTTCTGTAAAATATAGATGCTATCAGAAAGCCTGGCATCAGCTTGTTTGTCACTGGAATGCACTTTCCTCTTCCTTCCCTCATTTTTGTAAATACAAAAGAGATACAAGGGATTTTTCTCCCCACTCCTGCTCTGGTTTTCTTCATGTCCCCTGTCTTCTGAATCCTAACTGAGTTTGGCCCCCTGCAAATCTATCCTCACTGTATAGCTGTGTTGTAAACCTGTACCAGCTCAAGTTGAGCATCTCTGCATTTTGCACCTTATTACCTTGGAAAACCCATCTTTTGATATTCTCACTTCCTAACTCTTGGCATCAGTTAGGTACATGCAAAGTGCAGCTACAGGTCAGCTGGTGTTAAAGAGATATATTGGGGTAATCCCAGGGGCTCAGTGTACTGGGATGCACGTGCCTTGATGGCTACATTTCTGAATGTGCGTAAAAGTACCGAGATACATTTGGTACCCGCCAGTGCTTCTCTGTGTAGGTGAAAATCATACAGATGCCAAAGCTATCTCATATATTTCATCCAGCCTTGGGGCTACCAGCTGGATTATGCTGATTTACACAGCTGAAGACGGGTCAGTAGTAAAGAGGGCACCAAGATGCATAAATAGGAGCAAATCCTGACCTCTTTTCCCTCCTGACTTTAAATCACACCAGGCAGTATCTTGACTAAAGGAGGAAGCTTGTGGGAGAGAGTGGCTCCTCATTCCTAGCACACCGGGGAATCGTTCCCGATTTGCTCGTGCAGCTGCGTCTACCCTTCCCTGCAAAGCGGACTTCTTAAAACGGAATAACGTTGTCCCCAATCCACTGGTGATTCTGAAGCCACTGTAAGTGGGTTATTGCTCACAAAGGGATGGACGCACCCGGTGTGCTCGTTTGTGAGCTTCCACGGTTCAACCCTGCTTCTCTTGGAGGCCTTGTGCAATTTTCTCAGCCAACACTATATGGTTCTTAATGTTTGTTTTGCTTTGAAGTGAAAGGAAGTATGAAAGTGTGTGTTATTATTATTCTCTTCCTTTAATCTTTGCTCAAAAATTAGTCCTCTCAGACCTTTAATCATCTGCCTTTGTCTGAATTCCCTTCAATTTACTTCTGTCTTTCTGGTGCTCAAGTGCTTACAGATGAATGAGGAATTGTATTGCTTTATCTTATTTTTCCTCATTAGAATGCTGGTGAGAGCCCGTGGTTACAGAAGACAGAAAGTAGTTTAGGCTATTCAACGTTTTTGCCTTTTCATATTATTTAACCCCTTCGCTATGGGAGTTGTAAAGTATTTCTGTAACGAATGGATATTGTGATGCAGCATACGAATTGGAACAGAAATTGCACTGGAATAATGGTCGCAGGGCTGCAGCACCGATCCTCAAAAGTCAGAAAATGGTAGAGTTTAGGCAGCCTGTTCAGCTTTGCCTGATCACACGTTTTTCTTTCTTTGTAGCTGCTGTCTGAAAGAAAGGTTGCTCTTCTATGTGAATATGACATTGTGTCTTCTCATAGTTCTTATTCTTTATGCAAATCATTTTTGTTTGCATTTTCTTAAAAAAAACAATTAGGTAAGAGTGAGCACAACTCTAATCTGAGCCTAAATAATTAATACTTTTTTTTTTAACTGTAGCAAAGAAAACAAGTGGATCCAGCTTTAGTAAGAGAAAGTGCTCCCTGGCATATCTATAAAGGTTAGACTCTGCTCACTCTTGCACAGGTCTGTAAGAAAGGAGAAGGGGGGGTCCTTGGAGTTTGCCTGCAGAGCACAGATACAGTGATTTATGGTATACTTGTCCACGGGCATTTATAAAGTGATACTGATGTGTTCTCTGCCATGCTGATGTAGAGAAAATTTGTTTTCCCACTGCCCCAGTGATGGAATTATCCAAAATAAGAGATCATGGTATCTCTGGGATTACTTCATATTAGAATACATATAATTTCTTGTGTGCAATTTATCTTTATACAGCAAAACTGACAAAACATTTGGGCTAGGCTAAAAGAAGAGCAAGCAAAGTTTATTAAATAAAGTAAGTAATCTCTTAAGAAGTAAATGAACAAATTCAGTTGGACTGAAAATCCAGTGAGATTCACAGACACTTTGAACAAACATGAATTCATTGCTTAGCAAAATGTTTGGAGTGGTACAGAGACCCGAACAGTTCATCTGGAGAGGTGTTTTGTGCTCACGGAGTTCATCAATAGTAATATTGCCATTTCCAGATGAAATCTGAACTTATTTTCATGGAAGGGAGGGAATGCAGTGCCAAGAAATACTCGATATAGATTTTATTTGTGTAAGATTTTAGTCTTTGTGTTGAATTAGCTTCCTGTAAGCCCCCACTAGGAGACAGACTGTATTTTCGTCACTTTATATCACAATTACCATGCTCTCACAACTACTTTTTACGGCTCCAAGCTTGATTCTACAGCTGCTTGATCCCACCACCTCCTTTACACCTCTTTTCCCATCCTCAGTCATATTCAGCTGTTTTCCCCTCCCAGTACGACTGCACCTCTCACATAATGGAGATAAGTTGATAGAGCAGGTTTTACTCCGAGCAAATTACAGGTCCTATTTTCTGCTAACCTTGATTGACTGCAAGTTGCTGGCTGCCCTTGTTCCATAGAAATGGCAATTTTAGCTTACGGAATAACAAAGCAACCAACTAAGTGAATCCTCTGTGCTTTCTTCTGTAACCGCGTAAGTACATCGAAATGCTCTTCTCTGCACACCAGTGATCATTATACTAGTGAAAGCAACCCACGGCCTCCTCAGCATAGATAAGGACCTTTACAAAGAGACTGACTTTTTAATATTTATTTTGCACACGCGCATACACATGCAAATGTGGCTCTCACATTATTTTTAATGAGAACACTAGGGCAAGGCAGTCTTTAAAGTTAGAGCGAAAGCACTCTACTGCTGTTCCTTGACTGACTACTGTCAACCCAATTAATACTCTGATAATGACAGCTATGCCAGCTGAATGCCACTGCCAGAGGGCAATTTCTAGTTTATTTCTGCAAAGTATTTATCTAGAGATAATTACATATTAGCCTGATATGTTTTACTTGCAGTTGCGATACAAATTGACCTGGCATTGAACCATATATTACAACTGTTGCAATTTTACCATAAGCGTTCAAAATGACCGTAAAAAATCCCCCCAACGAGAATGGAGAAACTTCCAATCTCTTTGCAACTATCCTATAGTTTTTCATTTGAAAAGTAGGTCCTAGTTTTAATGGTGAAATGAAATGTTCTTAGCAATATGAAATATAAATGCTTACAAATGTTTCTGTGACAGACAAGTTAGTATTTACTTCCTATGGATCACAGTTATTAATGGTAAAATTAAAATTTCTGATTATTTTTTCCCATTGTATGTGAGAAATAGAGTACATGATGAGTCTGAAAGTTGTAAAAGGAGTCAGAAGGAAAATTCCATTTCAGTTGTTACTAAAGAGGGAAGAGCGGCTCCTAGAGATCTGTCCAGAGACTTCACGTGAGGACGAGCACAGACCCAGTTCACTACTTTTGACTGGCCCTTGAAAGATGCAGCAAATCAGGGTGCCTCCGCTGTGTGCCTCTCTGCCTCCTCCTGCTCCTTCAGTTCTGCGTCTCACATGCAATCCGGTTCAGTCTCCTATTGTGTGAGACAGCATGCAACCGAAAATGCAGATGTACCTCTGCAGCAGGTTATTTATTATGGTTAGAAACTATGTCTTCCTGGCCCAGATGTGGGATCTGACCCTGGATGACAAAATTCTTGGCTGCCTCTGAAGTTCAGACACGACTCTATGGCTAATGTTGGAAGATTTTTCTCTTCTAGTCGAAGAAGCTTTCCTGGGGAACATGCTCTGTATTTTTAGACATGCTGGAGCATCCTGGGGTGTTTGGGCTCCTGGTATAGATTTATCACAGTTTCCATTAAGAAATGTTTTCTGATTGTCTGGTTACCTCAGGGCTATTAGTACAATCCAATTTAAGGTAACATGCAAACAGAAAGTTTCTTCACAAAATAGAAAATAAAACCCACCATCACAAATGTTTATGAAAGACATTGTATAAGTACAATAAGCTTGATTTTTCCCTATAATTTCTTCACCTAATACCCGAAAGGTTTCTTCATCCCTTTCTCTGCCTTTCCTGACACCTACATGTCGAAGGTTGTACCTTCCCACATTCTTTACGCCTTAGGTAGCTCTCATTAGAGAGAGCCACTTATTGAAAGCATGGTAGTTTTTATAACCAGTCCCTCCTTTGAAGTCCCAGGGGGTATCCAGGTAGATGCAATCTTTCTCCCTGGAATGGTTTTCTTTCTTTCTTATCCAGGAGAAAACCTGTTCTTGATTAAAATAATGTGATTTTTTTTCCTCCTTTGGTGAGTCAAATATCTCTGTTAGACAATGTGTCACCTCCTGTATGTGACTATCTGACTAAAAACTTCTTGTCCTAAGGAAGGGAAATGCTTTTTTTTCCCTCTCCTTGGGTCATTATGTGCACAGGTTTCAGTGAAAGTGGTTTCACTGCTGGATCTTGTATATTTGTTCATAGCCCATGGAAATAAGCGTGATAGAAACATCTGAACAGGATATTAAGACCTGGCTTGTTGTTTACTCTTAGTTGAAACCCAACATTAACTAGCCGCTGCTGAATGGCAACAGATTGAAGTGATGAATCCACAAAGTCTTCCTTGAAGTTGTGAATCCCACTTAAAAAAATTTCCCAAATGCACCTGCAGACAGGGCTGGGAGTGGCTCAGGTGCCTGGGATGGGTGTCTGACAAGAAGCTTCTCTTAGAGTATTTTACTTCTGCAAATTTCTCGTTTACTGATTAAAATGATCTGTGACTGACTTCTCTCTGTATAAGGGTCTGTTCTGCCTATATTGTTCAGGTGTGCATGTAACATGTTCTTTGAATCTCTTCTTATAAATATTATTCCTTTACTCCTTTGCAATTATTTGTAAAGACCTCTTTAAAATGAGAATATACCTCAAGAATCTCACTGACATTTTAGAAAACAAATTTGCATATCGGTGCTTTCTGCTAGAAATGTAATACGTGTTTATCTTTATGATAATGTGTAAATATAGATCAGGCAAAGAAAAACACCAGGGATTCAAAAGCCAACATGTCAAATAATGTCTTTTACTTGTTCCTCTTTACAAACAGATATTCAAGAGTTTTATGAAGTAACACTGCTAAATTCCCAGAAAAGCTGTGAGCAAAAAATAGAAGAAGCAAATCAAGTTGCAGAGAAATGGGAGAAGACAACATCTGCTACAGACCATGAGAATCTGCAGAAAAACCAAGAGGTAATTTAACAGATTAAGAATTAAAATATATGTAGTGAGTGAGATGTCTCAAGCCTGAGAAAGGCCAAGCAATGATTTCGAAGACTGAAAGAATGGCGTTAATAAAGGAATTAGGTTAGGATATGGAAGATGTATAGCGTTAGCTCTCTGACCTTGAATGTGTCACTACCTTCTTCATCCTTTCAATTGCCATCTGTCAAAGGGGAAGTAAAAAACTTTCTTTTTCTCATCCTTGGTGTCCTTTACCTGATACTTGGTGTCTGTGATCACCCCCAAAAGAGAATATATCTCCTCTACTTGCTAATAACCACTGAGGTTAATACTCCAGTGATTGTATCCTGTGTAAAAATGTTAAGAGGACTTTTCAAATTTCTGGGACTGACATTGGGCTGAGCTTTTCCATAGCCCAAGTGCACAGAGATATCAACCAAAATAGTCTCTGTACGAGAAATAGATACATAGAAGAAGGTTATACACCTTTCCTTTTCTGCTGTAGTCAGTGGAAGGATTCAAAACCTTTCTTTGTCACTACTGGCTCTGATTTGCCCCTGCCTGCCTCCAGATTATTAACTAAATTAGCAATCTAAACTAATTGCCTCCCACCACGTTTGTACTTCAAAGACAAAAACAAAACCCACAGAACCAAGCAATGAATTGCTCTGTTCTTAAACAGTGAGACAGAAGCAGAGTGGGCATGGACTGCAAACTGCAAATTTCCAGACCAAAATCAAAGATGAGGGAAATGTATAAAAATTTCCATTGTTGTTATGGTTCAAAAGGAATTTCAGGTTTTAAAAGTTGTTCCAAAACACTCTCCATAGGCATGACTATTTTTAAGAGCTTTCCTCTTTTTAAATGTAAAACCCAGAAACAAACTGTAGTTCTACATGACATTTTATATGTGATACTTTAAAAAGATGAAACAGAATTGCAGGCAGCTAGAACAAAACTCTCTGAAGAAATGAAGAAATTTATTGTAAAAATTAATTAGCAAAAGAAGCTTGCAGAATTAATGAGAACAAGCATTCTGATTTTGAGTGAAATCTGAACAAATGAGTCTTAATATTAATGTAGGATATATCCCATGAATGATTTAACATTTGAGTCCCAGCCTGAAGACACAGCTAGCTAATCCCCATCTTTTTTTTGCACAAAGCTATATGCTTTAAAATGGTGAAAGTGTATTCCAGCGTGTTATCTCTTGAAGCACCTGAGAAAGACAGTGGATCACAGACACTCTTTTCATTCTGGCCTCATCAAAGTGTTTGACCCTCAACCCCATCTTCCTTAACCTCATTGTTGTCTAAGCAGTGTGCTGCGAGTCTTGTCAAGGGGAATTTAAACTCCAAGTTCTATGCTGAGAATAGAATATACAGGGCTAACTCCAAACCTTGCTCATCTTATGAAAATGGGGTTCTGATTTAAAGCAAAACAATAGAAAATAATTGCTTAGAAACTGGAATAACCATTTCAAGTCAGGGTGCTGGCAGTCAGAGTGCAGGGTACCCTCATTTTCAAATTTGCTGTCTACCCATAAATTTCATCAGTCTAATAGGTGCACAAAGTGTTTAGTCCCTTTAAAAACATACCTATATGTGTTTTTAAGGGTCCAACTGCAGGCAAAACAGACTGGAAGTGTAGGCTTTTGTTTTTTTTCCTTTTGACAGCACAACATACTATCGGCAGTTGCGAGTCAGAATGTACCAGCTGCTGTACAAACCCAATGCAGTACTTTGCTTTCCATGAGAAACTGCCCTGTGAAAATGTAACTGGATAATCTAATACATCACATAAATTCTTATTCAGGGACTATTCCTTATGGGAACTGATGGTGTTGTACTTTCCTTTTCCATCCTCAATTACACGTCCCAAATGTCGAAAGAAAAAACCTCCCCTCTTTCATGCAGTGTTTCTCTGCAATAAAAGCCCAAGTACGATCCTTCAGTCCAGACGCCATTGCCCTTCCATGCCTCCCACTTGAAACCTTCCTTGGCTGTCTATATGTTAATTTTCTATATAAATTGGTTCTTGTTCTCTATTTATGTTCCGATGTTAATTGTTAATTAAAATAGGAAGGAAGCTTTCACTGTCCAGGTCAGGTATCCTGTGACCTCTCCTTTATGTTGATGTATTTGATGTTCCAAAAGTGTAGAATTTTAGATAACAGAAACGTTTTCGGACTGTTGTTTGCAGTACTGTATGAATTTCCTACACAGAGATGGCTGGCCTCTAAACTCTCTCACCTGGCACCTGTGATCACCAGAGTGGTTTGTAACGAACTGATGCTAGATCTTACATCATACCGGGATCAGATCTTCATCAATTAAAAGAGATGAAAGGGTCACGAGCCACCCTATAACCTCCCATCCTTCTCAGGATGGGAGACATCTCCCAAGCTCAGAGACTGTAATTTTGAATGGCTTTTGCAAAAGCAAGTGAAAAGCCAAGGGAATATATTAGCCCACCATATGTGCCAGAACCACTCACATCCAAATTATTAGCATGAATGACCCCACATACCACCCCATGACTACAAACAATGGAATTATCAAAACATGTGTTGGGGTTCAGTGATAATTACTGCTGCTTTTTTTTTTCCCTCCCCAGTTTCTTTACTTGCATGCTTCCAGCTAAACTCTGTGCTGTTCAGGTATTGACCCTGAGGGAGCTCCTGGTCCTCATGAAATCGATAAATATTTCGGTATGACCTATGCATTTAAACACCACGTCCTTTATGTTTACTCCACCATTAACAGCTTTGTTGGTCATTAGAATGATAAGTGATATTAATGTTTCCAGATGCAAAATGCAGTATTACCTATCATCATATTATTATTGCATGTCACCCTGTACAGGAACTAAATATATATGGCAATGTATCTGCAGAGCTGTAAATATCATAGACCAAAATAATTTCAGTGGGTGGGTTTTAGGGAAAGAGGAAGAAAGAAGGACATATATTAACGCTTTTCTGTATGAATCTATCCCTGTTGTTTTCCCTCCTGTAAATTCAACTTGACAAAATCAACTTAAATCGGTGGATAGTTTTAGAATCAATGAAACTGTTTGGGGCAAGTTCACTATTCACTAAAAATGTTTACTGGGCTCTGCTTGTGAAGGCTTTTATTTGTTTCATATACTCATACAGCAAGCAGGGAATGTGACATATCAGGTAATAAATGAAAAAGTCCAACATGTTAGTCATGATGTAGGAACTCTAGAATATAGTTCTGAAGAAGACCTGAAAAAATTTGTGTTGTCCATTCTCTTGCCCTAGGGCAGATCAGCTGTACTTGAACTGTTCCTGACATATGTTTGTCTAATCTGTTCTTTAAAACCTCCCAACGGTGGAGAGTCAGCAACTTCTCCAGCTAACTTATTCCCTCACTGATAGAAAGTCTTTCCTGATGACAAACAGGAGTTTCTCTAACTGCAATTAGAACCCATTGGGTTTTTTTCAATTCGCAGTAGGCATGGAGAAGCGTTTATTCACCCCTGTTCCAAAAAGCACTTAAACATGTGCTTAACTAATCATATATAATAACAGGAGCTTCCAGCTTCTCTGCCTTTCTTTCTCTCACTCTTTTAAAATAACCTTTGTGACCTGCTCTTCCTCAGCAGTGTTGTCATTTTAGGTAATATGCCCATGTAACAACAAGTGCTTGGGTCCTAATGAAAAATCTGGTCTTTTGGGAAAGAAAATATTTAGTGGCTTAGACTATTCTGAAAGGAGCTGTACTTAGAGGTACGAAATATTTTTGCTTCCAAAACAAAAAGCCTTGTGGCACTGTGGAAGGCAATTAGTCCTGACAGCACAGGCACTATCTCTCTATATATCTCTATATCTCCATGTATATAAAAAAACTTTCCTGGAAACTACTCTGCAAGATTTGTTTATTAATGAAAATACTAATTCAGGGTTTGGGAACTGCAGGTTTTAAATACTTGCTGTTCTGGGTACTTTCTGAAGTGTGCGAGGTTTGGGAGGAGGACTGAAGAACTGAATCACAGAAGGGAACTGGGAATTAGAGTGTCTGAGGTTTCTCATCATGTCCAGATATCAGTTAAGGGTCATATCTTGTGGTGCACTGCTGTAGTGGGTTGACCCTGGCTGGACGCCGGGTGCCACCAAGCCGCTCTATCACTCCCCTCCTCAGCAGGACACAGGGGGAGAAAATAAGAAAAAACCTCGTGGGTTGAGATAAAGGCAGTTTAATACAGCAAAAGCAAAGGCTGCGCGTGGAAGCAAAGGAAAACAAAAGATTTATTCTCTACTTCCCATCAGCAGGTGATGTCCAGCCACTTCCCAGGAAGCAGGGCTTCAGTACACGTAGCGGTTGCTCCGGAAGACAAACATCATAAATATCAAATGCCTCCTGCTTCCTCCTCCTTTTAGCTTTTATTGCTGAGTGGTCGTCATATGGTATGGAATATTGCTTTGGTCAGTTTGGGTCAGCTGTCCTGGCTGTGTCCCCTCCCAAGATCTTGCCCACCCCCAGCCCACTGGTGAGGAGGAATGTTGGAGAGACAGCCTTGATGCTGTGGAGCACTGCTCAACAGTAGCCAAAGCACTGGAGTGTTATCAACACCTTTCTAGCTACCAATACAGAGCACAGCACTGTGAGGGCTGCTCTGGGGAAAATGAACTCCATCTCAGCCAGACCCAATACAACCGCATAGGAAGAAATTGATGTCCAGCATTAAGGTCTGCAAAAACTACAACACACCTATAAAAAATTCCAAAAACGTGGCAAGATGTTATTCCCTTAAAATCTGCCTCATTATGACGTTGGTACCTTATCCTAATTAAGTTTCAGAATCATGATCTCTTTTCTGTAAATAAGACCACAGATAGACTTCTTTTGCAATGTGTGTAAAGGCACTGCTGATACAGCTTTCCTTATGAAGATGCTATTCGGTTAGGGCATTATCCAAGGATGTGGAAATCCATATTCAGCTCCCTTCTTGACCAGAGAGGAGCTGATAGTGCTTCTCTTCTCACCCATGAGAGTGCACTATGCATTACGCTGGCAGGTATTATTTTGCTTTTTCTTGCTGGGGTGTTGCCAATTTATATGGAATAATTTAATATTTATTGGGACAGAGTGCTGACACATGACTCTCTAGCCTGAAGTTTATGATTATTACTGCTCTGATGAGTATTACAGCATAGCATATTTTGTCTTCTTCGGCATACCAAAGGGTGGAATCCTCCGTCCCCAGCAAGTGCTCAAACATCAGTGTTAAAGACTCGTAGATGCAAAGCCCTGTTTTCTCTCAACTCTTCTCCACCTCCCCATTGTCACCACCACGTATATTCAAATCTGGAAGGGGGAGAAATTAACAGAAAAGATTCAACCAAGGCAAGTGTAGGGAACTGCACCTGGGGAGGAATAACCCCAGGCATCAGAGCAGGTGAGGGGCTGACCTGCTGGAGAGCAGCTCTGTGGAAAGGGACCTGGGAGTCCTGGGGGACAACAGGGTGACCATGAGCCAGCAAGGTGCCCTTGGGGCCAAGAAGGCCGATGGCATCCTGGGGTGCATCCAGAAGAGTGTGGCTAGCAGGGCGAGGGGGGTTATCCTCCCCCTCTACTCTGCCCTGGGGAGGCCGCATCTGGAGGACTGTGTCCAGTTCTGGGCTCCCCGGTTCAGGAAGGACAGGGAGCTGCTGGAGAGGGTACAGCAAAGGGCTACGCAGATGGTTAGGGGCCTGGAACATCTTTCTTATGAGGAAAGGCTGAGGGACTTGGGTCTTTTGAGTCTGGAGAAGAGAAGACTGAGGAGGGGTCTTATCAATGCTTATAAATACTTCAGGGGTGGGTGCCAGGAGGATGGGGCCAGTCTTTTTTCAGTGGTGCCCAGTGACAGGACAAGAGGGCACAAAGTTGGTCATAGGAAGTTCCATCTAAAGATGAGGTGGCAGAGCACTGGAACAGGCTGCCTACAGAGGTTGTGGAGTCTCCTTCTCTGGAGATATTCCAAACTGGCCTGGAGGCATTCCTGTGCAACCTGCTCTAGGTGACCCTGCTCTGGTGGGGGGGTTGGACTGGATGATCTCCAGAGGTCCCTTCCAACCCTGTCATTCTGTGATTCTGTGATTAAGAACCCCACCCCAAATCCCTAGTATGTAAGGCACTCTCACAGGAACCATACGTTCATTACCCTCAAACTGCGTTTAGGGGATGCAGGATGCTGTGTTCAGTGGGAGGGTTGATGGCACATAAGGGAGCAAGTGTGTCTGGAGATCAGCTAACTGAGCAGCTTGTGAAGGTATGCCAGGAACATGTAGTTTGTGGATGCTGATAGTACTTACACGTTGAGATGATTGATGCAGTCCAGACAAGCTCGTTTTGGGAACAAACAAATGCCAGGTATCTACCTTGAGATCATGGCTGTGGAGAGCTGCCACTACGAAGACAATGTGCCTCTGGAGGTCTGAGCATCTCAACTATTTTTAAGCTGAATCATTTCAAGTCGCAGTAATAAAGCACCCACATTGGCTTAAACCAAGCAACGATCATCTTGCCCGTGTAGCCTGGCGCCTGGCTTCGGCAGGGGCCGCAGGCAGATGCTCAGGGAAGAGTAAGGAAAGGGCAAGCCTGTATAATGGGTGCTTTAGCTGTTTTGCAAGTCTAATCTTAATTTGTTTGGACTAGAAGCACAGAAAGTGCTCAGTGCTGGGCAACTCAGCATTACCTTATTTTATAAACATTCAGCATGGTATTCACTGCAGCTAGCATGCTGACTGGGGATGTGCCCAATCTGCTGCTGAAAATCATGAAGACAGGGTTTGTTTGTAATTTTGCCTCTGCCAAAGAGCTTCATTACTTCTTTGGACCAAGCTTTATAAGACCAGCATTCACAGCTTGAAAGTGTTTTCTTGAAATTAGAGCTCTTAAATTGTCCCTGTTGGAGAGAGAAGACTGATTTCTTTTCACCTCTTGGAAATGTGAGATAGGGTTTCAGCTGGAAGTGGTTTAAATTCAGGTCTTCTGCTGCTCAGAAGAGTGCTCTTGCCCAACCCAGTTCCAGGTAAGGCTGGGGAAAGGTACTCTCCATCTCTGCTCTCAAAGATTTGAAGCTGGTGAGGGGTCTGGAGCACAAGTCTGATGAGGAGCGGCTGAGGGAGCTGGGGTTGTTCAGTCTGGAGAAGAGGAGGCTGAGGGGAGACCTCATCGCTCTCTACAACTACCTGAAAGGGGGTTGCAGAGAGGTGGGTGTTGGTCTCTTCTCCCAAGTGGAGTGACAGGACAAGAGGAAATGGCCTCAAGTTGCCCCAGGGGAGGTTTAGGCTGGATATTAGGAAAAATTTCTTTACTGAGAGAGTGGTGAAGCATTGGAACAGGCTGCCCAGGGAGGTGGTGGAGTCACCATCACTGGAGGTGTTCAAGGAACGTGTGGATGTGGCATTGTGGGACATGGTTTAGTGGGCATGGGGGTGTTTGTTGATGGTTGGACTTGATGATCTTACAGGTCTTTTCCAACCTCGGTGATTCTGTGATTCTGTGATTTGCAACTGTGCAGCTGAGTTAGCGGGTTACTGGAGTCCGAGAGCGGGTGTGCAGGTCTGAGCCCAGCTCCTCAGCTTAGCAAAGGGTCACTTGCCTGCGAAAAAGTATTCTTCCCTCCCAGGACTCTCTGCATTGCACTAAACAGTCACTAGATAAAGGATGCCTCTCGCTTAAATGTTGTGTAGATAGATACAATTAAAACTGTGAGATGCTCAGAAAATACAATAATGGAGAGCATAAAAGCACCTAGATGGAGGTATCCATCTGGTAAAACAAAAATTGAATTGCTCTTTAGCTATGACAATAATAACACTGCTTGAAGCTACAGGCTTGTGCTCAGCTCCAGACACTCATTAAAAGACATAAATTTACCCTTGTTTTAACCTCTGTTTTCATTAGTTTGGTCTCCAGTGCTGCTTATTTCTGGTCAGCAGTGTTTTGACCTTTATTCAGATGGAAAATTGAGGTGAAGGAAAAGAACACTCTGCTGTAGCGCTTCTGTATAAATCTGGTACCTGAAGGTCTGCTTGTCCCTGTATCATAGCATGAAAAGACTATTTACTTATAGGGCATATGGTGCAGATACTTTTAGCATATTGAACGAGAACCATTTGCAATTACTGTGCAAGTTTGGTCATCACACACTGATCTCACATGCACAATCTACATTCAGCGCAGTGCGATATCATTGCTTTGAGACGGTCCCCAAAGACTCCAGTTCTACATTTAATTCCTGTTGTTCCATGCATTTCTTATGTTTAGAGGCACACTTTGCAAAGACAGCCAATTGCAGCGTGCAAAACGAAGCCTCCTAGTTCTGCTTGCTTCAGGAACGTCTGCTCTCCTTGCACCCAGCTATTATAAACGTTGTAATTACTTCTCTGTCCTTTAAGTTCTGGCTTGTTAAAAGTAAACCCTTTACTTAAAAATCTTCTGCCTGGAGCAATTATCAAACCATTAATCTGTTTCATACTAACAGCTTGTCTAAAAAAACGTGGACCTGCAAGACACTTCTATAAGCACATATAAAAATTCAGTCTCTTCTCTGGATTTTTGTTTGTTTTCTTTCTTTGTAACTGGGTACAGCTTAATTTGTATGGCTTGGTTTACTCCCAGGAGCCAAATCTGATTCTGTTTAAGTGATTATACTTAATATGCAAGAGTCATTAGGTATGATGAACCATAATGTTTCATTACAAGGGTTCAAAACATTCAGTTTTATGTGTCTGTTTCTTCACTAGGTTTAGCTCCTACAGTACACATTTATCTGATCAAATGCAGTTTGTGTCTGTGGGTTGATTTTGTACCAGAGCCAATTCCCCTGTAATTCTATTTGGCACTAAGTTCTCCTTCAAGAAGGCAGCAGTCTTTTTAAGGGGTACAGTATAGGTGACATCTTGGTTCGTGTTTTGCTACAGTCGTGTCCCTTTTGCACCCAAGGATGTGTCACAGCCATAACTAGATAATTGTTCAACAACAATGCTGAAGCTTGGCTTCACGGGGTTTTTTATGCAACAATTTTGCAATTTTATTTTCCCTGCATTTATAAGGTATGCTTTACTTGCAGAGATTATTTTATACGCTTGCCTTCTGAAGTGTTTTGACTAATGTTTAGAAATGGGTAACTGCAAAGTCACTGTGTTAATAAAAACCTTATTTATCACTAGCTGCAGCTAAATGTCTTACCCATACTGGGTATCCATGCCGGGTCTCTATTTATAAATTTGTTATTTGTTCTGGAGCTTGTCAATAACTTGAGTGCCAGCGCGTCTGTTAAATGTCACTTTAGAGTTGCTTCTGAGTGTGTTTTAATGTGGTCAGGCCAATGTTTCCCTTTTAAACCAAGAAGTAGTGTATCTGCAGAACAGTGTCGTCCTGCGGACAGAAATGCTCCGGAGTGCAGCATTCCGGTCTCCATATCCCAAATCCCTACAGGAGAGTTTTCTGATGAAGTCGTGGTGCTGAGAGTAGAGCAACATGCATGTCGTGCCACCCTTTAAAGAGACAATTTCTGTCCCACTGGGCAAGTCTTGGAACTAGACATCATTCTGCTTTTGCCATCTCCTTGTGTTTGCATAGAGTTAGGCATACTCACATAAAAAGCCTTTTCCTTTGCTGCCTCTCACTTCTATTTTAACATCACCATCATGTTGGTGTGCTTTGCATGAGAATTTAGAGGAGTCACTGGTTTGATAGGTCCTTTCTGACAGGGAGATTTGATTTAGTCTAATAATTGTTTATTTAGTTTAATAATTGTTTTCTACTGGTATTGGTGGGAGGAGGAACAGAACTGGGATCTTGGCATTAAACAAACTAAACCAGATCAGCAATGATGAAAGAGTCACATCCACCACAGCAGGTTTATTTGTTTTCATTTATTTTTCACATTTATATAATATGCCTATCAAACAACCTCTAGGCAGTTTTCTGATCTGGGATTTGTTATTACATCTGCAAAGGATTGGGAGCAGGCCAGAACAGCTACTAGGGACCAGAAACAATAATTTTCCCCAATGAAAATGTGCCTGAATATGAACCAGCACGCAGAATTAGCCAAACTTTTAATTAAGCAATGAGTCTCTATTGTGATAAGCATTGAGGTCAGACTATTGTGTAAATTCCACTTCTGTGTACCAAGGTCAAAAATGGTAGATCCAGTAGTTAAAGATACTATGAAAGTATCACTTAACAAAAAACTCTTGCAATTTTAACATATTTTTCCCAAAATATTTTTTCTACAAGATGATATGTTTTAACAAGGGCTGTTGTCATCCCAGAGTAATCTGAAAAAATTACCTACATAAAAATATCAGAATGTCCCAACAGGCTTCTACCACAAGCTAGCAGTTCCTCCGAAGAGTATGTGATATAATTCATTGTTTCTAATAAGATTCTGAGAAGTTATATTTTAACCACCTGCAAAAACAAATACATCAACTCTTAAAAATATAGTTCTTTGCCCTGTAAAACTGTAAGGGTTCTGTAAAATTGATATTCAGGGACAAATGTACTCTAGTTAAGTTTCACTCTAAAAATATTTCAGAGCAATTTGTCTCACTTCATGTTTATTAACTCTGATCATTCACCAATCTGAGCAACTAAGCAAAAGAATTCACTGCTCTCCATGTGCGAAGGACACAGGTCTCCATAGAGAGGTTTAAGAGTCCATTATATATTTCTGCAGTCTACCAGTACTTCTTTATTAAAATGCTTCTTAAATAGTTCCCCAGAATAAAGAAAGATATCACCCCAAGACTTCTGGATCATATAAAGATCACCCTGGGAGTCATTTCTTGGATAGGGGCATATATCTTTGCTCAGTAAGATAAATAGATATGAAAGAGAAAATATTCTTCCTGATTTGTTTAGGTTTTTATAAACTAGGATAGGTACTTGCAGGTTTTAACAAATAGTAAATACAATCCCAAATGCAACAACCTGGGAAATTAAAGGGAAGCTGTCAACTTGAAAATATAATTTCTCTCCACGTTTTATAGCTACAATATAGTCACAAATAACGTAAATACAACCACAGGACTTTATGCATTTTCAGCTTGTATATTTTACACGTTTGACTGTTCTTAACTATCACCTGTACCACTTTAATCTGTAACAGATTATAGTGAAAACTGCCC
Organism: Gavia stellata; assembly: GCF_030936135.1. NCBI lineage: Eukaryota > Metazoa > Chordata > Aves > Gaviiformes > Gaviidae > Gavia > Gavia stellata. The sequence goes on from NC_082594.1 coordinate 7,325,844, forward strand.
CTGGTTTAGAGATGAGACTATTTACTGCTTATTTTCCATTGTAATATTTAGGTGGATCATGAATAAAGCGTTTGTCTGGACCTTTGTGTTCTGTGAAGGGGTGAATTTCACTCACCCATTCTTCTCCTTCTTGAAAAGAGTCTTTAGGAACATGATTTTTTTTCCTATGTAACGTTGATCCATTTACCCATCCAAACAGCCTTGCATGGAGATCACTTTCCGGGCTTTTTTCTCTAACCGTATTTTTCTTGCTGTTGGAAGCCTCTTTCGCATTTCCACCACATTAACACCACTCTACTTGTCTTACTTTAAGGCCTGTCGTGGCCTGTCTCCTCTATGCATGTCTTCTCTTGTACTTCTTCAGCGATTGACCTCCACGTCTGCTTCTTCAGCTCCTCATGACATTTTCAGTGAGGAACTTTCCTGGTATTGCCACCTCCAGTGTACAGGAGCTCTTCAGAAAAGGCTGTGAGACTATCTCATTTCATCTTTAAAATTGTCTGTTGTTCCAAAAGAGAGGTGGTTGCAGCCATAACAATCATTCCTGATAGGACGTTCTCCTCCTGTTGCTCAATGTTGTCCCACTGTTTGCTCATGTTTTTCCAGTTTCTGTTGTCTTGAACCGAAATGGACAGTTTGATGGGGCAGAACCCCCCCGTACTAGCACAAAGGAGGTGTAATCTGTGGCTGGATATCTGCAGCCTCACATCTCTGTGAGGTGCCTATTCGCAGTAAACTAGTTTTGCAGATGAGTTCTGAAACTGAATTTTTAATACACCTTCAATATCTCATGTTTAAAAATGTCAGGTTAGCTGAATATCGCCTGCATAGACCTACACAATGCCAGTGGGGGAAAATGGTTGAACTTACTGATGGTTCTCTGGGCCTGTGACTGATGCCAGCACTCCCGCTGCTGCTTGGCTGGTATGTATGGCTACTTCTGCTTCTTTGCAAGACGTCAGCCTTGTTACTACATAGTTCTATCCCCGACAGTGGTGTTCTGTTCATTGCTGCAGCTGCATAAAGTTTCTTTGCTGAAAGGACAAAGTGATGAAGGTTTCCCACGCCCTCCAGTTCTTTGCACGAGTGTAGGGGAGCCTACCTGGTTTTCTGAAATGCTGTGCCCTCTCACTGTATTTTATTCTTAATTATTTTTTTTTAGCTCAGCACTTTCAGGTAGTCAAGGTGTCTCTTTCTGAGAAGAGACAAGGCAAACAGCTGCTGTGCAAGCTGGAAAAAAAATTAAATTAGGAGTAACAGACATAGCGGATCTGAAGTCCATGTTCTCAGAAGGCGGCTTTTGAAACTCTGGCGGAAACAGCAATGGTAACTATTAAATTGTTATTGTTTTAATGAACCACTAAAACAAGTTTGATCTCTGTGATTTGGAATTTGTTAATTACAATGAGAAGAAGTCCGCTGAGAGATTTCAGGTCATTCATTACATCAGACTGGTGTCTTCTCACTCATTTTTTGGTGTTGTGGTAGTTTGTAGAAAACCAGAGGTAACAAAACAAACAACTTTGCCTCTTCCTAAGGAGTAGAAAGATTCATGACAGACATATGCCTCCATGTAATCAGTATTCTTTTTTTGAGATATCTTCTACTTTTGTTGACAGTAAATGCTCCCGGGGTACCCAACGGTATCTTTGCTAGGGCAGCAGAAAGCCTGTAACTAGAGCTTTCAGTATTCTGGTTGCTGACTATGTTGTTGCCTGAAACAGTCCATCTTCTACAGTTACGGGTGTATTTCTTAATGCTGTTTCAGTATCACTTTATTTTGTAGTTGGTTTCCTTGCTTTTGTTCCCATCTAGGGACTGTGCCTGACACACACATATCTTTGCATTCACAGTGGACACTTCTGTTACTTTTGAGGATTAAAATTGTCATATATTGCTCTCTGCTTGTGATTTGTGATGATCTCCTTACGCTTGGGCAAGGACAAAAAACTCTTTGTACCGATGCTCTGTTCTATGTAGAGCCATCACAGCGAGGGGAGGACTGGTCTGATGTCCTTGCTCAGTGCTGAGCAGAGGGAAGTGCTGCAGCTTTCTGTTCAAACTGTAGTGAACTTGGAAAAACAGGAGACTTTGCACCCAGCTTCGGTGTTTTGTTGCAGCCCAGCCAAAAGGCGTCGAAGGGTTGGATTGTCTTTGTGAATCGTGATCAGGTTGTTGGCCACAAATATATGGAGGAAGATTCCTAGTTAACTATAGCTAAGAAAACAGCCAGTGTGATATTTCCAAACTGTGAAATGACATCACTGATTGCAGATATTTGTCTTAATAGTAGAAACTGCATTTTTGTCAGTAGCCTTTAAAAGTGCAACATTAGAATTGTTCATCTCACAGAATCACACAGAATCACAGAATCATTAAGGTTGGAAAAGACCTGTAAGACCATCAAGTCCAACCATCAACCCAACACCACCATGCCCACTAAACCATGTCCCACAGTGCCACGTCCACATGCTTTTGGAACACCACCAGTGATGGTGACTCTACCACCTCCCTGCGCAGCCTGTTCCAATGCTTCACCACTCTCTCCATAAAGAAATTTTTCCTAATATCCAGCCTAAACCTTCCCTGGCGCAACTTGAGGCCATTTCCTCTCGTTCTATCACTTGTCACTTGGGAGAAGAGATCAACACCCACCTCACCACAACCCCACAATCTCTTTTCGGGGCACCTCTTGTGAACCCTGTTTTAATAAGTACTGCACAAAAAAGTGTTGAGAAGATGATCTTGCTTAACCTCAGCTTTGTTTATAAGCTAGTGAAATGCAAAGTTGATTGATCTGGTAGTAATAATGCAATATGTTGTAAAGAATGGGCTACATATAAAGAATAGCACACAGAGCTGTGTGCTGTTGACATGAACAAGCATCAATGTTTTTATGAGGCTCCTGAATACAAACAGAATTGGAATTTGAGCCCCTGCTAAGGAGAAGTGAGGTCGTAGAGTAACTAGTACATAAAGGTGATTGGGGATGTTTCAAGCAATTATTCATCAACAGTGAAAATATTTTCAAATATTTTCAAATAAGTTTTTCATCTGGCATTCCTCCGAGCCTACATGTACATCTCTACCCGAGCCAGCCACCTCGATGGTAGATACATCCCAACAAAAAGGAGAAAGATGTATCTAAGCTGCCTGGACACATTTCGAGTGCATAAAGTAGCAGACAGTTTTAGTGTGAGGTGCTGCAGAGTCAGAGACAGTTTTCATGAGACTGAATCTATTGCCTCATCCAGGCTCCTCTTCTGATGGTGTCAACTGGACCTCGGTGTCAGTGAGCGGTGCCAAGGGCACTGTTTCTCAAGTAAAGAAATATCAGTTTCAGCTGGCAGCTCGGGAGGATTCCTGGTCCCTGTAGGAACTCAAGGGGGACATGCATGAACCATATGGGCTGCGTACGGTAGGATGCATGGCCGGAGCGTTCAATGGACTAGGAGACTTCCTCCCTACCACCCTTGGCATTGCCTGGTACATGAGGCATTTGCTCTTTCTCTCATGATGCAGTTGACAGTGATGTTTATTTAATGCAGCTACAGCTGCTCTTACACTTCTGTGCTTCTACAACCTCAAGCTCACAGAAGCCGAAATCCTGTCTGGTCCATAATTTTTTAATAACCTTGGTCAGTGGCTGGTGTTAATAGCTCTTGGAGTCCTCATATGAAAGCACAGGTTTCTGCCATCTCTCCATTAGGCAGTGGCAGATTCTTATCCAGCATTTAGCTCATGACAGTTGTCACAAAGGAAATTGTGTGGCAGATCCATGGAGCCCCAACCTTCTGCAAAGTATTTAGGGAATGTTTGTTTTCCCTTTCACTTCACATCATTGCCTGTTTATCAACATTTAGGGAGCATGATGATGTATTCTGCAGTTTAATGACCTGAGTCATTCCACTTAACTTACCTTTTGAGTCCTTTTCCTTTTATATATATTGGTGTGAAGCATTTTGTAATGCTCCGTAGGAGGGAAGCTGAATGAAGAGAGACGGCACTGTGTTTTGCCAAAGGTTTTGTTTAGCTGCAGTGTTTTTGCATGTCAGCATGAGTATATATGATTGTGTAGCTCAGCAGCCATGACTTAGCAAGGCAGCCTGCCACTGCAATCACAGCCACTGCTTACTTCCCCTCCCTATGGCTCTGGCTGAAACAAATATTGTTCTCTAGCAAGGTTTAGGATGCTTCAAGCAAAACTATCTCGAAGTGAAAGTCATCACAATATTCTCCGGGGTTTTGATTTAGTGGTTTTGTTGTTTCTTTTTTCTTTTTTTTCTCTTTAATACTGGCTCTATATCCTTGCATTAATGTAAAACACCTTTGGTCTTCATAAGTATCACTTTATGACATATCAGTCCTGTTCTCAAAGTGGGACTGGTTTTATTACTGCTGTTGAGTAGACTGACGTAAATTCGCCATTTCTGGCAAGAACAGGCACAAAATTTCATCTCAAGTGAAATGTGGGTAGTTTCCTCCTCTGTAATTTCTCTGGAGGTGTGTGTAAATAGGAAGAGACTGTGTGGGCCAGTGGTGGAGACAGGAGACTGGATTCTGTTCTTGGATTTGCTATGGACCTGCAGTGCATCACGAGATAAATTAGAATTCTATCACATTATCTGAGTGACTTCTTATTTAAATGGATTTCTTACAACGTTATCGTGCAGTACCTAGCACTGTTGGGTGTTTCTCCTATTTGGAGTTATATTATCTTTGTCTTCTTACTCTAACGTATTACATATAATTTTTATAATGAGGAATAGTATGATCAGGAACAAAAAGAGATATGAGGCTTGTCATAGGAAAAATATAGTGCTAAAGCTTGTCCTAAACTGTGTGTGGTAACACACATGCATGCTTTTGTTCTCCTGAGAACTAAGAGGGATACAGTCCTCTGAAAGCAATCGTCATAGCTCTCCTGACCGAAGTAGAGGCTATTATAGTGAGCAGTAAATGAAGAGCTGCTCCCAAAGGCCCAGGCAGTCCACAGGAGCCATTGCACTAGTTCTTTCCCATCAAAAACTCTAACCTTACATTCATAAATGCCCTATTATCTCTAATGTGAGGTCACTCCACGCCAGCTGTACGGAACAATGGTCACCAAGCAGTTCCTCATCTTGCACCTTAATATAATTGTTATTAATTAATACGGTCTCTCTAATTATGGTTGTTACAGGGAACCAGATAGAAATGCAGCATCAGCAGCTAAGTAATTGCAATTTAATTGAAACGGGTCCATTTGTGGGGGTGCAGAGCTGGGAAAGGTGAATGGGCAAGAACAGGCTCCGCCACACTGCACCGCTAGCTGGAGGTGGGGAGGAGAAAGGCCACCCTCATCCTCTCTGTTCCTCCCATCACGATACCATTTGATTGTCTTGATTTGTAAAAAGATTTGAGCCAACTCTTTGGAGGCCCCAAGAGTTTAGGAATCAGTTCTGCTCCTGGATAAAAGCGAAGTCTAGCTCACCACGTGCTACACCAGTGTGTCTGAAGTGTGGAAACTGCTCTGCGATATCCTCCTGACCTGGAGAGCACTGCAGTGATTTACTCACATGTTTTGCATCTCTGCAGCTATGTTTGCTGCCACTGCTGCCTCAAATCTACTATAGCTACACACCTTTCTGAAGAGTCCAGCGCTCATTTAATTTATTTCTGGTTTTCAGGGGAAAAGGCACCAACTGGGGACTGTTACTGTGTAGGTCTCCTGTTAAGATCTTGACCTCAAGGCATATGACAAGCATCCTGAGGTAGCAGTTTGAGCTAAAGGGCTATACATATCCTTGGGATTTCTGGCAAACCCAGCAAACTCAGCAAACCTGAACCTTGGAATTGGTAGTGAAATTCCCACACTGTGCTGTGAACATCTTTGGAGGGGAAGTATATTGGTTTTGAGAAGAATTAAATGTGAAAAGAACAATTAAAAAATATTGTGTTATCATAGCAACCGAAGCAGTTGGGGTTTTTTTTTGTTGTTTAAAAAAAGAGCAGCACTGATGCAATAAAAAATGTCACAAGAGAATAAATGTATCAAGTTGTTATGGCAACTGAAATATGTAGGTTGGAATTTATGTATCCAGAACTTCTGTCTAAGTAAAATAAACATTATCCTTGCTAATTAAGATATCATGCAAATATTATTTAATTTAAAATAATTAGTCATGTTTTCTCCTACAATTAATGACTTACTTTGTTTCCTGTTTCCAAGTATTTGCATTTGCTTCCAGCTGTGGTCTGCTTGTATTTTCAGGGCAAGATTGTGATTTCACTAATACAGGCTTAAATGTGGAGGGACTCCACTGAAGCTAATGAATAAAATGTATGCAGATGGGCACAACTGGAATCAAACCATGTGCTTTATCATGTTATTCTTACTGCAGCTGACCTTTCTGCTCGGAGGGGCTTTTGGCAGGTGTCATCGCTCCACGCTTGGAGGGACCTCCCTGCAATCACAGCTCCCTGTCTTCCCCCCCAGCTTGACACAGTGCACATGGAGCTCCGTCCAGAGCCTGTTTCTGCATACAGCCTGCCCTCTTCAGCTGTAAATTTAGTTTCCAAGATGTTGTATGACAGCCAATTCTAAATGAGCACTCATTAATTATGTTCAGCCTTTTAATTTTTCTAGGCCTTTTCCTCCAGCCTTCAGGAGAATTCAGTAATAGCTTCTGCTTTATTTAAAAGAAATAGATCTTTAATATCCCAAATTACTCTTCATCTTTCACCTTCTTTATGCTCAGCAAAGTGCAGACCAATGGCGGAAAGGTAAGGAATGGGGAGAATGAGTGTCAGGATCTGACTGAATCCCAGTGAGCTGAGGGACATGCATTTATTTGTTTAAAGTTTTCATCTCATTCATTCGCATGTTCACAGGCGGCTGAATTTGCTCTATGGCGTTCAGTAACACTGTTGCCGAGAATGTTTTGGAAAGTAGTCTATCAGGGTAAGAACTCAGCCATACATGCGTTAATTGCCTCCATTTCTTACACGACTAGCTGCGTGGCACGGAGCTAGAGCAAGGGTGGGTCTTTGCCTGAAAACTGGAACCAATTTGCCCAATCTCATGCTTTGATTCTAGTCTCATTCTCATGCAGCTGAACTGTGCAGCATTTATCTCTTCATCCTCGCAGCAGGGTTCGTCTGTGCAATGTTCTTTTTTTTCAGCTCTTTTTTGCTCAGTTTTCCTCTTTGCCGGTATTTGATGTGCCAGGTGTCGGCAGGGAGAGACTGTGCCGGAGCACCAGCCCTTGCAAGGCTTGTGTTTGCAAGGAGCCTGGCTGCCGTGCAGTGCCACGGTCTCTCCTCGCAGTATGAGCCATTGCACTTGGCATAGTCCACCACTGTGTGACCTTAGTGACACTCTGCTCCCTGGAAAAGGAGACACAGGAGTGCCTTGGTTTGTACCCCTGCTTGAAAACAAAGCTCTGCATGAGTGTCACTGGAGATGGAGCCCACACCAGCGGGACGAAGCTCCTGGGTGTGCCTTCTGGTCGGTCACAAGGCTTGACTTTGTGGAGCCAACTGACTCCAGCCAGCTCCATCTGAACTCTCTGTCTGGGAGGAGAAAAGCTGAAGCATGAGCCAGTGTCTCCTCCCTGCCGGAATTTCCTGCCTGGAAAGTCAATTGTCTTGCCCCAGCCCAGAGTCCCAGAGCAACTGGGTAATTATGATATGGGTAATCAGGGTTTGAGTAGAGGCTTTGTGTTAGCCTAGCCAAAGGGACTACTGAGTCACTGGTAGCTTGGACGGTAGCTTTTATACAGGTGGTCAAATCTGTACGGGGGATGTGTCGTGGTTTAACCCCAGCCAGCAACTGAGCACCACACAGCCGCTCGCTCACTCCCCCCCTGCCCCACCAGGATGGGGGAGAGAATCGGAAAAGTAAAAGTGAGAATGCTCATGGGTTGAGCTAAGAACAGTTTATTAAATGAAATGAAATAAAATAATAATGATAATAATAATAAAAATTTTAATGAAAAGGAAAATAACAACAGCAACAACAAAAAAATAAAAGCCAAGGAAGACACGTGATGCAAATGAAAACAATTGCTCACCACCCTGCGACCGATGCCCAGCCTGTCCCCAAGCAGCGGTCCCCCGGCCAGCTTTCCCCCTAGTTTATATACTGAGCATGACGCCATATGGTCTGGAATACCCCTTTGGTCAGTCGGGGTCAGCTGTCCCGGCTGTGTCCCCTCCCAACTCCTTGTGCACCCCCAGCCCACTCGCTGGTGGGTGGTGTGAGGAGCAGAAGAGGCTTCGACTCTGTGTGAGCACTGCTCAGCAGTAACTAAAACATCCCTGTGTATCAACACTGTTTCCAGCACAAACCCAAAACACAGCCCCATACTAGCTACCGTGAAGAAAATTAACTCTTTCCCAGCCAAAACCAGCACAGGATGAGCAAATGCAAAGTTCACTGGTGACATTCTGACATCCAGAAACACACTGAGAGCAAGACTTGCTTTCAGGAGGGTGGAGCAGCATTAAATCAGATCCTGACCTTTCTGATACACAAGCCCGCAGCCACATAATTGTTCCTGAGCTCTAACACTCTTTAAGTCTGTCATAAAATCGTCTGAAAGGTTGACTCCATATTAGCTAAAGTGGAATCATAAAAATCCCAGGGTAAAATAACTATTATTGTGATATATATGCTCAATTCCAAATACAATAACTTTAAAAAAAAAATTGAAACACTCGTGGTGCAATTTGTACAGTAAAATCCATGCCCAAATGTGTATTTTTCTTTTCTCCATTCACGTTTACCGGTCATATTGGGAAGACTGGTGCAGAAGGGACTGCGGGTGACATTCTTGCAGGGTTTGGCCATGAGACCTCCTGGCAATCTACAACATCACCCTGACTTGAGACAGCTGCAAAGACTGAGCTAATGCAATGTGATGTGAAGCAAACCTTGACATCTTCAAACAACGACCCAGAAACCCTAACATGGAAATACAAACAAAATCCTTTCTGATGACTAAATCATTCGCCGGGGGATGCTGAACCATGGTTTTCTAAAGGGCTTCCGAAACATTTGATTAGGCACCTTTTTTTTTAAAGGATTTTGTGGACAAGAAGAGAGCTCTGCTATATTATTTCTGGACTGAAATTTAGGCCCAGCTTAAGCAAATGAAACTGCCTGGCTTCTGTGGGATTATATTTCTGATTTTAGTTTCTAGCATGGCCTGCTCAGGGATTGTCTGAGTTTTCAGTCATCTGTGATATCATCGAAAGTTAATTCCTGCCAAAAAATTTGCTGAGTGACATTTCTTCCTGTAATAAGGACTATAAGAAGCACAGAAACAAGACTAGCAGGGTACAGAAAAAGGAAAGCACATCTTATGGTCTCTAGGGTTATTTCTCTGCGTGGCATTGCAGGAAAAACTCTTCAAGTCCCCAACGACGCTTTGTCTCGCACAAACTGTCCGAGACGTACCCTTGTTTTTTTTTTTTTTGGTGGTCCCAAGATTGTCAGCAGCAGGAGCCGAAACTGAGGTGCTCTCAACACATTTAGGAGAGCTGCCAACTCTGCCTAGGTACAGCAAAAAGGTGCAGCCCTTGGTGGACGGATCACAGACACAGAAGGCGTTCTTGCCGTTGCTGGCATGTTGCAACGGATGAACTTGACTTGCGTCCAGTTTTAGTTCACGCATGGCTTGAGCAGAGCACGAGCCGGGTTGGCTGTACGCGGGTGTAGAGGTGTGCTGCCCTCCTTGCTGCTATCAGCATCCCGCTGTGCATCTCAGTTCAGCTCAGGTTGCTTCCTACTCCAGCATAGCCGCTAAATGAATTAATTTACATCGTTGTCCTGTAAAATGGATAATTCCAGCATATGTCATGTTGCATTTTCCTTTCCCCCTGTAGCTTTTTAAAATATTCTAATGATTTTTAAAATGCTTACTTTTGAAAAAGTTAATTAAATAAAAGCAGTATTTCTCAGCACTATATATTCCTGGGAGCATTTGAGTGCCAAGATGATAGATTTCCTGACAGATATTGGCATCCAAAATTTAACAGATCACTGATTTTTTAAACCTTTCCTCTCTTAATGTAAATCATTTGCGGCAAGCTGGCATTTATCTACAGGCGCTCGTGGAACTGGAGCAGAGCTACCAATTCGTGATACAAAACGCCAAAAGAGGTCTCAGATCAGTTTCTGTTTTGAATTTCTCTCTCTAAAAGCACACAGGAGAGCATTCCCTAAGCTGCCGGCTGTAGGAGAAGGTGCATTAGCTCTCTGAACCCTAAGGCAGTTGCAGATTTATTTAGGCTCGTGGGCTGTAGCTCCCCCACACCCCCACCGGCGCTCCCGGTCCCTTTGCAAAGCTGATCAGCATTTTCCAGCCACAAAGTGGTATATGTGCCTTAGAAAATATTCCCATACTGTTGCGTGTGTAAATAAATTCAAAGTCCTCGGCAGCAACATCCAAGAGCATGGAAGAGCAGAATAATGTTTGCACGTACGTTTGTTATTTTTTTATATTTTTTATATTCCCAACGTTGGGCCTCACTCTGAGAGGTAAACATGTGGTAACTATTGCGGATGGTTACAAGTACCTCATATTGATGTATTAGGTATAAATTCTGGAGCCAAACAATAGACTGGTATAAATTCTGGAGCCATACAATAGACCGGAGAATTCATCCGCTCTTACAGGGTTTGGCTGCTATAGGAAGACCTCCTGTAGGAACTCTTGGAAACCCCATATGCCATAATTGCCTGTGAGGGCAGATGCTCCTTCTGGCTGGTTGCTGGCTGAGACATGAACTGGAACATGCTGCCTGCTGAAAGTTGACCCAGTGACAAGTCTTTCATAGTGCATAACTGTGTACTTTGGCAAAAAAAAAAAATCAGCAAGAATTTTGTTGACGGTTGACTGTGACAATTGTGCATGTCCTAATAAGCTACAGGAAAGATGTGTTATGAGCACAGAAAAGCTTTGCTGAGCACTGTTAAAATTAGATAAAATTAACAAGGTAGTTAATGTGATTACTATTTTATTAATAAACATCTAAATAATGCTGTGAATTTGCACAATGAGAGAGACATTGCCCTGAAGAGATTATGGTCTAAATAGTCCCTGTTAATTATAATCTAAATAGATTAGCATTAATTAAACGCAAAATTGGAAGATTGCTTTTGGAGTGATCTGTGATTCTCATGGTTACTACCCATGTGAGCAAAGCTGCCAAGTGAAGTTTTAACCTGCTTTTGCAACATTTGCCTGCAAAATCTCTTTTTCTGACCAACTTGAAGAGAATAAGATAGTATTTTCTTTTGTGAAGAGAAAGATAGAGTTGTTCCAACTCCCAGCCTTCTGGATACAAGCATCTGATAAAAAGTTTAGACTTTGGTCAGTGGTTTTAATTCAAGCTTGAGGTCATTATTTCCAGAACCTCCTACAAGGAGGTACGAGCACGGTGAACGTGCTCCACTGCATTCGTACTGCGTCACCCTGGGGCTGCCAGTTCTGCTTCTCCTGGTGACCTGCATGGTTCAGGAATAATGAGGTGTTGCTAAAATACTTACTTTGCATGAGCAGGCAGCTTTTTGGATATAAAAAGTGTACAAATAATTTTAGACAGCGTAGGCTTTTGGTTAGCCTCTAAAGGGAGGATTGTAGGTGATCAAGAATAAGAAAAGACTAAGATCCAAGACTGAGAGTTTTTAATAAATCTATCGCAACACATAGCAAGAATCCTTTTTGCCTCTTGCACTGTACAGTCCCGGTTATTTCATAACACAAAGTTAAATGACTATTGGTTTTCAGATGGATTGCTACCGTATACTTTGTTCAAGTTTGGGAACCATATATTGTTCTGCTAATGCTTATTGACCCTCAATATACTGGAGCTGAGAGATGTTCCAGATTTATTACAATTAGTCTTACTTGAGCTGTTTGTACCCTCCTCATGTCCTTGGTTTGCTGCTCTTCACAATTAATCTGTGACCCATTTCCCTAAGGAAAACAATTGAAACATTTCATAGCATCTTATGACATTGTTTTATGTTCTTTCAAAATATTGGAGTCAGCTAATGGTGAAAAATTTGAGGAAAAAAAAATATGTAAAATATAAACAAACTAAAGTTCCTTATCCACTTTTGCAGCTGCACTCATTCGATAAATGCTCCCATACAGTCTGTAGTTTCTGCTGAAAGTGTCAACCCCCTTTTGAGAAGTTGCAGAAGCTTAGCTCCTTTAGGATCAGGCAGAGGTTGGTCTTGATGACTAGAGCACGTAAATAATATGTTGATTTGCATAGTTTATATTGTTGCCTGCAAATTATAACAATGGAAAACACTTTTGTCAGGTATTCAAAGAAAGCAAAGATGAAATGTAAATTTTTATGCATGCTTTTTCGTTCCTTGTAAAACCAATTTTCCCTTCCTGAAAGAAACACTTAGGGAGTTGCTTGGATTTTCTGTAGGCTCTGAGGCAAGATGCAAAACCTGGGTTTAGTTCCTTGCTCTCCTGCATAATTTTGGCCTGGTCGCCTTGAAATCTCTTCCTCCCTCCGGACTGCAACCGAGGGATATGCAACACCCTTGGGTGATAAGCAACAAGATGAAGGAATGCATGGTTCTCCGTGACTGCGAGCGTGTTAGAGAAGCTAAAACTTTAGAGAGGACATGCATGGGGTCCTGTGTGCTCAGCCCCATGTAGCGCTGAGCTGCTGGGCCTCATCCAACATTTAAACACATTCTTAACTGGAGCACAGGACTAATGCCATTGGTTCCAGTGAAGTTAAAAGCACGTGCCTAAGTAGTTGGCTGGATTGGGGCCAGCATTCAGTCTTTTGCTGGACGGAGCCCTAAATAAACAATCTAGTATCAGAGGAGAAAACATTTGCACATGTGGATGTGATTTGGCTGTTTCTGTGGCACTGGCTTGTTGTTTTCTAAGTTGTGCTGGCAATGGTTGGTCTACTTAAAATGCTAACAATTTCTTGCCTGTTTTGTTAAAATTGACTGCACTCCTGGTGCACAGGCTAAAAAAGGATGGGTCTAAATCACTCACAGAGTCTGTGATGCTCAGGGCTGACAGCTACAAGACACTGTACTCTGTCTGAATTCGTTCTGTTTTCCTGTTCGTGCTCTTGCAAAGTGCCCAGAAATTTTCTGAGGTCTGAGTTAGTGGCAGTCTTCATGTTTCATTCAAAAGCTAACTCTTCAAGCACATTTTTGCAGGGCAGAGCATTGTAAACAGAGATGTCATTTATAAAATTTATTGTCTTAATACAAAATCTACAATAATATATTAGATTTCCAGCAGGAAAATTGAAAAAACATTATTATATCTTCTATTAAAGATATTATTTGAAAAAATACTGTCTCTTTTATGAGGGTTTTCTGTAAGAAATTGTAAGATTGAAATCTGTGTAAATGAAGGAAAGGTAACAAAATGAAGGAAAGGTAACAAAAAAACCCATTTGAATTTAAAAGATTTGCAAATATGGCTACTACGCAAGCATGAAACCCTTTCAAAAATATGTCACTTAGGAGAATGTCATGAATTAGAAAGGAGAAAACAAACCAAGTAATTCGGTTGGTGCTGGAAGGAGATCTATTCCTGCAGTTACTCCAGATGAGAACCCCATTACCGTCCGTGGGACTTTTTGGCAGGGGACTGATTTCCTTCCTTATCTCTCTGTTCTGATGCTGAGGGCTGCAGAGCACCTTGAATGCCTTCTGAAGTCAACCAGAGGTTATGATAAGCATCATCTTGTAGATTTAGCCTATTAAGACTTTCACAGACTTCCATGAGAGTGGCTATAAGATTAAACCCAGAAAATTTTTGCAGAACAAAGCATTGAGGTGAAAATCTTGTATATGAGCCACCTGATACTTATCTGAATTCAGGCTACCCTTTTGTATGTGCATGCTCATCTTTACATTTAAGTGTAACAGAATTACAGTGCACATCTCAGCTACTTTATCTGATTTTTTTTCCCCTCCTTTAGTTTGCAGCTTCCAATGGATCAGAAGGATCTGGACAATGTGGTGAACACAATAAGGAGAACCAGACATTTGAAAATTATGTGGTAGACATGAAGACAAAGGTATGGTCCACTTTTTCGTGATGGAGAATGAAATCCTTCTTTAGTCGAGCTTTGCTGGAGGTGAAATGTGTAGAATATATTGAATTTGAGCTCCTGCATTCATTTTTTTTGCTGCTTAATGATTGCATGTACATTACCACGTTTGAATGAGGCTTATGGCTGCAATTTATTGTTATATGTTACTAGCCCTGTGCATTTTATGCTGTCCTAGGCAGGATTTACTTTTTATTTTTAAGTAAAGATGTTGTTAATATTGGTGATGGTTCTACAGGATTGCTGATCTCAAGATGTCTTCATTTCAGTGTATTTTTGAAGTTCAATGTGTTGCACAGTTGGTAAATTTTATTCAAGGTGTTTTCACTGTCTCAGTGTGCGTTGTAGTTTATTTTTGGTCTGGTGTCAGTATGGTAGAATATGAATGCCAGCGAAATGATGATTTTTGTATGGGCAGTCTACTGATACCTACCATAAAACGGCACTGAATAATGCACGAAGCAATATGACTTCATGGCTGTGGTAAGGGGATATGTTATAGCTCTCTTTGTAACAGTCTTGCCGCTTGCAATGGTGAAGTTATAAGCGTTTCATTATAATTTCTCAATTATTTTCATAAGTTCACAACTTGGCTCGAATGATTCTCTTGGGCTTAGATATTATTATGTAGAGTTTCAGCCTTGGAGTCATTGTGTATTGTTTCTTTTCTAAGTGAAAGAAAATTATTAAGTTTTCTTTTAAAGTTAGCAAGCTGGAAACACGATGAAAAGAAAACAGACATTAACTGAGTTGGCATGCTTATGTGATACCTTGTAGACTTCAGCTAAAATCGTTTCTTAGAGTGGAAACTTGCATATTATTCCTCATCTAAGGCTTTTCCATGGGCTTTGTTTACATTTCTAGCTTGATTTCTTTGTTTGTTACCTTTTCAAGATCTAAAGAACTAATTGTGTAGCATAACTTTCTGAGTTTCTTCTGTTGCTGTGTTCCCAGTTGATCAGAAAACTTTTGTACCGTGTAGGACTGTGGTGTTACTTGAGAATTGAAATACAAGACCATGTATAATCATTGAAATTTGCCCCTATATTTATGAAGGAAATTATTTCCCCTAAGCAAGGAATTATCAAAATCTTGATGTATGCCCTAACTATATTGTGTCTGTGAAAGTGTTGTAGAAATCATGGGATGTAGTGGATCTCAGCCCATTTTCACAACATCGTTTCCAGTATGAATGGCCAATTGAACAATGCACCATCTTCCCTACTTAGAGTCATGATGCTGCGAACTCCTGGACTCATTGTGTCTCCATCAGCAATTCTACATACTCGGTTTTCATGCTGTTTGTAGCTTTCCAGCACAAAGCATACATGAGAGTAAACTCCAAAAATCGGCAATTCCATTGCCAAACTCTAAGACATTCAGAGCTGTGAGTGGTATTTTCTTCAGTTCCCAATACCATGGGATAGCAGATAGCAGATGTTTTGTTTTCATTTCCTGGAGCTTGTGGTTTAGTGTGTCAGTTCGTTTGGAAGAGTCATTTTGTCTGATTTCTTTTTCAAGTGACTGTGCTTGAGTGTCAGTGGCATGCTGCTATGACAGTGACACACGGCTCTTTAGGACTGGCTACATGTTTAAACATATGCACCAGAGCTTTTCAGTTGCTGATGATCAATTGGCTGTTAGATTTACTTCCCCAGGCAGAATGCTCAAGAATTAAAATGAACTCTTCATTCAGTCTCCAGAGTTGAGAGCCACTTCAGGACATATTGCCCTTGAGTACCATGTGTTTCTATTGCAGAGCATCTCAGCCCACATAAAGTCAGTGGAGGGTTTGTAACTGAAGAACCTCTGTTTCATTCTGAATAAAGGATTTGTGGGAAGCAAGAGAAAACAATTATGGCTTTGTATGGGAAATACTAGATACATAAAACATTAGGTATAAGTTTTAAATTAATGAAGGTTGCAGAGCTTTCAAAAGGCTTATCCAAGGCCCTTCAGAGCTGTAGGATGGCTCAAGGACCTTTCCCCAGCCTCTGCTCCACACCCTGTGGTTATGAATGTGCATTTCTTACAACCCTACAAGTCATGTGCTGTTCCCAGCTTGCTTCACCCTCTTCTCATAGTCCCATAAGCTGGTGAGTCTGTGGGAATGAGACTACTAGCGAGGTTGCATGGTCTCCATCTTTGGAGATTTTCAAGACCAGACTGGCTAATGGCCTGAATGACCTGACCAGACCCCACTGCTTAACCTACTTTGAGTGGGAGGTTGGAACGAAGACCTTCCCAGGTCCTTTCCATTGCCACTTCCCCTGAGAGCCTTTGATTATGTTGACTCCTGGAGAGGAAGGGAGGCAACCGCCCGACTGTCCCACTGAGCACCCTTGGAGGCAAATGACTTTAGACACCACCAGGTGCAGCAGCCAAAGGTCAGGTATTACAATAAGGCCCTCAGCAAACAGGGCCTGCAAAGTGCACGTTGTCTATTAAAAGAATGAAAATAGCTTTTTTTCTTGCTTTTGAGTGCTGGCGTGGTGTTTGGCTAAAGTGTGTGAGCTCCCATGTACTGAATGGGTGGTAAACTGGGCATGTGCTTGGGGCAGGAAGGGAGGGGATCCCCTCCACCCCTGTGAAGCAGAAAACAAACTTCTTCTGTGGCTATTGAGCCTGGGGGCACTGTGGCCACTTGGGTGTGGAGTCCTTGTGATGAAGGAGTGGAGCTGCCTGTCCAGCCTTCACTTCTCCCGGTGCCCATTTTACATCTACCCGCAGGGCTCAGAGCAGCGAGGTCTGTGCTACCCTATGGAAAAGAAAATTGTCTTTTTCTTTTTTTTTTTTGGGAGAAAGCTACCAGCCAGGGAAATTGGTCAGGACTCCAACATTGGTTGTGCTAAATAGCAATGAAATTTGCCATGCATGGGAGAAGGGAATGATTCTTGTTACAGCTTCTGCCTGAGACTCTCATGGGCCTGAGGCCAGTTGCAGAGCTGCTGCTGTTCGGGCTGCTGCAGTCAGGAGGGGCAGAATTGCTAATGTGTTGATCTTTAAATTAACACCAGCACTCATGGGCTTCTGGTTCAGTCTGGGAACTGCATTAAAATTCTTAGCAACTAAGGTATACAGAACTTCACACCTTCTGAAATTTGTATTAACTTCTCTTCCTGGCTGAAGGGGGGTTTATTCTGACATTTCATCTGTAATATAGCTTCTAACTACATATCCAGGATCTGCAAGATGAGTAGTTTCTCATTTTTTGTTTTTCGTGGAGCACAAAACAGTCCTAATACAGGGGCTGTCTCATGAGATTTTCCCTTCTAGCATATAATTACTCAGAGAACTTGTATCCTGGTGTTATGCTACTAACTAGCCAATTGTGATGCATGGAAACCTAGCTGGAACTGGGCTCAGGTGGTATAAATGAGCTCTGACCATAAAGACGTAAGTTCATGACTATATCAATTGCCCTCTTGGAAGAGACATAATCAGGAAATATTTATTTGTAACTTATTTGGGTGCAATATAGGACCTGAAAAGAAGAAAGAAAATATAACTCCACGTGAAAGACTGGCAATTTCATACCATCAACAAGTACTCCATAGTACACAATTTAAGATACATTAGGACTAAATAAATCTTTCTCCACATTTGTAAGAGGATGTGTGTGTTCATGTGTTCTCTGTGTAGGTGAATAGAGCTCTAAATAGTCACTGGCTAAATTTTGCAAGATGCTGACATTACTAATGCTGTGTTAGCAGTCTGGTAGATGTCTCTTTTCTTAATGGCTGCTCCAAAACTTGGAGACCTAGTAATCTTTTTTCCTTAATTTCTACTGTTTGAATTAGAGATAATAATGAATCCAATTTTGCTTTTTTTAAAGAATCAGTTTCTCTTTACAGTTTTTGCTCCATAATATTTGGGTTTCAAAAGAATTTAAGAACTGTTTAAAAAGGTGTGTCATGAGAGATTTAAAAAACCCATAGAATCCTTCCTATTGGTTTTATGTTTTACATAAGCTTGCTTTTGCAAATATCCAGTTCAGCTGAATGTTGCAGGCTCTGGTTCTAAATATAACTGCCTAATTAAACCCTATGCTTTGGTTATCCAAGTGGAAGTACCTGGATACAGCGAAGATTTTAATGCCAGAAAGGAGCATTAAATTGTCCAGTCTAAACTACTGCATTATACAAACCATCACATTTCACCCGCTCACCTCATATTGTTTGGTTTTGTATGACTTACAAACAGACACCTTGGTAAAATTAGAGAACGAAGTAGTCGCCCGGGTAAGTGGTTTTCACATGGTGGTCCGCAGAGCCACTGGTATCACAGTGGAAATAGTTGTTATTCTTGCTGTATTAAGGCTTCCCAAGAGTCAGAGCTCATTGCAGAGGTTCTTTTGGACCATCTAAATCAACGACGAGCAACTGTAAACCATCTCTTTTCACCCCAGATGGCTGCTTCTCAATTTGTTTGGTTTTTGGGTCAAGCCTTTCTCTAGTAGATTTCAATCATGATCATATGTACAGATAACACGAAGGCTGGAAGAGCAGAGGAAAAAATAGAACTAAGCAACAATATGACCTGCAGAAATTAGAGCAGAAGGAGACGTTGCTAATGAAGGGTAAAGCAGTGCCAAGGATTTGAAAATCTTATGCTTGGGGAGAAAAAATGAATGGAAAAAGTACCTAGTTGGAGGAAGAAAATGGAGAAGCTCAGGCTCTTTCTTGGATTTGGGATGGGTAGTTAATGAAAATGAGGAACTGTATACTTGGGAGAAACACTGGAGACCCATTGACAGTCATCTGTTCCCATGCTGCAGCCCTGAATTTGTCATCAATAGATGCATGTTAGAAGCTATGACCAGGAGTCCTGGCAACCAAAATGAGCCCGTGGAAGGATGGAGCTGGGGTCTGTGTCCCCAAAAGCATGGGTCTCTTCTGTCTGGGGCTACAGGAGATTCTGCAAGGTAAAAAGTAGGTGGAAGTTTTTCAGGGACCATGCTGCTCAACGATGCGCTGAGCTCGGGCAGCACATGGGCAAATCCTGTGCTTTTAAAAGCTCAGTGGTGCGTTTTATGGAAGGAAGTGGCACTCAACAATTGGAGGGGTGCAGGAGGAAGCTTTATGGTACGCTGGTGCAGCCTGATTTTCCCAGACACACACGAGTCACATTGTTCGCATAAAGAGCCTCAAAGGGTTCAAACCCTCTGATTTTTGTATAAGCTGTAAATAGGATCATGAATTCACTGGGACCAGCTCACAGGAATAGAGTTACTTGCAAGTAGAAGCACTTGCAGATCATGCACTTGGAGACCAATTTCAAAATATATCCCCATATGCCAGTTTCGAGTATCAGATGAAATTTTACAGCCAAGTCATTAGGTAATTATATGTATGGAAATATTTCACACCTTACTAGATCAGCTTGAATCTACCAATTGGAAGAGAACAAACTGTTGGAGGCTTTACATCTAAGTGTTAAAATATCTCCTGATTTTAGAGTTGACTGAATTCCCTTTTACCCTATCATGTTTAGAGCTCAAGCGTGGCTTAGGTTAGACCATCTTAAAGGGTTAATTTGTTCTTAAGTAGATGGTTAATGGGTTCTTACTTTAAGGATGTTTGAAAAGTTCCCTGTTTCATGAAATCTAGTTTATTAAACTTGTCTTGGCTGTTTGGCTACTGGACTAAGTCTCAGCAGGGAGAAAACACTCAGGTTCCAGTTCAGCCTGTAAACACAAACCAAGTTTATTTTGCGCACATGTGGTTGCTCAGAGCGCGTTACAGTTTTACACACAGTCCTAAGTGCTCTGGAGACTTTCTCTTTAAGATGTTACATCCACCAAGATTTTAATAGTTGGGGGAGGGTTGGTTGCTCTCTGACCACATATCTGATTCACTATGGATTTTGTAACTTTGGTAGCAGTGACCTCATTTTGGCAAAATCGTGTGTGTCATTTACTGAGCCTCTTGCTGCTTTAGCAATCACAAGAATATTAGGGTTATAACCTGAGTAATTTACGGAAGAGAGATGATTCTTAAATATCCTTTTATTTTCTTGGAAAGGCTTATTTTATTGAAAACATATTTTAGCTCTGAGTGAGAATGAGAGATCCTCAGCAAAGCACCCAGGGGGAATTGTGCTGTCCAGTGTGTTGAAAAGGTGAATTGTAATGTATGGGTGTCTAGACGTTTCCTCTTGTTGCTGTCAACAGTCCAGTTGGCTGTATTTTTTTTTCCAGTGAATAGGAGCATTGATTTTCCTCTCTCTTTGGCCAGAGCTTTCATTTTACATATCTTTCCCCTTCTGTGTCTCTTTCTCTCTCCCTCCCTCTTTCTTCTCTCTCTCTCTCTTCCTCTATCTGTAAGAGAGGGAAGACTTTAAGAGCTGACAGCGAGCTTTCTAACTCAGAATGATTCATGTAAGACACCTGAAAGGCAAGCTCTGCACCAGCATCACTGCAAGAAAGGTAGGGCTTTGGGGGCTGAACAGGCTGTAAAACTCTGAGCAAAGCATACAGAACATGAGATAAATCGATTAAGTCTGCGGATCTGTCAAAGATGCAGAAAAAGTTTGGGAGAGACCTTAAGGAGTTTTTAAGCTCTGTTATACGGGGTGCTTTCTTTTGATTAAATCTTAGATGTATTTTTCGTAAGTGGGGAAAAAAAAAGGTGCCCCTCTGCAGCTTTGAATAATGTATATAATGTGTTTTTTTTTTCCCGTGGATGGTAAACTATGATTATATCACAGTTGCACTTCACAGACCTGCGTGCATGTGTAAATATGCACTTCCCTTTTTTTTCCCCCTGACTGATGATTTTCTGTTATACTTTCTGAAAGTTCGCCTTTTCCAGCTGTTATTTATATTCACTTCCTGAATCCGAATCTGACCTAGTAATTCTGAGTGATTGTGGATGTGACGCATGAGCTCTCGCACACACCTTAATGTTTCAATCATGCACTTCAAGCAATATGCGTTTGTAGGAATCATGCTCTTAATAAAACCCCTTACAACCCAAAGCAGTTGTTTTGGCAGGGAAATGACAGCGCTGTGATAGATGGGCCCGATAGTTGTGTGTGTTGTGCTCGCTCGGAGTTAGTAGAAAAGAGGAGGGAGAGAGTGAGCGAGAGGGGGGAGAAAAAAAAAGACAGGGAAGGAGAGAGCGAGAGGGAGAGAGATTGAGAGAGAGAGAGGAGAGAGAGGGAGAGAGAGACTTGGCAAAGGAAATCTTATGGGTATACTGAAACAGCAGATCAGAATTGTGAAACCAGAGCCAGGGCTGAAATGTGATGCTTTTGCTCTTTTGTGCTTGTTGTGGTTCTCATCTTCCCATTTAGAAGGCTGCATACCATTCAACAGAATATTTTGATCACAGCTTGAACAATGCAGCAATCAAGCCTGATAAGCCACCTGGAAGTTTTGCTTGAGACGATTTCTAGTGGGTTTTCTGATCCCTGTGAGCATCATGACTGCCTTTAGCATTGTGGAGGAGGACTCGAGTTTCTTATGAGGGCCCCACTTGGAAAAGCAGGCTGTGCAGATTCAAGCCTCCGGTTCTGTTCATGCTGTTCAAAAGCCTTTCCTCACCCTTGCTGATTTGTTTTTATGATTTACATACACTCCTGTGGAGATTTACAGAATGGATTGTCTGTGCATTGTCACGACCAAGGTAGGACTGGAAACATTGCTGTTATGTGTACATATTTCTCTGCTATTTTTCTGTTCCTGTAATTAAATAGATTGAGCATGTACTGTGTCAGGTTGCAAGATAAAGTGATAAATAAGCTTTATTCCAATGAGCATTTTGTTCTATTTTTCTGTAGATTATGCAGTTCGCTTCTATATCACTTCCTAAATGATATGTAATTTACTTATTTTTACTAGCAAAAGGAAAATGATTTCATATTTTATCTTAGCCAGTGCTTGTGTCTATTAATATCTCTAGCTACTAGAGCACTTTCAGAATACATGGTATAGTGCACATATTTTCTCAGCTTATCAGTTTATTCTGTAAACTAAAGAATGAAAAAAAAAGGGGGGGGGGCATTATGTGGGTCCTAGGATTTTAAAGAGGCCAATCAGATGTAGTTTAGATAGTCATGATCTTTCTGATTGGAGAGATGCAAGTTTCTTGTGGATTATTGTGGCTTTTTTTTGGGAAAAACATAGCTTACTTTGCATCTCTAGGCCTGAAAAATAAAAATGCCTTCGTCCCACTTCAGCACTCTTACACTGATGTTAGATCTAACCTGACTGTTTGGGAATGGTCCTTCAAAATAATTCTCTCCAAACATGCATGTAAACAATTTTTTACTCGCAACAACAGTGGCAGGCTAAGGACTTTGGAGTTAAGGACATTTCCCGAGTTAAGGACAATTCCTGACTTCATAGAATCATAGAAACTTAGAATGGTTTAGGTTGGAAGGGACCTTAAAGATCATCTAGTTCCAAGTCTCCTGCCATGGGCAGGGACACCTTCCACTAGACCAGGTTGCTCAAGGGTAGGGATAAGCTGAACAATTCTTTGGGAGGTCCTCAGACTTAGCAAACTAACTTAACATTAAATGACAGGGAGATAACCAGGGAACTCCCTTTCTGTTGCTACAGGACAGGCAGCTCAACGCGTGTTTGTAACTGCATTTGCACATGGTGATAGTATTTATAAGGAGTAGTTACCAGGGGAAGTCCAGACATGGGGTTCAGCACAGTCGTTCCCTGTTCTGGTTTATTTTTGATGAATTTCATCACTTCCATAGGACTTGCAAAATGCCTGGGGCAGCCAGAACACCTGAAGGCTGTATCAAGGATAAGGCAAACCAACGGTTAGGTCTGCCGTCATCATTGCTGTCATTTTTTGCATCATCGCCATGCAAAATGGGGCCCCCCATCCATGACACGGAGAAGGGCAGGGGGAGGCACCCTGGGCACCCATGGGCAGCACCAAGGGGTGGCGGGTATCTGCCGCAGAGAGGAGGGAGTGCGGTGGAGCCGCAGAAACAGATGCGAGCTGTCATTTCCATCTTGCCGGTGGAGAAACCCATATGGGGTAGGAACAGGAGGTGAATGAGGCCACAGAAGGAGCGTATGCTGTGGCCTCATTCACCTCCTGTTCTTTCCAGGTCCTTCTGGCTCCCACAAGTCGTGCTGGATCTGAGACTGCATCCTTAACGTGCCCTGGAGCAGAGCGGAGGCACCCACAGGTGCCCGTTGACGCAATACGGGTGAAAAGTACTCAGCAGCAGTGGTGCAGCACCGCTGAACAAAGCTTGGATGCAGGGTCGTGCTAAACATCCAATTTACACTCCCAAACTTTGCTTTCCAATTGAAAATAAGCAGGAAGATTGAAAAAAAGAGCTGTGATCAGCCCTACTTCTGGGTGTCCAGTGGTGCGGTGGGGACCTGCAATCGCAACCATCCTTGGCCTTGAGAGTTTGGCAGGGAGGTGTGTAGTGACTGGATTTGGGGCAGGGCAATAAGTCTGCTTTTAAGATGGTATAATTGGGAGAAGAATGTGGCCCAAGAGACACCGCTTTATTTATTTTATGAATTGGTAATGAAAGTTTCCACTGAACATTTTCCCAGGGCCTTCTGGGTAAGAGCAAATGTAGACTCACCGTCATCTCACTGCTGCTGCTGCTCTCAGCAGGGCTCCCAACTCCATCTACACACAATATTTTTCCTCCCAGCTTTTCTGTCTCTTGAATTCGCTGCTAAATGGCCGAGAGGATCTGAAAGTCAAGCATATGAGCCTCAAATATTCAAGTCCAGATATTCAGTCTTTGCTGCCAACTTTGATGTTGGAATGAGATAGGATTGGGAATTGTAGGTGACCTGCTATTTGGATGCGTGTGGGAACACCATATTAACATATGTAATTGAGCTGAATAATGGCAAAAACCTAGTTTCAGAACACTTCCATATTGCAAAGGCTTGAAGCCAAATAAATTACATTTGTTTTCGTCATCTTGTTTGGTACCATATTTAAACAGCTGCACCAGTGACGTTATATTGTATTGATCCATAATCTGCTTTTAGTTGCTTTATTGTGCATTGGAGTAACTCTACTTCCTTTAAACCTACAAAATCTTTACGGCATCTGTTTATGCCAATTTTCACCAATATGATAAGAGCAGACCTTTTCCAGAACATTTGAGATTTTTTAAAAATGAATTTCAATAAGTCTGAATTCTACAGAGCAACATTACGGTCATTTTTGGCCTCAGATCTGTAATTATACTTATTTGAATATCCATTTGTCTGATTGTGGAAATAATTGCTATTCTCATTCTTGGAAAAGTGGATCTTAATGTCAAGAGGGAGTAAATACATCAGTTTTATTCTTCAGATCTTATAAATTATAAAAAGGGAGTAAAAGATGAATGCTATTTAAACTGCAAAAGATGAACACTGTTTAAAAAGTTGACATTTTTAGCACATGGTCATTAAATTTAGTCTGGAATTTTCAGTATTTCCAGTCTATAGAAAATGACATAAATGTTGTGGTGGAGTGAATATGCCCTTGTAGATTATGTACAATGGATCTAAAGGTCCTGCTTTGAACTCTATATGGGGAAAGACACCATCTAATAAAAATAATTTCTGATGTACCCTGCCAAATCTTAAATCCTACTGACATTATTTTTTCAGCCAAAATGTAAGATATTTTTAAGACAGATTTGTACGAATTCTTTCTCTCATTTTTTTATTTCCTGCATGTTTCCATGTATTTCTGAACCCACGACTTAGGAAATGCTGAATCAGTCTAGGAGGACTTCTATGGTCTCCTAGTTTATTTTACTTGATAATGTTCCCAGCATAGCGTCTTTCTTTTACTGTTGCATAAAGCACATTAATTTGTGGCATTATTTTATCATTAGGAAGAATTCGGTATAAATAAAAGCTTAGGTCAAGACTCCATCCCAGCGGGAGCACCAGGACTTTTTGAAAAGGAAGAACATTCCCACTGTGCATCCCAACAGTCAGAGGCAACATGCTGTCCTCTCCCCTAGCTATCAGCTCTCCTTCCATCCTTCTGCCTTTTACAGAATTATGAGTGCAACAGTAGCTGCTGCTGGTGAAAAAGAAAATAGATAGCTCTGTGTTGCCTGACAAGACTCGCTATAACAGGGGCTGCTTCACTGAAACCCCCAGTTCTTGGTGTCAGGTGGCTTAGAAAAGATGATCAACTTTCCCTGGAAAAAAACAAAACAAAAGCTTTTTCTGGCCCTTGTTGCTACAAAGGAGAGCTCAGAGGTGGAAACACTAAAGGTTTAAAACCCAGAAGGCCAATGAAGGGAAATGAAAATGTATTTTTCTTTTTTAAATCTCATGATTTCAAGGTGTCAGATTCAGGCTTTTTGATACTTGCAGCTGGCAATCATAGCACGAAAAAAAGAAGAGAATTTAATAATACCGCAAGTGGGCACCCAGTCCTCTGTCACAAGCAGGGCTAGCTAAAGACCTTCTCCTAGGAAAGAGATTTTAAAACTTCCTGGGCAACCTAGTCTGATGTTTTATCACCCTTAACATTACTAGTGGCCCTAAGAACTCTCAATGTTGGTTGCCACTGGCGTCACCTCTTGTTTTGTTTGGGAACTGTATTTTCACGTTTGCTTAAAACCTCAGATTTTATCACCTGAAAGCTTCTGTGTTTTGAGAGGAGCTTGCAAAGTTGCACACAAAGACTAGACACCAAATAAAATAATCCCAGTATATTCACAAAACCACTTGCTGTTAGGTGCCTGACTGCCAAGTTCGCAGCACTGAGCGCTGGCAGCTGTAGGGTTCCTGTGACCCAGAGCTCTGTCCTCCTCCAGCTTGTAAACTAGAGAACTGGCCGTCTTCAGACCCAGGGATGATGCTCAGCTTGAACTTATTGGTTTCATTAGCTACCAAAATACATTTCTGTCATCAAAATGTTGAAAATTCTGCAACAATTACTCCTTCTTAGAGATTCTTGTCGCCAGCTTCCACTTAACTCTGTAGTGGTTTAAGCTGGATCACTCGCTACACAGGTTCCACGTTTAATTCAAGTGTCACTGACATCTGTGAGACCAGACAATTAAATGAAATTGTGGTTATTCATGGGAATGGAAAAAACATCTTGTGTAATTGGGGGGGGGGGTTTAGTGTTAATGAAAGACTCAGTTCATTCCACTAGTGAAGAAGTTTGGGGTTTTGTTTTTAGTTTTTTGGTTTTTTTTTAATTTAGTCACGCTTGGTAAATTAACATCTCCCTTTTCATGGCTGTCCATCCAGCACCTTTTCTAAGGATTTAATTCAAGTGTTTAGATGAACAAAATAAAGATGGAAGAAAAAAAATGTTTTGCAATGGTGCTGGGAAGCAGGGTGATACACTTGTTTATGTTGTTAACCCATACCAAGGTTGAATGTGTACAATTCTGACTGGCAAGGTTGCCAGGAGCCAGCAACATCTGTCTATCCTATTTTCCTCTGCTCATTCGGCAATATATTTGGAACAGGGGACACCAATGAATGCACTTAAGGCAAAACTCTGACAGATGTGTGAGCAGAAGTCTCAATATGCACAATGGTTGTGGAAAATAAGAAGCCACTGCAGTCAAGTACAGGACCAACATCTGGCTTAGACCCTGGGTATGGTATGACTCTTCTGTAGGTCTCTCCCACTCCACACACTCATCACCCCACTTTGCAGCATGAAGAGTAAAGCAGAGAAGAGCTATAAAATTTGCACCTTGTCTTGCTTTCCTTTCCTCATAGTCTCACCATGGAAGGAAGACAAGGCAAAATTCAGAGCTCATCCTCCTCAATAGCATGGCTGTGAATCTGAGTGAGGAGTTGCTGTGGCTTGGCTAGCTGACTTTGAAACTACCAGTCTATATTAAGTATAGCATTATAAATCCCTGTTGATAGTGTGCTGTTCTTGGGAAAGGTAGGGGCAGGTCTTGTGTCCCAGTAGGATACTGTGGATTCCCCATCTGAGGGGGAAACCCTTGTTCAGAATTTGGCCAGCACAGTTGACTCCCAGCGCCAACCCAGTTGGTTTAAAGGGTGTTTTTAGAACTCGGCTGAAGAACAGAAAAATGTGGAGGTGACACCACGGGAGTGACCTCACTGTTCCAACCTTTCTAATTTAGAGCAGCAGCAAAACCAGTCCAAACATGGTCTCAGAAGGGCAGAATGGTAAATCAGATCAGGTCATCCGCAGGAGGTGGAGAGCAGCTCCACACACTCCATGCTGGCTGTTGGTCTCACTTTGCAGAGGTGAATCCACTATGAGGCTAGGTTGGATTATGGAATATGGTGGCCTGATGCCAATGCAAATAGCTAATACTTAGAATATTTATTTATGCTGAAGTGCTTTTGCAATAGGCTTTACTGAAGGAAATAGGCATGTCCCCGTCCCCCCCTGCCCAGTTATATTGTGTTAATCTGAAAAAACTCAATATAGAGTTTTAAAAAGGTATATACTTAGAGAATGAGATTCAATTTATTTTGTGGGACTTCCTACAAGATCAGCTGTATGTGTCCGAGAGGCTGTAGAGTCAGTCCCCAAATTAGGAAATTATAAAGCTAGGTATAAATACTGAGGTTGAACCAGTGCCTCAGGCGTTGTAGACTAGTATAATCTTACCAAAACCAGCAGAGCTGTAGAGAGCTACACTACATGAGGATCTGATTTAAATTTAGCTGGATATGAAACAAAAAAATAACCACATTTCTATGTGCCCGCATGTTGTTAATAGTCCTAAATAGATCTGGGCAACATTTGTTGTTTTTTCTTTGCAAGACTTCAGGCTTTGAATCATTGCACTTTGAAATCACAAACTGGGTAGCTAAGTTTTTTGTGCTGAATTTCCTGGCTATAACAAACCCGAAACAAAGGAAACATAATGATTTTCCCCCCAGAGATTCACATTTAGCTAAAATCAAAATCTTTTTCTATAGTCATTATTAGGTGCTGATGAGCACTTCAAACTGTGGTGTTTTCCTGCCAGACCCTAAAAGTGTAATAGTGCTGAATCCATGCAATTTACATGTAATTTAGTAAACTCTATTCCGAAGTGGTACTTGAGGACAGCTTTGATGACTATGGGTTGGCTGCTGGCTAAACTGCACAGTCTTAGGAGAGCAGGAAGATCCTTTTCATTGATTACCATTTATTTTAACTGGAGAACATACTCATAGATGTCTGACAGATGGGGAGTGTATCTGAGTATTTATTTCAAATCTTTATTTGCCAATGTTAAATTTTGGAACAATTATTGTAAGCCTCTAGCTTTTGGACTTCAAACATTATGAATGTAAACTGATGAGACACGTGTTGTCTTTTCTAGGAAAAAAAAATATCATTTTTTGGGGGGGGAGTCTCAAGAAAATTACACAGAACAAACCAATGTGCATTGCATATGTAACGTCTTGTAATTATATCTTGTCAAAAGCTCAACTTTTTTCTCCTTTATTCTTTAGAAATATGGTAATTGTCCCTTTTCCCTTGTAGTTAATTATAAATTTCAGGAAGAATTAAGTCTGTTAAATCTCTTCTTCCCCCTCTTCTCCCTCCCTTGGTCTCTATGGCAGCAGCAGGAATAGAAGGGAATTACTTTGATCTCCATTTCTGAGTGACATTTCGTTTCTTCCGAGCATTGACCTTGTTTAGTGCAACTGAAATTTTCAATAGATTTCATTAGATTATAATTTGCTGATCTTAGGGAGATGTCTTTATTGAGATTGGTTTTAACTATGAAAGGAGAAGGGTGATTTGTTTCATAAATCTATGAACAGCTCTATAAACTGAGAAAAGAGAATGTTCAATTAACTGCTGGGGCAGATACGGTTAGGGATTAATACTACCGCACAGCAGTGGAGAGCTGCAGATGTAAGGAAAGGGGGAAGATACTGAGCAAGAAGAAGAAAACGAGAGAGCCTGATCCTGGTTCAGTTAATGTTAGTGCTGCTTAAAGATAGCAGAGCTATACATCCTTAGCAGGTCCCTCCTCTAACATTCGGAGGGCCTGGGTGGAGGTGGTAAGATAATTTCCTAGTGCCGAGGTGAGCTGCATTTTTACGCATTTCACATAGCTGGAGCTGACCGAATGGATTCTTCGCAATGTCCAAGAGGCCACTAAAAGCAGAAAAGCTGTGTCTCCTGGCATGCATCCTCAACATAAACATGCATTTCTTTTGTGTTTTAATCTCTTTCCTACTACCATGCAAATTTCCTTCTGTCTCCCTTCACCTGATGCAAGACTTCTGAACAATGCGAGGATGTGTGCAGTCAAGGACAAGAGAATAGTTATTTATGAGTGAATCATTAGGTCAGGGGTACGGCCTAACATATGGTTATATTTTATGCAGTCCGAGACCTCTACTTGAGATCTACAATTTTGATTTCTCCAGAGAATCATCTGCATCAGAGAAGATAATTTGCAAGGATGTGTAGGAGTAGCTAAGCATGTTCCACGGGGTTTGACTTCAGCCAACTCTTGCTACTGGAGACCTCACTCAAGGACTTGTATATAATTTACAAGTCATATTCTTGGCCATTCTAGTGGACACAAATGGAATCTCACCTGTGACTGCTTTTGACTCTGATCACCAATATCTTCTCTGAGAAAGAATATTGAGTCAGATCTTAAAGAGTGCTGCAGTTCAGTGAGCCCTGAACCTTTAAGAGATAAAAATTCCTAAATATCCTCTCTGGATTTTGAGGCATCTTCCTGCAGAGCTAAGGTCTGCCTCCAAATGTGTCTTCAGCCACAGTCACATTAGGCAATATTTGGCCATCCACATTTGGTATTGATAATATATATAAACTCTCCCTGCCTATGAAAAAGTGGCAATAAGCTATACGTACTTGCTCTTAAAGTCCTCCAGAAACCTTTAGCAGTCACTATGGTTGATCACACAACACAAAAGAGGAATTCTTCCTTGAAATCTTACCCAGAGCTTGCTGATGTGCAACTGCGTCTCTGTCACCTGAAACCTCTCTTGTACAGTGCCACAAAACTCTCACCTTCCAATTCAATATTCAATATGCAATATTTCCCACTGCAATATTGCAGTGGGCACTGATGCTACCACTCTGCATTATATCAGTGTATCTGCAAGATACATTATGCAGATGTTTCTAACCAGTGCTAATAGCAGTCGGTTATTTCAACACCTGACTGAGAAAAGCACGTAGGAAAGAAGCTTGCTTAAAGGTTGCATGCTAGGAAGGTCGATGTGCACAGACTCTGAAGAGCTTGCAGCCTTGGTTTTGTCTTCTGAAGTTGGCGCTTTTCTGTCTCTTGGTTTCCTCTGGGTTCTGCATTTCTGGATGCTTGATAAAACTATTGGTTTTGGAATCACATGTAACAGTGCCTCCAGAGAAGGAATTGCACCGTCTCTAACTGACTAGGAGGTTAGCATCTCTATCTGACTTTGGTCATCGCTTCATTGCTTCCTGACTGTATTATTGCTATGCAATTTATCAAGGATTTAAAGCATCAGCCCAGAAAAAAAGCTGTGACTGATGCTGAATTCAGCAATGAGAATGGATTTATTCTTTTGTGTCCCAAGGTCTCTTTATACAAAAATTACACAAGCTGAGTATCTTATTGCATATTTTGAAGTCTCTGATTGCACGAAGCTGTGATAAAGCCTACGCCTGGATAGCTGTGTCTATCACTACATTGGAGCTGTCTCAAGGGTGAAGCTTAGTGCAGGAGGCCGGGTATCCTCAAAGAAAGGGAGTAAAACAAGACTGTGGAAATCACTCATTCATAAGCTATGGAGAAACAACCTCTCTGTTTCCATTTCAGATGGAGAACTCTTTTACTGGAACATATTCTCTCAAACAGCAAGGCAAGACGTATTCTTTTTGCATACAAATATTAGTGAAAAAAGCAAACTACAGGTAATTCTGTCCTCCCTTGAAGGCTGTCTGAAGAAAGATGATTTCAAGTGATGGATTTTCATCACTTTTCAGATTTTCAGTTTTCCAGTGTAGTGGTGGACCAGGGTCTATAGTCCTTATGCTCACCAAACTCCTGAGCTGGGGAAAATGTTAGCAGTAATAACCAAATGGAATTAATTCCTTCTACAGCCTGCAAATAATTCCCAACATATTTATTCCTAGTCTTACTTCTATTGCCTATGCTTGCAGAATACTTTATGTAGTGTTGCCCTTTTGGGTAATTTTTTTTTTATTTGGTGTCCCTAGGTGTGACATGTTGGAGCTTTTGGCTGATTTAAAAAATAACTGAGCACTTCTGTGAAGAAAAACATTATCAGCAGCTGATATACAACCTTATTTCTTAGAACTATTTCAACTATGTGAGGGTGTAAGATACGAAAGGTATGAAAAGCATTGTTTTTTATACAACAATACAAAAAGTAGTGATCATTCAAATAAGAAATCAGCTGTAATTTAAAAAAAAATAATCAGCCCCATATCCCTAAAAAGCTGTAGGAGAAAAGTGTTCAGTCCTAGCCCTTGAGCTACATGCGTTTCTCAGACAATACCAGTGCAATTTCATTTTATCAGCACAGTCATTCAAATACCCGGCTGTGAAA
This sequence comes from Gavia stellata, assembly GCF_030936135.1. Taxonomy (NCBI): domain Eukaryota; kingdom Metazoa; phylum Chordata; class Aves; order Gaviiformes; family Gaviidae; genus Gavia; species Gavia stellata. Next base: position 7,357,444 of record NC_082594.1, read on the forward strand.
GGCCAAACTCTGCAGGTCACCCTACAGCCCAGATGCACGATCAGCCCAGCCCTTGTGCTGAAAAATTGGGATCTCTGGAGAACGGCTGCCTACGAGCAATTTCCAGTTACCTCTGTCCTTCTGGCCTTTGAAAATGTAGCGTGTGTCGTGATTCTGGGCCTTGGGACAATTTTGGTATGGATCTCAAAGTCCAGAATACTTGCAGAGTATTAGTCCCTCCTGCTATGAGATCTGGAGCTTTTATTTTGCAGATGCATCCCCTTTAAGAAGTGAGGAGTCTTTTTGAGGAGTCTCCTTACAAACTTGTTATATATACATGGTTACCTGAGTTTGTAAGATCAGGCTTTTCAATTGGGAAAATGTTGTCTGTCCAAAGCAAATTATTAATTTTCTTGCCTTTATCTTGCCTTGGATTAAAGACTGAAGAATCATAGAATCGTTTAGGTTGGAAAAGACCTTTAAGATCATCAAGTCCAAACCTAAACCTAGCACTGACAAGTCCACCACTAAAGCATGTCCCTAAGCGCCTTATCCACACATCTTTTAAATACCTCCAGGGATGGTGACTCAACCACCTCCCTGGGCAGCCTGTTCCAGTGTCTGACAGCCCTTTCAGTGAAGAAGTTTTGCCTAATATCCAATCTAAACCTCTCCTGGCGCAACTTGTGGCCATTTCCTCTTGTCCTGTCACTCGTCACTTGGGAGAAGAGACCAACACCCACCTCTCTGCAACCCCCTTTTCAGGTAATTGTAGAGAGCGATGAGGTCTCCCCTCAGCCTCCTCTTCTCCAGACTGAACAACCCCAGCTCCCTCAGCCGCTCCTCATCAGACTTGTGCTCCAGACCCCTCACCAGCTCCATCGCCCTTCTCTGGACACACTCCAGCACCTCAATGTCCTTCTTACAGTGAGGGGCCCAAAACTGAACACAGCATTCGAGGTGCGGCCTCACCAGCGCCGAGTACAGGGGCACGATCCCCTCCCTGCTCCTGCTGCCACAACATTTCTGATACAGGCCAGGATGGCGTTGGCCTTCTTGGCTACCTGGGCACACTGCTGGCTCATCTTCAGCCATACAATTGTTAAAGAAAGGAAAGAATAATTACCAATATTACATGCAGTCTTTTTGATCAAAATTCATTTATCGTTTTATTATTTTGATAGGATTACATAGTTCACTGTTGCATTCATCCCTTCCTTACAGTAGATAACACACACCCGCAGGATATTGCTGCCCTGATAGCAGTGACTTTTTCAAATCCTTTTACGCAAGACTTTCTAAACTTTCATCTAAAGGTACAATGATTCTTGCTTGCTAGCTATTTTTCTGAATATTCCTTAAAGCTGTCTAAGTGAAAATATGAAAGATAACCAGTTTTTAAGGTTTGAGGAATATAAAGCTTAAACTGATATGCACAGTTTTTCCTTTTTTTTAAACTTATAAAAGTATTTAGTATTGCAATGCTTTACAAATGTTTACTTTTTGGAGATAAAGAACAAAGCTCTAATAGTGCTTCATTAGTTAATGTTCTGAAATCAGACTCAAAATTGAAAATCCTGTGAAGCCTATTCATTAGTGTTTGCAGAGGTTGCTCTCCTTTTACTCTCAGCATGGGGAAAAGAAAGGTGTAATATAGTTGCTTGCGATATATCTGGCTTAAATGAAAATAAAAGGAAGGAAGCTTTTTTTTTTCACATTTTTTCCAGCTTCAGGAACACACATGATTACGAGAGTCCTCCAATTCAAGGAGCTAAATAATAGTTTGGCTCTTATGTGAAATGCTGAGAGTAATGGTGGCAGACACCAGAATTTATTCTGAACTTTTCTTCAGGGACTCTGACCCAATCTGCTGTGCAATTCGTTCTGATGGGCTCCAAACCTTTACTAAAATGTAATTGAAGCACTGCAAATGCAAGGGAAATTACAGGAAGATCAGCCCAAAGGCCTGATGGTTGCATCTTGCACTGCCATGTGGAATATTAGACTTTAAATTAACCCCTCACTCTTTCAATTCTGCAAAGTTTTAGGGAACTGCAGGAGTCTTGGGTACTTGCTCCATGTCCTCCAGGGGCCCATCTGGGGAGCAAGCAGAGCGTTCTGCTCAGCAAAGAAACACACCCTAAAAATTTGGGACAGACTTACTCCTCCTGGAAAATGGCCCTGGGGTTGTTCAGGCTGCAGCTATTACTGGTTCAAAGAGGATATAACGGAAAAATGCAGCCTGTGGTGAAATGGGGGGAAAAAAGCCAATCTCTATCTGCTGCCTAAAGCTCCGCTGGTGTTCTCTGAACGCTCCAGTGTGGAGGAAAGCCAGATGGCACGTGCTTGGGGTTCAGAGTGGATGAAGGATATGTTCACCCACGTAACTGAGAACTTCAAAGCAAAATTAATGGGTAACTGTTGAGGCCTTTTTGGTCCTGCGCACTGCAGATTATTTTCCCTACATGACAGTGGAAAATGACTTTGTGAGGTGTAATACCTACTAGCAAACTCGTAGATACTCCATCTGGAATGGAGTCCGTTGAGCCTAGCGATTGCAGCACATACTGTGTTGTGTATAATGCCATTTTCACTTATTTGCAGCAGAGCCATGGCAGATGCCCATCCCACAAATGCTCAGTCGAAACACCTGCCTGGATACCCATTCAGCACTCTACCGTAAGTTTGAGTCTTTTAATACAAAGATTTGAGAGACTGAATGGTAAGTCTCTGTGTTCGGAGCAGCCCTGTCGGGTAAAATTTCCATACTCGGTGCATTTGAGAAAGAACAGAAAACGAGCCCTAAGGCCAGACCAAACTCCTTGGGAAGCCTGAGCTGTTGAAATGTTGGGTAGTGGCTTAGCAGGGCTCCTCCAGAAGTTCAGCCTCTTTGGGAATTTAATTGATTCCACATGGAGCAATGGGGATCAGTGGCAAGCGTGGTATGGTTGGTGGTGGTGTCCAGCTCAGAGGAGTGTGAAGTTACTGTTGATTGCTGTAACTCTGGGCTCCAGCTGAGCGTGATGACTAGGAGCCTGCTAGTTTTGCATGGGCATGGACACAGTTTGTGGGAATGTATTCATAAGCTCCTGCAGGGTCTGCCAGAAACAGCTGATGTTTAAAGCACTAGGCTGTCCCCAGACCCAGGTGGTGGTGACACAAGGAAGGGGAGAAGCGTCTTTTCTTTTCCACAGTCCCATGGAAGAAAGAAAGACTGATGATTCCAAGTGCTTTACAGACTAATAAGTGGGAAAATTTGCCCAGTGTGGATAACAACAACTTTTGGGGTGATGGGCAGTGAGTGAACTTTAGTCTGCTGGGTTTATAGGAAATGACATTTGTAAATGCTTTCCTCCTCCTGCCAATTAGGTGACTTCAGTGAGATTTGCTTTTAGCTATGAAAGACACAGTAATATTTGAAGAGAAAAAAGAAACTGCGGTCAAGTTGACACTGCATTGATTTATATCTTGTCTGAACATACATTGTAGATAGAGCCAAATCCTTGCGTGCTAGAAGTTAGAGTAGAGGGCTGACTAATAGAGCTATGATGATTTATCTCAGCTGAGGAGTTGGCAGGATTTAGTTGACATTTTCTTTGGATTTCGACCACAGCATGATGTTGGTCCACAGCTATCAATTTGTCACCTTTTATGAGTAGACGAATAAGAAACAAATTCAAGTTTTTGCTCTCCTTTGGTCTCTCGCTGATCTTGCAAGTGATTGTAAACCCTGTGGTTTTGGTTGTCCTTATAATATGCTGAAATTAAGTATATCATTGTTGATTTGTATTAAAATAGACCCATTTAAAAGTATTGATTGAACAGTTGAGCTAAACAGTTTTTTACCAGGTGAGGATCTAGCCCAGTAACTAATTAGTAACTCTTTTTAATTATTAGCTTCCATTCTCAAAGGCTTTGGATTTCCTTTGTGGTCTTGTTTTTTGTTTATATTATGAGGGTTGCAGCGTGAGCACAAGTATGGTAGTTGTGTGCTTTGAGAAATGGAAGTGTACTGGGCCTTTGTAGTAAGTCAGGAGCAGTTGCACTCAATGGTTTCTGCTAACACCAAGATCTGACTTTTCACATGGTGGCTTTAAATGCTTTGGGTATTGTTTCTTAAACCATCAAAAATAAAAGCATTTAGCTTGAGTATTCTTTGTCTGTCTCTTGTTATACCAGATATGTGTGCATGCGTAGGTAATATCTATAGACCTCCTATCCTGCACATTTCTATATTGTCACAAAAAACAGTAAACTGAGGATCAAGCTTTGTGGTCTTTGTTAGCCCTAGAAGTGGTCTAAGATCAGAAAAACTCCAAGAACTGTTATTTTTAAACTGTTAGAGTGGAAACTAGTAGTGGTACCAATACTATTTATTATCTTAATCAACAACATAGACAGTGGGATTGAGTGCACCCCCAGCAAACGTGCAGATGACACCCAGCTGAGTGGTGCAGTTGATAGGCCAGAGGGAAGGGATGCCATCCAGAGGGAACTTAGCAGGCTTGAGAAGTGGGCCTGTGCAAACCTCATGAAGTTCAACACAGCCAAGTGCAAGGTCCTGCACCTGGGCCAAGAGGATCACCAGTATCAGTATGGACTGTGGGATGAAGGGATTGAGAGCAGCCCTGCTGAGAAGGACTTGGGGGTACTGGTGGATAAAACATTGGACATGAGCCAGCAATGTGCGCTTGCAGCCCAGAAAGCCAACCGTATCCTGGGCTGCATCAAAAGAAGCGTGGCCAGAACGTCGAGGGAGGGGATTCTGCCCCTCTACTCTGCTCTGGTGAGACCCCACCTGCAGTACTGCATCCAGCTCTGGGGTCCTCAGCACAGGGAAGACATGGACCTGTTGGAGCGGGTCCAGAGGAGGGCCACAAAAATGATCAGAGGGCTGGAACACCTCTCCTACGGGGAAAGGCTGAGCGAGTTGGGGTTGTTCAGCCTGGAGAAGAGAAGGCTCCGGGGAGACCTTATTGCGGCCTTTCAATTTATAAAGGGAGCTTATAAGAAAGATAGAGAGAGACTTTTTACCAAGACCTGTAGGGACAGGACAAGGGGCAATGGTTTTAAAGTGAAAGAGGGTAGATTTAGATTGCACCTAAGGAAGAATTTTTTTACTATGAGGGTGGTGAGGCAGTGGAACAGGTTGCCCAGAGAAGTTGTGGATGCCCCATCCCTGGAAACATTCAAGGTCAGGTTGACTGGAGCTTTGAGCAACCTGATCTAGTGAAAGATGTCCCTGCCCATGGCAGAGGGGGTTGGACTAGATGATCTTTAAAGGTCTTTTCCAACCCAAGCTGTTCTATGAGTCTATGAAAAAAACCCCAACTTACTATTAGAATACTGTTCAACCATTCACTTAGTTGCTACTTTTATTGAATGTAAAGTACAACACATGGTCCTCGAGGTAATTACCTATTTGGAGCTCGCTTCCACTTATGTTTTTCTTGATTATAAGAGTTGAATGGAGTGAAGGAGTTCAATGTTACCCCACGAATAAGTTCTAATTCCTAAGTACCCCCTTCTTCTTTTTTATCAAACCATTTTCTAAGCAGCCAAACAGATTTTTCTATCTAGCTTAGCTGTATCAGATATTTATAAGCATTTTTTAACATATTTCAGTAGATTCCTTTTCTTGGGAGACGAATGCAGACAGTTGGGGAAAATTAAATCAGACAGAAATGAACTTCTAGGTGGTCAGTGGTTTTCACCATCTGCTTTCAAAAGTATTTTTTAACTGCCTTGCTTTTATCTGAGAAGAGTGTCTGTGAAATGTCAGCATTTCCATAGAAAGCTGATTAATGAAATGAAAATTTCCAGTGACGCCTCGAAACATATTACCTGCTATGGAAGGATTGAATGATCAAAAAAAAAAAAAAGCAGAGATCTGGCTAATTGTGACAACTCCGTTAGACAACCATGGTGTGTCTTTGAATGCTTCTCGAGAGGGGTGTAGGGAACAGAGTTAAATAATGAAGGAAAACCAAACTGATAGAAAGGTTATCCTTTTTCATCAATTTTGCTGGCTGCATCACTCAGGATGGCATGAGTCTGGGCTGGGTTTTTCCCTCCTTTTTCAGCAGTTTTTACAGAAAGCACTGTGTCCTCTCTTGGGAGTGCCTTTCCCGTCTAATGCAAGAACCAGGAGATCTGGCAGCGTTGCTGTTATGTAACAGTCTGAGTTCTGCAGTCCCTAATTTACCATCCTTTTGGAATTTGCTGATGATTCTTGCAATTAAGATTCTCAGTTCTGTTTGGCAACTCACCATCTGCAAAAGAGGGCATAAGTGAACACTGCCTTTCTGTGCCTTCACAATGTCCTTAATTAGATTCATTTCAAGTCTGAGAGTTTTAATCAAGGGAATTACCTAAGGGTGGCTTTGTCTGCACTTGCACTTTTAGTCATGGCTTCTGAAGGATTTGTAGTGTTTGATTATAAAACACTCCAAAAGGAGTTCACTGCACTGCTCTTTAGCATACTAAACCTTCCTATCACTGGGGTTGCTCACTAGCTAGAGCCATTATGCAAAGATAATGAAGTATCACAGGATGCACCTGTGTTGCAAAAACATTCGTGGTTGTCTTTTCTTCTGGCCCCGTTGACAGCTTTTCTTGAGTTTGGCATTCAGCACAAACATTCACCTTATCTCACCCTGCAGCAGTAGTAGGATCCCTCTACTTTTCCCTGCTGCAGTCTCAGCAGAGCTCCTTGGCCCGCCATCCTTGTCCCCTTCCACCGAAATATTCCCATTTGGGGAGTCATCTGCCCCTGAGAAGCAGCAGGAGAGAGTGATAAGGGGTCTGTAGGCACAAAAGGCAAAGGATCCGGTGCAGCACTTCATCCAGCATCAGCTGTCCCCTCAATATGAAGAAGGGGACAATGACGTTAAGGGTAGGGGAACCTGAGCGAGGGTCCTCGCAGGGGAAATGCAGCAGCCGTGCATGCTGTGATAGCTCATGGGCTGCAGCTTTACATAGGTGCTACATTCTGCGCACGTTTTGGCTGCCAGCCTGCTTTGCAGCTGAGTCCTCACTCTTTCTGCCCCTCGATTTACCTATATCCATAAGACAAGGGGAGCAAAAGTCACTCCTCTTTGAACCTGCATACATGTGCAGGATATTAGTGCTTTATTTACGTGGGATAGATCAGTGCACGGATAAAGTTACTCTGGCTTCTCTTTTCCCAGTTTATTGGGAACACTGGAGGGACAGGAATGCACTAATGCCCTGCACAATATCTGAATTTAGCCTGATCTGGGAGTTAACCCGTAAACATTCCTGCTTCAAACTAATCAAGGTTTTTGTATTCAGACTCACTTCACAGGAGCTGTTTTAAAGAAATTCATACTTTTGGGAGATGACTGCCTGTTAGTTCTGGTGGTTGTGCTCTATGTAAAGAATGTTCTGACACAATATTGTACGATGGAGCCAAGCAGAAACATATTGAAACATGCATATTCTGCTTTGTTCTAAGGCTATGAGTCTGGAAGAATCGTGTCTGAAATCAATCTTGCTCTCTTTAAACACAAAACAAATAAATGGCTCTGTTTGGCTAGACTCGGCTCTCTCCCGGGACTTCGCGTTGTGCCTCGTAACGATGTCCCCTCCTCTCCTCTGTAGATGTGCTCTATAAAATAAATAAATAGCTCCGCACTCCGGAAAGTGCCTTTTGCAGGGGCTCTCTCTCTGTCTCTAAGCTTTAAGACTTCTTCTGTAAAAACCCTGTTGGCTAATAAATTCCACAGACAATGCGGGTGGTGGGGAATGTTTTTTGTGGCTAACTTGAAATATTTGAAAACTGAGCTATTAATACTACGCTCTGTTCTTCTATCTTTTGCCTCGGCGCTGATGGTAATGGAAAATTTTGACTGCTAAAACTCAGCTTTATTTTTAAAGGAGGTATTAAAGTAATGTCATGCATGTTTCTGCTGGGTCACTGTATTCCTGCAGATCTTCTTCATTCCAGGGTCTCCTGTACCCAGTGCTCAAGGCAGTTTACCATCCACCTCTTTACCGTTTAAAAAGGCTGTCTGTACCCTGCCCTGCTGAGTCTGTCACCAATTGCCAGCTACGAAGCTGCTTTTTAAAATAGCCTCTTAAATCCCCCTTCCCTTTGGATAGCTCTCTGGTTCTTCCTTCTCATTTGCACCAGCCCTCCCCAGCCTTCCCGGGGGAAAAACATGCTGTTCCTATTGTTGTTGGCTGTAGCTCAAGGTGCTGGAGAGTTGCGACATCTCTCCTGTAATCTGATTTAGGGATTCAGTGGGGAAAGTTCCAGCTAGACTAAGGTAGTGTTGGATTAGCAGCAAACCACAGCACATCCCAGCAGGGCAGCAAATGTTTCATGCTTGGGTAGATAGAGGCAGACGCTAGCAGAGTATGTGTTAACAGAAGGGCTCAGGAGCAAATTTTGAGAGAAATAGGGTAAAAGAAGCCATTTACTACTGTATTTCATCAAAGAGTAGGGAAGAAAGGGGAGAGAAGATTTTTTAGAAAGATAATAGCCCCTTGACAATGAAATATATATACTTAATTTATGACATATGTGGTCCTTCCTCCCGTTTCCGTTCATGTGATCCTAGTGAAACAAGGGAGGGGTTTCACAATTGCAAAACAAGCTCAGAAACCCTTAAGGTAAGGTGATAATTCATTTTAAAAACCAGTATGATAAACATTAAGCTGTACAAAACCATTATCTGCAGATTGACCCACATAGCTGCTTGACATCATCATCAGGAAACATTTTGCATGAGTTATTTACAATAAGTAATCTCATTAAGCACACATTATGTATAGGATATTTGCTGTCTTTATTGCTTTATTTGTTTTATGGAAAGCACCAGGATGTTTCTACAGCAGTCCCAGTCACAGAAGTGTAACAGTGCATAACTTAGAACAAAATACTTTTAACTTGGTTATAGCAATTTCTTTAAGCTGGAACTTGGTATTGATCTTTATGACAGCAATTACTTAAAGGCGAATTTTTATAGAAAAACAAATATAGATTTAACTACTTAAAATCACGGCAACTCATGAAGTTTATGAGCAAAAAAAAAATTAACCAAAACTTAATACTCTCTGGACACTATTTTAAAATTCTGTTTTAAGGGCTGATTTAGCCAGGCTACCACATTTTGACAGTGTCACTGAAAGTTAAAAACAGTGTGCACATCCAAATTCTACATTATTTATTATTTATTATTCCCAGAGGAACGGCACTATTGGAGAATAGTTTTTCTGATAACATATACCTTGCTTGAGGGTTATATCCTGGGGCCGTTGCTATCCAAAAGCCATGCTTTCCTGACAGGAGAAATTTCATGCTGAAGTCAAGCTCAAGCAATTCCAATGTTCTGAGATTATGGCGATATACACCAGAACAAAGTTAGCTCCACTCTTTATTTACACCCTGCAATGACCAGCAAATATGATTATTATGACTGCTTAGAAGTATTCCTAGTCCCCAGTAAGGTGAGCTAAATTGTTTCCATTATTTTTCTCTCAGATGTGCTGTAGCGTAAAAGGAGGCAGTGATTTAATTTTTTTAGGAAATCGAACATGTTTATCCTATAAATTAAAAAAGGGTATGCGTATGGAACCTACAGGTTGCACGGGGCTCAAGTGGAAGAGTAGGACTGTGACTCATGGTTCAGTAACCCATGCCACGATGATATCCGGAAACTGCACGTTAGCAAGGAGCCTTGTTGTGCCCTGCTCTGTAATAATCTATAGAAGAAACTCGTAGCTGAAGCAGCTGTGGAAGACGAAGGGTAGGAACTATGCCTTGTTCAGCAGTATTTGATTAGAGATGCTGAAAGTGAAATCCATCTGTCCAGGTTTATGTCACTGGACAGCTAGAAACACTTTTGAGGTGCGGTTCACCTTTAGACTGGTCTTTGAAGTATGAATTGAGCTATTGAAGGGTGTGTTTCTCTTGATTAATGGGAAAGGAGACCTAGACAACCAGCTCTGATACAGGTGTCTGAACCAAAGACGTATCCCACGCCAGGGGATTTTCTCACTTTGCTGCAGACCTACATCAGAGACTCAGCTACGAGACTTTCCTTCTAGGCTACCCCAAACAAGCAGTTTATTATAGCTATCCTTTTACAGATAGGTGGAGCTGCCACTGACTTCCAGGCAGAATGCAAATGATTACAGGATTGGATCCAGGCACAGCCCAAGCCATAGAGGTGTTAGAGCATCTCATATAAACTTGTATTATACCAACTACCTTTTTCCTTAATACCTTGAGGAAAAATCTATTTAACCATAATGGACCATATGTTTTAGTGGCATTTTCATTTGTACCTTTAGATTGCAAGTCCTGTTATTCATTCAGTACATACATAGTGTGTAACGTCATTTACACTTACAGGGTTATGGAGACCTAAAGGTGTCTCTTTATCACATAAGTGGCTGTGAGTAGCTGTCTTAGTGAATGTGTTCTCCAAAGATTTATTCCTGAAAAGTTCTGAATGTCTCCTGTGAAGTGCTTGGGGGACCTCCCTTCAACCCTGTTGGTATCATTCATATGCCACTATAAATGGACACGGGAATCCTGCCCTCGGGCTGGGGCAGCCTACATGTTGGGGAGGTGTTGCACAGGCTTTTCTGAAGAAATGAATATAAAAAGCTTCTTGACTCTTCCCTGCAAAATACTCATATCTCTGTTGTTTGTGGCTTTTTTTTTTTTTTTACAGTTGGGAACAGTCATGCAAATTAGGATTTGTTTGCTTTGTTTGTTTGGTTTGGGTGCTCTAAGGAAGCAAGAAGTATAAATGGGAAAGTGCCTGTAAACCACATAATTAATAAACTGGTTTGTGTCTCAGGAAGCCTATGAATTATAGCTCTAAATGCTCTGTGTTGCCAGGGTTTTGAAAACTAGGGTTTCAATTGTCCATGCAAGCAGACCTGAGTTGTATCATCCCTTCCTGGGATGTGAGCCTTGCCAAAACCCAAAGGTGCAGGCTCAGCCCTGTTTGTTGATGACTCTTGCGGTCTGAATGAAGCTTGTGTATACACCTCTACGGGTCAATGCCCCTGCGTGAATTTTTCTGGGTGGGCATCTGCCTTTTTCGCATTAAGTATCACCATCTTATGTGAAGTCACAGGGATAAATACTTGTTTGAAGTGTTTAGCATTAATTATGGATTCAGATGCATCCTATCAGTCATTCCAACAGTACCTACTCATCCAACCCACAGTAGGCCCATCTCTTCCCTTTTCCCTTGGATACTTTACTGTGTTTTCTTAGTGTCTGAGCATCTCAGGGTATTAATTTGTTGTCACAAGACCCTTGCAAAGAAGTTGGGAAAAGCTGCTATCCCCATTTTACAAAGAAGGGGGAGAAGCAGAGAGGTGGAGAACATGACTACATTGTGTAGAAATACACTGAGCATGTCAGCTGTGGAACGAGTGCTGCACCCAAAGTAATTAACCCATGATAAAGCTAATTAGTCCAAGCATTACACCACATCTTTGTAACCCATTTTACTGTGCCATGCAACTGGTCAGCTCTTGGAACCACCTTGGAGCTTTGTAACAAAGCAGTGGATAACAGAACAGGACATTATTCTTTTGTGGGAGGGGAAGAGACTTTTTAAAGAATATTTACCATCATAGGTAATGGAGTAACTTCAGGAAAGGGTTTTGATATGTTATTTTGGCAACCTGCCCCCCTGCCTTTGCTCGGTTGTTTACCTTCAGTTTGTGAGCTGTGCTCTAGCTGTAGAGCAACGGGACAACCGAAGTGTGTAGGAGCTGTCAGATCCGCAGTCTGCTCTGCCATCACTGTCTTTGCTGAGAGCTGAGTTTCAGGGGCAGCTACATTTAGAGGCTATGCATTCTGTATTCCTCTGAATTGTTTATAATGTATGGTGGAAACGTCTAAAATAGGATGCTGTATAATTAAAGAAAAAGCAAAACCACAGAAAAGCCGAAGCTTTTCCTCCCACAAATACATACTATGTATATGTATTTTTATACAGATACCTCAGTACCTCCTTCTTCGTGCCTCTGGCACCAGCTCCTGAGCTTACCCCATTTATACTGATCTTTGCTGCATAAATAACTCTCTGGCCCTGCCTCCAGCTAATCTAAACCTGTTGGTGTTCAGCTCCTATCCTTCTCTGCTGTGCCACCTGCCTCTCAGTCTGACTGCTGGGGTACTTCCTTTGCTGTCACCAGGCTGGGATTTCCTGAGTGACGGCTGGGTCTTGAATTATTCTGGGGATGGAAGGGGGGGTAAGGGAGCGCTCTTCCTTATTTTGGTGCTCTCTTTTCACCCACAGAATAGCTCTCACATTTTCTTCTTCCCTGTTGTGTCCTTACTTCTGAGGTACTTAGAGAGGGATAGTCCTGTTTGGATAAACATTTACCGTTTTTAAACCGTTTATCATTGTGGAAGAGGTAATCAGAAAAAAACAGTCACGAGTGAAGAGCAGTGATTTCTAACACTGGATAGCCACCTAGAAATATTGAAATGTCGTGATAGTAGCAGAATGGCAATACTGGATTGAAGGACAGGGAATAAACCTTAGGAGATTGAACCCAGTCATCTGTTGTTACAGGAAACACTATCATGTAAAACCTCAGTTAAGAATTTGGAAATGATTCACTGTCACACACTTCTAACCTCCGTTGTGATCCTGTGTTGGTCTCTGCTACTGCATAAATATGGTAAGATAAAGCACGAAACACAAAAAGCCACTATTTAAAGATTAGTCTCAGTAAAAAAGCCAGGTGAATCACTCACCTGAGATTTTGTAGTCTACCTGGATTTGCCCCTTTGCTGTAAACCAGAATTGAATGTCCTGATCTGTTGCATGTCTGCACGGTGGACCCTTTGATTCTAACTCAGTCCAGCCCTGCCTGCTAACAAGCCAATTTATGTCACATTTGGCATTAGCAGACTGAGTCTTCTTAGATGGTTCAAAAACCTTTTGACTGGCCATAGCAGATAGAAGAAAAGTCCCAAAGGACCTCTATAGCTCTGCAGCTGACAGAAGTCTGTGGTTGACGCTTAGAGATAAAGGGTGGTAAGATGTCAAGTGCAGAGTGGTATTTCCCTCGGAATATCTTTCCCGCTTCCAGCAATCAGGAGTTTAGAGGCTTCTTAAGTTTACAGTTATGGATGGGCAGTTACTTTTGATAGACCGGAATTGATTAAAATAAGAATTAGATAAGTGGAACAAAATTCTGCTGTCAGATGTGGTAAAGTAAATCCAGATTTGCACCAGTGTAACAGGGCAGGGTTTGGTTGCTCATTCTTTCTTGCTAGTAAAAGTGATTAAACCTTGAAAGTTTGAATCCTTTCCTGGATTTTTAATTTTTATTCAAATAAATAACTGGTTTGATAATAAAATCTTGGCATTTACTTTATCAATTCTTAAATGTACTGAAGAAGTTTTTACTTATCAGGTATATCCTTATCAGTTTTCTAGTGTGGTATATAGGCTTATTCTACTTGAATATAATCTGATCAGCTATGCATTTTCTCCGCCTTTAGATATGTGCATGAAGAGTGCTTTTAGAGATTTTAACGGGTGATTTAAACAATGATTTTTTTTGCTATCTTTCATGAAATTCAAATTGGCACAAACTTTCTGCAACATCAGTTCCATGGAAACTCAGCATCTTCTACAATAAAAAACGTCTTTGAGCAGATCTTTCATTTTTTCTCATTTATTTTCTGTTGCTTTTTGCATATTATTTGTTACATTGTGTCTGATAGGAAGTTGTGAAGCTTTTCTTGTAAAGTTATTCACAGTCTTTCTTTTCTAATTAACAGTAAGCCCTTCTTTTGTTTCAGTGAAATCAATGGCAAAATCGATTTCAAAATGAAAGTAGAAGGGTCTCCTCAGTTTGTCACTTCTAAAAATGAAAAAAATTGAATTAGGTTTGCGGATTCATAGCATTCACAGTAGTAGTTTAGCATATTGCATGTTTATTGGGTTCTTAGATGTGCTTAACTGCTGTTAAGCAGTAAAATCCCAGAAAAGAGAGGTTATTAAATGGTCTATTTACTAAACCAAGCTTGACATCTTTATTCATTCACATCTGATTATTTTACTACCTCCAAATGGTATTTTGGACATGGAGGTTGGATACTATTTTTTATTTTGACTTTGTTTAGTAATGATAATCTACAGAATCACTTTGTGGGAGAGTGAGTTGTTTTGTGTTGTGGTTCACAGGTAATTAACAGAATTGTCAGCTAATTTCTGAGTCCTTATTACCGGTGAATTTACATAAAATGCACAGCATCATGGCTGATCTGAGGCAGAATGGGACTGGGATAAAGGATCTATGAGTTCTTCCAAAAGACCTTCCAAGTTCTGGCTTGCTCCCAATGCACCCTAAGAAAAATCACCCTGTCTGTCCCTTGGTTTTGCCAAGTTAGATATACAAATACTTGCTGCTTTCCTAAATTTCTTTGAGATCTATTCAAGTGTACAGTACCGCATAACACTGCGATATGATTTCAGATTCCACATTTAATTTTCCTGGGTCAGCATTAAAACCTTTTTGTCTTGAAACTGAAGATGAAAGGAAAACTTATTGAAAAACAAATATTTTATTGAATTAAAGAGCACCTGACATTTCAATGTTTGGTGTTTTTTTATTTTGGGCAAGAAAGGAGGTGGGAAAACATTATTTTGGGAGTTCACTTTTTGTGTGCAAACCCAAAACATTGGCAGAATAACGTAGTTTATAATCTAATTTTAAAAAAGACAATGTTTCAGGATCTATGCATCATAGATACAGGTTGAAGCTATCAATATACAAGGTGGTTTAAACTTCTTTATTTTAAAATAACATGGCTCAAAAGCATAGAAAAGTAAATGTTAGTTGTTTTTTTTAACAGATGTTGCATAGCCTTTATTCAGTCTTTTATGCAGTTGCTTACTACTGCAATTTTTATGTCTTTGTTCTTAACTTATTTTTTCTGTTTATTCATCACTGACTTAAAGACACTGTCACACCTGCAGAAGCCTCACATTTATCTTGCTTTCTGAACAGGAGCCAGAAGACCCCAACTGTCATGAAATTGAAAAGGCTGGCTGATAGCAAATAGCTACTTGTTCTTGCCGCTGTCCTCTAAGCGGGACGAGCTACCGCGAAACACCCTCCCTAACTGCCAGTCTAGCAGACAGGGATGCATCACAGGACTACAAAGCCCAGGATCCACATAAGCAATTTAGCAGCCGAAGCGCAGCTTAGACAAAATTTCAGTTCCCGAGTCCAAGTAGGCAATTCATAAAGCCCATTCGCATCCCTCCCTTCCTCCCTGCTTAGATGTCTCCAAGACTTCAGGCACTAGAGTTTGCCCAAGTAAATTTCCCGTCCTTCTTTCATTTCTCCACCTACAACTGGCCACCGTTCGCAGATAGGACAGAGGCTTCCTCTGTCTGAGCACTCTCCTGGGAGGTAGAAATGCGGATTTGACCTCCAGAGTGAAGCTTGCGCTGAACTCTGAACTTGCATTCACAAAAATGCAGTTATACTAAGAGCATCCCATCCTCCATGCATCTTTTGATGAAGCAATCATCTCTACCCAAAGGTACAATTTAGGCATGTAAGCCAGGTTGAGGGCTTTAGGTGATGTATGGTAATCTCTTTTAGGTACAGAGGTCAGGCAGGCACCTGCAGTAAGAGACACGGAATTTCGGAAATATCCTTTTATCTCCCTTTCTACTGACATTCCCCTCTGCTTCTAGCCAACACGCTGCTTTTTCTGAATTTTATTATTAGTCATTTTCATGAACTGCATTGCAGGAAACAGTACCTAAAGGCCAGATCAGGCAGCTCTTAGTGTCACCGTGCTTTATGGATCTGCGACTAATTCCATTGTGCTCTTCTCACAGTGTGGCAGAAATGTTGATGACAATATGCAGTGTCACCTTACAGAATCACAGAATCACAGAATGTCAGGGGTTGGAAGGGACCTCTGGAGATCATCCAGTCCAACCCCCCACCAGAGCAGGGTCACCTAGAGCAGGTTGCACAGGAATGCCTCCAGGTGAGTTTGGAATATCTCCAGAGAAAGAGACTCCACAACCTCTCTGGGCAGTTTGTTCCAGTGCTGCAGGCACCAGAAACCCCCTAATGTAGTGACTTTATTCAGGATGGAGCCCAGGGAGATGCTGGAAAGTAGATCAGTGATTCCACTGAAAATTACTTAGTTTTTTAATTAAGTCCAGAGTAGTGTATCACATCAACATGACAGAGCAAACAGTGTATCTTGATAGCTGAAGAAATGTTGTGGGAATATTTTGGTTTTCTTTTTGGAAGAATGTAATAAAATGGTAGGTAGAGGTAACGCTTATGGACTTAAGTTGCCATTTTTTTCTGAATGCTTTTGCTAGGTTTTCTTTTGAGATACGTTACATAGACAACTAAAGAGCAAACTCCACCTGCAACTACAAACTGGATGAGCAGCAAGAAACTGAGTTGTGGCAGAGCCTAATGCAGTCCAGTGCAAAGCTACAGGACCTTTGCCTAAGTCTTTGCAGATGGGCATTTCTATGCTAATTTGTGGAAGGAAAGAGTCAGGAACTACATTGGTTAAATTGCATTGCTTAGTCAAATCAGTGCAGAATAGTTAGAAAAGGTAGGTAATTTAAAATAATTTGGGAGGCTCAGCAAACTCTTAACATGGAATTATACTGAACTCTAGCTCAGTTACTTTCTACTTTCTGAGTATAGCAATACATTGGCAAAAATAGTCTGTCTTATACTGACTGATCATCTCTTCATTTGACAGACTGGCTGTGAGAAAAGATTTAGGTGTCACTGTGAGTAGCTCATGAATTATATCTCAATTCCTTATAAAATAATTGAGTAAATACCCAGAGATTAAATCAGTAAAATCTAGAGGGTAATAGAAGTTTGAGTAAACAAGCAGCATGATTTTTATAGAGAACAAATCATGCAAGACACGCTTAATTGCTTGTTTTGATAGAATTACTAAATTATTAGCTGCTGCTTATATTTTTTAGAGATAGACTTTCAAAAACATCAAGAGCAGTTAGGCACCCAACTCCCACTGATTTTAAGAGCTTGCTACATTATCTCCTGAAGTTGTAAAGAAAAGTTCATGTTAATTGGCTTGGAGTTTAGTCTTGCTACATGACTTTTTAGACCCCCAGGAGTGACTGTGCCCAGATGGATATATATTGAGTTGCAGAGGGATGCCGGCAGTGCTTCCAGAACCAATATTATATGCAGACTTGCTTTATATTTTCATTAATGGTTGTGAAGTTAGGCTCAAAGCAGCATGCCAATGAAATGTAAAGGCCAAAAATTCAGTAAGCCGTGAGCATTAATATGACAATATGGTACTGCAGAACAAAGACTCCCTCCAAAATACCTCATCAATCCCCCTGCAAAACAAAAACCAAAGTAGAACTTTCCATGAGAACAACAGATCTTAAAGACTTTTGGTGGGAAATTCCAGATACCACCTGGAGAAGAAAGAGAGCTTTGATGACTCTTTTGACAAATAGCGGTGCTCCGAAAATGTTACATTATGATGAATATTTTTCTGAATTCTTTCAAATCATCTGGTTACTCTGTGGACTGAAGCAAATTTAGAGATCACTAATGCAGCTACATCAAAGAGAGAATACAGTAGCACTCACGTTTAATAATACACCCTTCTAAAACAGATTTTTTCTACTGGGAGATTGAAGAGAAGCCAGTAATTTGGCCAAATAAATAAATGCAAATCAGTTAGCTCATTTCACCTGTCCGAACTCCTTGGAATTAAATATGAACACCTTTTCTGCCATTGTATGATTGGAAGCTCTCCAAAGGTGGCATACATTGAATCTGTTCCACTGGAGAAAAGCTGAATCACAGTGGATATTTTTAAGAGGAATCTAAAAGGAAAGGAGATAGCACAGCTAACGGAAATGTCAGGAAGCGAATTTGGCTGAAGCTAACAAAATTTGATTCAAAACAGATGTCCTCAGACAGCCAGTGGTCAAGACTGAGGAAGAGATAAAGAAAAGACACAGGAGGTGGTTCTGGGATGTTCTATGGGGGAGCAGGAAATGTATGGAAGAGGGCCATAGATGGGACCAATCAGATACACTTACAGTGGCAACACAGGGAATGGGGTGGAGAAAACAGGAAGCCCTTGAATCAGGAGGGTAAGAGGCAAATGGCTACTGAATGAATGACTAGTGACGAAACTTGTATGTAAGTGCATCAAGAATTGGGTTTTACTGCCTGACAACCATCCAGGAGTTAAAGGAAAGAAGGGAGGTGTTTGTAAGAACCATGGCAAAATCAGCAGCTTTCTAGGAGCTAATTTAAAAAAAAAAAATCCAAAATCTTTGGGCTGCGGCTCCTATAGGGTCCTACTTTTGGTAGAATTAAAATGGATGAAATCATGAACTTAATGGAGTCAGCTTGAATTGAGATCAGTGGGGATGGGAATGATACCACAACTTAAAATAATTTAATGGCAAAGAAAATAAAGCAGCATGAAACACCTTTAAGGATGAACGTCAGTAAAATCAGACATTGAGTTAGATGTCTTATTCTTACAGAATCACAGAATCACAGAATCACTACGGTTGGAAAAGAACTGTAAGATCAAGTCCAACCATCAACCAACACCACCATGCCCACTAAACCATGTCCCACAGTGCCACGTCCTTTCTCCATGCTTCTAGTCAAGGGAAAATTAAATAGACCCTATGGAAGGGGGGAGCAACATAAATTTTTCTTTTAAAGGATCATTTGAGTCAAAACAAATTAATCTTCCCTATCAGTATCATCTTCTTACAGAGCTGAAGTTCGAAGATGATGTTTATCAGCTGTCAGTCATTGAGATAATAGATGTAAATCTAAGTCATCCAGCAAAATCTGTATTAGCTTGAAAAGTGTCCCGAAAGGATAAATGCCAAGTAAATATTTTCATCCTCTGTGTGTGTGTAACAAAAAAAAAAAAAAAAGAAAAAGAAAAATACAGGACACAAAACAGGGTTTCTTATAAATTAAAAAATAAACGTATGTGGAACTATTTCTTGAATAGTCATTGTTCATTTAAAGCCCATTGTTGTATACCTATGGTCAGGATTGTATTACTATGTTTCTGCTACTTTGTATTGATCAACATTTAATTTCACTGTGGATAGAATTGAATGCCTTTTTAGTTGCCCCAATGTGTCTGAGACATCCATACAGGAGGGCTCAGGGGAGATAAATATGCAGCTCTCTTCTAGAGAGGCAGCTTGGGGTGAGGAAGGATACCTGAAAGCATGGAAAATGACACAAGACACACATGATTAAGCAGGTGAATCCCACCCTTTATTGGCAGCAATTAGCACAGATTTACTCGGCATCACAAGATCCTTGTGTAGCTTTACACAGTTGACTTTCATTTT
The DNA here is from genome assembly GCF_030936135.1 of Gavia stellata. Classification (NCBI taxonomy): domain Eukaryota; kingdom Metazoa; phylum Chordata; class Aves; order Gaviiformes; family Gaviidae; genus Gavia; species Gavia stellata. The sequence goes on from NC_082594.1 coordinate 7,376,826, forward strand.
TGCTACTGTGGATAAGTCAATATCCCCATCAAACATTGTCAGCTCTGTTATCCTCTTTTTCGGATGATTTATGACTATTTTGAATTACATAGCTACCAGTAGAGATTCTTAATAGACTTCACTGAAAGCTTCCTTCTACAGTGAAAAAGTGTCTTTTATTCCTAGCCTTCATTTTCAATTCTTGTCAAGCTGTTAATTCATTGGAGGATCTGTCCTCTTACCTCCAGAGAGCATAGTTTCTTTCAGAGACTTTGGTAAAAGATCATATTAAATATTTTGGAAATCCAAGCGGAATAACCAACCTCATCTGTATGATTGTTGTCTCCTCTGAAAGAAGAGACTTCAAAAGCCTGTGAACAATGCCTTCTATACGTTAAACCCAGCGTGATTTGTCTCTGTTTTGCCACATCTTTGTATTCCGTCTTCTAATTTGCTCTTTTGCATAGTTTCTACCATTTTTTCCAGAACAGAACACAGATTGCCTACTCTGTATTTCCTTAGATCCCTCCATAGCGCTTTTTAAAGTTGTTGCCACAACATCAGCCTGCTGATCTGCAATCCCCTAACACAAAGGAGGAGTTAAGTGATGGGTTGAACCTCCATAGTTAATACTTTACAGTGCCACATTTCTGTTTCTTCAAAACTCTTGGGCGAATATGATGGCTTGCATGACTTGCTACTACCCATTTTATGGATCTGTCCTAAAATCTTTACTATTAACACTTCAATTTAGGGTAGTTCTTCTTAATTGTGACATGTAAAGAAATGTGCAACAGGGACTGAAGAGTTTTGGAAAATGCATTAATCCTCATGACAGACAATCATTATTAGACACTTGCGAAATTAGAGATTACAAAAAATGTGGGGTTTTTTGTAATAAATATGTAATAAATAAAAAAGGTTATTTTTTTTGTAATAATGAAAGATTAAATAGTTTTTTAATTGTCTTATCAAAATGAATAAAGTCCAACATGAAAAAAAAAAATAATAACCAGGCACATAACTGAAGTCAGAATAATCCTCGGAGCATATATAGGAGGATAAATAAAAAGAAGTAGTGAACAGCCAACACATGGAATTAAAGGCTGTAGAAGATCAAAGAAGAGAGTGTAAAGTTATGACAGAAAATAGCATTTGTAGTATATATGCTAACGTCCAGATTCTGCTATTTGGTGTGAATATGCATGTTCAAGTCCACCAGGGTTAATTGCACATATCCATATCCCAATTAAATTGCAGTGTTGTTTTTTTGATGAGTGCTCTGTTATGCTAGAAAAACTTTGATTTTCTATTCCTTTCCATGATTGTACCTTTTATTGAAAAACAACTTCTTGAAGCATCAGAGCTACACATACAATTTGCACACCCAGACATTCAGTGAGTTACTGTTACACTCTTGGGGTCCTGAAACACCCTTGAACCTTTCCACTCTGATGTATACACATTATATGCACCTGGTAAGAGAGTATAATTTTTTTTGTCTATTCATGTGCTGAGTGCTTGATGCAGGATGCACACGTGTGTTATGCTGATATATGTTGAAGTTATAATTCTTGAAATCAGCCTCTTTGAAACTGTTTCTTCTACACAGAGGGTTAAAGTAATTGTATAAAGCCCAGTTCTGCTTGTAAGTACAGGGGAAGGATATCAGTAGAGATTTTATGATAACACACGGTTTTCTGGCCGCTGTCCCAGTGCTCTTATACTGATTGGTGTTTTGGTGGCAGGAGAGGCTCATTTTCCTCTGATATTTGTCAGTCATTAATTTTCAACTCTGCCTGTTTGTCTCGAAGTTCTGCAGCAATGTTTGATAAGTCCTGAGCACAAGTGAAACTATGATACCGGTTATTGCTCCCATTGCTCCTAATGCATGCAGATTTTGTCCAGGTCCTGTGCAAAGGCATCTCTCCAGCTTCAGCTGTTACGTTCCTTCTTGCCTCTATGTTTGTGCAAGTAGTCACAGAATCACGCAATCATTAAGGTTGGAAAAGACCTGTAAGATCATCAAGTCCAACCATCAACCCAACACCCCCATGCCCACTAAACCATGTCCCACAATGCCTCGTCCACATGTTCCTTGAACATCTCCAGTGAGGGTGACTCCACCACTTCCCTGGGCAGCCTGTTCCAGTGCTTCACCACTCTCTCAGTAAAGAAACTTTTCCTAATATCCAGTCTAAACCTCCCCTGGTGCAACTTGAGGCCATTTCCTCTAGTCCTGTCACTAGTCACTTGGGAGAAGAGACCAACACCCACCTCTCTGCAACCCCCTTTCAGGTAGTTGTAGAGAGCGATGAGGTCTCCCCTCAGCCTCCTCTTCTCCAGACTGAACAACCCCAGCTCCCTCAGCCACTCCTCATCAGACTTGTGCTCCAGACCCCTCACCAGCTTTGTCACCCTTCTCTGGACACGCTCCAGCACCTCAATGTCCTTCTTGTAGTGAGGGGCCCAAAACTGAACACAGCATTCGAGGTGCGGCCTCACCAGCGCCGAGTACAGGGGCACGATCCCCTCCCTGCTCCTGCTGGCCACACCATTTCTGATACAGGCCAGGATGCCATTGGCCTTCTTGGCCACCTGGGCACACTGCTGGCTCATCTTCAGCCGGCTGTCGACCAGCACCCCCAGGTCCTTTTCTGCAGGGCCGCTTTCCAGCCACTCGTCCCCAAGCCTGTAGCGTTGCATGGGGTTGTTGTGACCCAAGTGCAGGACCCGGCACTTGGCCTTGTTGAACCTCATCCAATTGGCCTGGGCCCATCGATCCAGCCTGTCCAGATCCCTCTGCAGAGCCTTCCCACCCTCCAGCAGATCAACACTCCCGCCCAACTTGGTGTCATCTGCAAACTTGCTGAGGGAGCACTCAATCCCCTCATCCAGGTCATTGATAAAGATGATCTGGTTATACACCAAATTTTAACTGAAAAAGGATTTTGTTCCTGTTTTCCTAGGAGGTCCCATGTGTTAAGTTTAGTAGGTGTGAAGTCCACTGTTATCCTGTACTCGGGTTGACCTAATGAAAAGGGAGATGAGGATACTTGGAAGGCCTCCGTTAACTGTTTCAAAGATGCTTCACTTTCCTAAGGTGAAAAAGATGCAGAAGCAAGAAAGGAGACAAGACAGCAAGATCATAAAGGAGAAAGGATAATAGGGAAGAAGAAAACAACAAGATCATGAGGTTATTAAATGTAAATCTCCTCCCATTACTTGAAGTTGACCACATCTACAGCTTAACAAATATTAGACAGTTTGATGGCTATGTAAAGACTATATTTTACCTTGGATTTTATTGTGCTAGCCTCCCACTGACATTTCCACTTGAGGATGTATTGCTTCATAACTTGACCTGGAAAAGGTCATTAAAAATAGTTGTGTTCCTTTTTCATTCAGAGAGTTTTTCATCCTTTAATGAAAAGGATGTGCCTGTTAACATGCCCAGTAATGTTAAATGTGCCCATTGCAGGGCATTCCGCTGGGTCTCTTGTATATGGACTACTGGGCTGCTGAAATGATTTGGCTTCCCTGAAGTCAGATTTGCATTAAGGATCTTTGCTGTAAGTAATACAGAGATAAAAGAAGATGTAAAATAGATGGTAACTGTGCAGTTACTGGTATTTTAACTATAGATTGGCTCAAAATAGCATGTCAACAGGAAATGTTGCTATTTACAGATGTGAAGTATTGGTGCATTAGTAAAGGTTTGGAGCTCTTTTGCACCTGAAGACTCATTATACAGAAATAAATCTCCCTATGTGGACTTATTCATGATCAAAATTAATAGAAATACTGCTCAAATTTGTCTAGAGTGAAGCACAGATCAAATACTGGATCTGTCCTAGAGCGGGACTGGGTGAAACTGTGCTTTTATTAACAGGGAAACTCTCTTTCTGGCCCATGTATTTTCAGAGAAGACCTTCTTGATGGCAAATAGAAGAGCAAGAAATGGAAGCATCATCACTGAATTCATTGACATTAGTCCCACAATCAATTCTATTACCATTCAAAAGTTTGTTAAATAAAATGGCAAAAATAAGATGTGACCAAAAACTATTAACTTCCAGCATTCATAAGAATGAATAGTTCTTGGCTATTTCTGTTTTCTGAAGTGTGCACGGTTGCATGCTTTATCAATGTTGTTACTAATATTGAAAACTGAGGTAAGACTAATTTTTCAGATTTATCTAATAGTGAGTCTTCTACAACTTGTTTTGGAATCTATTCTTGATTCTAATATTCATCACTGGCCTGACAGTTCTCCCCAGTTACTCGGCCAGCATTTTGCCCAGTTACTTGGCCAACATTTTGCCCAGTTACTTGGCCAACATTTTGCCCAGTTACTTGGCCAACATTTTTTCTTGCCTGGTTCCTGAACCCCCACTTATATCCTTTTCCTTGCCATGCATTCCATACCAGGTAGCTGATAATTATACCTGTTAATCCTTATTTAAATATTATATAGTGGTAAACCTGCATGCATATGTGAATGTGGGATTCTCCTTTTCTATTTTTTTTTTTTTGTTCCTGGTGGGAAATGGACTTAGATAGAGGGTGTTTTTATTAATGACAGAATGGGTTATATCTGTTGGTTACCTCATCCTTTTGCATGAAGGAGAGTGCTTTAGAAATAAGTATTTTATTTATCTACTTATTTGTTTCTTGTGGTATTTCTCCAGAAATTAATTACATTGACCATTTAGTTTATTTGTGCTTCATTTGTTAGGATTCTTGTAAAATTGGTAATGCCTTTTTGGAATGCTGGATGCTTGGATCTAACCTACTGGCAGTGTGAAGAAGGCTGTCACTTTTTGGTGACAGTCCAAAACGTGTGTACTGTGAGTACTGAGGGTACTGTGAGCACTCAGCCCAAATTGTGTTATCCATTTTATATCAATGCTTCACACTTACATCTGTATGTAAACAGTGTTGTGAAAGAATCTGAAGACTTTCTCAGATACATGAGATCATTACTTATACAATGTTGTGAAAAAATTTTTTTGTGGCACATTTGAGTCTTAATGGTCATATTCTATCCATTTTATGGAGAAGGACCTGGCACTCTCGTGGTGGTCAGCACAGATAAACCACTAAATAGGTAATCCTTTGTGTAGGTTACAAATGGAAATGCACCAGAAATTCTCTTTAACTGGTTTACTCAATGTCCTAAGAAATGCCAAGCCCCGGAATACAGGAGAGTACGCTGGCATGGACACATAACCAATGCTAATCTGCAGATCTTGAAGAGGTTGCAAGGAGAAGTCTAGGACATATGTAAACACAGCAAGACTTATTTGACAGATGGAAAGGGTCTTTTAATTATTAATAGAAACTTTTAATCAACATTTCCTGGAATGGCAATAATACCTTTTACTTCTTCCATGCAGAGCACTCAGGAGACATTGTAAATACTTCTTGTAAAAAACGTGATACATGCATATGAGACAAGGCTAATTTAGGTGAAACCTCTACACTTTGGTAGAAGCAGGATTAGACCTATTGGCTCCTGGGTCTCATTTCCATACTTAAATACTGGGAACTATTCTTCTTTAAGGATATCAGGCTGTTGAACCCTCATGGAGTCCTTTCCAAGCTTGCCTAACTTCTCTGTGGGTGAAGTAGTTTCAGGAGTTCTGCTCATTCTCATGAAAGTAAACTAACTGAAGTTTTCCAAACTTTAAATTAGCCATTTAATGTACCATGAACCTTGAAGAGCAAGTGAAGTACACATTCTGTCCCACTCTTCCATAACTTATTAGAGAGCCACTTTGGGTTTCAGAGCCTCTCCAGGGGCCACAGAACGCTAGCTTCTGCCAGGGAAAACAAAGCAGGGAGTTTGAAGGGATTGAAAGATGAGACCTCGCTTATCACTAGCCGGGAAATAGGAAATGAAAAGCCAGAAGTGTGTTTGGGACTGGAAGTAAAATAAAACTTTTCTCACCCTCTTTATCTTTCCTCCCAAAGACTACCAAAACAGTCTTTTAAAATAGTGAACCAGAGGTGGCTAATCATTTTAATTTGACTTTCCTGTGTAGTCATTACTGCTCTCTGTAAAAGTTTTACCTCTCTTATTGGTCTGGGAAGTGCTCTCTGATCTGGTCTAGCCTACCGGAGAAGAGGACAAAACGTTCTCCTAGATATATGAAGAGGAAGAAGTGTTTGACAAAGAGACACAATGCTGTTCCTATCAACAGGAGGCAGGAAATGCATGTGCCCTATTTTTTCCGTAGGTGGCTACTGTTAGGGTCATTGAATAAGTTGTTCAGGATCATAGGCTCTCACTCAGAGATGAGTGTGGAAACTTGGGGTCTTCATGTCTCAGCTCTTTTGCTCATACTACATGCATTTCTCTGCTTTTGTGATCAAAGTTATTATAAAAGAAGGAGTTTGAAAAAGTTCTTATATACAAGCTTTTATGCCTGTTCCATTCTGATTAGCCCAGAAGTGCTCATATGAGTCACAGAATCACAGAATCACTCAGGTTGGAAAAGACCTGTAAGATCATCAAGTCCAACCTAAAAAAAAAAAAAAAAAACCCAAACCCAAAAACAAAAACCACAACACACCAAAAACCAACCCACCCAACACCACACAGCACCATGCCCATCAAGCCACATCCCACAATGCCACATCCACACGCTCCTTGAATACCTCCAGGGAGGGTGACTCTACCACCTCCCTGGGCGGTCTGTTCCAATGTTTCACTACTCTGCAGCCATGTAGAGAATGGGTTGCCATCTGGAACCCCAAACTCACATTATCTTAAGTTTCCTTCACAGCAGCGTTCCCAGCCAGCTCCCAGAGATGTCTTCAGTGAGGAGTTTCTGGAGAAAATGATGTAGGCAGGGTTGGGAGAAGGAATGTGTAGCCAGGATTTCCCCGATACAAAGCAGCATCCTCATCATGCAGTACAGCTTAATCAGGCATATTCTGGAGCTGTTAGCAGAGCAGGGAGGAGATGCTAGCGGGAGCATTGTTGCTGCTGGCCCATACCCTGGAGGTGGAGGATTTTCCTGGAGGTTTGGAGATGTGGGGTTAAACTTCATGATAAGCACATTAAACACTTTCAAAAGTTGAGGTGCTGTATTACAAGAAATCCTGCTGGTTTTGCTTCTAGACATCTTAAAAAGTGAAAATGAAGGGTCCGGCAAGGTGGGTGTACAGAAAGGAATTATTTAGGCACTAGTTCCAAGAGGGGAGATGCCAGCTGTGAATCTCAGTCTAAGCTGGACTTTTAGGAGAAGCTTAAATCTCAGGGTGTGTGAGAGTTTGAACACAGCCTTTATAAGGCATATTGCCCTTTCTGGTTTCCTCTTGCTCAGCATGCTGGTTGCTGTGATTCCCAGCCTCAAGTGCATCACTTGTCTTGATCACAGCTTGCGGATCAGGCGTCTGATTCTGATTTTGAGAAATCCATGGTCTGAGGCCATGGTTGTGGCAATGCTGAGTGTCACCAGGCACTTTCTTTTTCACAGGTATCTATATGGTGCCTCTCCCACTATATAAGCAGACATAACAGAAAAGTAGCAAAAGTAAAACTCAAAGCAACTCAAAATAGTTCTGTGTATCAGTAGATCTATACATTATTTATCCATGCTTGAATTTTAATGAAGAGGAATGCCATTTACTCATTAATTTAGAAGCCAAAAATACCCACCACTTACATGTTGACTCTGGGCTGTCTTCTGTTCTAGATACTACATTTTTCTTCCATTTCCCAGACAGAAGATATTAAATGTCAGTGTTTGACAGGCATTATTTTTGTTCCTGTACCAGTAAGTAATGCAGATCAGCAGTTACTGTAAGGGTTGACTGTGATCCAGACAGAAGGTTCTTATTCATAGTCCCATTCTGTGATATAGTGAAATGAGTTGCAACACGGTGCGATGTGACGTTAAAAGTTTTTACAGTCTAACTGGCCAGCCAGGGTGCTACAGGAGGCTCAGGTTTGAAGACAATATTGTAGGCTGACACACCCTTATCCTGCTGTGTTGTTTGGTGAGTAGGAAAGACTCAAGCAGCTTCTTTTTCAGTACCCTGAGAACAGGATGATGAACATTTGTATAAAGTGCATCACAGATGACCATAGATAGTCTTGTCCCGGCTGAAATAAATGGCAATATTTTCTTTGTCTTCATTTCACAGAATCACAGAATCACAGAATCACTAAGGTTGGAAAAGACCTGTAAGATCATCAAGTCCAACCTAAAAAAAAAAACCCACCAAACAAACAAACAAACAAAAAAACAAAAAACCCCAAACAAACAAACAAAAAACCAAAAAAACCCCCAAACACCAAAAACCAACCCACCCACCACCACACAGCACCATGCCCATCAAGCCACATCCCACAATGCCACATCCACACGCTCCTTGAATACCTCCAGGGAGGGTGACTCTACCACCTCCCTGGGCAGCCTGTTCCAGTGTTTCACTACTCTTTCAGTAAAGAACTTTTTCCTAATATCCAGCCTGAACCTCCCCTGGTGCAACTTGAGGCCATTTCCTCTAGTCCTGATCAGAATGTTTCTTGTTAGGGTCATTCAGAGTATCGTTCCCTTAGGGCATCTGAGCCAGTTTGCTCTGCACCAGCAAAATGGCTGTGATTTTCCATGGGGCCATCTGTCCTGACTTATTTAGCACATGAGTAAAAGCTGTACAGGTAGAAAAGTGTTCTAAAGTGAGGCTGAAAAACCTTTACACAATAAGCTGTCTTTTATTAAGCAGACTTGCATGACTTTTGACAACCTAAATGCTTCATTTTTGAAGATGGAAACAATCTGTGGTGGGTAAAACAGGCTTGCCAAAGGTAGAAAACACTTCTTCCTACTAACTTGAGACTCACTGTGTTACAAGAAGAAAAAAAATCCACCTGGGATTTCTTTCATCTTCTTGTTGGACTATCACAGGAACAGCGCCAGAGTGGCAGTCATTATTTTGTGTATATATTTAAGTAGAAAAGAATATATTAGACAAAGCAATGGGGAGGCGACCCTTGCAAGCTTGTAAACCCACTCCAATCCCTGCAACCTACAAAGTTTAGTTTGCTTCTGAAACTGAAATTTAAGGTAGGTATGTGTCTAGTATGTTCAACTGATCAAGGAAATATATACTTTGTTCTTGGAATCCTCTTATTAGACCTGAGCAGTTTTAAAGCCACTTGTTACCGTATTTCGTTGAGGTACCGCCTTAAAACCCTGCAAATGATGTAACGTAAAAGTGTAATAGGTTGGTCTAGGGCTAAGAGTGAAGGGGTGAGTCGTTCCTACTGTAGGCTATGCTGGAGTTATGAAAAAATTAAAATAGAGACTGGTAGAAAAGGGCAAGACATTGTAAAAAGCATCATGAAATTGGTGAGGAATGGGAATAGAAAGGGCAGAAAAGGTGGTAGTAGGCAGCAGAGGGCTGAAAATTGGAAAAGAAATGGTAGAAAGAGGCTGGAGGGGCAGGGAACAAGGAGTTACTATAAATAGCTGGTATCTTGGGAAGAAATATCTGTCATCTTGTTATATCCCTACAAATTGACACTTCTATCACAGTTACTGTCACTGATGTTCTGCAAATGCTCCACTGCAAAAAATGTTAAGGACATACTGAAGAAAATGTCATTTTTTAAGTGCAAGTAAGGATACCAAGGTTCAACACCTAACTCCTTACAAATCCCAAGTCTTCGTAGTTCTCTGTAAATTACAGCCCTAACATTTATTACTTTGGGGTGAATTTTGAAGCCCTAAAGTATCAAAGTATCTGCAGAAATGTATCCTAACCTTAAGCACTCCCAAGGTCTTCCCAATATAAGACCGTGTTTCCAGTTGTTTTTAACTCCAATACTTCTCACGCTGAATGCCTCAGATAAAATGTCAGTGTAGGTGAATGTGCTGGTGAGGATGGGATTGTCCTGCCTGAGAGGAGTTTGCAAGTGAGTACACGTTCTGCATGGGAACAGTTGCTTGCATGGAAACATGGATTTGGTAATCATCTAACATCTGAGTATTTGACTGTGCAGCCTTGCTGTATTCTTAACCCATTTTTTCAGTGTAATATTTATAGCTTTATTAGCTAAAAAATCTTCTTCTATGGAATTCCAAGGACAGTAGTTTCTTTTTACATCACATTGGTAGATCTAAGATGAAAAACTATGGCTGTTCCAAAAGCAGTTTTGTTACCCAATGCAGCCTTACCTAAATGAAGTTAAGATCTACTGCCAGAATTGGGGAGATATTGTATGTGCAGTGAGGTTAGAAAACTTATAGAATCATGCTATATGATTACACATTAAAATAATCTAAAAATCATCTCCATATTAGGTATATTAAAATACATCTGAATACTGAATACTTTTGTATCTGGCTATCTGATCATGTAGGTTAAGATTTCCATTAAGGAAAGCAAATGAGACAATGCATTTCAGCGTGGTTATTTCATGATTCAGATCACCAGCTCATTTCCTCACTGACTGTTCTCAAGTCAAACATAGTCTTAAATTCCATTGCTCAGATTTTCAAGCAAGAGCTTTTTCTGGAGCTGTATCGCTTTCATCTGTACACTTTAAAATCTGCCAACCATCCCTTCCTCAATTATTTGCATGATTGCATGTAGTTCTGTTTCAAGATGAAAGAGGTATATAAGCAATTGTTTTTTAATGCCTCTGCTTTCTGTCAGGCTTTCACAAACATAGGATTTTTATTAATTGTTACAAAAAAGACAACATGCTTAAGGCAATTAAGTTCGACAAAGTAAGTACGCATGGATAGTGCATATACATAGGCTGTGTCAGTTGCCATTATGTGTTCTCAACGAGATATCTTTGAAGATGCAAAAGAATTGACAGCATATGAAATATGAAAAGTGTTTTGGTTTGGATGGGACAAAATGGGAAAAAACCCACTGTCAGTTTTTATCAGCGAGTTTTAAATTTCTGCTAAAACATAAAAGATAAGCACTGTTACAGGGTTATGCTGATCTTTCTTTTTGTTTACTTAAAGTGAGCTTAAATTCTGTGATAAATTATCCTTTTGAATATCCTGAAGTCTGTCTACAGTGAATTTCCGTAGTGCAGCATATTAGAGTGAGAACAGTTTGGAGCATTTACATTGAGAAAGGATTGCCAGAGGGAATGAATCCAAATGGCACTAAAATAGTAAAGCTCTTAGGAAACCTAATGGTATAGAAAACAAGTTATTTTGCATTCCAGACTATGTACTGATTCTAAGTGCTATCAAGAAGCTGGAAAAGAAAGAATATAAAAATGCAGCAAAAATATAGATTTGGTACTTGAGTTAATTGGAAAAACATGGACATTGTGCTGTGACTTAATCTTTCCTTAACCTACTCCGTGACTTCTAACTCAAGAAGTAGACTGAATGCTGAAGTAGATTGAAAATATGTTAGAAGCTTTAATTTGAACTACTAGGGGAATAGATTGGATTGCATGTGCTGCCCAGATATTTGCAACAATTCTCATTGTTGTCTAAGAGCATGCCAGCAGTGCCTGGCCGCACTGAGGAGGAAATCGAGCTGAGACTCTAAAGTCACTTTTCATATCAACTCCTTCCAACACACCACTGGCCAGTTCTCAGACATGAAGTTCTCAGTGTTTTCCCCGCAGTGGTAGACATCATACAGGACCTAGGAACTGGAGAAGCACTGCTATAAAAAGAGAGGATTGGATTTAGGAACTAATCCCGACCTACAGCAGCCCTTCCTTGCTCTAGGACCTGTCATTTTAGCTCCAGCTGTGCAGTCTAATGTATTCATGAAGTACTCAGTCTGATCCCTATTGTAAGCCCCAGCCCTGGAAATCAAGCAAATCACAAAGCTGTGGAGGAGACATGTATAAAAATTGTTTCTCTGTTATTTTATTGGGAATTGTATGACAGGGAGGCGCCTTGCTCCAGTAGTACTGTTCTTTGTAATGTTTGTCCGACTCCTGCCTCCACATCAAAGTGCTCCAGCAGTTTCTTTGGCTATCTCTTACCTTGCTATGGACAGTTTTAGTCAAAATCTTAAGTCTTCATGTGGATGAAGATCAGGGTATAGGAGCACAAAAGCTTTAAGCAGTTTTCTTCCAGTGGTATCCCAGGTCACTGTGAGTCTTCCAAAATCTGTCCAAACCTACTGCCTCTGGGAACGGTGCCAGGAACTGTGGGTTCAGCCGTGGGAGAGCATCACAACTGGAGTGGTCTAAGATCACCCGGCACAGCCGCAAGAAAACACTTCAACAGTTCAGGACATGGTTCAAGTCACCTCGCGTGCCCCTGCTAAGTTGTTTGTACTTAAATTAGTGCTGTTCTACTGGCACAATTACGAATGGCTCAGCTTGCTAATGTAGAAACTGGAGGAGCTGTGCAAAAGCAGTATCAGGTACGTAGCAGCAATTTTTACTTTTGAAAGCTTTCAGTACCAACTTTAGATATATTTCATGGAATAAAGTCACTGCAACAACAATCCAAGGCACTTTAAGTAAAATATATTCAGGCAAATTCTGTTTCATAATAGTATAGTAGTCTGTTGTGCGTCACAGAGGATTTTCACCCAAGCATTTCTTTGCAACGAACTGTAGGCATTATAGGATGATACTGCGATACTGACCATTAATTCTAAAGATGCTTGATTGTTACCTGGGCTAGTTATGCATCCCTGGCCTTTATCTTGGTCTTTTCTGAGTCCAGAGCCTTTTTATTCATTTTTCAGGCATATTGATCTTCAATCACGCAGTAAGCATGCCCAATTTGTTCTTCTTGAGCTAACACAACGTGTCAGTTGTGCAGCTCACTCTTCCTCATTCTTCTTTGTATATCAGCTTGTCCTCTGAGATGAGGTGTGATGTCTTACTGTTATTTTAAGTGTCCTCACCTCTGTCCTGAAGCCTTTACCTGCAGTTACCCTTCCTGACTTTCAAACTAGACAGCAACCCTTCAGTTTGATGTTTTGACATCTCATCAGCCAAATCATCTCATCTAGAGAAAAGGAGGCTAAGCACTTAGAAGGATCTATTGGCATGACTATTCTGTGACAGCTAAACCATCCGTTCTCCATGCAATTTACATGGAATCAAAATATATTCCAGGAAGGCAATAGTTAACCATGTATGAAAAGCATGAAAAAAATGTGTAGGTGGAGTTGTAGTCAATATATTTTTTTTGCATGTAATTTAGTTATTATTGGCAGGGTGGAAGTGGTACTGTTTGCCTGCAAAAATTAGGAAAGGATGATAAAAATTTGATATATTTTCAACTTGTGTAAAGTGTTGTATATCTTTAGTCTTTATGACATTGAAAACTCCCACTGTTCTGCGTGGTGCAGTGGTGCTTGGCCGGTATTGCTTAATCGTTCTAATGTTAATGAGGCTGTTGAGACTAAAGGTTTTATACTGGTGTTTTGGCTTCACCACGCTAGTCTGTCAATGCGTAATGATATTTTAAAGCCTTCTACAAACCTAGAACAGATGCGTTAAAAACATGATGTTATTAAATCACCAAATCAGGGTGCAATTAAGATTTCATAGTTTTAGTTTTTATAAAACAGCAACACACCACTTTAGTGCTCTGTAGCAAATCCAAAGAAGCAAAGTCACTCAGGTCTGTATTCAGGCGGCAATGGGTAGCAGTCTGGAATGTAACTATTATAATATTTAACTTTAATAGAGTGCTTGAGGACACTGGCTACGCAGGGTCACTGGAGTCAGTGGAGGCATGTAATTGCCTCTGAGAGTTTCTCCTGTAGAAACTTATCTCAAATGTCATTCCTGCCTCCCGGCTTCTGCTTCCCAAGTAAGGAGCCAAGTTTTGTGGCCTTGAAAGCAGGTTTCTTAGTCTTGGATGCCACAACAGCATCTAAGTAAGCGATCTGAATACGACCATTGAAGACCACATTCCAGCCCAGTCCAGCCCATATTCCTCTTGCGCAAAAGCCTAAGAGGGTTACAGTCCTTCATGTGGAAAACTTTACCCCTCCCTTGCCATGTGAGACGTGTTCTGCGGTGGTGTGCTGGGAGGAGGGCTGAGCCGAGCCACCCCTCTGGCCGCTGCCCCTCCCGCTGGGGCCGAGGGATCTGCTTCTCGGTAGTCACTCAGAGCTGCCGAGACCCTATACAGGAATCTGATTTATTTAGAATCTGTTTTCTAGGTTCACATTGTGTGAGATAACAAAATACCAGGAGACTTTTAAGTGGATGTTTATCAAAAGGGCAAATAATGCTCCAAGGAAGAGTTAAGAGAGTAAATGGTGCATTTCCATCCAGTGCCAGGAATGTGAGAACAGTTTTATGGTCCTTGCCATCAAGCATGTAAGGATTGTGTACCTATTCCTCCATTTCCTTGTAATTTTGGAGCTGCTTTACCTGTGCAAGTTAAATCTGAGTTATGGATGATATTTAGAATTATCTGCCTGTGTATTGTGAAGGACCTCAGATTATTTGGATTCTTTCTAAAATAATTAAACTCAGAATATTTGATAAATATTGAAATGTAGGCAAGGCAAGTTAGACTGCTAGACAATAGATACCTTAAATACCCACTACTTTGGTTGCCAACTCCAGCAGTTACTCTTGGGCTTCACTGGGCTTAAGCTAGGTCCCTTTCAGTGTATCAGCAGCTTCTCAGGACTGGACCTTCTCCCAAAAGCACTAAATATTGGTAATTCCATGGCAATAAGGGGAAAGAGCTGAAAAGAGAGGACATAAACAGAAATTCTTCAATAACTATCTCAGTGGCCTCAGCCAGCTGGTCTGGAAGAACATTTGCACTTGCCTCCTGCCTTGAGCACCAGCCTCTTTACACGTGGGCCTCTGGTGAGATATTCAGCATTAGAGAAAATAATAGACCTGTTGAAATGTTTGAGATGCTGCTGTGTGAGGCCAGGTAGGGGTACATCCCTAGCTCTAGGTAATCTGGTGCTGTATTTTGGTGAATAAGAATAGCATTCACCGGCTTCGCCTTGCTGTTGTTCATAGAGGAGGGAACACAGAACAAAACAGAGTCACTGGGGATTCTGTGCGTTATAGTTGGAGAACCCCCAGGGTCAGAGCAAAATGTTGTGCGTGTCCTCAAGGGCTGCCCCAACAGACTGTGTCTTGCTGGATAGAAGAGGGAGTGGAAGATGTAACCGTTCTGTCACTGGGAGAGAGGAAGAGATGGAGAAAGAGGGGGTGAAGAATGGGAGAATAAAGTGGCTGATTCCCTTTGTGCAAACTGGGTGGTGTGAAAGGAAGTCAAAGAAGAAAGCACGGCTTTAAAAGTTTGTTGTTCTCTGGTTGACTGTTAAAAGACGTACTATTTTTTTATAAATAAATAGTGAATCACAGAATCACAGAGAATGACAAGGGTTGGAAGGGACCTCTGGAGATCATCCAGTCCAACCCCCCACCAGAGCAGGGTCACCTAGAGCAGGTCGCACAGGAATGCGTCCAGGCGAGTTTGGAATATCTCCAGAGAAGGAGACTCCACAACCTCACTGGGCAGTTTGTTCCAGTGCTCTGCCACCCTCAAAGGAAAGAAGTTCCTCCTCGTGTTTAGATGGAACTTCCTATGACCAAGTTTGTGCCCGTTACCTCTCGTCCTGTCACTGGGCACCACTGAAAAAAGACTGGCCCCATCCTCCTGGCACACACCCCTGAAGTATTTATAAGCAATAAGATCCCCCCCCAATTTTGTACACATATATATATATATTCACATATATATATGTGACCATATATTCACATATATATTTGTGTGGAATATATTTTAAAATGTTTTGTGCATTCTGCCTGCTTACTACATTATTCTGTGTTCTATAGGAGGATATGAAATTTTGCTTCATGCTTCATTGAACTGCATGATGCAAGAAAGAAAACAGAATTAAAAACATAGCCAAAACTGTCAGAGTCTAAATTTCAATAATTTTTGGATTGTCTGTAAAGGAAAATACATTCTTGATAATTGAGATTAGGGAACATGATCTGATCCCACTAACTATACATTTCTGTGACATGACTTATAGCACAGCACACAGACAACCTGAGATATGCAGTGCAGTTCACAGATCCTTTACTGACTGATTGTTCTCTGTTCATTTGCATGGCTTGATTTTGCACTGGTCTTTTTTTTCCCCAAGCAAATACACTTTACTTGCTAACAGGATACCAGCTGCTGTTCTAATTTCACATTGAGTCCATGTCCCAGTTTCACATTTGTGATATGCTAATATAAACTTAGCTGTGCTTCTCCAATGCACTTAAAGTGGAAAGAAATCTTGTTCCTTTTTATTGGGTTACGTGACATTATGGTTCTGCAGCCTTGTACTACCATGAACATATATCAGAATGTTGTAGAGTATTTTCTACTGGATTTAAAAGCTCATTGACAGTGCTAAATCTCTTGTTGCATGTATTTCTCTTTCAAATAGCTATTTTGTTTTATTCTGAAGTGTTTACTAGAGATGTGGAAAACAACCTGTCATATTGATCCCTAATGTATATGATTATATGAATATACTTTACTTTCCTTAATTAGCACTTTGTAGATGTGTTAGAGGATAACATGTGTTCATGCGTAGCTACAAAATGAATAATCACAGCTTAAAGGCATATCAAAATCATTAAAGTCGGTGGAAAGAATCACCGGTATCGATGATTTGGCTTTAGCCTGTCCTGTCAAATCTTCATTTGGTGGTGCAAATATATGTAGGAAGGTGGGAGAATATGTAACACACTTTCACAAAATGTCCTTTTGATATACCTCCTACATCTATTCCAAACTTACAAGCTATGTCAGAAGAATGGAAAAGTCTAAGAGCTCTGAAGTCTGGATTTAACTCTGGCTTTAGATTCAGATTCCCTCCCTTTTGAAAATAAAATAAACATTATTTATTACACTTGAAAATAAATTTTATTTATTTTTATGGCTATGAGACACTGATTGATAATGGTGGGGATCAGGAAAGAATTCATAGGGTAAGTAGGAGATAGATGAGGTAAGGACAAGGTGGATGCCCAGAGATACGTGGTCTGCAGTAGGGAGTGCTGCAAAATATCAGAGCTGGTGGTTGCATGATGCAAGTAGGAGTAAGACTGGGGGAAAAGGAGGACTGTAAAGATCTAAAATGTGCACACTAACATGACATTTGAGAATGGCCATCACCTTGGGAACAACTGAACAGAGGCGTGGTAGGTTGCACCATGTGTCCTCCTCCTCCATCTTTCTTGCCATGCATCCAAAAAGCAGTGCCAAGTGATGCTTGTTTGTCTCTGGCTGCCGTGTGTATGTAACAGGCTGGTGGTGTTTGCCTGCAACATCCCAACCTGCTTTAGCAGGCGGCTTAATACCAAACTCAGACATAAGGGAGGTGGGAGAGGCTTTTGAAGAGTAGTTGTGAACTGTGAGCAGTCATCAAATAGGGGAGAACACCAGGCTTAGCTTTTGTTTTATTTTTTAAATTTGGTTAGTAAAACCATTGTGAGGAAGGAGGCTGTGATGGCAAAACTGATAAAAAGTGGGAGTTGAGGAAAGTAATACAAGAAAGGCTTCCTAAAGGCCAAGTCTGTCAATTATATTATTAATATGTCACATGTAGCCTTCACGGAAAGTTGTCAGTGTCTTGGAACTAACAAATGTAGTAAGAGGGATGTATGGTTGATACTTCAATGATCTATCATTTTAAAGTGTTGCAGCAGTCCTGAAAATGTTGTAACTTCTAAGGAAGCCACTGAGACCAGAAGGAATGTGTTAATTATGGGCTAGAAATAGGATTGAAAATTCAAAGAAATCTCTGGCTACAGTGTACAGGGAGTACCCTACTTGCATTTCATACCTCAAAGCCCAGTCACAGCGTGCAAAGAAGGGGACGACCCTAAGATATCACTTGCATGCCTAGATTAAATCCTGATCCTGAAGTCATATGGGATAAATGAATCAAGACAGAGGAAGATTACAAATGTCTCAAGTGTATGCACAAAGAAATCCCCAGGACAAACTGAGGTGGGGATAAAGCTAAATAGACAGCAAAGCATCTGAGAAGGAACAAAAGTTTAAGACATCCTTGCTTAACACACATGTTTAAGCATGCTCCAGGATTGTGTCTCGCTTTATTTTGCTTTTTTTAGTAGTGTGGACATTTATCTTTGAATTAGTGATCTAGAATCCTTTACAGTCCACGTAGGGAAACACACTTTTTGTGCCTAGACAGACCTCTAAAACAGATCAAATGAAATAAGTTCTAGAAATGCTTGTTTCTTTTACTGACCGTGAATGGAGCTGACAATGATCAGCTCTCCTACTTAGGTGAGACAAATGCATCCCGTGCTTGTAGTAGGAAATTAATTATTTGTTTTATAAAACAAATGCTGCTTTATTTTATGCTCATCTAATGTTTAAAGCAGCCTGAATTAAATCTGGCAGGCAGAGGGCACCCTATCTTCTTGAAGTCAACACTTGAATAAACGAAGGCTGCATACCAAACCTTGGGGTGCCTAAACCCAAAACCTCATATTATTTGTTCTGAAGTTAGAATTCTCATAATTATATTGAACCTTGTGACTGAGAAATGAATTGTCTCATCAAACTGCATTTCAAGTGATAAACCTGGAAAAATAGAGCAGGACTTCTGATACCTGCCTCCTGCTGACCTGTGAAAATCAATTCAAGAACTGGTACTGTCAACAGCAAGGGAAAGAAGAGAGACCCCTGTGCCAAACACTGTTAAATGTCCCTCTGCCAAAAGGCAGGCTGCGAGGAGCAGGACCCATCTTATTTTAGAAGTAGGGTAAATTTATAACATGTGGACTTTTTATTAAGACTACTTTCTGTCACAGGACTTGTTAGAGCACAATATGCTCATGCCACAAGTCAGTTTGAGGTGTCTGGTATGAGTTAGTAAAACTTATGCCATAGTTTTTTGGAGATGCATTTCACATTCACTTTTCTTTAAATGCTATAGACACTTTCGGTCTGGTACCTACTGATTCCCAGTATGGTTTCTGATTGGTGCCTGGTTTTTCTTTGCTGAAAATTCCTCAATGAATGTAAGAGTGAATCCTGCTTTACTGCCTATACAAAGACATCACTTGGTGGTTCAACCACAGCCCTACATGGTCGTACTGACTAGTCTGAATTTTCATAAATTTTGTAATGATTATTTCAGTGGTCATCTTCTCTCACAAGTTTGCTTTGTCAGATTATTGTTACTGAACAAATTGAAGAAAACACAACTATGACAAAACTCTCCAGTGTCCCTGTATCTGATAGATGCACAGGACACACAGGACTCCACTTAGTTTCTGTTTAACAAAGGGAATTGCAAACATATTTTACAATACCTTAGATAGACAGTGGATTAGAATACAATACATAAAAAAAGCAGAAAAAAACCCCCACAACTGGTGAAAAGCCATTGAGAAAAAATGACAAGAAAACAACTGCAAGAAAATATGAGCTTCTGACATGGAATAATTGAGTCTTTCACAGAATGAAACAGAATCACAGTCTTAACATGTAACAAGAAGCTTAGAGCTTGAAGAGAAAGTATCTTATTTTCTAAGAAAAAAAAGCTACTGGCTTTTACAGAGTGGCTTGAGCAAAAAAGTATTTTCACAAAATTTGCCTTTTTAATGAATACTTCTTCAGATCCTTCAGTGAGAAGCATGGGAGGTTCTTATAAGCTGTAATTCAGCCATGCCCATTCTCTTTGGAGCCACATGATGGAATTGATACACTTCAGACACTTGAGAAATAAATGGGGTTGGGAAGGGCATACTAGAGCTCACACAGTGCTTTATCTGTAGCTGTTGAAAACCTGCAGGAAAGTGAAAAGGGACTGGCTGAGGTCTAACTCTGCAGACACAGGAGTCTTGGTAAGCCAGGATGAAGTGGATCAAGCCTGAAACAGAGAGTGGGCGTTTCAGTTGCTCCTCCTGCCCAGGGAGAGAAATTCTGGATCAGTGATTTGGCACTTGCTGATGTACTTGGTTGAATCAAGCTGCTTTGGGATTTGCTTAAAATTTTAAACTTGGGCCAAAACAAGTTCTTGGTGGCTCTGTGCGTTCACGTGCGTGTGTGTATTTGTTTTTAAGCTTCCTTTGGGTACTGGCTGCACAGGGAAAACAAAAATGTATCACTCTCCATAGTCTCTTTCGAAGTCTCAACGAGGCTAGACTCTCCGACCAGGCCTCCCAGAGGGATATCGGAGGATATTTACATTTAACATATCTGAAAATGAAGGCCAAGACATTTCAATAGAAGGATAAAAATGTGTCTTTGCTTGTGCCTTCCCACTTCTCAAGACAAGTAACCTGCTCTGGTATTTGACCCAACCCTCTGTCATTCAAATCTGATTTTTACACCACCCACTTGATTTTACCTGTGACACATCATCTTGTCACTGTGGCAGAAAATGGGACTTGTTACAAGTTTTCATTGGCGATGAACAGAACCAGAGCAGAAGGCTAGATCTGATATTGCAGCAGATCTCCACCTGTAGGTAAACATGTGGTGAAAGTTTCTGTAGCCGATTTGAAGGTACTCAATTTTTCCAGGTTTTCATCTCACATTAGGGTCTGAGTGGAGCTGTGCCGAACTTCCTTTGGAGGAACCTATGTATTGAGCTAGTCTGCAGTTGAGCATGGAAGATGCATACAACTAGTATTTTTTTTTAGGGACCACATATTCATTTAGAGCCTAAATAGTTTGCATCTGGAAAACATTGGTGAGATGAGTCAAGACCAGTGGTTTTAGAACTTTAAATTCGAGCTCATTTTTGCCTGGGAATCTGCTGATGTTTGAGACATTTATACCACTTGCTTTCTTAGGAGCTATATGCTGCCAACCACAATCATAGTATCTAATCACAGATTTATCTTGAAGTTACAGCATGTCTTTATTGTATTTTAATGGGGACAAAATAAACTCTGTACTTTATCAAATGCATCTGGCAGGTTTGACAGAAATACCCAACCGCTGCGCATTTACAGATCCTCAGATTATTGATTATTGCCATGAAGAGAAATGGGAAAAAAAAAAAAAAATATGGGAGCACATTCTCCCACCAAGCCAACAAAAGAGAGTTGTGGTTGCCTGGCATCCTTTTTTGCAGAAAACTGAGAACAAGATGGCTTGATGATTGTACTGTGACCAAATCCCTTGTACTGACCACTTTTGAATCTATATTTACACATGTTCCTGTAAAGGGAAGGGCTGTCTGACCCAATTACACTGAAAGGAAAACACAAGAGTGGGAAATTTATTTTTGTTTTGAAACATTTTCCACCATCTATCATGCCTTCTTGTTTTCATCAGATGTCAATCTACTTTTTTTCAGAAATGTTTCTTTTTATCTTAGAAATCAGTTTTCATCTATAAAAATGGAAGACAGGATGGAAAAGTTTCAGTTATTTATACAAATTTTTCATTCACATTAATATGTAGTTCAGTTGTTTAGCCTTGATATCCTCTAATCTCTGTTTTTACTTTAGCAGCTGGGTGCCTTCTAGTGTCATGTATTTTGTGTTGCACCATTGCATTCATGCTATTCATGGCCAGGATTGAATGGATCCAGCATGCGGCTGAGAACAGGAAGATGTGAATATAACCAGGAGCAGGGCTGCCACAGATTGCTGGTAGGGAAGGATATCTCCTAACACATTTTTTCTCCCCCACCCAGTAATCCCTGCTGAGTGATTAAGTGGGATTTCTAGGGCTTGGCCACTTCATTCACCGTGCATAGTCCAAAACACTTTTATTGCCGCTGGAAACAAGTACCTTTCTAATGGTATAGGTTTCTAGGTTTTGGCAATGAAAGATGAAATTACAAATGAGTCATGAAAACATTTTGTTGGATCAGTCATTTGCCTTTTCAGTAATTTTACTTAGCCTTTTATTTTAAATAGCTTTTATTCAAAGTGCTAGAGATGCTTGCTTAGTTATTCAGCCTGTTTGTGCTCTGAGTGCCTCTGATGATTTCTTGGCTTCAAACTGTCCTCAGGAAGCTTTTCATAGCAATTCACACATGGAGGGCAGTCCTCATCTTCAGTTAATTTGAATTTGAAACCAGATTCCAGATGTTTTACCTTGCATTTATTTATTTTAGTAGACTTTTCACGCTTTTCATATGTATTTTATTATTAGCCCTCTCTTCATCAGTTCACCCACTTTCTCATCACGTTCACACCTCTTCGTGTTACACACACACACATGCACACACCAACACACGCTCACAAATGCAATGTATTGCTAATACAAAATCCCTTTCTAAAGCATAGACTCAGAATTAGACTCTCTTGCTTTCATTCAGACCTTCCCACTGCAGAAAATCTGCTTCAATGAAATAGTATTTCTTCTTTTAAACAGATGTTATTAGTAAGCTTCTTGGCATAACAAGATTGAGACCTCAAGACAATGTGTCCTTATGAGAATAATTAGCTAAAGTTAATCTTGAATCTCACTTGCTGCCTTGTTACCCCTACGTGTGTCTCATACTCAGTCAACACAGATAGCAATTTATTATTCCCTTCTTCCCTCTGGCAGCCGTTGACATTCTAACATTAGATACAGGAGGTGGTGATGACTGCTCTGTTGCTACTTTTGATCCCCAATTAGGTGAATGGAGCTACCAGCCTACTGACCGTGTGTCAGAGAACAGTCAATTAATAAGTAGGTGGGGGAAGAGTTGCAAATTAAATGTAACGAGATCAGTCTGGAAGTTGGTATTAAAAATATCATTTTGAACTGAGTAATTCGGTATTTGCCAAAAGGTTTTCCATCGTTCAGAAGCTTTCTGCAGCCCCCCACGTAACCACGCAATTTTCTAGTTTTACAAAACATTGGAGCAGTCACAAATTTTGGAACAACGATGCCAATTACCTTCGCTCTCTGAGGGACACGGAAAAAAGACAACTGTGATTCCTGAGACTTCTCGAAGGATAATATTCTTGAAACACTGCTCTAAATGAGTATTTTGTTAAAGGTTACAGAATTAGGAGTCAAAAAAACCCCTGATGTAAAAAAGTAGGAAAGGTAAAAGTCTGCCAGAATTATGAGAAAATGTTTTCTCCTTTTTTTAACTAGAAGCTTAATTGTATTGTTCTCACTCCCTGGGAAATGTCTTATCTTGCTAAGTGAGACATCTGATAATGCAGTTTGCTATCCCCTTTTATACACACAATCCTTCCACAGCATCTCGACACTACAAAGTCAAGGTAGAGAGAAGCCCTTCTACTTTGCCATTGATGTCTCCATGGTTCATGGCTTCCTGTGATGTCTCAGTCTAACTTTGAGCCATAGATAAACATTTTCTTTTATTTCAAGGTGATTTAAAGACACTGGCTATTAGGTTCCTCGGTTGCATAGGCACTGTTAAAAAATGTATAGAAGTATTTTCATTGAGAAAGCAACCTCTCTGCAAGACACTGGATTTCTTGAAATACTCAATGGGATCTAATAAATAAATCTGGGTACTGCAGCTGTCAGTGAAGCTCTTTAATTTTATGTAGAGGATGAATTGAACAGGAAACATATATAATAATATTAAATGAAATTCTGGGTGTTTAGTTTGTTTCAGTCCAGATTTTTTTTGCCTCTAAATATGCCTTTTGGCTTCATGCCTCATACTGCACCCAAGGTGTATTATTATGGCATAATACTGCACATCCTGTCATGCCGTATGTTCCAGCAGATGTTCTTCAGAATTATTTTTCCACCATTTGAAATTCATTTCAGTAGATTCTTTAATTATGTAAGTTTCCGATTCTTCTGCAATTCAAAATGTAAAACTCCTATGATTTGAATATATGTATATTTTATACATACCTACACACAATTGTGTATTAATATTTATACCCAGTGTCTGCATAGCACATACGCAGATATGCCTGTTTAATATTAATCCATAGTCATGTGATAAACAACAGGAGTGAATTTAAACCTTAAGCCAAGATCTGGAAAGATGTAGACAGAAAATATCCAGTATGGCACATTTAGAGCTTCAGGGGAAGTTCGTTGTAAGTGATGTCATTTCATCCGAACTCGAGTCATCTTTTTTCATGGGTGATACTACAGTGAAATTCTTGGATGAATAGAGATCAACAACTATTCTTAAAGGAATTTATCTTCTCCAAAAAAAACCCTCAAAAAGCTACAACCCAAAATTATTTATCCCAATATAGTGATTCACTGTTTTGTTACTGATTTGATTGCTTTATTGACAGAAGTTTTAGGCATCTCTTAAATTTCTCACTGCTTGTTCTTTTTTTTTTTTGGTTTGATTTTGGTTTTCTTTCAAAAGAATGGAACTATTTCTTTATATCTCTTTGGAGAGATTAAAATGTTATGGGTTATGGGCCAAAAATAAGAATTAAATACGAAAATCTGTTTGGTAAGTATTCCAGATTTTCTATTTTAATAGTCAGATGTTTAAAGGGTCTTTAAAGGGTCTGATGCAAAACTCATTGAAGGAGATCAGAAGGCCCCCCCTCCTCGAGTTTGATGGGCTTGGAGCAGAGCTTAGAAAATAATGAACAAATCTGGTTCTGCTTAGTACTGGTGTTGCCCGTGTAAATGTTTACTGGTTTATCAGAAAAGAAATCTTAGTGAAATAAAATGAATCAAGATCTTTGCTGAGTATTCATCTGCAATCAGAGTCTTTTGTGGAATGACAGCTATTTCCATGATAATAAACTGGATCGTTACAAATGGAGAATTCAGGTGGGCCAGCAAACTCCTGAGACCCAAAACTGCAGAGAGGGTTGGGGAGGGCAAGGAGCAGGGTTAATATGTTTGGGATTTTGGTTTTACACAGATAGTTTTGCTAGCATCAGGTCCTCAGAAACGAAGGGGGTTGCAGAGAGGTGGGTGTTGGTCCCTTCTCCCAAGTGGCTAGCAACAGGACAAGAGGAAATGGCCTCAAGTTGTGCCAGGGGAGGTTCAGGCTGGATATTAGGAAGAAATTCTTTACTGAGAGAGTGGTGAAGCATTGGAACAGGCTGCCCAGGGAAGTGGTGGAGTCACCCTCCCTGGAGGTGTTCAAGGAATGTGTGGACATGGCATTGTGGGACATGGTTTAGTGGGCATGGGGGTGTTGGGTTGATGGTTGGACTTGATGATCTTACAGGTCTTTTCCAACTACAGTGATTCTGTGAAGCATTAGGTCCCAGGAATCATGCAATGACTTAACATTCATTACGCCTTTTATGAGATGATACTTTCCTTGTGTTTGTCTTCTGGTTTTGAAGCCTTTTGGACTGCCATGCTCAAGTTTTCCAAATATTTCCCTATAACCAGGAGAGCTGGTAAATGGCTTTCATTTATTCATTAAGAGGGAAGTTGAAATTCTCATATAAACCATGACTCAAAGGTCTGGGGCTCTAAGAAAAACACCCAATACCATGAGGAAATTGCGAGACTTGGCAACTTTGCTCAGATGAATTACAAAGCTTGAGACTCAACAACTTTTGCTTTAAGTAAAATATACAACACTTCCACTTGGATGTACAGACAGCTGGCAAAAATCTTCATGTTATTTATTTAAGAAAAAGCAGCTAAGGACCCTGCTCTTATTCACCTCAAATATGACTTTACGCTCGACCAAAAAACTTCACAGTTCCTCGTCCTTGCAAACCTGAGAGGCCTAAGGCTGAAAAATAAACTCCCAGAAGTAATGTTCTGCTCTGGAAAGCTTCACTTGTCTCTGTCAGGTCATGCTTTGTGTACCAATGAAGCTCAGAGGTGAGTTGTGAAGGTTATTCCGGTGATCGCTTGCAAACACTATAAACCAATCACCCTGTCTGGTGTGCTGCATATTTCACATCCGTTTTCCAGGGCGGAGAATAAAATTCCCCAGACCTCTTTTTTTTAATTAGTCATGGACATTGAAAATCTTACAAATTACTAAAAATGCTTAAAATAACTTTCATACCGCCTGGTGATGTTTTCCAGTTTGTTTTTCAGTGTCTCATATCCTTTACTGGTAATGAAGCAAAATCTGTATGTCCCACTGGGAAGCTGAGATTCTCCTCTGCCAGCTGTATTCCTGGTCTCCTTTCTGTAGGTGTTTGGTTTATGAGAATCAAACCATTGCAGATTGCAGACTACCAAATTAAGTTCTCAAAATGCTGACAACTTAAATGCTGTCACATGTTAATGTTATTACATCACTGAAAGTCAGAGTCGTCTGTACCCAGAAGACACATTAGATTGTTGTTTGTGCTTTGCTACCCATCTGGTGAGTAGCTAATTATTTGGCCCCCTTCCAACAGGGTCCAACAAGCACCTGGCAGAGGATGTGCATCTGTTTTCATTTTGCCATTGCAAAGGAGCATTACAGACCCTTTTTGGTTATCGTTGTTTAATTATAAAATTACATCTGAACGGCAAGAGTGAACTTGGGCCAATACCTTGAATGGGACTGTGGTGGTTGGGTATCTATGAAATCTAATGTCCCCAGGCTCCCTGGATCATCAGCAGGTAAACGTATGTTTCTGTCGTCAGCCCTTCAATGACTTGTGTCCCTGGGCTCAAGTTAACACTTGTGAATATCTCCTCCTCTCCCCGTTATCTAACCTATCAGCAGAATTATCTGAAGGGCTAGCTATAAGGATGTAGAAGCCAAAGTCTTACTGAATTTCAAGGAGACTATGGTTCCTGGGTTTCATGTTAAAAGATGACCAGGGTATTTAAATTTTCAAGTCAATTATGGGAAGACACTTCTACCTTGTTGCAAATTTTGTGCTGGAAGAATAACTTCGCAGTTGTTAATCCCCAAATATGATTTTGAGGATAAGTTACCCTAAATAACAGATATTCCCCTGGCAGCCAAAACCAGCCCATGTGATGATTTTCTGATTATCTTGAAGTATTTTTCTGCTGTGTAGGAAGATGCAAACATATGTTGAATGCCTTCTAATGCACCCATGCGTCTCCACGTGCTTAGATCCATCATCTGCAACCAGACTGACATAGAAGAAGTGGATTGTTGGGGTTGCTGTTGGAGAGTCCAGTTTGCTTTACAGCTGACTACCTATGGCCTAACGAATATAGCATCTGGGAACAGAGCATTGAAAAGGGTGAACTATCCTGTCTAAGAGAGAATGGCTTGAATAATGCATGTGTCAAAGACTGTTCATTCAGACTATGAGCAGCTTCTTGATGTAATCTTATTCATTGCGTTTATATTTGTAAAGCAAGATGGGTTTTGTTCACACTGTGTTTCGGGTTTCATATGAATACCCATATTTGCATGTGGACAAGGCCTTCTGTCAGCTATGGAATATTTTGTGGCCTGTGGTATGCATAAGGTCACGCTAAATAAAGTCCCCCTTCTAGCTGGAAAAAAATTTGCAAAATGTGTCCGAAATGTTTCAGAAATCCTGTGAGGCAACGGGAAGAACACCATGTGCCTCGCGCGAGCAGCTACATGCTGTGAATAGCAAGTGCCCAACGAGCAGTTAAATTGAACAGTATGTAAACAACCCGCAAGGTGAAATTTCTCTATGTAAACTGTATGCAAAATGATTAACAAATTATTTAGTAAATAGGCCGTTCTATCAGCATCAGATCTAATAAAGCCTGGGGTTTTTTTTGAAGGGTGGCAGCAGAAAAAGAGTTGTTTTGATTTTATGGCCAGGCATTAAAGCATTTCTGTGGCAATTAATCCAGGAGGTATTCATGGGCTGATGACCAGCTCGTGTGCATGTGCTGGTGGAGGGGTCAGCTGCTGCCACCAGAGAAGATGGACAGTTTTGGCTCTCTATTTTTCCATCGACCAGGGCAATAATAGCATCTGTCCCCTCTACCCAGCCATTTATCTCACTGGAATCGCAGCTGAGTGACAGTGAATACAGTGTCTTAGAGAGTGTGGGAAATGTATCATCACTGAAGAATGGCATACAGCACATCTGTACTGCAGCTGTGCCAGGCTGGCTGGTGACACATCACAGCTGAAAAGCAAATGCATGGCAAGTCTCATGTGTGCCTGCTGTATGCCACTAATACTATAACAGTTTTTCACATTTGGATTCACCATTTCTGTTTGCATTAATGCCACTTGCAAAGTGTACGAGAAGCTCTGGTCTCCCTAGTCTCGGATGGTGCCATTTTGCTCAACCCTCATAACTGAGAAGAGAATTACGCCATGTGGCTTCACAAAGCAAATATGTGATTTGAATGTGCCCCTGCATACATCATTATTTTCTTAAATTACAGAAAGATTTTCTTGTCTTTCTTATGTAGGCTCTGTGTTACGTATATATCTGTGTTGTGTATGCATAGATTAACAAGTACCTCTGGTCCACTAAAGTCCTCATACCGTTTACCTAAAACATCTGCTGGCATAAAGTATTTCAGTCCTCCAAAAGCATGTTTTCATCATAGACACTGCATGCACTTCTTTGCTATTGTGTCAGTCATACACCTTGGCGTAACCTTGGCCGACCAACCTCCTGCTCTGTGATCTGTTCTGTCTTCATGTGAAAATCAGTTAGTGTCTTTCACTTGTAAACTTGAAGCCAGGTTTATGTGAGTCCAGCTATCAGGTCTTGAAATCATTTGGAGCCAAAGCCTAAAGAATACCTAATCCTTTTGGATCAACTCAAGTTTCTTCCCATCTGCTGCGGAGGGGGTGGAACGATAGTGAGTCATAAAGAAACTCAGGCTGATGGGAGCCAAGGAGCAATTTCTTAAACCATCTCTCAGTTTCTCCTGCCTATTCCTACATGTTCTTCCTCCTTCCCAGTGCAAAGCCAAACAGGCAGCTTGCCCTGCTAGTGGAAAAAGGTTCATATACTGATGCACAGACCGAGCTCTGAGGCTGCCAGTGCCCATACGTGGGGTTGATGCCTACTCCTCCTCTCCATTCCCATTCAAAGTCAAACAGGCTTTTTTTAACCCTTTATTAAATTAATTTACATTCAGGTTGTTCAGAGATGATGATGAAGAGCTCGAAACCACTGGGCAGTGTGAATTTTTAAGATAAGGTCACAGCTCAATTTAAACATATTCATGACTACCCTAGCACAGTTGCAGTCAATACCTAAACACGATCTGTCTCCAAGTGCTTCTTGGAGAAGCACTGTGTGATTTTTTTTTCCTAGGATAAAGACTTTTTCCTAGGAAAAAAATGTATAAATCTGTTTTTTGTTTCCCTAATCTCCTTTTCAGCGAGATATTCTTTCTCTCCTTTCTCCTCTTATCCTCTTTTTCACCTTCTTTGGGATCAAGAGTGATTGTTCACAGATATGGTTTAGAACATTATCTAGTCCAATCTCCCCTTGGCAGCAGCTGAGTATGAAAAGACAGCAGCACTTCGGTCCTCTGAAATGGTATCATTAGGACTATCAGCAGGAGGAATCCTTTCAGATGCATGTACTCCCTATTTCACCATGAACCCAATTTCATTCTTTCTCCCACATCTCTTTCTGTTTATTTCTGAGGGAGTGCAGCCCATGTTATCTTTGTACAAAACCATGATTTCTTTTTAAGCACACCAGCACACTGTCAGCAGTGTTGGAAGAAAATGACCATAAAAATGAAATTTTATTTCTAGTTTATGTTGCTGGTTTAGCTAGTAAAAGACTGAAAAGTTGCTTCCTTACAGTACAATAGCCTACTTCTCATGAGGAGACAAGTATTCTGAGATGAACCCACTGACTTTCATTGCTATACAAGATGTTAGGTGTAATAACAATACTTACAAATGAAAAATAAATAAATAACAAGGCTCCTCGTAGTCACATTACACACACATTTTTGTGAACCTCATGCAGCTACTTATTTTGCTGTCAGTAGGGCAGCATTTTTGAAGCCCAAAGCCCTCATTCTCTATGCAGAATATTTTTTAAACCAATTTGTTGTTAAAAAAAATTAAGTGACATGCCATCAGTTTGATAACACATCTTTCTAGCTTCTTTTTTCTTGTGTGACTCATTGTTATATCTAGAACTGGAGAATATAAGAAAGTAGAATAGAGTATGGGGTATATGGTAGAAAATTCTCCCTCTCTGGGTGAATGCAGGAATCTCTGTGGCACTTGGCCAGAGTTGTGCAGACAGGTATATGCCTGAGGCATTTCTGTTATAAAATACTAAAACTGAATATCAAACACATCTGATGACAAATTGGGACTAACTTGATTTTCATTACGATTAAAAGGCCTTCCTGAAGCAATAAATATTTATCCAAATATAATTAATTCCCAGAAGATGCAGATCTGGATTTCTCCTGATTGACTTTGGTCACTCAACTGAAGTAGTCAAGTTAAGAGCACAGACCCCTCAGATATGAAAAAGGGAGGGAGGCACAACCTGAGGAAGTTCCTCTCTCTTTCCATCAGTTACCAGAACAGCAGAGCAGTCTCCCAGTTAAGGTGTCCCAGTTAAGCATCTAAAGAAAGGTGTGTTGAGCCCCAGTGCTTATCCTAGGAGATGTTACAGTATGGCTTGTTTAGGGATAAATCCTCTTTTAACTAGGAGAAGTATGCTGGAAGAACAATTTTCCAACTAGGACATATAAATGGAGTACTCAGAGCTGTAATAATAACTTAGATCCTTATTAAGGGCCTGTTTTGCATGCTTCATGGCTGCTTCGAGCAGCCACATGAAAAAATTAGATGTTCTACTAGGGAACATGCTATCTAGGCTTAGCCTTGAGACTCTATATACAATTTACCGTGTATGTTTGTGATTAATAAACTATGTGCATAGATAACAACTTTCTAATTTACATATTAATAAAAATGAATTATCTTCAGATTATGTACAACCTACTGTGTTAGCTGTGCCCTTTCTTGTTTGGGGCTTATAAAGAATGTATGTGAACGTATGTGTGTAGAATGAGCTTTAAGGGCTTCAGAATTACAGCAGCAGCAGAATTTGCACATCCTCATAGGTTGCTGCATAGGGCAGAGTTCTGCTTTTATGTCTGTAACTAACTTCTCACTTCTGATTCATCGAAGTTGGTTCAAACCCTTTGTCTTTTTCCCTCTGCTGGAGTACCTCCTAAACCTGGAGGTTCCCAGATGATTTGTGGAGGATGCTTCCCACGACAGTGTTCTTATATGTTTCATGGCCTTTTTTTTGGCACATAGGTTCATGTTGGTGAGACCCTTTTCTTCCACCTGGATACAGGAAGATGCTAAGGCTAAGAGTCAATGGCCTAGCTATTCACAATTCTTCATAATTCTGCATTACATTTACCTGGGAGCTGGACTCTTTCCTGCGTTGAGGCCAAAGGACTCTGCTTCCTACCTGAAACATACCTGCAAAACTTCTTCTAGCCAAGGCAACACACTGTCTCCATGCATATTGTTGACTTTCCGTCCTCAAGACATACGCTGAAATCAAAAGTTGGTATAACATACCATATACATTTGTGTATGCCAATCTCCATGGTGTCTTATTTTCTTTTTTAGCATAACTCTAAACATAATTACAGCTTGCCTTTCCATCCTGTTCAACAGAGAGGCACTTGGCAATGCTGATCTGGCGTTTGTGTTCTGAAGTAGAGCCTTCCAGGGCTAGCAACATAACATCCTCAGTTAAAAGACCCTGCCAAAAAATGCTAGCGTGCTGATAAACAGAGTTTTGTTTGGGTACAGCAAAGTGTTAAATTTGTTCTGTTCATTCACCCTTATTTCATTAGTATTGAGTTAGAATATATTTTGGGGGGCTTAGATAAGTTCTTTTATTATTTCATCAAATTGGTAAATTGAAAATATGCATAATATTTGCATTGCACAATATTTGTATTTGTACAGTATTTGAATTGTAAATATTTGTGATTTTTTTAATGTATTGTGAGAACTCCCAATTCTCCTACCTCCAAAAGACATTTAAGTCCATTATTGTTTCACTTTGCTGATATGCAAGAAATGCCTTTCAGTGGTTTCATTCCAGAGTAAATCTCCTGAACTATTTGTGCAGACTGTATTTTAAAATGAGGAGAAGTTCAGACAAAAACCTTCATGTCTATTTTCTCAGAGGCAGGCAAAAGAAGTTTCTAGCTACAACAGGACTGCTGAAGCAGTGTGGAAATACGTGTGTGTGCAAATTTGTGCATACTCCTCTGTTACTGATTCCAGAGACCGCGAATCAATGGCTGAGAGCTGCTCAGCCATCCAGAGATGGTAAATTTGCTTGGATAGACAGTTGGTGTCAGACAAAATTGGCCAAATCTGTGTTACGAAAAAGTTAGCATGCTTGGACATAGAAATATACATTATAATCTATTCTACGTGTACCGCTATGCTGTTGAGATTTGTTCTTGGCCTGCAGCAAGTAAAATGCATCATGACAGGTTTCAGCTCCAAATGAATGCTTGGATTCATATATGCGGTCCACAGGCCTGTGGACAATTAGGAGTCATCATGTACTGTAGGTGTCTAAACTCCTGTTGTTGATGGAGAACCTGTCATTACTACCAATGCTGTACACCTCTGAATAAAGAGGTGTAAAGAGTACTGCCGTACTCGGCGCTGGTGAGGCCGCACCTCGAATCCTGTGTTCAGTTTTGGGCCCCTCCCTACAAGAAGGACATTGAGGTGCTGGAGCGTGTCCAGAGAAGGGCGACGAAGCTGGTGAGGGGTCTGGAGCACAAGTCTGATGAGGAGCGGCTGAGGGAACTGGGGTTGTTCAGTCTGGAGAAGAGGAGGCTGAGGGGAGACCTCATCGCTCTCTACAACTGCCTGAAAGGGGGTTGCAGAGAGGTGGGTGTTGGTCTCTTCTCCCAAGTGACAAGTGACAGGACAAGAGGAAATGGCCTCAAGTTGTGCCAGGGGAGGTTCAGGCTGGATATTCGGAAAAATTTCTTTACTGAGAGAGTGGTGAGACACTGGAACAGGCTGCCCAGGGAGGTGGTGGAGTCACCATCAGTGGAGATGTTCAAGGAACATGTGGACGTGGCATTGTGGGA
Source organism: Gavia stellata (assembly GCF_030936135.1). Lineage (NCBI taxonomy): Eukaryota > Metazoa > Chordata > Aves > Gaviiformes > Gaviidae > Gavia > Gavia stellata. The sequence goes on from NC_082594.1 coordinate 7,409,684, forward strand.
CGTGGTTTAGTGGTCATGGTGGTGTTGAGTTGGTGGTTGGACTTGATCTTATAGGTCTTTTGCAACCTTAATGATTCTGTGATTCTGTGAAAACACCTAAGACTTGATTCATTTGCACATACATGGCTGCTCAGTATAATCCAAGGTGCTCTAGCATGTTCATAACCTGCATAAAGCTGGTGGATCTCTTGTAGGTTTTATGAGAGACCTGTGTGGCACCTACAAGTCAGCCAGATTACCCTAAGGCACCTCAAATGACACGAGACTTCTACTTGTTGGGAACAGAGTGAGAACCCCAGCAGCTGATCGTTTGAACGGCTCTTTGGTCAGTGACTGATCGTGACAGGGTCTTAAACATTGAACTCACAGCTCCATAGGAAGGCACATCATTATACTGATCCATGGAAAACAAATTATTTGTTTAGTCTGGTAGGTTTGTTTTCAGCCAGCTCAAAGAATTAAACTGACTCACCCTGAAGCTGCATAACCACTATACTCATGACCTGTGCGAAGCTCATGAAGTTTGACAAGGCCAAGTGCAAGGTCCTGCATGTGGGCCGGGGCAATCCCAAGGACAAATACAGGCTGGGCAGAGAATGGATTGAGAGCAGCCCTGGGGAGAAGGACTCGGGTGTGTTGCTTGATGAGAAGCTCAACATGAGCTGGCAATGTGCGCTTGCAGCCCAGAAGACCAACCGTATCCTCGGCTGCATCAGAAGCGTGACCAGCAGGTCGAGGGAGGTGATTCTCCCCCTCTAGTCCACTCTCGTGAGACCCCACCTGCAGTACTGCATCCAGCTCTGGGGCCTCCAACATAAGAAGGACATGGACCTGTTGGAGCGGGTCCAGAGGAGGGCCACAAAAATGATCAGAGGGCTGGAACACCTCTCCTATGAGGACAGGCTGAGAGAGTTGGGGTTGTTCAGCCTGGAGAAGAGAAGGCTCCGGGGAGACCTTGTAGCAGCCTTCCAGTACCCGAAGGGGGCCTACAAGAAAGCTGGAGAGGGACTTTTCACAAGGGCCTGTGGTGATAGAACAAGGGGTAATGGCTTTAAACTGAAAGAGGGCAGATTTAGATCAGATATAAGGAAGAAATTCTTCACCATAAGGGTGGTGAGACACTGGAACAGGCTGCTCAGAGAAGTTGTGGATGCCCCAACCCTGGAAGTGTTCAAGGCCAGGTTGGACGGGGCTCTGAGCAACCTGGTCTAGTGGAAGGTGTCCCTGCCCATGGCAGGGGGGTTGGAACTAGATGAGCTTTAAGGTCCCTTCCAACCCAAACCATTCTGTGATTCTATGAGTCTATGACAAAACAAGGCCTGGATGGGTGGGGGCAGGGATCTGGAGAAGTAAGGGAAAGTGCAATTATTCCTTTCAGCAAAAACTAGTTGTTTGATGAAATTAAGCATAATGTGGAATTACACTCTCTACAGTTTGACAAAACAGAACTCTGCAGCCCTAGGGATGGAAGGTGAAGCTTGACTAGATTTGAGGTACTCCTGTCATGGTGGGGAAGAGGAAGGACTAAGATGGCAGAGGCATTTATAAAATCCTGGTTCCCTGTTTCTGCCGCTGCCAGGGAAGACGGCAGGGTATGGAGAGAAACAGATTGAAAGAACAGCCTTGTGAAGGAGGTCAAGGCTTTGAAGCTGAATGTTTTTACATGTTTCTACCTTCTTTTTCTTCTTCCCACTTCTCTCTCTCTCTTTGATTGTTTGCATTTCTTCTGTTCGTTATCCAGATATTTGCTAAACCACAGCGCACATGGCTCAGGACTTTAGTTTACCTGGCCGCATCCCCAGGTGTCATCTTCTTTTGCCTTCTTAAAGGAGGCAATTTTTCTCCATCTCTGCTAGCCCAATTTCCAGCTGCAGCTCTCTGACCATTTATCATCAATTAGGGAAGTAGTTGGGAGTTTTTCCTTGTTAAGAGGGATCCCCAGGGGGACAGAAAAAGGGCTCAAGTCTGGTCAGGTTAGCAAATGTATATGGGTTCCCAGATACTCTGAAAGATAAAAATAGAGATTTTCAATCCATATCTTGCTTCAGGCATTACAAGTACAGAGAAATGGCAAGACCATGTCAAACTAGGCTTTCAGTACAGCCAGGGGATTCAGAAAGAAAAGACCATGCCTCACTGTCATTCAAATGGAGACATTTTTTCCCTCACTGATTACTTATTCACTCTGTCACCAGATTGCAGGGAAGGGATGTTAATATGGGTGTTAGGGCATGTCTGTATGCTCATGTATATGCTGCTGTACACTTGTTCAAGCTGCTGGTGAGTGAATCAGTGTTTGGCTGCATCAGGACAGTGTCATGCCCAGAAGCTTTATATGTGGTCTCTGAAAAACATTTGAAATGCTATTTAGCCCTCAGCCAGGAGTAAATTCCGTATCATTTGTCTGATACCACAGCGTGGGGTCCCAGCACCAGGAGCTACTTTTCTACTGTCTTCCTTTCTTTCTGGTGGGCTCCAGGTGCCACCACAGTAGCAATATTACTCAGTGGGCAGCACATTATGACATTCACAGGGAAGATGTATGCCACTTACCACCCAATTTAAGATTAATGGAGGAAAGTAATACCTCCTGCCCAACTGGGAGGACAGGGTAATCTGAAAAAAAGAAAAATCATAGCTCATGCAAAACATTGACAAAATAGGCTATCAGAACCAGCCGGGAGGAGGCAATGGAGAAAAGACAGGTCTGTGACCTTGCTGACTGTTGGGCACAGAGAGCTCTGAGCTAGCACTGACCTGACCAGGCAGTCCAGATGGTGCGAAGGTGCAGGTCAGTGCTGCACAGATATAACCAGGTTGGCTCTGGAAGCTATTTTACTGTTTTTGTGTGGCACCGCACCTGAGCTACCTGTATATATCCAGGATTGAGCTAATTTCCTTGAAAAGAGCTTAGGTATTTTCACATTGCACTTCACAGGTCATAAAGGCAGAGGATTGAAACTGCACTGGGTGCATCTCCACTCCTAGTACGGATAATATACCTAGGTGTAATCAAGAGCTGATTGCATTAAGTATTTCAAAGAGGACAGACAAGATTGTTGGGGGGGGGGGTTGCAAAAGTACAAAAATAGTTCAGAATTTGGGATTTTGCTGTAATGCAGAGTTCCTTTTCATGTAGATTTTGCTGAGTTTTGCTCTTGAATATCACTCTGACATTAAAGAAAATCATTAGACATTGCCCGTTCTTCCTTAAGGGCCATATGGCAGTCTATAGGAAAAGGGAAATAAATGTTATGGTAAGTTAACTGCATAATGGAGTTGTAATCACAAGAATCCTGTCACCTCCAGTGTTATGACCCTTGATTAATCTTTACAACAGAAAGAAAATAAGTACTAATGACTTTGTTTATTAGCATTTATATAATTTTATAGTTGCATTTAATTCTTAGAATGTTAATTACTATCTGTGATTAATCCCTCTCATGCTGAAAAGTTTTTACTGGCGGCTATGTCTTTAAGACTTTGTGTTGATTCACATGTAATTTAAGTTGACAAGGACTCCAGCAATGTAAAAGGGAACAAAGAGCCTGGTTTCAAGGTCTAATTTAGTTGTGGCTTCTGTATGGCTGATGTAGGACTGACTGGATGTACTTTGATGGTAATATTAAGTCTCACCACTCCCTGAGTGAGGATTGAAGTAATTAGCAGGGCTTAGTGCCAGAAGGCAATGCAATTCACCATGGCTGAACCTAATTCAAGATTTATGGAGTGAGAATTTCAGTTATTTGCGGGTTTTTAGACTACTGATTTTTCTGCTTTGAAGGCATTCTGACAACCTGTTTATTTTCTTATATATGTTCATATGTTCTGTTTAATATATACAGTTCCTACCTGGGTTCTTAACTGAGACCTTTGAGGCTTTGCTATTACAATGTGGGGAGGAACTCAGAAGTCCCAGTTATCCGCTCTTTGAAATGGATGCTGTGATTTTAAGTTCTCTTTTGTGATGGCAAGGGACAGCGGAGGCAGCAACACCAGTTCATAGAAAGCTTTGGTTTTTCCTTCATTACTCCATAGTATAGTGTATGCTGTGTAATTGTTGACAGCAATTTAAAAGTACTTCCCATAGTAACCAGAGCTAGTAGGAATGAGGTATTAAATCTGGAGCTGGCAGAGCCCCTGGGTTAGACTGCAAGTCAAAAAGGTTTAGTGTATATACTCTATGTACATAGAGTATGTATACTAAAGTCTATACGAGAGTCTATGGAGCGCTGACTCTGCCCCAGCGGAGGGGTGGGACTGCTCGGTTCAGTTTAGTGGCATCCAGAATTCTTGCTCCTGGGGTACTCTGACATTTGCATGTGAACCGAATAAAGACATGAAATTTTACAGTTTCCCACTAAAATATTTTTGCAAAGTATACAATTCTAGAAATAACAAGAAAACTTCATCCAGGCACCTTGTTTTGTCATTTGTAATGTAATTATTTAGATTAATATAATAGGGACGGCTTTGGATATTTCTCCAAAGATCAAAAGTAATTGAAATGAAGCCTTTACTTTTGAAAATCATACTGTTTGTTCATTTTTTGTTGAAAGCTTGGCAGAATTCAAGACATTTGCATAAAACATTTTTATTTTGTTGAATCACCAAAAGCTTGAGGACTACATCCTGAAAAGGATGAGGCTGAAAAGCTTTGCTTAATGGCTCTGTGGTGTAGATACTGGTTAACAGAAGAAAAATGAAGGCAGCATTTTGCTTTTACCTGTTTATTTGTGAGGTTACTTTCCTGGCAGCTGCTAATGATTTTCATCCCACATGCTTATATAGGTAACTACTCAAACATACCAACTAAAAGTGACTGTATGAAAATCAATGTGCATATCTTTCAGGGATATTAAAAGCATTTCCATCATCCATGGATTTGGGGTTGTTTGTGTGATAATCTTCCCACCAGTCAGATGTGCACGTACACTGCTGGGCAATTTTCAGATGTGAGAGAGCAGCAGATTTAGGCTTTGCGCTGGCCCATGTGAAATACTCCTTTGGCTCATCTTTGAGAGCGTGTCGTGGTGTATGGTTATTTGCTTAGAGTCTAATACCTAAATTGTGAAAGATGTTTCAGGCCAGGACATCCTTATGTGCAAAGTGCCAAAGCTTTTATTTATTTAGCATGAGAGAGTGTTAATAGCATTTAGCTCAGAAAAAGCAGGGAGCAGGAAAGCCTATGGGGAATCTGTATGGTTGTGTGTTGCTCTGCAGAGGAACTTCCCCGTCTTCCCACTTTAAAGAGGCAAAGTGCACATCCCACTATTTGGTTGGCCAGCTAAGATTTTCGGTGTGAAACGGCTCAGCAGGAGCTCAGTATGTGGCTGTGGTTTGGATTAACTCACATACAGAGGGTACAGGAGTATCCTGATGAGAACTTGTCAGGGCTGTAGCAATTTTGCAAAGTTTTCTTTGAAATGCAATATACCTATGAGAAAAAAAAAAGTTTTGCAAGTCCAAGATGAAATTTCCAGTCCAAGACGAAGAGAAAAGCATGTGCCATTAAGGTAGAAATTTCTCTGTAGCTGATCCAAGTCAAGCAGAGCAGGCTGTAAACACTGGTCTACAGCACTCAGAGAGAGTAGCCTTTTCACCGGTTACTTTGGGGAACCTCCTTCTTTCTGTTTCTCTTTCTTTTAATGAAAGTTTCAGTTTTGCAAAATCCATACAACTAGAGAACAGGCCCTCCCTTCTCTCCCACTGTCACCTGAAGGAATTTTACCTTCTCTCACACCCAGCTGCAAAGCTGCCTGCTCACTAACTATCACTTTAAATCTTGGTCCTAACAGTCCTCTTTCTAAAGGCTGTTAAGTAATTACAGGGAGTTTATACCCCATTATGGAGCCAATGACCCGGATTCAGTTGACCTGACTTTTGCCTTCAACATTAGGAACAGGTAATCCACAATTACGATTCCCTCAAAAGCCGGTGCAGGGGGAAAACTGCTTCCAATGGATGAGTAAACCTATCCAAAACCAGTTACCGCCAAGGAAGCCTGTCTTTCTACTGACTACAGAGAAAGCCTAGGACCCTAACTTAAATTAGAGCTCTAACTTTTAGACATTGAAATCTAGATGAGGTGTCTCTCAAAAGGGTTTCCAAGAGACGAAAACCCCTTTAAACTGGCAGAGAAGGGCATTGCAGGACAAGTAAGTAGCAGATTAATTTAAATTCAGACTGGAGATCAAGCTAGCTGATTTAATACTCCTTCTGAGTAGTTGGTATGTATGCTAAGCGTAGTAATCTATTAAATAGCCTTATTACATGAGCACAGGAAGGAATTTAGGAATTGATTTATAGATGCTTAACAGGCAAACTGTTGAAATGAACGTAAGGAGTTAACAAGAGCTTGTGGAGGATCTACCAAGTAACAATTCCGACATAGTTAACATACAGAGCACTGCAGCGTTTAAATCTTAGCACTATGATTTGAGAGCTTTCTGACTGAGATGCAGCCCTCCTTCTCAGCTGTTCCCTGAGGCTAGGGGGGAAGCAAAGGTGAAGAAAACCAAGAATATATATAAGGTCCAATCCTGCTTTTTGCAAAGAACCTAATTTCTAAAGTATTTTTAAATTATTTTGCCCTCATTCTGTAATTTTCAGCCTATGACTTGCACAGAATGGAAATTGATTTAAATAATAATTTTTAAAAATCTTATATTGAATTGTAGCAAGTTAAATTGTGATGAAATCTTGGCTAATTTATCTTATCTAATGAATAAATGATGTATTTGAAAAATAGCTTTCCATTAAAAAAATTTTGTGCTGAACTTATCTTTTTTTTGAAACGCCCAAACTTTAAATACTGTCTTTGTTCTTTTTGTTGTTAATCATAAAACAGATGACTCAAATATATCTCAGATGATTCTAGCTGTGTTGGCCCACTGCTAGCTTTTAAGGACATTCTTGGCTAACAATATGAAGCAGCTATGTATTTCTTCTGTGCTCTAACATTAAAAGAACAAAGGATCCTTAGTTATGGGTATCTCTTTCCTGCAGGTTTATATCCTTATCTAGTATTTCAGCATTTATCCTGAACATGCTTTTGTACCTCTGTGTGTAAAAGAAGATGAACAAATTATACACTCTGTCTTACCTCTGCTTTCTGTGTTTCCCTGGCTCTAGCATCCCTACAACCCCGTGTATAAGAAGCATCATCTTGTGTTTGTGTTGTGTGGAAGTAATTAGTGCACTGAACTATGAAAAGCTGGGAGCTTATTTAAAATTAATTCTATCAAACTAGCATCTTGCTGCAGTGAGGAGACAGATTATTGTATTCTGAAAAATCTTTAGCTGAAGTAAAAGGAAAAAAAAACCGTTTCCAGCTGCATTCTTTTACCTACAAACAAAATACTGCAGTCTTCATTGACAGAGACTGTTCTTTTAAACAGCACAACAGGCTTTAAGATTTTGTTCATCTTATCTTACAGACACTGGGTTGAATCCTGAACACATTGAAATCAATGCTAGAAGTCCCATTGTGAAGTATGCTTTAAAGCAGTAATAAATAGTCAGGCTCATGGAGGATAAAAACCTGTCTATGCAATGAGCCATCCTAAGAACTAATGGTGTTTTAATGGGATTGACCTGATATACAAACTTTATACTGGCCTTTTCATGGGATGTATGGTTTATTTTACAACTGGAAATAGGTATAAGCGGGGCCTGATGTTCAAATGACCTCAGGACCTGCAACTGGAGCCAGTAAAAGCAGCTTCAGCTTCTCTAATGCGGCTTTCTACCCAGCTGTAGATCGTACAGTGAGAGCTGCTGGGCGCTGCACTCTTTTGAAAACCTGGTCTTAATTGTGGAGCATTTGGAAAAAGACCTGTTTGTAGAAGAGAAATACAAGAGGATGAGTAATCTCCACTGAAGTCCAGGAGAATTGCTCCTCTGCAGAGCAAGAGATCTAGACCAGGGGTGGAGGAGCTTCAGCTGCACACTCGTTATGTTAGTGTGAACATTACAGCTCCAGCCCAACTCTGTCTCTCCCAGCATGGCAGCTAGGAGAAGCACCGGAAAGGTTTTACAAGTGAAAGAAAATATGCCTGATGTCTCATCGCTTTTACAGACAAGGGGGAAATAGTCCTTATTTTTCTACTTTATCTGCAGGCACAGCTAGCAGGTGTATTTCAAAGGTGATCTATCTTTTTATTATGTTTTTCCCTGTGTCTGTTTCTTCGACAACTCACATCTCCTAAATGGATATGTGCTATCCATCACCGTCTTACAGAGCTGGGTGAGCAGTTCCATTATTCATTGGCCTTATTTTTATATAGTACTATGGAAATAAGTAAGGTTTTTTTGAACCTGCCTAGTCCCTTATACAAAATGGGAGCTGGGAATAAAAAGAGAGATAATGAGGGTTTACTTCTTGCTCTAGAAAGGTATGCTCCCTGGAGGCAGTACCAACAATCTGATCTTGCTAGATATTCACTCCCCTTCCATGTGAGAACCTCAGTTCATCAAGACTTCAGGAAGCTCTGAAGGCGCAAAGCAGCTCGCAATATGAAGCCTAGAGCATCTAGCAACATGTATTTATTTATTTGTCCATTTGTTCCATTTCTCAACATTAATTTCTAAGCCTGGGAACTTCTTGTATAAGGGAAAAATCACCAATAAAAGAAGTATAGGGCTAGATGTTGAGTCTTTCCCTCTTTTAGTCATTTGACTGAGCAAATCCCTTTTTCTTGCTTCTGCCAGACATTTCTAGGAGAGCTAAGCATTTTTGCAAAGCTCTATGCTCTTTCTCCACCTGCTGCTGGCATTTTCTGGCCTGAAGTTCATGTGAACTCTTAGCACAATAAGCAGTTCTCAGCAATATCATTTTGAAGATACCAAACGGACTCATCTGAAAGGGAGCCAGTGAGCACAGTGGCATGGGTGTAGTGTGGGTCCGTGGCCAGGGACCAAGACCCAAATGTGTAACAGGGAGCAAACCCAGCTGTTGTGCAGGTGCACTTGATACAGATCACGCTTTGGGGTCATCTTTACTACGAAGATACTCTTTGCTTGGAACTTTTGAAACTTTGGCTTGTGAGCACAAGTGAAAACTCAAATGTGTAGTAAGAAGAGTCTGATGTGGTCCTGCCCTTTCTCCTGCACCAACTTCCTGATTGAAATTTCTGCCATACTGTCGATTTTCTCTTCTTACCTAAGTGTCTTAAGCTATACGAGGACTTAGCACTGTTTTAAACAAGTGCTTCCTCCCGAGTTAACTGTCAGAATCATTCATGTACTGCAAATAGCTTAAGACTATATAATAATAGTGTTAAGGTAATAAAAGGAGCAGTTTGCCCAGAGGCTTTTGTTCACACTGAGTCTTCCATCTGCAGATGCAACAAGACCTCCTTTGAACTATGTCTCTGAAAAGTCGGTCAGGCCCATCCTTAATAGTGATTTGTGATTCTCCGTAACTTCGGTTACTGACACGAAGGATTAAGACTTCGTCTTGTTACATTCATAGCCACTAGCTTAATAAATATTTTATTGCATATCTCTACATTTTTCGTACACATTATTTTAGTTGCATTATAGTTTAGTAATTTACTGTATTATGTGTTTAAAAGATTCATGTACATTCTTTGAAGTCTCTGGCTTTTCAGGCATGTTATCTGCATTTCTTTTGATTTGCCGTCATGCTAGCAGAACAAGACACTCTTCTTTATTTGACCTCCAGTCTTCAAAACAATCACCGTCACTTTACAGTATTGGTTCCCTTTTCTCAACAATTTTGAAAATTCTGTTAGTGACATACAATAACATTAGTGGGTTTCATGCTTCCATTTCCAAAAGAGATGAAATCTTTTTGAGAAACAAATTATGGCTATTCATGTTCTCCAAATCCATGAGACTATAGGGTTCCAGGAGAGTGAGTATAACATTAACTGCTTTAGACTTTGCCAATAAACCTAATTTTGACTAAATTACCTATGGCATTCCATATCTCTCTGGCTTGCTTACAGTTTCACGTTCTGTACCAAGATGAAACTTGCTTCTTTTAGAAGTCAGGCCCTTGACAGAGCATGCAGAACCTGCTGCTTGTTTGCAGTAGCTAATATTAACAGCCTTAAAAATTAGGTTCATGTTCTGTGAATAGTAACAGTTTCAGCCAAAAGCAAAGTGATCTGGCTCCTACAGTGAGCTACAGTACTACTCTCCCAGTGCCAGATAACTGATGGCATCTCCTGCATTTTTTAAACATGGTCCTTTGTACGAATAAAAACTCACAAACCCAGATTCACACACATCCCCTTCTAGTTTGCATCCCAGCTCAACAACTAGATTCAGAGTATTATTATTCAGAACATTTCATGTTAGATTTTTTCTTGTCTAAAAGTTTTCCAGCGTAACTTTATTACTAACACCAAGAAATAGTTAACCTTCTAATCTTTATGCAGTGTTACAATAATTTTTATGAGTAGCTACGTTGTTGAATTTTCCAGATATTCATGCAGTAAACCCCTAGAAATTACAGTTTTTCAATGTTAAGATCAAAGACACTTCATCTGGGGGAAAAAGGCCAGTCGCATTAGAAAATCTAGCTTTATCCAAGAGAAACAACACACTTCTAATTTTAAATTTGTTTTGATCTGCCTTCTATTGAGACCAACCCTATGCTCAAATCACTGACAACTGGTCTAAACCAGGGACTCTGCCAAATTTTCACAGGGCAAAGAGTCACAGGACACACTGCATGGTTGAGGGGGAAGAAGGGAGGAAGGAAAGGAAGAAGGAAGATGGCAAGGAAGTAAGATGATAGGACCCAATGGGTGCTATCATTCCGTTGCCCAAAGGAGCTGGGTTAGGTGCGCAGTTATTTCCAGGGGGAATTTCCCCATCACAGCCAGTGTGGTGGCACTGGTGACCAGTCAGCTGCTCGTCAGCTGCCACGGTGCGGCCACTCAGTGTTTGTAGGGTGAACCTTGCTGTTGGCACCGTGTAGAGAGGTGTATTTTTCCCAGATTTCACAAAGCAGTTAACTTTGATCTGTTCACAGTCACAGAGGGAATTCCCATTACATCTTGGGTCATGAACTGGCAGCAGTACTGATAATAGTCATTATGGACAGGATTAAAGGCCAGTGCGTGCCCCTCTGTTCTTTCTTCTTGTCTACCTTCACCCAAACCATAGATGAAATTCTAGGTTAGGGAGGGCATCACATTGCCTCCTCTCAGAAACTGCGGATACAGAGAATCACACTTTTTCAGCCAAAAATAAACCATCTTACAGTCAGCCCAGCACTCCTGTGAAGAAGCAGGGAAGATACGGTGGGGGAAACACACAGCAGCAATTGAGAGTGTCGGCTGTCTGTAAAGTAGGTTGGCCGTAATCAGGGGGAGGCAGTACCCTCCGCTCGACCTGCTGCCCGAAACTACTGAAAATGTTCAAGTGGCTCGGAAGCAGCAGTAGGACTGGCCGATGCACTCAGATCAGCTAATCCTCGAAGGTGTCGTTCCCAGTCCCCTAAATCAGCTTGAGCCGCGGTTGAAATGAACTGCTGCTGGGTGGCCGTGCACGCCGGAGGACTCCCCCTTCATCCCCCCTTGCACCAGCCCTTGACCTGGCCCTGCTGTTTGTGCAGCTGCAGAGGGAGTCAGCCTTGCAAATTGATCTGGGCGGAAAATTGTCTTTTTGTTTTTATTTTTTTCTTTCCAGCCAGATCAGTGCCCAGCCCAGCTCGCTTCTCAGGCACACAGACGCTTGCAAGAGCACGGCTGGGTGGGTGGGTGGATGGACCAGGCTGGTTAATCTGGTGTAAGCTGCGCTGTTGCTGCATGTGAAGCATGTTCTGGGTGAACCTGGCCCATTAGCTAGAAAATAAATGATAGTGTGGCAGATCCTCTTGGGATCAGAGAGAACAGTCAGGTTTTTTAAAGCCAAAATCTCCTCTGAACATGCCAAGCTGTCCCACCCTTATGCGTTATTAAAAAAAGCTTTACACTGCTTTTTAACATTTGTTTCTGCTTTATTCTTTCTCTGAGCCTCACACACATTTTTGAAATATCAGGTGATCTGGTTTCCATTCACAGTTTGGTCTTTAGTGTTTTGAAGTGATTTTCAATAATCACCCGACATCAATAGATAACAGTATGCTACAGCTAGAGCAGATCAAATCTTTGGCCTTCTCCTTCTGTGATTTTTTTCAGTAATTGGCATCTCTGGAACAGTATCATAATCTTCCAAATGTATAATTTCTTTAATAAAAGCCTCCTAGAGATAATGTCCAGCTTCCCGAAAAACCTCACATATAAGTACAGTACAGCTGAAGAAAAGTTACTTCAAAAAATAATCAACTGAAGGTTAAAGCTTTTCGTTTTATCATGGAAAACACTTTTTGTAACTCTGGCATATTCACAATAGTCAAACTAGATCTGTGGTGTCTGTATTCAGGGTACAAGGAAATGTGTATTGGCTATGTTCTGCAGCTGTATAAGCTAAGGCAGATGAAAAGTAACTCAGTTAAAATGCAACCAGCTAGGAAATCCATATCAACTAACCATGATATTTGTTTGCTTGAGTCTTCATTAAGTATAGACTCAAGTCTGGCTCTGGGGATCAATATGGCAAGCTCTGTGGAGAGGGAGCACCTAACATTTAAACTGGTGAGCGCAGATTGCAGGTGAAGGGCACTTGACTCACTGAAGTCTTTCCCACACCATCCCACAGGCTTGGTTCAGTTGTCAGTCTCCCAGATGAATCTGATTTTAAATACTGCTTTTCTTCAACTGATTTTTACTGTATTTTACCAGTGTTGTGGTGGTGGTTTTTCTGAACAGGAGCCTTTGTGAATAAATTACATTTATTAGCATAATTACATCTCTTAACATCAGATACAAAATGCGCCACATACACCGTATACATATGCTGCATACATACTTACAGATGCATACACCTGTGTAACACTTAGTAACATATTAATGTAATAAACACTGCGGAATGCAGTAAGGTACAGAGATTTCTGAGTTTACTAGTGCAAACCAGCCATGCAGAGAAGGGAGGTTTGGTTCCCGGACCTGAGTAGCTGAGTGAGGTATAGCCTGGCAGAAGAGTTCATTAGAGGGTGCGGCACAGCACCAGCACAGCTATATTCTGCACTGACATAACACATTACTTCTCGTTCCGAATTAGCTCAATGCCTACTGACTCAGCATCTCTGTACTACTATCCATTACAGACCTGCCCTCCCCACAAAGTCTTGGAATTGTATTTTTGCAGTTTCGCTAGGGGAAAATAATTAATTAAAAAAAAAAGTAGCTATGACTGTTGCTGATAGTGCAGCACTTAGCATAATGCCTTCCTTGGCTAGGAATCTCAAGTGAGCAGAATCCCAGAGCGGAGGGAGGCAGTGGGAAGATACAGAAAGCCTTCAGCTCTTTTCCAAACTCCAGAAACAAAGCTTATTAAGTGATAGCAAAGCCAACAAAGTGAAGCACTGAGTTACCCCGCTGTAGTAGCAATAGCAAAATATTCTCCCTTCCCTCCCCTCAAAAAGTCTGGAAATAAAACATGATGCAGAGAGGAATCCAGCAGGACCGAGGGAAGAGGTGGAAACTCCCAGTTCAGTGCATGGGGAGTCGTCTGCGTGATTATCCCGTGGGCTGCTGGCACGTAGGGGCAGCTGGCACCTATGGCTCTCCCAGGTGAGCGTCTCATCCGCTGCAGCTTCCCCAGCTCCCTGCAGCAACCCAGACAAGCAGAAAAGTTCATCCATAAGACTTTTATAGGTCACCTGGCAAGTGGACTGCTGTGTCCAAATGGCCTTAGTGCTGATGAAGAGAAATACATGTAGGAAGGTTCTGCATGGAATAATAAAAGGAAATGGCCCATGTGTGGGACCTCCTCATCGTACATTTGCAGGATGGATGGCTCTTTGGGAGTAGGAATACCCTAAAAAGACAGGACATTGACCACAAGTAGGAAACAGAGAGAAATTTCAACAAAATCCAAGGATGCAGAAAAGTAGACAACTGAACCAAAAGTATATCACAGAATGACAGGGATTGGAAGGGACCTCTGGAGATCACCTAGTCCAACCCCCCACCATAGCAGGTTCACCTAGAGCAGGTCACACAGGAAAGTGTCCAGGGGAGTTTTGAATATCTCCAGAGAAGGAGACTCCACAACCTCTCTGGGCAGCCTGTTCCAGTGCTCTGCCACCCTCAAAGGAAAGAATTTCCTCCTCATCTTTAGATGGAACTCCTATGACCAAGTTTGTGCTCATTGCCTCTCGTCCTGTCACTGGGCACCACTGAAAAAAGACTGGCCCCATATATTTCTAAGGGAAATCTAACAATAGAGAGGAGAACTGGACTGTGGAACAGAGCCCTAACAGGTGTATTACAAACCTGGTACTGCAATACCAAAGTGCAAATTACGTAAAGCTGTCAGAGAAGACCATGCCCTTGGCAAATGGTGCTACAAGCATAAAAAAGACATAAATCATGTTAGATAAATAAGGTGTATTACCAAGTAATGTAAGAATCCTCTGCTTAGGACTGAAATGGATAGAGTTCCATGCCTAAACAGAAAAGTATAGTATTGTTACAGTACCACCATTCACCTGCTTCTCATATTCTTTTGCTTTAGGCATCTGCTGTAGGCCTGGTGCCCATGAGTCTGCAGGATTGGAGCTGGATGGACATTCAGTTTAAGAGAGCACAGCTCTCTTCTGATTATGGCTTTGTGGGACTCCAGAAATGACTAATGAGAAAAAATACAGATCATGGACTCTATTCCAAAAGGAGCTATGTGTCACTGGTTCTTCATAAAATGTACTCAGGCTGCAGGAGTACAGAACCTATCAATTATGAATGAATAGATTGCCGTTCCATTATTTACAATAAAAAATGTGCTCTGTAAGTATGCATAAAACACCGATGAATAAAGGAAGTTTGGGGAAAGGCAATCCCCAGGCTAAAAAAATATAAAGGAGCTAGCAATAGCGTGGGTCCTTCCCTGGTTATTTTTAACTAGAGACTGGACATCCTATTTTGTCGTACCCTGAGGAGAATGACCCAGTCACTTCTAAGAGACAGGATAAGTCGTCCAGTGGGCATTTTCCACTTCAGATCCTCACAATTCCATTAAACCAGGGCAGAAATGGTTACCTTTAGGGGTATGATGATGGATGAAATGCCTCCTGTGATGTGTGCTCCTCCCCGATAAGACTCCTGGCATGCCATTTCCCGGGGAGTTCACAACAGACACATTTAAATAGATTAGGTATGGAAAGCATACAAATAGAGTGGACAATTGCTTTTTGGAATACGGTTACAGTTAAACGTTTATGTCAGTATTAGCTAGAGATTACCCACAGGCAGCACAGCAGAAATGAGCCTTCAGGGAGATCTTAATCAAAGAGACGGCACAAACCTTGTGACAATTTGTGGCCAAAATAGTAAGTGACGAAACCGAAAGGTCTTTACATGCTTTGCTGGCAAACTGGCTGGTCAAGACTGGCATGGAAAGAAAAGCAGAGACAGCTGGGGGGAGATAAATAAGAACAGAACTCCACAGGGATTTGAAAGAGGCTTGAATGTAATGAGTTAAGGGAGAAACTTGAGGGGATGAGGGGCTTAATTAAAGCAATAAGCAAAAAAAATTATACTAGCAGAGGTGTTTTTCAGACCTGGAGGGTAAAATGAGAGGTCAGAGAAAAGGATGCTGCAGCAGTCAGGAGCTCATATAGAAATTTAACTCTAAAAATAGGTAAAGACAATGTATTTCCATAAGTCTTAGGAAGTAGGCAAAATTACTCTGAAAGATCAGTTACAAGTTCTCTTTAAAATGATGGGATAATATGCCCCCAAATTTTTACTTGAAAAATATTTTTTTGTTGCTCCATATATTGCAGCATTATTCTGAAAATTATTTCAAGTCTGGAATTACGATTACCATAATCACACCCATCTACTGCGATCAAGTAGGTTTAGGTGGACTTGGAAGAAGAATCATAGAATCACAGAATGGTAGAATGATTTGAGTTGGAAAAGACCTTAAAGCTCATCTAGTTCCAACCCCCCTGCCATGGGCAGGGACACCTTCCGCTAGACCAGGTTGCTCAGAGCCCCGTCCAACCTGGCCTTGAACACTTCCAGGGTTGGGGCATCCACAGCTTCTCTGGGCAGCCTGTTCCAGTGCCTCACCACCCGCATGGTGAAGAATTTCTTCCTTATATCTGATCTAAATCTGCCCTCTTTTAGTTTAAAGCCATTACCCCTTGTTCTATCACCACAGGCCCTTGTGAAAAGTCCCTCTCCAGCTTTCTTGTAGGCCCCCTTCAGGTACTGGAAGGCTGCTACAAGGTCTCCCCGGAGCCTTCTCTTCTCCAGGCTGAACAACCCCAACTCTCTCAGCCTGTCCTCATAGGAGAGCTGTTCCAGCCCTCTGATCATTTTTGTGGCCCTCCTCTGGACTCACTCCCACAGGCCCCTGTCCTTCTTACGTTGGGGGCCCCAGAACTGAACACAGTACTCAATGCACTCAGTACTCAAGAAATGCACTTAATGAGGTTTACAGAGACTAAGGAAGATCTAGGGGTATTCAGGGAAAATTTTAGTAAGTACAGAGATTCAAATGGGGCTTTGGTTAAATAATCTGAACTGAAACTCTGTGTTGCTGTTGTATTCTTAAGATGTGGAAGGATAGGGCTATTTGTTTTCCTATAGGAACTGTGAATCTCTTTTTCTAATATCCTGCTTTAGAACTATAATAACACAAAAATATGACTTCTAGTGTGCCAGCATAGCTTTTCCTTAGGATTCTCCAAATTCTATTAGTTTTGCTCCATGGCAAGAGTAAGAGAAAAGCTGATAAGTTGATGGCATAATACACTATCTCTGCCAGATTTTCATAGTTGCACTGCAGTAAAAGAAAATCACAGTCAGCGATTTATGAGGTTACCAGTCTTTTTAACTTACACTGATTAAAAAAAAAAAAAAAAAAGACAGAATAAAAAAATAAAAACAGTAAAAAAACCCCAGACTGGCTTTAAAATTGCAGAGTGAATTCCACATACAGATGAAAACGTAGGTTAGCTCAGCAAACAGCAGCATCAGTGTAAGTGTTTAATTACCAACTTTTTTCTTACCATGTTTTCCTTAGCCTCTTTTCATCTGATACCATTATACTTTAGGCATTTCTATAACTATGGAACCTGTTTTATGTGTATTTGTGGCTCCTGCTTTCTTTGTCAAAAAGAAAATGCTGCATATCATTTAGACCAAGAAGACGGAAGAAAAAATGGATCCGTTATGAATGTCATAAAAGGAATAATAGTCTCACTTACTTGCAAAGACCCATCTTGTTTTCTTTCCAACAGTACAAGTTACTTTATTATTTACATTATAAATGAAGAGTATTTGGTAATTTCTAACCAGTAGCTTCTCCATTTTGTTACATATTGTACCTAAGGAGGAAAGGTTAATATCTGGACAGAGCAGGCAGATCAGAGGTTCAAAAAGCTTTAGCTGTGATGTAAAACAATTATTAGCAGTGGAATAAAAGAATTATATTAAACTCTGAGAACATTCTTTTTTTTTAATAGGTTTTGTAAATTAACTGTAGAAGGGACAATGTAGGTGGGAAGGGAACTGCAGGAGCAGTGAATTCATGGGAGCAGAGAAAGGAACAAATGAATGACAGATGTGTTGCTAGTCACCTGGAGGACTTTTCCAAATTATATACTGCAGAACTACGCTAATAATCCATACCTAATCACCAAGAGACACAAGTAAAGATCCTCCGAGTTTTCGCATCATGGTGGACTTTTCCTATGTACTTCGTACTCTAGGAAGGCCTTGCTCTTTTTATGGATACGGAACAGTAGAAGAGGGTTGCTGCTGTTGGATCAAGAGAAAGAGGAACAGTTTACTTGTACAAAACATTCCCATTGCTTCTCCATTATCTTTCTGCAGACTGTTATTTAGCCTCTGAATTTTATTTAGAACAAATAAAATGAAAAATATTATTTAATACATTATCCACTTCCTCTGGTTCTATGAATTTATCCCTTCTTGCATGTAGTTCCCACCTACATTTTCCCTACATTTACAAAACTTATTAAATATAGATATTCAGTCTCTAAATATTATATAGGAAGTAAAGACATAAGGAAATTTGTCCCATTTGGAAGGGCTATGCTCTTGGAAAGGAAGAGACTCAAGGTAAGTTCTGCTTAAAAACATCTTTTAGGAGAGCATTAACTAATGTTTATCCAGCACTTTTATCCAGCATAATTTTAAAGTTGTATTCATATTTGTATATGATTTAACTTACAAATTGCTAAGCAAGCATTATTGCAATGTGAGAGTCCTTCACTTATTACCTCCTTTCTTCTTTTCCTCTTCCGCAAAGAAAAGAGTAGAATTAGGGTAGATATTGTTGCTTCAGTTATATTTGTAGATCTTTTCTTCAGGTAACAGGAAGAGGGGATTGAAGGGTTTCTTTTCCTCTTTAAGGAAGAAGCTTAGACAAACATTACAATAGTAAGGAAAAATAGAGAAGACTTTTTTCAATCTTTTTGTATTTACATAGTTTAATGGGTGCTTAGATATCACAGAGATTATAATTACGAAGACAGGTAGATCTTTATTATGAATAGATAGGTATTTTTACAGTACATTTCATGTTAAGGGCTGACATTTTAAATTAAATGCCCAGAAAGCCTATACCACTGATTAGCCTTTTTTGTAGCTTCTACAGCCCAGAAGGTTTTGTAGGGGCTGGAAATACAGATAAGCAATGGACCTTTTCCCCTTTATTATTAGGAAACAATTTCTTTTTTTTTTAAGCATGAAGCAACATTTTCAGTGGTTAACTCCTTACAATCAAGCTGTTATTTTTATCTTGCTTTTAATGAATAGTCAGGAAAGATTTTATGGGGTTTTTTTTTTTTTTTTTGAAGTCTAGAAGTTCAGTCTGTGCTTTGCAAGAATAACACGCTCTCTTTATTTCATCAGCTTTTCTTTTTCATCATCCATCCCCTGGCAAGCTACAAAAGATGCACTGAAAACCACTCACGGTGCATGGAACCACCATAATGCCTCCCATGCTGACTTCTGATTATGTTGCTTCCACTGCCTAACATCGGTTTTCTTTTTTGTGCTCTTGGTATCATACCAAGAGCTGAAGGTAGATAAATGCCCAAAGCAATATTTCTGCAAAAAGTTCTGTATTTTGAGCTCTCTGTTTTTTGATTGTTAGTAGCTCCCTCCAGTGTCATTCATAAATGTGGAGGTCATTGTAACAGGTCTGAGCTAAAAGCAAACCTTTTCATTCCTTTCTTAGGAATATCATCTGTACTTGGATACAGCAGAAGTGCTTTCAGTTTGCTGCTTCAGCCAGGGGTATAATTAGCCATCATGTGCTATGGACTAGAAAGCTAGTACATTGCATTGAAGAGCTCTAATTATTTACTAGTATCTTCTCTACTTTATTACTAGTGGAAAAAGTAATTCTTCCAGATGCTCCTGGGAGGATGTGCACATACAGTAAACAATAAATTTAAGTATAGCTTTGGCCTGGTCAATATTTTTAAATCTTGTGGTTCTCACCCAATAATCTAAGAAGATTGTAATGCCTTGGGAAAATGACTGATCTAATCTAGAATGTAATTAGAAAAATGTCTTTTCTATTACTTGCCAAAAGAGCCAGAATGTTGAATTTCCTTGTTGCTTACAATAAAATTACTGATCTCTTTAAACTTTTAAACCATCCTTGTTGTGTGACCAACTATCTTCTTAAGACAGGTTAGTCAAAATAACACAGAGTCAGAGAATAGTAAATCAGAATCAGAATAACACAAATAACCAGAAGAACTCATCTCCTGAACCTGGGAATCAGGTAGTCCAACTGCCTTGGAAGGAGGTGGATGTAGAACACGAAAGAGTGTTGAGGTTGAAGAATAACATAGAAGAGACAGAGAATGCATAACTTGATGGTATAAGCCTTATGAGAAGCGGCTGACGGAGCTGGGGTTGTTCAGTCTGGAGAAGAGGAGGCTGAGGGGAGACCTTATCGCTCTCTACAATTACCTGAAAGGTTGCAGAGAGGTGGGTGTTGGTCTCTTCTTCCAAGTGACAAGTGACAGGACTAGAGGAAATGGCCTCAAGTTGTGCCAAGGGAGGTTTAGACTGCATATTAGGAAAAACTTCTTCACCAAAAATGTTGTCAAGCATTAGAACAGGCTGCCCTGGGGAGGTGGTTGAGTCACCATCCCTGGAGGTATTTAAAAGACCTGCGGATGAGGCGCTTAGGGACATGGTTTAGTGGTGGACTTGGTAGTGTTAGGTTTATGGTTGGGCTAGATGATCTTAAAGGTCTTTTCCAACTTAAATGATTCTATGATTCTATAAATAAAGAAACAATTTGAGCCAGCAGGGATAAAAAGCTTCTAATCTGGGAGGAATGTCATCTAATAAGGGAAATAAACCTGAAGGTAAGGAGTAAAACAGAAGTAAGTGAGATAGTTATGATAGTAAAGGACAATTGAGAGAGAGATTAAAGAACTTCTATCATTGGAGAAGAGAGAGGAAAGCATACCTCCCTTTAAGTCTAGTATATTGTGCTCATAATTGCTTTTTCTTACTCTGCTAAAGCTGTGTTAATGTTAGAAAGCATAGTAACTTAGTGGGACAAGTCCTTCTGAAATCAGAATGCCACAAAAGCATGTAATAACTTCTTCCTGAATGTCATCGCAACATTTGAAGTTTGTATTCTGGGTTCCCAGGGCATAGGCTAAAGTAACAGCATTATTGTAACTGTCAATAGAAGGCTGGTCAGAGAAGTGTCTGATGTAAGTTTGATTCGGAATGAGTATGGAAAATAGTATTTTAGCTTACCTTAGAAACAACAGATGCGTTCATGATATCCATTTTAGTGCTGAATTTATTGGAGAAGGACTAGTCTCCTGGTGGCTCTGTTATGTGGGGTGTTGGACAAGTCACCTTTCAGAAGGTCTGTCTGGGATATTTGGAGCTGAGGACCCAGGCCAGCTCTGTGCGTATGCAAACCCAACCGGGAGTGGAGCTGTCTCCAGCTTCCTGAGTGCAGCCTGTGCTCCAGACGGTATTAAAGCCATCTAATTCATTCATCTTGTCTTCATCCCTCCAGGTAGAACTGCCACCACATCTGCACCCGTGTGACCTTGTCTATACTTCCAGTGCTGAGTTTGAGGACCCCATTTTGCCAATTGCTTTGGCTACCAGAATCTTTGCTGGGCACATTGGACACAGTAGTCTTTTGAAGACATGCTTTCTGAGACCTTTGTTGTCTCCTCAGTTTTACCTTTTACCCGT
Source organism: Gavia stellata (assembly GCF_030936135.1). Lineage (NCBI taxonomy): Eukaryota > Metazoa > Chordata > Aves > Gaviiformes > Gaviidae > Gavia > Gavia stellata. The sequence continues at coordinate 7,430,992 of NC_082594.1, forward strand.
CAGTGTGATTTTCTATATCAAGGAACCTAGAAGCAAATAACTGCTGTGATCATGGGGTTAGTGGAAGCGTATAGTTAACTAGTTGACTGTATTTTATACTCTGTCGTCTTTTATTCACGAAAGAGTACTTCCCAGAATAGCTTCAGTTTGGTTTCAAAGGATGAAAGTATTTCAAGTGAATGTCTAGTCAGTATCCAAACCCTCACAATAAATCAGAATACTTTCTTCAGTCTCTGAATGTTCATAGAGTCCACATGATTTATTTATCTGGAACTGCAAGGTTGCAGCTTTCTGAAAGACTTTCTATTTTGTTTGCGGTCCATCAAATGAACAAGATTGCTTCCACAGGTTCAGTTACCTCTAGGTAAAAGCATGTCCTTCAGAGGTTGACAAGACTTCAAAGACAAGAGCTTTTTGTTAATTGATAACTCTGTTTCATCATTAAGTCATGCTTCAATGTGCATGTCAGAAACTTGCCTGTGAAAAGCAGGGTCAAAGGCATGGAACTAGAAAAGAAGAGACTGTGCAAGCCCTATGATGTATATTAAGCAACGAGTTCAGTGGAACCAAAGGCAAACAGCAGGGAGTGTTAGCTAAATCAGCGCAGATGAACTCTTTTGTTGCCCCTTCAGCTATAACGAACTAGTAGTGGTTGGTCTTTTTCCACTGGCAAAAGTCAGGATGGAATGAATTATCTTACATTGTTCTCTAGGTCAAGTATCTCCTTCCCAAATTCTAGTGGGAGCTCTTTTCTGCTCTTTTCAGGAGGCCAGCTCCATATGTGAGAAGTTGTCTGCTAACTTTGTTGTCCAAAGATCACATGTCCAAATGGCTTTTCATGACTTTGTGGGTCAAAAACCTCTCAGATTACTATTATAGCTGATATTCTACCTCTGTCATAGGTCTCCAGGAATTCAGGACCTGAGTTAAGCCATATTTTACCTGTGCTCCCATGCAGCGAAAAATAAAAACTACAGGTAGAGTCTATTGGAATGTAGCCCTGCAGTCACTGAAACTCCATCAGTTTTGAGTGAGCCCATTACCTTCATCCTGGCTTAATGGAAACATCAGGTGTCTATAAAGGAATGCATTGTAGTGCCTACTCAAGGCTGATCAGGACTTTCACAAGAAAGAAAACAGAGGTGTCCACAATCTGCTTTTAGTGTCGATGCTGTTCCTCTGTACTTGGGCTAGGCATCCCTAGGGACTGGAATAAAGAGGATGATGTTGGAGGTGAAAAAATTAATGGGGTTTAGTGACAGCAAGTAAACAACAGGAGAAAGATCCAAACCTTCAAGAGGCTGAGAAAGGGCAACAAGGGCAGAACCTGAGACGAGCAGAAGGTGATGAACTGGCTGGGGATGGTAGAGTGGCAGAGAAAGACAAGAACCCAAAGGATGAGAGAGAGCCTCCAGGAAAAACTCCTCTGTAGAGTCCTGATCCTATTATTTATCGATACAGCACGTAGTCATGAAAAGCCTAGAAAAAACATTCGTATTCATCACTCTCACAGATGATCCACATTGAAAATGGCCTTCCCTTCCTGTCCTTACCCTTTTTGCACAAGTGGTAGCGGGTGGTGGTGTGGCTTTAATGACTCTAACCATGATGATGAACTGGGGAGGGGAGGAAGCTCAGTATGTTACCAAGTGATGTCATTTTCCCTTTTTAAAAATTCCAAGTTTTTAAAAAGGTGATACTGTGGAAAGATAGAGAGGAACCATGCCAGTAAGACTGGTATTATGCATTTAGATAGAAGTGCCAAAGTAGTGCTGAGCAAACAAACTTGATTTTGACAATTTATCATCTGAATACGTAAACTTCGGAACTTGCAGCAACTGGAAGAGGAGTATTTGGCTCTGCTGAATTTCTCTGTACAACTTGGCATTGGTGCAATGACTTGGCACTGAGGCAGTTCAGATCTGGTCTCGCTGGTAGATTGAGGTGGAGGAGAATCTTAGACCTTTCTATCTGTTTACTGTCAAAATCTTATACCTGTGAGTGGTTCTGGTTTTCATACATTTACTCCTGGGGATTTTTGTTTTTTAATGATTAATGTGGCTCTGGATTAGGTTCAGAATCTTAATCCTGAACTCCCTACCTGGTTTTAAGGAAAATCCAGACTTGGGTCTAAATTATGTCCTGTGTCTCTCCGTCTCCTTACAGGAGAATGCCATAGTCCATCCAACGTCTGGAGCGTTCGTTTGGCCTGCATCCCTGTGAGACCCAGCATTTGCTCTGAATTTTCTCTGTTGGTGTTGCTGTACAGCTTTTTCTCTTTCTTTTCAGTTCTGTCTGTCTGCAGCACGGTTTGTAATATACAGTGTAATTTCTTGGTGGGTCTAGCAGTCTCTTTTGCCTTTCTGTTCCTGGCAGAGTGGCACTGTCCTTGATCCTGATGGGTCACTCATTACACCCCAAACCCTCTTGAAGCCAGCCATGTAGGTAGGGGTGGTTTGCAGGGATTTTTCTAGAGATGTGAGGATAAGCGGCTCTCAAGGGCCCATTACAGGATGGAGAATAAGGAGGATATCAGGACTTTGTTGTCACAGGGATGTGATTTCAAGCTTAGTGTTCTCCTTCACAAATATAAACATGAACTCCCATACTCTTTCAAGGAAAGAGAGGACCCTGTTTCATCACCGGTGTGAGGCTTTGTGATCCCAGCTGGGATCTTTGTGTGCTTTGCCATCCAACTGGGCACGGAGAGGAATTTCTGAGGGTGTATGGTTTCATGTATGCTGGAATATACATCAGGGCATATTTTCTTTTCATGGTCTGAGCATATGCTAAGAGGTTAGTATACAAATAAAGAAATGAAAAATGCCAGCAACTATCTTCTGGCCCTGATCCAATCTGCTACAGCATGGCTTGCATCCATACAGCTCAGGTCTTTTACCTTCCTAAGACAGGGTGGCTGTGTCCAGACAGTCTGTGTTGGAAGTGGTCTGTGACCCATACTGGCTCCTAGATCACACCCAGGCTGTGCTTGGGAGAATTCTGGTTTGCCAGAAGCAAACTGGTCATTTAATAAGTGAACAGTACGTATGTGCCTGTGTGGGCCTGACCCCCATTTAAATCCTGATACAAGCATAGCCTGAATAAAGTAGCTTAGATCTGGCAATTGTGGAGTCATCCCCATATACACATTCCTTTCATGTATGTTCTTACCTGTTTCACAAGTTTCAGACAATCCTATCTAGCCTCCAAACAGGAGATGTTACCCTGTACCCATGTTACAGAAACTACTTACGGGTCTGATACTAGTGATACTATTTGTGATCCACTGATAGTGATACAGGTGGTCTGAAACCACTTATTTTGATTCTTTCAGTGTAAGTCAACCACTAAAGCTCTCAAATTTACTGAAGGAATATCAGTCACTAATACTCTGGAGTCCAGTGTTTGATGTTTTGTATATGTTTTGCCTTTCTGTATTGCTGTTTCCACCAGACTGATGGAGAATAAAGGATGGGAACAAGGCTGAAATGGGAGAGTCTCACAGAGATGTCCCCATTTCCATACAGATTAATTCTCAGGTCCAGGCGAGGTTATATTTCTCTGGATCATATTTAGTATTGTTGTGGTTTAACGCTGGTGGGCAGCTGAGCCCCAGACAGCCACTTGCTTGCTTTCCCCGCGGTGGATGTGGGAGAGAATCGGAAGAGTAAAAGTGGGAAAGCTCATGGGTTGAGATAAAGACAGTTTAATAGGTAAAGCAAAAGCCGCGCAGGCAAGCAAAGCAAAACAAGGAATTCGTTCACCACTTCCCATGGGCAGGCAGGTGTTCAGCCATCTCCAGGAAAGCAGGGCTCCATCACGTGTAATGGTTACTTGGGAAGACGTACGCAGTAACAGCAAACGTCCCCTCTTCCTTCAGCTTTTATTGCTGATCATGACATCATATGGTCTGGAATACCCCTTTGGTCAGTTGGGGTCAGCTGTCCCGGCTGTGTCCCCTCCCAGCTCCTTGTGCACCCCCAGCCCACTCGCTGGTGGGTGGTGTGAGGAGCAGAAAAGGCCTTGATGCTGTGTCGTAGGAACCATGCAAGCTATTATAAAGAATTTTAACTCTATGCCAAGCAAAACCAGTACAAATATGCAGATGTTGACATTTTTGCCAGAGTAGCAAAAGCCCTGGCTTATGCTGTATAAATGATAAGAGTTCCAGATCTAAAAAAAAAAAAAAAAAAAGAGTTCCAGATGCAAAAAAAAAAAAGAAATTCAGGTCTATCAAAGAAAAAAAGAGGCAAAGCAAAATAAGGTATAATTATTAGTCTCCTTACAAAAAGAAAGCCCTTTTGAGGACTGTCTATTTGACTTTGATTTGAATTTTTATTTTCCCTTAGTAAATAAAATGAGGATCACATTTAATTTCTAAATGGAGAACGTAAAGTGCTGAAAGAACCTTTTGTGCATTACAATAGTAAACATCTCAGTATAATTTCCTAAACATGAAATCTAAATGTCTTTCAAGCTGCAATCCATGAAGGTTTAAGAAGAAAATCCTGTCTCTCTCAGCGGAAGGGCTGGAAATTTTGCTTGAAGAGTTCTTTCAGTCAGATGTCCTCAAACGGAAAGTGAGTGTTTGTCCTGCTACCACCTTTGGTGGTTCTGCGGATTTTACCTTAGCTTGCTTGGAGCTGCCTTGGGAGTCAAGAGAAGAGTCAGTGTTCAGAGTGACAGGTTGTCAACTTCTGGTAAGAAAATCAATATTGGAGACTTTGTCAACCAGCCACTTAACGTGCATGGAGAAGATCATTTGCCTCTGATGTTTTGAATCTTAGGAGAGGCAGAAAGCTTGTTTGACTCAGTAATCAGTGGCTGTCATGAAGGAGAGGGGGTGTTCTTGCTCCCAGAGGACAACTGTGAGTTGTGCAGTTGCTTTCAGATGGCTGAAGGCTCACTTGGCCAAATTCCCTGCTTCTGTAAAAGGCAGAGTGTCACTGAAATCGATGGAATATCTTCATTTCACACCAGTAAGCAGATTCTTTCCTACACAGCATCTTCCTTCTTCTGGTTGCTGGGAAGCTTCATTCTCCCTGTTCATGTCCCAAAGGTAAAGGGACATAGCCCATCTGGCTGAGCTGATTTAGAGATGTATTGTGCTGGCAAAGGAAAATGGGGAAGTTCTTCTTAAAGTGGATATGACCACGCAATGTACACTTTTCAGGGACTCATCAGAAAGTAATGGCCATTAAATGCTTGATTTTGCAAATCTTTTGGGGCAGGTGGGTCCCTGTTTAAGTCAGTGGATTGTAACCAACAAAAATTTGTATTTTTTATGTGCAGGCTCTCCTAGCTGAAATCCTCTGGCACCTACTGAAGCTATGTCATAAAAAATGTTATACAATATTATCCACAAAAAACACACTAACAAATAACATCAATAACATTTATGTTTGGAAGACAGTAATGGATAACTGAATCCTTAAATACAGAAATTAAAGGAACTGCTGGTGGGTGGGGCAGATATTTGGGTATGAGATTGCTTTTCTTTACGTGTTGGAAGTAGGCAGTCAGATTCAGTGTATGTTGAAATCTGGAGGCTGAACAGTCAAGGATGGTGAATGAGAATTTTTTCTGGGGGTGTCAGTGATGCAGTGGCATTCAGAGGAAATGTTACCATGGCATTCACAGGCTGTTATGAACATACAGGAGATATAGAAGAAGGAAAGCTCAAAACCAGTGCCAGGATATGGACAGAAAAAGAAGAGGATGATGAAATCTCTCGTTATCCAAAAGTGGCATTCTGCCTTCGTATGTTAGCAGTTTTCTTTTCCTTTGCTGCAGCTTTTGTGTAACCCACTCTTTGACAGTGACACTCAAGCATATTGCTCCCTCCCATTCGCAATTCATTTTAGTTATATCTTCAGTAGATATTATTGCTCAAAATGATGCCTTTTTAGTATGAAACACAGTAGCCAACTTTTAGTCATTATTATGGTAATATGTGTTCATTTCTCTAGGTCAGGACACCCAGTGATACCAAGTACTGTATCGCATCAAGGCTTGATCTTATCTGCATCCCTAATGCAGTTCTGGGTGACGATGATGCAGTGGGACACTGCATCTTGTGGGATGATAATGATGTTGTAGAATACCATTTTTGCAGGGAGATACTCAGCTGAAACTTCTTGCTCAGTTTGCTTCTGTAAGTAGTTGAAGCAAGTCGATGTGACTACTTGCTTGTGTTGAAGTTGTCTTCTATATATTACTGGAAACTTCCCACGACAAGTGCTGTATCTTTATTGGTACCTATTTGTACAGCACTTGACACGAAGGGTCGTGTTCTGTTGTTGGAAACTGTAGTTGCTGCAAGAATACAAATAACCCACACTACTGGTTATCATAATAATGGTAATGCTTCTGGAGTTCTTGGAGAAAAACAGGTAATGTATTTGTCATCCTAGATAATATTCCCATCTTAATTAAAACATCTGTTAATGTCTGGGCTTGGGTGTTAGCTATTGATGAGTACATCGTAACTAAGAATCCCTCATAAATATGTAAAGCAAGTTGGGTTACTCCAAGTGTGTCTAGCAGTATAAAAATCATATTTTCTTAATGACAGTACTAAAATGTAACGTGTTTGTAAATCTGTTTATATGAAAAATATATGAGCGTTATGATTTGTGAAATTTAGGCCTGTCATTTGCTAAGGCCCCGATTCTATGAAACTGTGATATGATGTCTATATTTTCACAAACTACAAAAATTTCCACTGATTCTAATAAAATTATTGAACGGGCATTAAAATAAATAATGAATGATCCTGAAAAATATGCCAGAGTATGTCATTCCCATACATTGAAATGATATATTCCTTTGCTAAGGTATATCTCACCATAGCCATAAATAGGTCACACAATTTTTTTGCAGAATTCATAGAATTTGCACCTCAGGTAATGTCAGTAAGATAATCATTCCTACCTGGAGGTTGTTATCAAGAGAAATCATTGCCCAGGGTGTAAAAACACTTGAGATTTCATAGCCATTAGGCTGATGCATCTTAATATCTCTGGTTTTGATTAACAACTTTACACAAGGATGGAGTATGTGAATTTTTGTGGTATTTTTAGTGACTGTAATGATCTTTGATAAAACCTGTCCAACAGTGTCACCGTTGCTATATATAATTAATTCAGCCGAAAATCCTTTATCTGGTAGTGAAAAAAGATCCTTTAAGAGGTTGTATAACCATTTTAACAACTTTCTAGCCTAAATATATGTAAAACTGCTCAGTTATATAAAGTATTTAACTGATATAGGAATTGTGAGCTCTTTTCTCAAGACTGGGAGAAACATGATTTTAGCTGATAAATGCTGTATCTCATCTGGGACTCATACACTCTGTTTACAGGAGTTTCTTATTAGCCCCATAAGAGTTGCATTGCAAGGTTAGACTCTGTATATGAAAAAGAGACAAGAGTGATTGCATGTTGAATTAAAATACTTTTGTGTGGACCACTAGGAAAGGGAGACTATTTTGTATTGGATACAGGATATTTTGTACTGGATACAGGATATTTGTCCAGCTGCTAAGATGTCTCAGATGAATTAGGAGATCTTCCTCATTAAACAAACAAACAAAAAAACCCAACAAAAAAAACCCCAGAGAGGTCACAGGGCAAAGAAGATTGCTGTTTCTTCAGTGGCATAAAAATAGTGCCAGCCAGGTAATTTTGGTCTAATGTGCTGGAACAACCTTGGAAAGATTTTGGTGTAATTATAATGGGAATGTCCTCTGCTGGTCATCTGGCCTGGGTGGGAGCTTCTCTGAAGAACAACTTTCATGAGGAAGACGCAGCAGTTTGTGCATAAATTAAAACCAGTTTTCTGCTCTTGTGTTTGTGGTACTGAAGTCCCTAGGCATCTAATGGCCTTTCCCTCCCTGACCCCCAATTTTATATATATATATATATATTTATATATATAAAAAATTACAATGAAAAAGATCAGGCAATTTAATTAGTTGATGTTTATAAAGCTCTTTCAAGATGAAAAGAGCTCTGTAAGTGCCCTGCATTATTAAATGATATTAATATTTGTTCAGAAATTGAAAGCTGAAATTGGTGACATCATTAGTGTGAAGAAATGAGCTTTTTTTTTAGTTTAATATATTTGTTAATTGTCGTTGCAAAATTTTTATTGTTTTAGTTTACAAGTTCTTTAAAAGTTTCAGCTTTGTCAGCCAGCAGTGAGTAGGTGGATATGTTATTATTGATGTAACACAGGCAGTCAGAAGATACGAGGTATGAACACCATCACGTCTAACTTAGGTTGAGCTCAGTAATGTTTCCAGTAGGGCAATATGGAAAGAAAATGGTAGAAATTCAGGTGAAACAGCAGCATGCCTCTAGGCATACCCAATTCAGGAACTTGGAGAAGGGAGGGAATAGAAAGTTTGTTCCTCAAAGTGGTTAAAAGTAGATGTCTCCATTGTTTCCAGAGCTAAACTAGGGAACTTGGATGAAGTTTGTGGGAATATTTATGAAAGAGTTCAGAATCAGGAATGGTTCCCAAGAAGGACTTATGTCTGGCATAAACCTGTGTTGCCTTGAATAATGAGCTTTGTGATTGCATCTTCCTTTCTCATTCATTTATGAGTTTATGCATTGTAGTTTGTCTTGTGTAGCGTATTAGGGATTGCAAACAGAAAAACTTCATTTCTGGAAGCTGAATCCCAAATTCGTTTGGTGACTTCCATTTCATACCCACCTGATCCATCTCCTTGGCATGGATTTCAAAAATTGCCGGTGCTATGTGACACGTTGGCCAGCTCCATCTGGAGGATTTACTTTTTTTGTTTGGCTTGCATTTATACATTTAAACTTGATACATATGTGTTCCATGGGTTCACTGCCATTTCTGGGCGTGCAATAGATAAGTGCTGTGCACATTTGCAGGACATCAAATGTTAATGGACAACTTGGGGATTTGGCAGCAGCATGTTAACACAGGAATTTCTCTTACCATTTAAGAGCATGTGGTCATTGCCAACAGGAAACTTAACTATCCCTGACAACCACTGCTCACTAGTAAACCTGGTTAATGCAAGTATGTAGACTAATTGGATGAAATTGGGAGCGCTAGTAATTTCTCACTGTGCCTGCCTGTTAACTCTTGTTAACCTGTTGAAGACACAGCCAAACCAGTGCTCTTTATGGATGCACAAACTTTATCTGAAGTTCGTACATACTGCTGCTCTCTCCAGCTGCAATTCCTACCTCACCAGTACAAACTAAGAATTGCGTCATGCATGCACTGAAACCTAGCATGAACTATTTTGAAAAACCCTTCAATTTGAAGCAGAGGTTTCAATGGGAGCTGTGGAATCTCTATGGCTACGTGGCAAAACTTAAGAATCCAGTTCAGTTCTTTGCTCGGGGATTTTGCGTGGAGCAGTGTGCACAGGGCAAGCAGAATATTTGAGCTGGGTTGTGCTGTGCCAATTGAAAGAGGTGAGTAATAAAGAACAGCATTCTGCTCTCCCACACAAATAACAGTTCCTGAAGGGCTGGAGACAGAAAAGCCTCCCCAGACTGGGACCTCCATTCAGGATGAGAGCAAGAGGCACCACTGCCGTTCCCACCCTCCCATTTTGCCCTCTTCCAGTGCAAACTCTAATAAACACATAGTTCATTACCACAGGTAGTTTTATCCACCTTTAATTGCTTCACGTCCCATCTTCTTTGCTCTTATTCTCAGTGACTAAAGTTTGGTATTTTTCCTTTTCTTTACAGACTTACTCCTACCTTCTCTCCTGTGGTGTCTCACCCACCTTTCTTTAGGGAGATAAAAGGTTTTTTGAATTAATGTAGTTTAACAAGCAGGAAGAGAAATTCTAATGTGTATCTTATAATGCTAGATTTCTAGTCAGTATTTTATTGTACATTTGTAAGAGCTAGAGTATTATGAACCCTTTGCATTGCTTATGAGTATTCACTGGGCAAATAACCATGTGGACTCTGGCTGTTTACTTTTCACTTTCATGTTTGTTTTGCAGCTATTCTAGCAAACATACTTGCTAGCAGGAATCCCTAAGAAATCCAGCAGTTTTTCGAAGATTGTTGAGTTCCACGTTAGGGAGCTGATCATAGGCGTTAAACTTATCCTGCCTATAAACAGAAATGGATATTCAGTCAGAATTAACCACTCTAACTGAAAGCTGGAATATAAAAGATTCATAATAAACTGCTGGTAACTCTTCAGAGGTTAAACAAATATCAGCACAAAATATTTGTTGTGTAATTGATGTAGAACAAATAATTTGGAGAAGCATGTAAGCAACGTGTGGGCAGTTTCAATAAAAGGGACTAATTAATCAAATAAGTTATTTGCTACCAAATTGCTGCCTATCCATAACAGATTAAAATTCGCTGCTACTCTTCTCATAAGAAACTATCATGAACATGTGCCACTGCTTGGAAGATGCTGTATGCAATCACAGGCTTTGGTAAAGTTTTAACAGGACTTGAGTTAGGTCAGAGTTTCAAATATAGTGTTCTTGTCATTGATCTCTAATTCCATCTACTATGTAATACCAAGGAGACAAGACTAATAAGTGAGCTACTTAAATGATGTTACATCATTTGTCACACCTGGCCTGTTCTGTGGTTCACTTCTGCCCCATTATAAAAATGATGGGGAACACCTAGTTCTTACAATGGTATTCTTTTGATGACTAAACTTTGCCTAATCATTTTTCAGGTATATTAATATTTGTAAGATTGTGCACATGTGCACCGTAGCCTACTTACAATGTCTATTTAAACACTTGATTACACAGCAGAACCGTTTCTTCAGTCTAATGCCTTTCTGTGCTGCAAGTTGCCTTGGCTGGTTGGAGACCCCCAGGGAGAATGTCATTGCAGGGTAGGGGGAAACTCAACCAATACGGAATTTTCTTAGTGCCACTGGTGTGGGACATGTTAGGGCTGAAACGAGCTGCAGAGATCAGAACTATTCCATTTCAGTTTCTGAGTGAATACTTTCTGACAGCATGCTGGACAGCAGAGAGGCACAGTTCTGCATTTAGATTGCAGTCAAGGGTATGTTTGCTCTAGGCTAATTTATCCACTTGGGAGAAAAGTAGTTAACCTATGGATACCACCATGCTGTTCTAACTAATTCCAGTATCTCATCTAGCTTATTTAGAGCTAGAACAGATACCAATGCCCTAACCTGCAGGCTGCAATATTGATGTATGCTGGAGTGTCAAGCCTGAGGATCACTTTGGCTGAAGCGTACTTCACTTCTTAATATTTCTGTGAAATCAGGCTGCTGGGCCACAGCAAATGTACAGGGGAATGTGAGACTGGGAGTGAGACTCGCTCCTTCAAAGGGGAGAATAGGGTTCCCCACCCATCTGCACTCAGTCCTGCACAGGACTGGGAGGCAGTGGGGTGGGTGGGAACCTGCTCCCCAGCCCTGCGAGCCTCTGCGACATGAAGGAGTGGGAAATAGGGCAGCTAAGTCCCATGGAGTGAGATGGGTGCAGAAATGCTGCTTTCCCAGGGACTGGTTCCTGTGGACCGCATCCCCTCATCTCGCACCGGCAACTGGGGAAGGGGGTGCAAGGCAATGTGCTGGAAGGTGGGTGTCTCACTGTGTCCTTTCTGGGAATGTGGGAAGAAAATGTCGGTCCTATCAAACTGGAGTGTAAGCAAGCCATTAGTTTCCTTGCCTCTGGGAATACGTAGCCGAAGAAAGAGAGAAGGATAAACAGAGGAGGGTATGTTAAGGGTCAGAGAAAAACCAAGCCACTGTGATATTTGTATCTTGCTGCAGCGATTTGACATTGAATCACAGAAACTAATTTCTTTCTTTCTTCCCTGTCCGAAGCAAGATTTGCCTTGTACTTTCACTATGGGAAAAGTCACCATGTGGATTTCCTTTCCCAGGCAGTTTAAGAACCACCACAGTATCTTACAGCGGACTGGCTGATATTGCTTCCAAAAAGTGTGTTATATTGGTCACCTGGGTCAAACCTGTTCTTTTTATTGCTCATGACACCAACACATACATTAGTAGATATCTAGCTTAATGCTTGAGAGAGGTCAGTTGATTCTGTCAGGTGACCTGGTACTTCTGTGTGTGCTTAAATCAAAGCTATAATCATTGGAGTTCCCGTCATATTAGCTTTTGAAATTAAAGTGATCTATTTATAATCTTCACATTACCATTTGCTGTCTCTTTCTAGCTTGATGATTTGATTTTTATATATTATTTATTTTTATTATTTTATATTTCTTATTTATTCATTAATTTATACAACATCTACTGCAACTATAGCTGGGAGCTATTGTTAGGTATATGGCTTTTTCTGGGAACGATCAAGCCTGACCTCTGGGAACTGTTGGTAATGCATCCACAGGAGACAGTTTATGACAAGAGCAGTCCAGGATGAAGTTTCTCTTGCACTACAAGGTGGTAGGCATGGCAGCTACATGTTCCCTTGCCTCATAGAGAACTGGCAAAGTAGTTACACCAAATGGCATTCCAAGGCTACTTGGCACAGGGGTTACAGTGCCTGGAGTGATGCTGTACCCTGACTTGGCTGCACTGTTGTTTGTTGAGGCCAGCCTTGTAAATCCTAACACACTGAGACCATTGGCTGTCGTATCAGAGTAGCCAATATGTTCTTGTAATATCCAGACCAATTCTGCCTAGAGACATTGATAAATTCAACAAGTCACAAAGACGATGTAAAGGCACCTTTTCACTTTCCTTCCTTATTATACTGGACACAGTCTCAGAAAACCTAAGAAAAAAGGTGCTTGAAAAGCAGGGAGCCTATCTGAGATGCTCACTGAAACAATGCATTTAGACAACTGGAGTTCTCAGCTACTACCAGCATACATGATTTCACCAGTAACTAGGTCCCAGGCAGTACCATTGAGTACTTTGAAGTCAGAACTGAAAATTCAGAGCTTAGGACTAGTTGTGTGACCCAAGGAAATTATTTTATCCCTTGCATTTATTCCTGTTGTGTTGTTTAAGCATTGGAAGACACTGGGCCATCATATTACACATCTACTGAAGTTTCCAGATACTTGCCGTGAGCAATACTAAGTAGATTACATGGCAGAAATCTGGACTGAAATCTACTGAAACATATTTAGCTGGCATGAGCCAGAGTAATACTGTTAAACGGCATTGAAAAACTGCTCTGCATACATTAATTTCAGACAATATGCACATTATCTTAAAAAAATCCGAGTTCCGGAAAAGAAGATTACATGAAAGATTATTCAGTACTAAGATGAACGATGACAATTTTTCTGCTTTTGACATGCAATAAAAAGTAGATGGGACAAAGCACAAAGTCAGCTAGCATTGGAAAGATACGTACATATCCTAAAGTAGTATAGGTCCCAGGTGGGTAGCATCTACATAATGACCAGTCCCCAGACATTCAGTTGGATCCTTGGGATATTGTTTTACCAAAGGGATTTGAACATTTCTGGCTTCCAGGAGATAAAAGATGACTGTGTCTGGTGGAGAGAATCATAGAATCATAGAATCATTTAGGTTGGTTTAAGATCATCAAGTGCAACCGTTAACCTAACACTGCTAAGTCCACCACTAAAACATGTCCCTAAGCACCTCATCCACATGTTGGATGAGGACATGTTTGAATTTCCTTTTTGAAAATTACTTTTTTCACCTAGCAGCCATTGGGTTCCTGAACTGACGTGGTGACTATTTCAGCCTTTTCTCATTCACTGAGAGTCTTTTCTGTCTTGGCTTTTGAAGAGAGAATGTCAGGCTGAAAATGCTCCCAAATGACTATCCTTGCATATGGTCTCTGGTCAATGCTTAGGTTTTAATTTAATGTTTAATACCCCTCTAGTCAAGCCCGATGCAGGAGCACCCATTAACATTCCTGTCTTTCAAGACTGCATTCCTCATGGCTATCCACTCTTTGTTAGCCAGCTGCTGAGTTCTGCACTCTGGCTGTTCATCACAGGGTTGGTTATCAGCTTTCAGGCTTTCCCATACATAGATTCATTTATTTTCTGGTCTTTTCTTTTCACCGTCTTTATCTAGAAATCTTGGCTATTTCATCTCAAGGTTAGGCTATTTCAGGCTATGGACTGAATATCAAGAGGTGACTCAGCTTTTGCATTACTGGTGGAGAGGAGTTCCATAAGTCCTCCATCCATTTTTGTAGCTATCTTGGAGGAAAGGAAGGGGGTGAATCACATTTCCAGGGAGTCTGTGTAGAGATGGGATGCAGTTTTGATTAACCTTCCCTGCACACTTAAGAGGCCTTTATCCTTTGGAGTCATACACCAAACTGGTGGCTTTATATGCGAAGTAGAATGATCTAGTTTCTATGGGACTTTTATTGAACTTTATTTTATTATTGAACTTTTATTTTATTAACTAAAAAACATTATTTGGATTGCAGTCTGTGCACTTAGCAATTCAGCTGTGTGTGACTTGTGCCGTATCAATAAATACAGCAATGCAGCAGTGCTTCCTAGCATGGTTCCATCAGTCACATTAAATCTGCCTACTGTAGCGAAGTATCTGATGAGAGCAAGGAGTGAGGCCGGCCTCTCAGGACATGCAGAGGACAACGTACCTGGCTCAGTCACTTGTCACTCTCCCTAGGCAGAGGGAACTCAGGAGACTCTAAAGACCTATACGGACTGGTATCTACTGATAGAACGCATGGGAATGGTTCAAAGCTGCGCCAGGGGAGGTTTAGACTGGACATTAGGAAACATTCCTTTACCGAGAGGATGGTCAAGCACTGGAACAGGCTTCCTAGAGAGGTGGTCGATGCCCCAAGCCTGTCAGTGTTTCAGAGGCACTTGGACAATGCCCTTAACAACATGCTTTAACTTGGTCAGCCCTGAACTGGTCAGGCAGCTGGACTAGATAATCCTTGTAGGTCCCTTCCAACTGAAATAGTCTAGTCTATTCTATTCTGAACTGCTTAACTTAGATCTCTATCTTTTCCATTGCGAGTAATGGGGAATCACAAGGAAAAGTCTATCCACTCAGCATCTCACCATATAGCTCTCCTATGAAAATGATGGTGAGTGACCTAAGTGGTCCCAGGTCAGTGTTCCAAACACAAGGGACTCAGGTGAAAAGAGAGCATCTTTTTGCTGCTGCACCACTACCATGATGCTAATGGTAGTCTTGACTTCATCTAGATTTTATGCTTCTTGGAGATAATTAGAGAGAGCTCAGGGAAGTCAGGGTTTAAGTGTCTATCTCCCCAAAGGTGAGTTGCAACAAGGTTTTAGGTTGGACGTAGTTACCAGTTTATCAGAATACATGCTTCGAGTATGTGTTAATTTAAAGATGAAGACGTCCAGGCTAAATCAGGAGATACAAATTAATTTAGGTATCGAAAGGCTTTAGCAGCTCTGGAGAACCTGCCGAACTCGCAGACTGGGTGGCTATTTGAGGCTTTATATAGGTTTTAGGTGTCAGGCTATGTCCCAGATTAGTTGGGGTTAGGTAGACTTGATTTAACATTGCTTTTATTGTGGTTGTTTTGGTAGCATTTGATAATCCTACAATGTTTAAAAGACTTAATTGTGGTCATGAGATAATCTTCACATTTAAGAACCTAAGACCTTGTAGGTTAAACATCTTGCTCTTTATCACACTGGTGTGTGCTTATGGCAAAGCAGGGAGTTAAACTGTCTTAAGAGCTATGAGCTGTTGCCCAAAACAGTGAACTCCTGACCTGCAAAGGGCAGCAAGCAACTACTGCTCCACTAAGATTTTTCATATGCAGTTTCTTTTTTTCTTGGAATTGAAGAATATTCCTTTACTAGTTTCTTTTTGTGACCTGTTTCTGCAGCTGGACCTTCTGACATGTTACCTACATAGCTCTGAATTCTGTTTCAGGCATAAAACTCTCAGAGGCTTCTTCAGAAAATTTGCCAAGAGGGCATAAATTCCCTTCCCCTCTCATGCCCTCACCTTGAACTTGTTTTGTGTGGAGGTTGTAGAGTAACTGGAAATAATATAGTAAACTATGAAGGAGTAGGGCAATGAAAGATTCTTCTCATAGGCAGGATGAAGGCATTGTAGGCTGCTGTGGGTGCTACATAGCTACCTTTGGTGACTATGGCTTAGTGGAATGTAAAACCACATACCAGGAAAACATTAACACAATGATACAGAGATTATGTGAACAGAGATATAAGTAAGTATGTTGATGGTGTATTCTAGTGGAAAGTCCAGAGAAATATTAATAAATGACATCCCATTGATTTTGGTATTTTACTAAGAATGTAGCAGTGCTAAATGCTTAATGAATTTTTTTTTTCTAGAAATATGGGGTGCCAACCCTGAGATGTCTTCAATATGTGCTGGGAGGGTTGTGAGAAAGATCAAGTTCCATTCTTGAAATGAGGCATGCTGCTTGTGTTGGAGGAGGGTACAAATAAATGCATACACATAGGGAAAAATACTGTGGGAAATGCTATAGGTGGTAGAGCACAAAACTGCACACTGTAGGTGGTAGAGCACAAAGATTCAATGAGCATGGAGATGTGTTTGTTCAGATTAAGGAAATCAAATATTTCAAATCAGTCTCTAAAAATGACTTGAAAATATTAACCGCTATTATATTTGTCATCCAAAGCTTTGCAGACTGGAACATGTCCTTACTGAAAGGTAAGATGCAGTTGCAGTGCAGTTGCAGAGCAGCAAGGACTGGGAGTTGTAATAAGGACGTTGACATTTTGAGAGTGATTACTGGAATGGATACCATAAATACCAGTTTGCAGATGAATAAACTGAGGGGTAAACCTGTTTACCACACCTGGTAAACTGAAAGAGAGGACCTGAGAACCTTGGCTCTAAATCCAGACTGTCTACTACCAGTTTGTCTTCTAGTATAGAGAAATAACATTCTATTTTACACTATTTGCTAAGCAATAATGAAATAATGAATAAACAGATCTTTCTTGCAGTAGCAGAAGCCAGGAAATGAAAAGTAAATTGTGATCTGTTTTGGTCTCAAATGTTTCCCAGTTCTATTAATGCAAAAAAGGTTTTACCTATTCAAGCTGTGTAGGGCAATATGTAGGCAGAAGGTGCTTAATGCATGAACTTCACTTTTCATTCTGATTTTAACAATTAGCATTGAATTCTGTGTTAATTATCTAAAAAAAAACCATTCAGAGATGATGCTAGATATATGAGATCCATGATAATAGGAACATGTTGCCATAGACACAACTGTTCAATATGATACCAGGACATTGCTGCTTAAAGAAACCCACTGAGGCTGTATTTCAAAATGCCCTGAAATTATGCAGTTGTGAAAAATTGTAATTCTTTCACTAAAGTGGTGGCACTGTAATGTTGATTCTAAAGTATTCAACAAGCTAATTCGATGCAGAGGGCTGTCAAATAACAGAGAAAACTAAGGTATCAGAAGTACTGAAAATGTTTAAAAGTTATAATTATGGCAGGTGGCCAACATTTCGGAGCATTGCATAGATTAATTTTGAGTTTTAACAGCTTCAGTTATAGCTTCAGAATTTCTGCATCTCTTACAAAAATCCATCTCATAAATTGGCATGAAATTCCACTATTTATAGAAAACACAGGGCAAGAAGCAGAGAACAATGCAGAGCCCAAGTATGAAATGACAGCTTTCTGCTACAGACAGTAACAACTGGGGAGTTGCAAGCTTTTCCAGATTGTTCCAGTCTTGTGCTTTTTTCGTGTGGATTAGCAAAGAGATACATCTGGATCTGGGCCAGAAGGCCTGGGCTATCATCTAGCCTGACTTCCTGGCCAGAACTCCACTGAAATCAGCAGGCAGCAATCACCTGCCCATTTAGTGTATTTTGTGGTTTGGCTTGGTTTTCAAGAACATTGTATACGGCAGCAGCATCCATTAATAAGCAGATTTCTGAACGAGTATTTAGAGAGATACATGCTTATCATTACAAAGGATAAACTTATGCATGCACATAAACACACTCTCTGTCAACCGTTAAATTTAATTCTTATTACCTTATTACATCACAGGTTTTGTGAAGGACCAAGAGTCATCAAAGGTGGGGAGATGAGCTACATTCCTGTGTTGGTTTGGTGGAGGATGGAAAAAAGCCCTTCCTATGGTGTATGTTTATTTTATTTATTTTTTTCACTTATTTCTCTCTCTTCAGACTCAGATTTAAAAAAAAATCAACAGCTGTATTGCATCTCTCCAGCTCACAAAAGAACTAACCCAAATGCTTTCTTCTATTTTCTAGACATGAGTCACCTCTCACAACAGAGCCTCCTATCCTCTTCCCTTTTGATAAGAGAAAAATCTTTTTATAGTCCAGTTTGTCTTGTCTTGCTGAGTCACTAACAAAGAACTCTTAGTGGCCTTTCCTCGAGCCTGATTGATAAATACAAGCTGGAATATCATAGAATCATAGAATTGTTTAGGTTGGAAAAGACCTTTAAGATCGTCAAGTCCAACTGTTAACCAAACCCTGCTAAGTCCACCACTAAATCTCCTAGTCCACACTGTATCTCCTGCCCACCTGCCCTTCAAATGTACTTCCACTAGAGACCCACACATTTCTATCATCTAGATCAGGACCAAACTCCCTGACTTTCTGAGCAATCACTACTAGTTTGTATACTTTCCACCGTTTTTGCAGTGTTTACGGGAGTAAACTCCATGTAGGAACAAAATCAGGAGAGCACACATGGATTAAAGGTACCCAAGAACTGTCAACTTACATGAAATTGTTCAGATGACAGTATTCTTTTGTTCAGAATACTATCTGATAATTGCATGATGTCCTTACGCTGTATCCAATGTCCCAGTCATTGTGACTGGACAAACATTCGCAAACACCTCTTAAAGCATGTTTCAAGATACGGATTCCGCTTTGAATGTGGTGATGAGCAGGGGATAGAAAAAGATGCTCTCAGACTGTATTATTCTGCTTTTGTAGAATAGCTAAAGCAGAGCTCATAATCTGCCAAAAGAATACCAGGGAGCACCAACTCTTTCTAACTGAGGTTTACATGCAAACTCACTATCGTGGCATGTGCATTAACATTTATTTTATACCTTAAAGAACAGCAATAAAACACTTTGAAATTAATAAGATGGTTTTTTAGTATTGGCTTTAGTAAAGGTAGATTTTCACTCAGTGTATATCATATTTTACTCTGATTTTATTTATTCTTTGGGCCAGATTCTCACGTTTTATAGGACTGTAGATCTTTATGACCCTGTTGGAATTAAAAGGTTACTTGTATTATGATTGACAGTAGGCTCTGGTTTTGTTTTCCTAAGAGATTTGATGTTATTTTTGGTTAATGTGTGAAATGGGGCATGCTATAACTTCTTTGGGTCAAGGGGAGTGCTATTTCTAAAACTATTTAAATAAAGCATTAAGAGAACCAAAAATACATCTCCAGTCAATTGATATTCTGCTGTCAGCATGCATGTCTCATTCAGTCTTGTCCTCCATGCAAAAGAGATATTGACCCTGTGTACTACACTGAGAATAATTTTGCATATAGATGTAATAACAACATGTTTATAGACAACCCCATAGCCAGAAAGATTGCCAGAGATTTTTAGCTTTTATAAATGGTTACAGAGAAAGCAGTGCTAAAGTCAATTAGCTTGTGAAATATCAGATTATAGCATTAATTTGCATTTTATAAGATATTTCAACTGAAGACATTCTCTGAGTTTTTCTGATCTTCACTGCATGTGACTTGAGGGAATATTGACGTGAGAAGAGGACATCTGTGGAAGAAATGTGGAAGGCACAAGGCACAAATTTTAAAAGGAAATTTGTGCAAGGCACAAATTTTAAAAAGAAACGTCTAACTGCTTGGAAATAATAGAACAGATTAAATAATATCAGTGCAAAAATGTTCTTTAACTACTGCGAAATAATAGAATTGCTTAGATACTATCAGTGTAAGAAGTTTCTTTTCAGATGTAACTTGTTGAAAACATTTTGCAGGTTGAGATAAAATTTTCAGTGATAAAAAGTTGAGGTGAATAATTTTTACTTTCTAGACTAATTTTGATAATTTTGAAATCCTCTATTTTAGTGCTGTCATTTACATTTTCTTTATAATATTGAACTAGTACTACAGATTAATATTCTATATTTTATTTTTCATATAGTCAGCATTTTTTCTTTGTGGGAACAAAGCATCTCAATGGGTTAAGTTGAAAAAGCTCTTAAGGACTTCTTCAAATTTGGACTTTGTGTGCCAAATTCTCCACAACTCAAGTCACTGAAGAGAGTCTGGTGTCCAGAAAGAAATAATCATGCTTTGTCCACAACACCTGAGGTATTTCCTTCAAACTAGAACAGCAGAACGGTGACAGTAGTGGTTCAGTCAGTATGTGTTGGGCATCACTACACAGTGGAAAATTACAGAACTATCTTTTTTTTCATGATCCCATTAATTACAGACCCTAAAGAGATGAGGTCTAACTGCTGAGATAGGCCTTCTCAACAGCAGTTTTCAGGAACGCCGGGTGAAATTCTCAAAAGCGGCAGTGGGTTCAGAACTGTGTTGTCTAATTAGTTGGGTATGATTTAAAGGATGTAGATTTTTCCACTTACTGCTCAGGAGTACTTTTGTTTTAGAAATCTTGTTTGAAAGAAGATATCATTCACCTTATTTTAGCAATTTAGAAATAATATTTCAATTGGTGTGTAGGAGGCATAGAGGGATGTAGCCGAAAGGGGGGGGAGGGGACAAGTGCGAGCAGTGCTCTTCTCATTATGGTAGTATATATATGGAAATTAACCTCTTAATGGTTCCAAAAAGTTGATTGCTATATACATATTTACATGTATGCATATACGTATGCATATATATATATATATGTATACGTTTCCCCATTTTTAGTGGTTCCTGAGTTCTAGAACTCATTCTGAGAGCTTAGTGGAGACAAGTAAAATTGCATCACATCTGCTGTAAGACATCGGCAACAGCAGAGTGATATCAGCTTGTAAGTGACAGAAGGTCATGAAAGATGAAACCTTTTTCTCAAGACACTTGGTTTCCTAGATGCCCCACTTCAACAGGGCAATGCAATTAACAGTCATCTATGAGGTTGTAGGGTAACATACAGAAAGGGTAAGTGGAAGATGTAGGTAAAAGTGCTGTTTCTGAGAAAGACATACACCCTGAGCATTTTCTGCAATTAATTTGTATTTAAAAAATAGGAAACAGCTCTAGAGGTACTGGTGGAATGGCAATCATCAAAAATGGTTTGAGTTGGAGAAGACCTTTAAAGATCATCTATTCCAACCCCCCTGCCTTAGACAGGGACATCTTCCACTAGATGAGGTTGCTCAAAGCTCTGTCCAACCTGACCTTGAACACTTCCAGGGATGGGGCATCCACAACTTCTCTGGGCAACCTGTTCCAGTGCTTCAGCACCCTCATCATAAAAATATGTCTTCTTTATGGCTCTTAATTTAAAACCATTACCCGTTGTCCTGTCACTACAGGTCCTGGTAAAAAGTCTCTCTCCATCTTTTTTATAAGCCCCATTTAAGTACCAAAAGGTTGCAATAAGGTCTCCCTGGAGCCTTCTCTTTTCCAGGCTGAACAACTCTCTCAGTCTTTCTTCACAGGAGAGGTGTTCCAGCCCTCTGACCATTTTTGTGGCCCTCCTCTGGACCCGCTCCAACAAGTCCATGTCTATTTTGTGTTGGGGGCCCCAGAGTTGGATGCAGTACTCCAGGTGAGGTCTCATGAGAGCAGAGCAGAGGGGGAGAATCCTCGACCTGCTTGCCATGCTTCTTTTTTTGCAGCCCAGGATACGATTGGCTTTCTGGTCTGCAAGTGCACATTGATGGCTCAAGCCCAATTTTTTATCCACTGGTATTCCCAAATCCTTTACCGCAGGGCTTCTCTCAATCCATTCATCTCCTAGTCTGTATTGATACTGGTGATTGCCCTGACCCAGCTACAGGATCTTGCACTTGGCATTGTTGAACTTCTTGAGATTCACATTGGCCCATTCCTCAAGCTTGTTAAGTTCCTTCTGAGTGGCATCCCTTCCCTCTAGCATATCAACTGCACCACTCAGCTGGGTGTCATCTGCACATTTGCTGGGGGTGCACTCAATTCCATTGTCTATGTCCTTAATAAAGATACTGAACAGTACTGGTCCCAGTATGGACCCCTGAGGGACACCACTTGATATTCACCTCCATTTGGATACCAAGCCATTGGTTGCAACTCTTCATATGCGGCCATCCAGCCAATTCCTTATCTATCAAATAGCCCATCCATCAAATCCATATCTCTCCAGTTTAGAGACAAAGATGTGTTGTGGGACCGTGTCAAAGGCCTTACAGAAGTCAAGATAGATGACATCAGTTGCTCCTCCCTTATCCTGCAACACAGTCACTCCGTCACTTCATCGCAGAAGGTCAGCAGATTATTTAGGGATGATTTGCCTGTTGGAAGCCATGTTGGCTATCTCTGATGGTTGGACTTGATGATCTTACAGGTCTTTTCTAACCTTAGTGATTCTGTGATTCTGTGACATAGCTTCCAGGAGGATCTGTACCATGCATGATCTTACCAGGCACACAGGTGACGCTGACTGGTTGGTAGTTCCCAGGGTCCTCCTTTTGAATCTTTTTAAAAATGGGTGGGATATTTCCCTTTTTCCAGTCACTGGGTACTTTCCCTGACTGCCGTGACTTTTCAAATACAGAGGAGAGCAGTTTATCAACTACATCTGCCAATTCCCTCAGGACCATGAGATGCATCTCATCGATTCCCATGGAGTTGTGTATGTACAGCTGAAAATAATACAGCTGAAATACAGCTGAAAATATTTTGACTTGATGTCTAAAAGCGGAGCAGAAGTAAGGAAAGAAATCATTGGTAAAATTCTACAGGAGAATTCTCAATCAGTCATGGGAGTTTTTTGCTGACTTTATTGTTCTTACTTAGATAAGTTTTTAAAGTCTTAATCTGGGGATTATTTTTATGATTTGGCTAATACTAGAGAAAAAGTATCTAGGTTGGCCGAGTGTCTTCAAATGTTGGGAGTCACAGGTCCCAGAGGAGATACAGATATAGCACGCATCACCAACTTTTGCAGAGATAGGTTGCTGACAAGGGTTTTTGTAACACTGAGTGTATAGTTTTACATAAGTAATATGGATGCCTGATTTAAGCACACATTTCTTAGATTCCATAGACAAATTGGCAAATTGTATTTGTAAAAGCTCTGATTACAAGGGGATCATGTATTTACACCTGTAGAGGTAGATTATTTTGCTTTATTTGGCTGTATTTCAAAGAGAATTCTCTCCACTAAGAGATTTTTTCCCTCCTTCATTTTTTTAATGTACTTATTTTGAATATTCTTTTCTTTTTTAAAGAAATAAAACAGATTATTAGTTTTATTACGTTATTGGAATAATTCGATTACCTATTTGTTCTTTACTGAGCCCAATAATTTGTTTTTGACTCATAAGGCTTCTCGAAATACCTTGACTCGATTTGAAGTCATCAAAACATAGAAAATACACTAATTCCCTTGTAAATGGTTTCACTCGTTAATTATCCTTTGTTTTCACATGCTATGCAGGTTTGAAATAACTTTTCAGGAACTGGCTAAATTTAAACATTTTCAAAACAAGGTATTTATCTCATTGATCAGATTTCTAGCTGAGGTCTGTTAACATATTAAGCTAATAACTGTTATCAATTGAATGAAGAGGAATAGTTACAGCATGGCTAATGAAGAGCCATCATTGTACTCTCTATTGTAAAACCTAACACTTTGCTTGTTTAATGAAAATACTGGCTACATCAGAAAAAGCCTAAACCTGTGTTTTCATGAAAGGATAGGTTACTTCCACTGCTACATAATTTTATATAATATTTCTCAATCTAACAATAGGTTTCCTTTAAATAGTTACCTTGACTAATATCACAGTACAAAAAATAAAATCCTAGGTGTTTTGACACATACAGGTCTTTATCAAGTACAATACAAAATCAAGTTTTTCTTATACAAATTTACAATAAAAGCTTTATTTTTTAAAATTTTTTTCATACAAAAAGACTACAGTAATTTTCTGGATGAAAATTGCTGGAGGTTTATTTTTAAGTACTGTAATAAATGCGGTTGAACTTTGGAAGTTCGTTCCTTCTTCATTCATGCTGTTACCATGGAAATGTGGATTTAATGCTTAAATGAATTAGCTTAGTTCATAAATTATAGTTCATAAATTATAAAAGTAAAATGTTAATTCATAATTGGGGAGTGATGGCAAATCATGAAAAGATAGACATCATTTTCCCCAAGTTTCATTTTCCCCAAGTTTTTCAAACAATCATGATCAATGATTTTTTGGGGGCAAAACAAGCATAGGCTTCTAATTGTCTAGGTTTTTTACCTTGTCTTGAGCTCTACATCTATCTGGGCTGAATCACAGGCAGTGTATATCAGAAAGGCCCAACCACCTTGTATATTAGCTTCTACAGGGAACAACTCCCTTTCGTATTTTGCTCTTGGTACTCTGTCTCACAAATATGCACTTTGCATACAAGCATATCCCTGTATATGTGCGAATGTGTGGGTACATATAAAAATACAGAATAAATGGGAATCTGTCTGTCTACACACACTGCTGTCAAGGTGACAATCTTACCCTACAAAGGCGAAGGTATAAAAACCACCATGCACAGATGGCAAGCTTCAGCATACATTTGGTCTTCCGGTGCTTCAAAACTATAGAGTATGTCTTTCCTGGTAATTTATCTATCATTATGACACCTCCCAGAAATGGAAAATTAAAAACCACTCCAAAAAGAGCAATTTTGCTAAATTAATCTCATTTGGATAAAAGATAGTACCTTCCTCTTTATCATCTTCTTGATCTTCACAGAAATACTCCCATAATAAGAATAAAGGACCATCTAAAGCAAAGATTGTATTCCCTCGAGATTTTGAAGGACAGGTTAGACAAACATTTGCCAAGAATAGTCTATGTATGGTTAATCTTCCCTCAGCAAGGAAGACAGACTAGATAATCTGCTAGGATTCCAGGTTGCCATCGCCTTTAACTTGACTGTGGATGGAAATAACTTTTCGAAGGTGGTGTCATGAGAAAGCAGGGCAAGAAGGAAGGCAGCTGTCCTCTCATAATCAGAAAATGAAACACACATTGTGGAGATATGTTAGTGATCAACTGGAGAGAAATTCAGGAAATTCATCCGGGGATCTTCAGAGCTGAAAAAGTCTTCACAGCCTGGGTCTCTCAATGAAGGCTGTAACGGAGCCATGTCTTCTCAATCAGTTGGATAGGATTGGCTATAAAATAAATTTGATCCACAGGTTACAGGTACAACAGAGGAAAAATGGGGCTTTGAGTAACTCAAGATGCTTTGTGAAGTTTAATCCGATTCCTTCTTTCTGGCCTTCTGTTCCTTGTTTTGCAGTATTTTGTTTTAGGGTCATCAGGAGCAATGAGGAAGCCTTTCCTGAGAAATTCACAGTCATAGAGAAGAATCGCAGGATCAGGCCATTGTTCACTTATATTTTATTTATTATTTGGCCATATAGTTTCTTTAAATTTGCTTGTTATAAATGGTTTTATGGCTGTTTCAAAATACGAATCGCAATGGCTTCATTTATAAAATATGTATACATTTAATATTGAGAAGGAAAGATTTCTAAGTAAATTATATGTTTCTTTCATATATCTGATCAAAACCTTCCTCAATGCAATCACAGAGGACAGAAAGCAGGGAGCTGGGACATTCGGTAGAAAAGTATTAAATGCTCCAAAATCAGACAATTATATTAACAAGACTGTGCAGGAAAAAAGAAACAGGAAGTTTTCGGGAAAAGCCCTGTCTTAAGTTAAATCAGCCCAGGGGAAGGTCTTTGCTGTTTACTGGCCTGGAAATGAGGAAGAACATTTGACACAGCAACTTTTGCATCAGAATGCCAGGGTGCCAGAGAGGTATTTACAATGCTGGAGATGAGAGTTTGTAAATAATCTATTCAGCCTTTTTCTTTCTTTTTCTGGACATTTTAAGATTTGCTGAGCTCAAGCTGCTGATTTAGGTCCTCTGTTTGTTACGTTTTACTAGACTTTGCTAGAATGGAAAGCCTAAGCAAGCCTTCTTGCCAAGTGTGGCTTTTGTTCCACGTTCTCCTTTCTGCGGTTGTTTCCTGATGCCCCATAGACTCAATCCACTCTTCAGGAGTCAACATTTTCCATCTAGAAACTGTAGACCCTACAGCACCCAATACCTGCAGTCTGTAGCAATGTTTTCTGCAATATCCCACCCCCTGAGACAGATATTTTCAGTTTAATGATCTTCCTGTAGCTGTGGAAAATAACATTTCCATGACAATTTAAAGCTTCAGAAATGGGGAAAGGAGTAAAATCATTCCAGTTTAAAGCTCATGTGCTGAAATCAGAGGCATTTAAGCAATGTAGGACTAGGGTGCTATAGAGATCGTATTGCTGCAGTGTGCAAAGACAGGGTGTGATGGAGCATGACTGCAGCCACAGTGCCATGACTGCACAAGCCACTAACTCCAGCATCACTGCAAAAAGAGGGAGAATTACACCCCTGGCTGCTGAAAGTCAGTGGCGCGGATTATCAATGTTGATACTAATAAGAGTTGCATGGCCAGACACTACAGATGGCTTTGCAAAACTCCACCATTACATCCAACCCCCTGCAGACATCCGCCCTCCCCTCTTTTGGAGGACAGGAGTGTCATTTCTCCCTCTGTCTACTGAGAGAGCAATGCACCTTCTTCCTCAGTCCTCTCCCCCTCTATTTTCTGTTTTTTCTATATAATACCTGCTTTCCTTGTGATCGTCAGAGGTTGATCACAAAATCTATCTCATTGCAGCAAGCCTTTTAAAAGCAGTTTATAATACTTACCCACAAATGTGGTGCTTAAGTGGGGCACATTGCGCTGGTACAGCAAACACTGGAGAGTGTTGCTGTCTTTACTGCATTTTTAGTCTATTGCTTTTATTGTTACTCTCTTTTAAAATACCACCCTTACCGTGATGCCTGGGAAAAAACCCTTGGAAATGGTTAGGCTGCTGAGGATGAAAATATTACTCTCTGGTAGGTTTTCATTGTTTCCCTATAAGGTTTTCCAGGTACTGCCTGCTTTGTGCTTGTATAGTGCCATAGCACAGTGGGGGTCCTTGACCACAGCTTTGGCATACAATGGCAATAGGGCATTTCTACTACTACTACTACTATTACTACTACTCTACTACTACTACTACTGCTAGCTCTTATTGCTCTTCTGGGCAGTGCCAGTGCTGTTTGACTCTGCTGCAGTTGTCAGAGGAGCTGGTGGGGCTCATGCTGCAGAAGGGCTGTCTCCCAACCTTGTCCTCCAAAGCAGACTGCCTTCGGGGCCTCCTGAGATCAAGGTCTTCCAGGGCAGCACGTTCCTTCTGCTCTCTTTGAACCTCTGCAGACAACCAGGGTTTCCTTCCAAGGACTCCCTTTTGCCCTTCTGAAGACACAGGAGGATAAAGTGATGATGAAATTTCGCAGCTCAAGATAGTGGCTCCAGTGGTTTCTGTCATCTAAGAATATTCAGGTCACAAGTTGTGTGTCTTTTTAAAGAGGGTCTGTAATGCAGCTTTTTTGGACTACTGTCTCTCCACTGGTTTTATACTTAACCTTTTTTTTTTTTTTTCTTAATGGAGTAACTTCTTTTATCTGTGGGCTTCTTCCCTGTGGTCTCCTGTTTAAAGAGGCTCTGAGCACTTGAAATCTTCTGCTATTTTTGGCATGTCTGGCAGACTCGGGCAAGGCTCTTTCCTCACTCATTGTTATCAACTCTATGTCAAAGACCGTAAATATCACCAATATGTGATGCTTTTGAGTAGCTGTTAGTCATAATAAAATATTGTACATCCTTGATGAGATGCCGCCTTTAAAAATTAGACTGCTGCAATAGGAAATGTTTTGGCAGAGGTGAACAAGCCCTGCAGGGATCTGCTTGTGGAGATTACCTGAAGTAGCCCCTGCTAAATGTGTTAGGTCGGTCTGCTATCAAAGTAATACCTTGTTGGCTGGTACAGAGGTTTCGATTTTCCAGCAAATTCTCAAATGCCCCACAGTTATTATAGGAGGCATCTGCCATGTGGATGGAAGTCTTCCCTTTTCACCCTTACATTGTTACGGGGGTCAGGGTCTGTAATTTCCTAGATATCTTTTCCTCCCAGACACTCAGGAGTCATGGGAGGTTTTCTGAGTGAAGACACTGGGACCGTATCACTTCTTGTTTCCCTAAATGAGTCTGAAGTCTTTTATACAGGTGATCACTTGGGAATCGTATAGTTACGCAGCCCTGCTTTCTTTTAGTGAGATTCCTATTCTCCCCATCTTGGCCTTGTTTGCCTAAACCCAAAAACATTAACTTTTTAGGATTGTGAAGAAGAAAGTTGTTTCAAAGACTTTGCTGACTGAAACCTTGGGTAATTCCTTTGGTAGAAAGGAGGCTTGAATTTGATTTTCATATTCAGCTACATGCTTGCCTGAGCCTTGCCTCGCTGTTCAGGACTGTGCATCTATTCATCTTTGCTTTTTGAATTGCATTTCTCCGGTGGATCAGAATTCCCCAAGATCTGTGATATTTTTTCAATGACTAAGATGCTTAATTTTAATTGTTAATGTACTGTACTGCAAAACAAACCATGATTCCTTTCCCTTTCTATTTGCTTGAAGAGTGTCAGAAAAATACATCAATTTATTCTCGCATGCTTTTGCTGAGCAACACGTTACTATGTTTTAGCTTATTTGATGGATATTGCTGCAGCCGCAGTCTGACTATCGTAACTTTGGGATATCCCAGCTTTATGAACTATGGCACCTAGACCCCAGTTTCATTACTAATAAAGATTGCGGAATTAGATTCAAGAACAGGGTTCATCTCTTTCGTTCTAGAAGTCATTGTTTGTGCCAAAGAAGGTTGTGATTACTAATTACTTAATTTGTATGACAGATGGAGCTGGGGATCAAATTAAGTGGCTGTCTTAGGATACACTGTAGAGCAATATCTAGCTTTAAACACGACTGCCTTTTTCGTTCCTAAAAAAAGGCACAAACAATGACAGGCTAAAAATAGCTGTTCACTTGGAGTTGACGACAGTTTCTGAGAGCTTGTCTTTAGGAAGATGTTGGAAAAAACCCTGCCGTCTTTTCCCCTCCCCCCTTTTTTCTTCTTTACATGCACGTCCTTCTGTTTAAGCTGCTTCACCTCATTGCCCACAGAAGGATACCCACTGACTTTGATAGGACTTCAGTGTTTCTGCAGGTTTCCAAGGGGGTTTACGTAAAGCATTATTTAAAGAAATCCTAAAAGTCACTGCAGATATTTCTATTAAGTTATGCTTATCCTACAGAAATTGTTCTGTGCTGATAGAGAAAGAGGTAGTAAAGCCTCTTCCACTCTTTGCCTCCCACAACATCTGCTGCAGTGAAAAAAAAAAAAGAGGCTCCTTTCTGGTTTTATTCCTGAAGACTGCTTCGTAATTCATTATGGGTATCGGTGGTTCCCGGTGCTGTAAACAAAGAGTTGAGTCCTCGACTCCGTGTCCCTGCAGTCTAGTAAACAATCAGTTAATTTGTAGCATCCCAACGGTTGACAGGGGCGAAAGAAGTGGTTTGATCTCATTTTTGTGCTTGTGAATTTAAGCTTTGCCTTCTGGCTAGGTTCTGAGTTCCCTCCTTCCAGAAGATATTGGAGCATTTTGGATTCAGAATATGTAGTTACAAACGTGAGGGCACAGCCTTCTCCAGGATTTTTCTGCTTTCGTTTTAATTTTTCTCTGTATTTCTAATCCCAGCAAGCGAGAAAACAGTTTGAAAATGATGTCCAGCGGCTGAGCTGGGAGCACAATGCAATTCAGGAGCTTTAGAACTAGTCCGCTGCATTTTTATTAAATGAGAGTGAAGGAGTAGGTGGGACTTTTTATTTAAAAATAGATTAGCACAGGGGACTGAACTTGCATTTGAGGAACCATTAATAAGCCAGCCAGCCATTGTCCTTAATCAGAGACTGTATTTGTAAGTAGAACATGTTGAATCTGTCATGATTGATGACGTTGTCTTTGTTAAAAGGGATGCTGCATCTTTAACAAGAGCAGACAGAAACAGTGCAGAATCTACAGTAAATTTGAGAATTGGGAGAGAAACCTTTCTTCATTTTTCCTTGTATAACGTTTGTAAAATATTGAAAAGAAAAAGATCAAAGCCAGGGGGAAATATAAGTAACTCGCTGCTTACATTTTAATTCCTCACCTTTCCCCTCTGGGTGAGTTCCCCCTCCTTTTTCCCCCCTGAATTTAAAATGCTGGAAGGAAAAGCAACCGAGGTCCAAGTTTCACATGCTGAATTCTCTGCTAATTGAAATTACTGGGCATATTTCTATATATAGTCGATGAAGAGATATGTAGCTTTCACTCAGTGCCTTCAAGACATGTCTTTTTGTAGTCAGAAAAAGAGAGATCAATGCATTTTCAAACTGACAGAGGGAACGGATGCTCCTTAGTAGCACATGCTCGGGATCGTGTGTGTACCGTTTGTGCAGAGCAGAGACGCTGAATACTGGTCCATATGCTCCTTGTTTACTGCAATGTTTTTTGCATGTTACTGTGCACTCCGGACTAATGTGAAGGTAAGAGGAGACGAGACAACAATTTGGCAGGAATGTACATGTAAAACCAGCTGCAGAAAATGTCTACCTTGTGTTGCTGAGTACTTTGGAATTGCTAGCTGAACAGGCTTATTATTACAGGTGGTTGTGGAGGCTTTGTTTTATCGTTGTCTGTGTAGCTAAAGCATAGAAGCATGTTTTAATTTTGCAGCTTAGCGACCTTCAGTTTTTAACTGCTTGCAGTTCAGGTTCTGGGCTTGTGTGATCTGATAAACATGTTTTGCTACTGTCCAGGTAGGCCAGAAACAAGATGCCAAAGGCTGTTTGTGCAAGGCTACATAGCTTTATATAGGATAAGGATTCCTATACTCTAGTCCCCCGTGCATCCTCCAAGTGATGCTGCTTGCATGCTTTCTTGTTGATGACTTGTCTGAAAATCGGGGGTCTTGCTGCTGTTATCTGGGTTGGGTTTTGTGCTGATTTGGTTCTAACTTGAAACAAAATGCATGCAAACGAATTATAAGCGATGTCCTAAGAAAAAAAACAAGGGATTATTACGGCAAAATGCTACAGAAAAATGCCAGCTGGCAGCACTGCTCTCACAGTAACTATTAACCAGCCTTTGTCACTCATGTCAACATTTGCTTGCTCTGTTAATTAGTGTCAGAACTTCAATATAAGTTGCTCGGATGTATTACCTTCTCTGCAAGTAGGACAATATTAGCAGACAGGATCATTGGCATTGAATTGAGCTCTCAGCCAAGCTGTGGGCCAGCTGTGGGAATCCAGTTGCATAATTTAAATGAATTACGGTCCTTAGTCAACGTATTGGGGAGGTACTTTTGGCATTCTGGCTTTTTCAAGTTCAAATGAGTGTGTCTGTCTGGGAGGGAAAGCACTGGCAAATGCCGGATAATCACAGTTAGAATTGTTTTACCTGGAGAAATAATTGCACAGGATATTTTGCTTTCAAACTGCTTTAAGCATGCCTCTGAATTAACGTGAGTTTTCTGTATTTGCACTTGGTTTGATAGTAATGAACTTCATATTTGTTTATTAGGTCAAAATAATTTTTGGCCATTTGATTACAAAAGTATTTTGTATTAAAAGCTCGCATTCTAAGAGTCTGCTCTTATGTATGTGGTCGAAGTCTGTACTGCTGATTGCTGTACTGAATTGCTAAGCTTTCACATTTTATTACTTTCTAATTAACTTCTGCAATTCACTTTCTGTGCCACTTTTGAGGAAGAAGGTGAAACATATATTTGCTACAAATCTGTGGATAACAAGCCAAAAATAACAGGTTAAAACTTTTAATGCTGTTCTGTTTTCCTAAAATACATCCATTGACCTTTCCTTATGCTTTCCCTATGATGTTGTTGGCAGGTTAGTAAATTATGTCCACATTATATGCCCTGTGTTCTATGCAGTAAATTGTCAATATACAAATGTTTTGAGACCAACCATTCTTTATTGCCCATTTTGTCCCTTAGCAGCCTGCAGTACTGTGCTGAAGGTGTTCTGTTAGAGTGGGTCTGTTGTTGAGAAACGATTTTTCAGTCTAAATAAGAATAGGTACAGGGGAAATGTCAATATAACTATTTTTACTGTAATTTCCACAAGATACCGTATCAGTAAGTATCACAACAACTGTTAGGAGTCTCATGGGTTTAACTTTTGAAATGTCTTTGTCTCCATTCATAAACACAGAAAAAAGGGACAGGTCTGTACTAGCCCAAGTCTGACGATCGTTGGGATAAGATAGTTTTAATTTGTTGGAACTTCTTCAGCTGTTAAGTGTCTCTGGAAGAATTGTTTGATATACAGTATCTGTTATTTACATGGTATTGTTCTAAGGGTGTTACCCTCCGTTGTTCTAATTTCATCAAACTCATCCACTTGCAATGTATAAATTGATCATCTGCTTTCCAAGCTATACATTGGGGTACAATAACATGAAAAAGCTGCATAAACTTTGAAGATCCCCCCAGGAATGGCCCAAGTATGGCAGTGTCACTTGCATCTTCAGTAATTCCTATTTTCTTTTTCTGACATGGAAAATTACTTAATAAATGGGAGTTTGCTGAAAGGTGCTCCCCATGCCTCGTCATTCTAAAATGTATTACATAGTGTTTCTGCAGAACTCTGTTGCTTTTAACTTGGTTGGCACTAACATAAGCCACAGCTTTATGGGTGGCCAAAATAAATGAAATACATTATAAAACATCTGTTTCGAGTTTTGTATTTTCCCCCTTTTAAACGGGTGGAAAAATCTTAGTGGTTCTCAAATATTTTAGTCTTTAAGTCATAAGATAGAATTAAACTATAAGTGCAGGCTGTAACAGGAAATAGATTTGCTTGCCCTGGAAAGTGAAAAAGAAAAGCAATTGGGTCTGTTTCTGATGGCAGCTGCAGTTTATGGCTTTAAAGAAAGCAGATTTTTCAACTCCAAGGTAGGACTCTCGCTTCTTGATTGCCAGTCTCTCTGAAAGTGCCCATGTGAACTTAGTTGGCGTATGCAGACTTGTAAAAAGAAAAAGAGGTCTACCCCATGCATTCTTAATCAAAGCCTATTTTTACAGCTGACTACAGAATAGTACTGACCATGAACACCTACCTGCCTGTGTGAATAATTACTTCTTCCTGCCTGAGCAGAACCTAAGTCAGTGGTTAAAAAAGGCAGAAAGTTGTCTGGGAAGTTATGAGCAAAATATCTTTCTCTGTCAGAGTTTCTCTGGACCTACATTTTTAATATGAAATTCAGCTTGAATTAAAAAAAATAAAAAGAAAATCTAATTATTGCTTACTCTTGCCTGTTTACTAGACACAGCGTTATTAAAATCCTACGGTTTTGACTGACCTCTTTCTTGCTCTCTCATGTATGCACAATTTTGTACCTCAGTGGAAGATACCATAAATGAGCACAGAAGTCCAGGAATTAAAATCTAAAAGCAGTGCCTCCCAGATCAGAAGTGCTCTTGTGGAAATGTGCAGTGTGCCTGAAAAAGTGAACTCTACTACATGCAGTAGTTAAATATATTGTTGTATTTTCCACATGGCTAAGTCTCAGGAGCACAGGCTGACTATGGCGGGGGGCTGCCCAGTGTCAAATGTTTGTAGTTTTAATTGTATCCACTGTGTATTGAAAATACCTTCTGTGTTTATATGCAAGAGATTTTTAGAGGTTGCCATTAAAAACTTTCTATTCTTGGCTTAGGCGAGTATTTTATATGCCCTCAGTATTAGCAATATTTCTTGTAAAACTATGGGAAACATTGCAAATATGTAGCTTCCATAGTCTGAACTAAGCTTGAAAGCTTTTATGGACTGGGGTCTTGCTTTTCTTAAAAGTTTGTAGGAGTTTTGCCTTCCCCTTCCCTTGATGAACTCTATGTGTAGTTCTGACTGATTTTACTGTGGATCTGGGCTGCTATTTCTGGCTGACAGTTTGAGGGTCTTACTGGAGGCACAGCTGGTGCTTCTGGGAATGTGGGTAGCAGAGCTGATGTCTTTCATTTATACTTTAGCATGGGACTTGATGTGAGCGCTGGGCTCTCTCACCTTGAAGCACCGCAATCTCAGCAGCAGTCAGCGCGGATGTTGTCAGAGATTTATGCGAAGATCAGGGGGGTTTTGTTACGAATTCAGATCCATACCCTCTGAAGTGCCAAAGGCTTCCCAGGAGGTTTGGGGTTACTTCAGCAGGAGTTTAAGACTGTCTTGATGTTAACGGGTACACTTGGCACCTCACAGACCTGAGCTCCTGCCTGAACGCTGGATTAACCGAGAGCCCTTTGTTCTGACTGTTAACTTTGGGTCACCGTGGTGGCGATAGAAGTTTTCTGCGTATGATCCCTTGTATCTCCTGTGCTTCAGCTAAAAGATTATGCTAGCCTGTGTCAAACAGTAACCATGAAGTGACTTATGGATGAGATTTTGACCTGTGCGTTGCCACTTTTTGAGGATCTCGGATGATGCAGAGGGCCTGTCGGGGTAGGAATGGAGTACGGCCGGGGCCCATGGAGGGTGCTAGGAGCCAGCATCCTCTCATCACTTTAACTTTCCCTGTTCGTCCTCTTGTCCCACCCGCATGTCAAAAATATAAGTCATTATTTTGACCTAGCAGTTTCCAATTGCAACACAAGTTGTAGATTAAGCAATAAAAGCAGAAGAATAATAGTAACAAATAGCAAAATGTTTCATTGCCAAAAGCTGCAAAATGTTTCATTGCCAAAAGCTGCAAAATGTCACAAATGCCGACTGAGCTGCTGACTTCTGTCTACATTTTTACACACAGCTGTAACTCTTCCCCTCTCCCAGTATATATTAATCCTATAGCTACATCGTAAGTTGTGTATATCACATATTTCACCACCCGTCCCAAGAATTGTTCTGGTCTTCCAAAGGGAAAGAGTTTATGGATCTTTCAGACTTGGGCCTGTATTGCCAAAATATGTTCTGCTGTAGTCTTATGGTATTCTTTGCAAATGGGGGCTAAAGTCAAAAGGATTTGGACTCCCAGCTCTCGCTGACTTCCAGACATGATCCTTGGTTTCTTATGCATATTTTCCTCCTTTAAATGTTCTAGCATGCACCATCCTCTAGGACCGCTCTGTTAAGTGAGGAACAGTGCAGAAGTCACACGTGTGGCTTTGATACAGCGTTTTAAAAGGAGTGAGCAGGAAAGATTGGTTTCTCACTTTTTCTACTGTAATTAAGAATAGACTCAGGGGTAGTTTTTATTTGAGTTTACTGCTTTTTGTAGTTCTGATTATGTCTGACAGTCTGACTTACTTTACTCATAACTGCATAGTCATAACTACAATACAAGTGGCAGGTCAAAGCACTGTTCCGCTACTACTGTAGGACACGAAGGCAAAATGTAGGTTAGTACTAGAAAGCAAACCAAGTTGGTGTGGAATTCCCACCCTGAGAGGTTTGGGGACAAGGACAAGGATAATAGTATGTAGGTTGCGAATATCTAGTTGCGTTTCTGTTATATGTCTTGTCATCTGTTTATAAAATGTTTGCCTAGGCTATAAAATAAGCAAGACCTTGAACTTTATAAGGGATTTGTTTAACAACTGTGGGATCTAGCCTTAAGAGCTAAAAACAGCTAAGCTGTTTGTATTGCTGTCATCCTTTTGTTAAATACAGATGGAATTTTAGGGAAGAGATAACTCATTGCAAAAAGGGGTTAGTGATCTCTTGGACCAGCTTCTACAAAGAAAGCTCTCTCAAAATTACGACAGTAGTAATACCACAGCATTTCTTTCTTTTGGTAGCTTGCTGTACCGGCTACTAAAATATATTGCTCCTGCCCACTCTCATGCTTCATAGGAAGTTTAAGTTCTCATTTATGTCCCAGTTTTTGCAATCACACCAGTGATGTCAATAGGAGTTCTGGTAAACAGGAGACCTGAATCCAGTCTCATACAGTTCAAATAGTAGTTCTGTCTGAATATGAAGTACATTATTTGAATCATGAAGATTGATTTTTCCACTTCTGAAATCAAACTTGGCCAGATTTGCAAGCATTTAAAATACCTAAGTACGTACTTTACCACTCCGCCCAGCTGCAAGTGTTGATTTACAATACATGGCTGTAACAAGTTATGAATGAAAGTGGTAATTAGAATAGATTAATAACACAGCAGCAGCTCTGCTTTTCTAGATATAATAAGATTGGGACTATATTCAACCCATAGACCAGAATAATATTCCCTTAAAGGCCATTATAAATGTGTGAATAGGTACAGAGATGCTAAAATGACAAGCACAATATAAGAAATTAAATCCACTACAAAGAATTCTTTATGAACACTAAGCAAATATGAATATTATGCTATGGGGATGAGGGGTACTTTTCTAAAGTTAGAAGAGTTAGTCACAAAAATAGTGGTTGGAAGATACAGAAGCTAGGCACTATTTTCTTCATTCAGAAATTTCTGGATAGATAGTAGTACCAAGAAAAATATTTCAATTCTATTTTGTATCTCCCATTTTAATGTGGGCTCATTAGAGCTTATCTGATGAACTATTCTTATCAGAGATATAAAATTGGCCTTTTTGTTAGAGGAGAATTGAAAAGATCTAGGACTGTGAAGGTATTTAAATTTGTTGGATTTTTAATATATGCAAGTAACTAGAACATAATATCATGTCTATATGTGACAATTTCATGTTTACATAAAAATGATGAAAAGTTAAATCCCCTACTGTTAAATCACTTCTGATAGGCTTGCCCTATGCACTTAAGATGCCAGTGTTTGTGTGATTTCATGAGATGATTGCAGAGAAATTAGATCAACAATCCTGACAGCAATGCTGCCTACAAAATAGTGAAGAATGTGCAGTGGAACCAGGCAAAAGTAAGGTGGCTTTTTTTCTTGGGGAACTGTGACTCCTATCACCCAGCTGGGGAGAAGTGCAGAAGGCCATTGATCAGTGATGGATGGAGTTGATAATAGCTTGCCACAATTAAAGGCTGCCCAACAACCTCTCATGGTTAGCTTCTATCTACATTCACTTCTAACTTCATCTGTTTCTCCTGTCCCATTTATTCATGCTAAATTGGTTAAAGATATTCTGTGTCTGTGGTTGAGTGGAGTGTTGCATTTTCCAGGGCTAGCCTCCACAGGTGTGTCCTCTCTTAATGCTCCTGCTACTGGTTGTGTATATGTCTTGGACATGCTGGGATGTTTTGTTCCTATCCAGGCTCCCATGGTTTTGGCATGGGATGAATGTATGAAATGCTTGTACCTGTTTTCGGAGGGGGAAGCCCCCATCCCTTTCCTTCCATGATATCCTTACAGACAATGGGAGACAAAGAAAGTGTCTTTCGGAGGTAAAGATGGTTGGACTTGATGATCTTACAGGTCTTTTCCAACCTTAGTGATTCTGTGATTCTGTGAAAAGAAGGTTCCAAAAGAAGAACTGATATTTTTTCAGTTGTGGACACACACCAAAGAAGTGAACTCTGGAACACATTCAGGCAGTCTGCATTCCACCTGTGTCCCCATGCCAAAATAATGAGTGATAGCTACAGATTAATGGCTAATACAGAAGTTAGAGAGTGAAAAAACTATTATTAAAAGCATAACCATCACTGTTTTCTCAGAGGAGGTGGCTGATTTTTCCCTTTGTATCTCCAGACAGATCTGAGTGTTTGAAGTAGTATAAATTCTCCTGATAACTGAGTAGCTTCCAGACTTCTTCTGGAAAGACGAGTAAACCAAAATCCGAATCCCATAAAAACAAATCAAAGAAACCTCGACATAAGCAATTTTTATTTTAGTCTCACTTTCACCAAAGAGGTAAAGCTCTCAAATTTCAAATAGGAGTCTCTGCAGAGAAGTAATTGGAAAGGCTTGTCTGCCTTTGATAGCACAGGGGATCATTAAAACCTCAGAGAAGGAGGATTGACTGGAGAAGTAAGACTCAGAAAAGCATTTTCATCCAAGTTGCAGGACAGATAAAGAAAAATATTATTGATACTTCACATGTATTTGCAGATATTTTGGACAGGATTTTCAGCCTGCTCCAGATTTGTTTTCAAAACTTCAGTTTTCATTTGCAAACAAAAATAAGTGGCCAAGTTTTCAAGTTAGACAGAACAATCATAATTAATCTAGTCTGTCAGCGCAGACCGTAAAACTACCATGAATTGTTGGAGGAAGAATACATCTCTTGACACCCCCTGTACCTTTTAGAAAAACATTCTGATTCTGTTGAATAATTTCTGATGAGGGAGAACCTCTCACAACCTTTACAAATGTATTATTCCAGGGGTTAATTGTTGGAGGTGTGTGCCATAATTCTAGTCTGAATTAATCTAGTCTCAGCCTCCAGCTTTTGGGACACTTTCAGTGTTTTGCTACATCTTAATGTAGGGCTGAGGAGCCCACTGCAAAGGTTTGTACCCCCTTGAGTAGCTCTAGGCTGTGGTGAAAGCATCACCTAATCATCTCTTTGATTAAGTAAATAAACTGAACTCCTGGCAGCTTTTACTGCAAAGCATGATTGCCAGAGCTCTCATCCCTCTCATGACTTGTCTTTGAGCTCTCTCCAGTTTCACAGCAGGCCTCCTGATCTCTGCATGCCACAGCTGCACGCAGCCTCAGAGCGGTTGCAGCTCCGTGCAGAAGTAATAAATGTCCTGGCTCCCACTAAAGATACCGTGTGTATGTCCAGGGTTACGCTGGCTCCTTTAGCCACATCGCTGCACTGCGAGTTCACGTACTTCCCCACATCTAGCAGGGTTGCTATCTGCTTAACAGCAGACCTCTCTGGAAAGTGCCAACAAGGAAGAGTTGTTTTCTTTATTCCCAGAGTTAGGACTTTATTGCTGTCTGCGCTAAAGAATACATTGATCTGTGTCAGTGACCTGTCTTCTGCACCATTTACCACACTACCTTTTTTCTGTCATTGCTAAATCTGGTCAGTAGTAAGTGACTGAGTTTCCTCCCAGATTGATCAACGTTTGAAAAGCATAAGGCCAGGACCAGCCCCCGAGGATCCCACTGAACACAGCTGATCAACTGTCCCATTTGTAATTACATTCTGAATCCTGTCAGTTAGACACTTTTTAATCCATCTAATGTGTGACATTTTGATTTTGTTTTTAATAAAATATCATGCAGCACCATGCCAAATGATTTACTGAAGTCTAAGTATATTGTATAACTACTGTTACCATTGTCGGCCAAATTTGTAATCCCATCTGAAAAAAGATAGCATGTTAGTTAGCTTGACAGGATCTGTTTTCCATTAACCTGGCATTTTGTATATCTCTTCCCTTCATAAATTAATATATATTTTATCAGCAACTCCATGCTAAGTGCTTTTGAAAAATTAGCCGTAACTAGCACAATAGAAATTGCTAGGAATGAATCTCTTTAAACCCAGTCCTTGTTTAAGTCCCTATTTAGAAACCTATCTCTAGCTGGGCACTAAGCAAAAGTCAGGAACTCTTGAAGGGTTGATCTTCTTGCAAAATAGGGATCTCCCAGTTAAAATGGAAAACTGAATAAATTGTGAGTGAAACAAAGCTCGTGTGGAAGAGACAGTTTCTTTTATTGCATCATCTCCAGTGGCTGAAAAAAAGCGGATGTGCTTCTGGGTATACAATGCCCTTTGGTCTCCCTTATATCCTTAGATTATCATGGCTTTGATAACAGCTAGCAACTCAGCGGCTAGACATTGTATGAAACATCATTTTATTAGATTAAATCATACTATATTGTTCTTTTAGAAAAGGGAAACATTAAGATTTTGAAAGATGATTTCATTTCTACTAGATGACCCATGAAGCCAAGAACCTGAATTCTTGCTGAGAAGGTGTTGGAGTGCTGATCGGTACTTTCATACATTCTTCTTCCTGTGGGCTTTTGAGATGTTATCAATTTCTTACGAAAACCTGCTTTTGTAGTGAGTCACATGGTACATTCAAACATCTCTTGTAGTGCTTGAGTTCTTAAAAATGGGGACATGAAGGTCATATGCTGGTTTCTAGCCACATGTGTAACCGGCAAGTGAATATAAGGCATTTTGCTTCTAAAGCAAGAAAGCAATCTGAAGAACTCAGGTGGCATTCAGCTCATTTAACTTCAGACATAACCAATGTAAACAGCTATATCTAGTGATTTCAGACTCCCTTTAGTGTCAGTAGAGAGGAATTGTCTCTTCTAAGGCATGATTCATATGACCTAGTTTAAATATCTACATGGGGATGAGATTAATTGTGTCCTGAAAATGCCAGTTTCTCTCCATTTACCAGAGAGAGCTAAGGTGACTAGCTGAGATGTAGGTCTCTCTCTTATAGACATTCCCATCTGGTCAGATTAATCCCATCCTTCAAAGCAGCAAAGATGGGATTTTTAATGCTGGTCAGGCAGCTTTTTCTCTCCTTTCCTTTTGCATGTAACAGAAGGAAGACATAAAAATGTGGGGAGGAGGAGCAAGCTGTTGTGAAGGGTCAGCCAAGATGCCCTGGAGATGAGGCAAGAGCAAGCTTGTGGGACTGTGAGATCATCTGATTTGTTTTCCTTTGTTTTTGTCTTGGTTCTTGCTTCTAAATTACTTAATTAATATACAAAAAATAAGCAGTGAGTAATTGAACTAAGCTGTTTGCAGCATGTTTCCCTCTTACCCAGCTGGTAGATCAGCCCATTATTTCAATGATGTTCAATTGTTATATTTTATTTCAGTTGCTTTAAAATTATGAGAGAACTAATTAAGGACCGCACACTTAGGTCTGGTTCTTTTCTGAGAGCTGTGCAGCTTTCACAGTGTAGGCAGGTGCTGCAAAGGCATTAAAAAAAAAAGAGATAGAGCACGTACATTGACTATTTTAGGTGTCTTTGAGGCAGGGGGTCTTCATCTCAGCTTGCTTCCTATCAGCCAGTAAATCTAGATAACTGAGAAACCAGTTCAGCTCACCCTAAGTTAGGCACCCACAGTTGTCCAGCTGAACAGCTAACTGTATCAACCTCAAAAGGGACCCAAAATGATGGGATCATCTTGGGGGTAAACTTGGCTAGAAATGCAAGAAGAAAGACTGAACATGGGTCTAGAAGTGTAGGTGTGACTCTGGAAGACCTGAACTGCTGCCATAGATTCACCAGAAAATGTCAATAGAAGTAATAGAATCACTAATGCATCTTAGGGGGATATTTTGTGAGGATTAATTAACAAATATTTGTACAGTACATTGACTGTAAATTTGCCATGTCTATAATACACGGTAAAATTAGCAAGCAATTTAAGTGTCAGGGACTGTTTAAGGTAATTACCAACTTTTCAAAAGTTGTTAGGAGCTGATTACCAGGGGATTTGTGAAGATTTAATTACCATTAGCCATCTGACCGAAACAGGTGACTTGATCCTGAGATTTTCCCCCAGCTGCCCCCAGCTAGATTTAAATGTTGACATGATCTTTTAAACAGATCAAATTTCACAAAAGTTTTGACAGTTAAGTGAAAATTTGTTTCACTCTTTTTCACGCAGAAAATGCAATACTTCTCAACCTAAAGACGAGCTCAAATTTAATTGTAACCTGTAGCTTGTTGCTATGTAATTGTTTTTAAAAGTATTAAGCTAAAAGGGAGAATGTTTGGTGTCTTCTGTTTTTAGGGGAATTCATACACTTATTACAGAAAAATGTCTTAAAGATTTCTTGACAGGCTAATAAATCATGGATGGATGGATTGTGCCCCGTCAGGATATAGTTTCACACAGGATGATGAAACAAAGGTGGAAAAAGATTATTTTTTTGTGGTCCGTAGTTGGTGGCATACATCAGCTCTAATGGAAAAGGAAAAAAAGAAATGAGAGAAAAGAGAAAAGGAAAAGTTTCCCCAATGGTCAGCCAGGAAGAGAAGTGGTGGGGGTGTCCCTAGACGAGCTTTCCCTTCTGGGTGTCTTCTCCAGTGTATCAGGTGTTTCCCAAATACCGTTTCTGAAGTAATCTTATAGTTTCCTTGGTACCGTCTCCATGTCCCCAATTGTTTTTTCTTGCCTGTTATGGCAACAGAGCTGACTGGAGCACTCGCTGATCAGAGACATTGCAGAGCTAATAAGCTTTCTGCATATACCTTGTGGAGAAATACTCAATGGCTGT
Organism: Gavia stellata; assembly: GCF_030936135.1. Lineage (NCBI taxonomy): Eukaryota > Metazoa > Chordata > Aves > Gaviiformes > Gaviidae > Gavia > Gavia stellata. The sequence continues at coordinate 7,473,282 of NC_082594.1, forward strand.
CTTTAAGCTAAGACTACTTTTTAGTAGTATTCCCTACTAAGCTCTGTTTCATCCTTAGCACAGGGTTATAAACCCAAAATTTAGGGTCTAAGGAGTGGCAAAGGGTAAGTGGAAGGAAAAGCAATTCAAATGTTGGAAAACAAGGGCTAGAGGTACTACCACAGCAAGTGGGGGTACGTAGGTGGGATGTGTCAACAGGAGAAGCTGACTACAACATTGCACGTGAAGGGCTGCAAAGGGAAAGCCCTGAGCATTACATGGATTAAGGCAATGTGCAACCAATAAAAAATTTTGTGTTGGGAGGAGAAAAAAAGAGAAAGTAACAGTAATAATTTTTCCAAATCAATGACTACACAGACTTCTTAAACCCTCAATGGACAAAGCCCATTGGCAGCAATCTTGCAAATGACTGGACAGAATATGCCCTCAAACCCCCCCACCTCCCCCAAAATCCCCAGCAGAAGTACCTCTTGTCTCTCCTCGCTAACTGTATACAGCAATGAGTCACTTCTGGGTTTCCCTGCTTTATTCTGGTCTTACTCATTTCAGTTTTATTATGCCTAAATTGCATCTGCCATGGCTCTGTCTCTTCCTCACACATGTACAATCCCTCCACTGCTGACATTTGAAGATAGTTCCTGGCTTTGCATCAAACTTATCTATGGAGCACTACTTTTCAACACAGTTCCGGCATCTCTGATCCCTCCAGTGATATTTTCTCATTGAAATACTGTCTGTTTCTCTTGCAGTGCACATCTTTCAGTGGGTACCTTGGGACACAGCTCAAAAACATTGCTAGCCTTACTGCTTCAAATCTTCCAGATCTCCTTCCAAGGTTTTTTTTTCCTTCTTTTCCTTTCTGTGGCTCTCAGAAGCTGACTGCTGTACCCTCTGAGAGTCTGCCTTTACATAGGGAGTTTAAGGCAATGCAATATCAAAACAATGCTGTATCAATGCCACATCAACACATTTTGCATTGAAGAAAATGATAGCAGAAAGGACAAGATAATAATAGGCCCTGACTCTGGACCTGCACACATTGCAGGGTGATTTCCCACCACCATCGTGGTGTCCTCACTACATCTTGCGCCCATCCTTCCCTTCCAGTCTGGCTCCAGGACCACTGCTGCTCCTTCCTCATCATTTCAGGGAGTTGTGCTACTGTCTTTTTTTTCCCTTTGCCTTTCCCAACTCAGTCCCTGTCTAAGCCTCTTTTGATAAAATACCTTGCCAGCTGGAAACCACTGCCCTGTGTTTTTCATTGAATTTTTCCTATGTTCAGCAATTTTTCTTCTCAAATAACTAAGCTGCTTTGCTGATCAATTCTTCTTGTTCATCAGGGAAGACTTTGTTTTGCCCTGTTTAATTCCTTCTTCCAGGGGAATAAAAGTTACTTTGTTTTCCTCACTTTCTTTACCAGGTAATACCAATTCCTGGTTAAATTAAAAATAAACAGAAGAAGTTGTTTTTGGTTTTTTTTCCCCCCCTTTCTGTAATTACTTGTTAGGTCTGAAATGTTATCAGCCTAGAGCAAGAACAAAACTACAGTACCTATCTGAAAATTCATCAGCTTTTGTTTATCTGAAGGTCAGTAGTGAGTAGAGGCAAAAAGGCTTTCAGGATGAGAGATTTTAAAGATTGAGGCTGTTTCCTTTAGAAAATACATAAATTAAGGGGCCATAGTGCTAAACATTGTAAAGAAGATAAATTTTCTTTCTGTCTTGAAGTTTTCCTACACATTCCACTAAAGGGGCATTCAGTGAAGCTGAAAGACAACACTCCTAAGCTTGATGAAAAAAGATGTTATTGAAAGCAATAGTGCATCACTGGAACCCAGTGACAAAATACCATGGATGCTGAGAGTTTGGAAGGACTTAAAAAAGAGAAAAATAATGGAAAAGTGACAGATGATTTCAAAACATGGCCTCAAAAGTACAAACTAGAGAAGTTATTCTATTGTTTTTCAGATTTCTTGCCCCTTCTTCTGAAGCAGCTGGTACTCTTCTCTGCCAGACATAAGTCAATGAATAAGATGATTCATGACAGTTTTGTGTTTCATGTTATAATAGTAATTAGAAAAAAAAAATTAAACACAGTGCTGAAATTTAATCCCTCAAGAAAGGCCTTATGAAATTAAGGTTTGGACTCAAGGAACAGAGTCTCTCTGGCCTTCGTTTCTCTGGGGGGATTTATAACCTCTGGTACATTTGGCCTAAGTTTATCTTTCTGTTCCTCCTGTTAAAGTTTCTGGCAGAGGGCTTCTGAGATTTACTTATCTACCATAATCACAACTGGTTGAAAATACATTCCCAACCATGTAAGAAAAATATGGTATCAATAGGAATACAAAAGAACATGAAGTAAATGTAAGCGGTAGTGTACATGACTTCAGGCAGGTTGAAGTTGCATTGAATATGGATGTCTCTGAAGAACTAACTACAAGTGCATTAAAAGAAAGACAGCCCAAGAAAGGCAAGTTGCTAGCTGGAAAAGAAGTGGAATTTGCATTAGGAAAACCAGTCCTTCATGTGATGATCATCTGAACAGCTACAATCTGAGTGATGTTCTTTGGAAATCACTTTATGTTTCCTTGCTGTTGCTGACAGTCAGATTTTGTTCAGGCTATTGTGCAATACTTGGTTTTTTAGATGTTTTCAAGTGGGGTTATGTTGTGAGGTAGCAGCAGATGTGGTCTGAAGGTAGACCAGTACTTTGCACATGATTTTGGTATACGTTTTCACACCTGTTTTTCTATTGTGAGTTATTCTGGAAACTTAAAAGTAAGGAAGACAGGGAGATCTGCATTACTAACTTTCTCTCCATGTGGAACTTCTTCTTCCTGAGGTTTCAGGGTAATGTGCTTCCCTCACACTATCTATGAGAGCAATAGTAACCAAGGTTCTGACTTAGCAGTGGGGCTTCAGTTACTTGAGTAAACTTTTCATACTTTCCCCAAGGCTTGGTTTGTCCTTCCTTTCTGTCTGGAGCACCCATCTGGAGCAGGCAGTGGAGGAGATATCTGTCAAAGTACTTTTATGACTGCCTAGAGCTCATTGCAAGAACCCCTTCATCAGTGCATCCTCGGTAATTTTGTCCCTCCTTGTTGACCAGCTTTGTTACTTACGCCATTTTTTCCTTTTGATCCTTGTTTGCTACAGTGGTTGATTTTTCTGAGTTACTCTGCCCAGTACTGGTTTAACCACTGGTTTGAATTTCACACCACATTTTAGAGTATGATAAAATAAACAAACAAATTATGTGGAAGACATTAAAAGTTAACATCAAAAAACTTAGGAATGTGGAGGAGAAAAAAAACCAAACCCACTTCCTCTCATCATACAGTTCCATGTAAGGACTTAAGGCACAAATGCCCTCCTCAAAGCATTTGTTTAAAAGTGGCTAGAAAACATTCATGGTGGAAACAGAAAATTGAAAAGATTTAAAAGACAAAAGTGCAAAAACCTGCTCCGCAAAAATAACAACAGGTTTGGGGATTAAATGGTTTTACATTCCATGTAAGAAAATAATACTTATAAAAATTATCTTCTCCCACCCCTCCAGATCTTCCAGGGGACTTCCAAAGTGTTGCATGTCTGCGGAAGCTTTTAAAACTCTTGTGTGTGGCATTGGTGGTGCACACTCACCCAAACATACATCAGAAGAGGCCAAAATGTTGAACTGGGAGCCATAGTACCTTTGCCCGTGTTTCAACTCATTTGCTGCTTTCTCGTGAAATCACTAGGGTTACTTTGACTTAATCTTCTACATTCAGAAAATGTCTTTCCAAAGAAGAGAACTAGGGCTGTACTGATCCTTGTAGTCTTCAAATGAATTGCTTCTGTTCTTGAATTAATATAGATGGTGGTAGCTGTAATTTACGTAGTATTTCTATCAACAGAGAAGAACATTAGGATCAGTCAAACAGTGTTGAGAGTTAGAGTAAACAGAAATCTTTCATAGAGGAATTACATGTTTTTGTAGGTCTTACGTTACCTCTCCTGGACCTTGTTCTGTCAGCAAGGTCTGTATCCTTATGTAGCCCAGCAGCAATTTTTTCCTTTTTTTCTGTAGTGATCTAATCCCAGGACACCTTCTATCACCTTTTATCAGCAAAAACACCTTTCAAATGGTAGCTAACCAGAAAAAATATGCCATGTAAAAATAAAACCCAAGTGGTGAATACAGACAACAGCTGTGAGCCTTTTCAGTTGGAGAGTTTTATTTGGAGGCAGTATTCATCCATGCAGATGGTTGAGATGGGCTATGAAAATGCAATTAATGTACCTACTACAAGAAATTACGGTATTAGAAAATGCTCATTATTTGTCGGGAAGAAGAAGAAACAACCTGTATGGAATGCAGAGCCTTAAACTGCTATGGTGAATAATGAACTATCCAGATCAACTCTAGAAAACGTTGATAGTAATTGTCTGTGGAGAGAGATAAAGATCACTCTCTGCTAACCCATTTGGTAGATAAGCTCCAGTAGAAATAAGAGTGGGAACCTCTAGCAATAAGAGCTTAGTTTTTACTCAACAGGAAAAATGTCAATTGTTCCTCAAGTCTGAATCCTAGGTCATTATAATTTTGTGAAGAAATGTTCATGAAATTAAAATATATTCTTCACAGAGAATTAAAGATGCACTGTTTCTATAGGTAAGGAAAGAAATGCTCTACAAACATTAACAATAACTTAATGTAGGATTAAAACATCTTTTAGTGACTACTTGGGTGAAATCCTCATCCTCGCTCTATCTACTTTACAGCACATAAAAATGCCATAGATGTTACAGAGCCCTCGAGGCTTTTTTCCCAGCTTTAAGAAGATTCCCTTGCAAAAGCCTTTGCAGAATACAACTGTAAACTCTGTGGGAAAACAACCCACGGCCCTGCAAAGATTTCCAATAGCACTGGGTGGCCATTGTATGCTACAAAGCCCAAGGCTATTAGTGACACCAAGCTCTTTCCAGCTCTTTGAGTAGCCTAGGACCAAGAAGACAGAAATATGGATGAAATCTGTTTTATTGCCTTGCTGCTCTTGGGTTGCAGTTCCTAGGTTATACCTGTTAGAAAATCGCCAGAAGTACCTGTAATATGTAATTTGCAATACTTTTCATTAATTCTATTTCATACTATTTTGCCTGCTCTATTAGATAGAACAAATTGCTGTTTTAAGCCATGGATGTTACTGTAACATGCTTTCTATTTTTTGTTATTTGGATTGTAATTATTACATCACCAGTTACATATACATACTGCTTCACATAATTAATTTCACATCTGACCATAATACAAACAGAAGAGAAATGAACATAGCTACATGCCATATTCAAAACTGACTGTGTCTTCTCAGCAGAGGGGATTTGCTCAAGTTCTTTCTGTTTCAAATGTGTGTGATTTCAAGGTTTATTCATGATGGTTGTTTGTGCAAACATGCCTACTTGTTATGCAGAGTGCGTGTAATTCCACGTTCCTAATCCAGAAAACTGGAGCAGGGAGGATTTATAAGCAAAGTTGACTCGGTGGGAATCATACCTTCTAACTCAGGAAAGCTGTTGCTTTGATATATTCGGAGTCACAGCTGCTCACTTCAGTGGTGAAAATCCATTTTTCACTGCTTTTTGCTCCTGTTAGACCTGCTGAGCCAACACCGCTAAACGAGAGGGAGGAGACACCTCTGTCCCATTTTGCACATCGGCAACAGAATTGTTTCTTGTGGTAAGTTCCCACTGACAACAACGGGGGACCCAGAGGTGTCACAGAGGCATAAATTGAAGTTTGTGGGATTGCTCCGGTGTTGCACTGAAGACCTGAGGCAGCCAGCAGAACATTTATTGATGTGGTTGAGTCTGAGAGGCCTGAGTTAGGGACAGAATCATAGCATCATGGAAGCATAGAATGATTTAGGTTGGGAAAGGCCTTATAGAAAGTGATTTTCTTCTTTTCAGATGGACCACGTCTGCTCTGGAGTCACTGAATAATAAGGTGATACCCCATGACACCATTTTGTGCAGTCACTTTTCATAATACTTTTTTCTACCTTTTGAAGATGACAGTTTCTTCCTTTTTAAAAATAAAAATATCTCAGTGATTTGCTCCACTTTTTAGTTTGTATTATGTTGGGAAGCTTACTTTTAAAAGTTTACATCATAATTCATACAAGATGTTTTAGCTAGATAAGTAATCGATGGTGATATCCATCAATAGCACATAACAGAATTAGGAATGATGAATATTAGTAGCAAGATTCATACAAGATTTTGCTTATGTACCTAGTATTTATGCCAGATTGAATCTTCCTTAGAATAAGTAATTACACTACATTTATAAGGTAAGCAACATTTTAAATAGACTATTGTTTAAATTGGTAGCTGTAGGCTAGGCTGAAAGGCAACTCCATTCAACTAACTGCTGCTGTGACTCAGACCTTGTAACAGATATGCAGTTCGGTTTGGTTTTCTTTCAAGCCCCTTTCCAGCCCTGATTTTCTTTATAAGAGAGTGTAAAGAAGGGGAAAGAATGGGTTTTGTCTGACGATTACCATCCAGAGCACAGGGAACCTAAGTGAAGGAAAGCTTTTACATGTATACTGCTGTTTTAAGTGAGAAGTTTACACGTGCATTGAAACGCCTGTATTAAAGACTTTAGGACTACTCAGTAGTAAGAAGTAGAGCCATCTGTATTTCCTAAAGCTGATCCAATCTGTAGCTTACTATCTTATCTCTCTTCTGTTCTTTTTCACTCTATTTCTCCAAGAATTGTTTTAAATGTTAACATTTTATTAAAAAAAAAAACAAAACCAAAACAAATCAATTAAGATTTTGCTTCCCCTGCCCCAGACTTGCAAAAAATCTTACTATTCAGCCTAAAATGGTGCTCAGAGCACCTCCATCAGCTTTATTCTTTTTCTCTTTTTTCCCCCTTTGGTTTACAAATTAGGGCATACTAACTTTTAATTCTGCAAATTCAACTTCAATTCTGAAATTCAGTTTGAACTGTCAATCCCTTTCACATTACCAATGTGAGATTTGATGTGTTGGAACTCAACTTTTCAGCCCTTTGAGGACAAAAGGCAGCTCACTGTCCCAGCCTGGGTGGGTTCAGCAATGCTAGCAATGGCAACGTTTTTTACCCAGCAGCTCAGTCTGACTGCTAGGAGCAAATATATTGAAGAAAAATACGATTTTCGCCACATTATGAGCTCATTTTACCCTTGCTACGCTTTCTGTACAAGTACAGAACTACAAGTTGAATTTCTGATTCTGTTGGAAAACTTGGTAAAATCTTTGTAGTACATAATTCAGGATGGGTTTAGACTTTCCTGGGTTCTTCTGACCATCTTCAAGTAAATCAAGAAGCCTAAGTTAGGAGCATAGCTGCCATAAGTTCCCTTTGGAAGGAGACACTCAGCTCTAGAGGACAGTTTACACTAGAGCAGAGACTGGATAACAGCAGGGGTTTTTTAACTTGGATTTCTCAATTAAGTCTCTAGAGGTAGGTTGAATTAATTAGGTTTCTTATCAACTCTCAGGGTAAACAAAGTGTTTCTCTCTCTGAACCAAGATCTGTCATGGGAAGGTTCTCACTCTGCCTATCCGTAAGGGGAGTTTGTGAACTCCCACAGTTAAGGCGTTTTAAACTGGATTCAGGCATCACACTTCAGTGAAATAGGGCATTGGTGCCTGCGGCTGCTGTTTACTTCTTTTTTATTTGTTTATTTATGTTCTTGTGGAAAGATGGAGCATCATTCTACACGATGTACTATGTGGCAAAAAGGAAGCTCATAAATAGTGGCTGAATAAGAATCTTGTAAAACGGTATCTCTGGGGAAGAGGAGTTACAGGAAATGTAACTTTTTTCTTCTGCCTGTGATGTTTTGCTGATACTATGGATGAAATCTGAAATGTACTTTGCTTATTAGGACAAGCTGATGAAAAAAGTCCAGGTTCATTTTGTGCAAATGATTCTCTGTGTCTTTTGCAAGAAATAGATGGTTATTCCCATGTCTTTTCATTTTGCAAGCGATTTAATATATTACATCCTTCAAAAAGGAACAGGAGATGGTACCTTTCTACAAAGTAACTTCTGTAAAGATAACTAATGCTTTTTCAGGCACTTTGTCCTCCTAAATGAGGTTGTGAAATGGAATACCTGGCAATTGTATTCCTGACTAAGGGTTAGTCTTTTTTCCCCATTTGTGCTGTGGCTGGATGTGAGATTTTAACACTCTAAACACTTAGTTCCCATTCTACTGCAATTGTTACTATTATTGTCAATATTCTAACCATTATTTTATTAATATTGCTGTAATATTATGCTTTAGTACTTTTAAATAGTCAACTTTCTGGAAAGAAAAACCAAACATACTCTCTAATGAACTTGATCTTTCAGCTAAGGTCATTCTAGCTTTAATGAGAATCAACACTTAGGTCTCTTAAATAATGTAGTTTATTGCTTGTCATTAATATGGCCATTATAAGATTTTAGGATTCTTCCTGGAATCTGCATGTCTTAGGATACATGTGAATACAAATAAGGTACTTCAGCAACTTTGATTTGGCTTCAGAATGAGTTTCACAGTAATTCACTAAAATACACACCCAAGAACAGATAGACATGAATGATAATCACCAGAAGAAGACTTACTGAACAAGCTCTTGTGGTGGGTTTGACCTTGGCTGGGCACTAGGTGCCCACCAAGCCACTCTATTACTCCCCTCTTCAGCAATACGAGGCAAGAGAAAATGTACGACAAAAGGCGTGTGGGTCGAGATAAGGACAAGGAGAGATCACTCACCATTACCATCACGGGCACAACAGACTGGACTTGAGGAAATTAATTTAATTTATTGCCAATCAAATCAGAGTAGGGTAATAAGAAACAAAACCAAATCTTAAAACAACTTCTCCCCACCCCTCCCTTCTTCTCTGGCTCAACTTCACTCCCGATTACCTCTACCTCCTTTCCCCGAGCGGCATAGGAGGAGGGGAACAGAGGCTGCAGTCAGTTCATCACACATTGTCTCATCCACTCCTTCCTCCTCAGGGGGAGGACTCCTCACACTCTTCCCCTGCTCCAGCGTGGGGTCCCTCCCATGGGAGACAGTTCTCCATGAACTTCTCCAACGTGAGTCCTTCCCACGGGCTGCAGTTCTTCACAAACTGCTCCAATGTGGGTCCTTCCCACGGGGTGCAGTCCTTCAGGAACAGACTGCTCCAGTGTGGGTGTCCCATGGGGTCACAAGTCCTGCCAGCAAACCTGCTCCAGCGCGGGCTCCTCTCTCTGTGGGGTCCCAGGTTCTGCCAGGAGCCTGCTCCAGGGCAGGCTGTCCATGGACTGTAGCTTCCTTCAGGGCACATCCACCTGCTCCAGCGTGGGGTCCTCCATGGGCTGCAGGTGGATATCTGCTCCACCGTGGACCTCCATGGGTGCAGGGGCACAGCCTGCCTCACCACGGTCTTCACCAGGGGCTGCAGGGGAATCTCTGCTCTGGCGCCTGGAGCACCTCATCCCCTCCTTCTTCACTGACCTTGGGGTCTGCTGAGCTGTTCCTCTCACGTATTCTCACTCCTCTTTTCCACCTGTTGTGCAGCAGGTTTTTTCCCCTCTTCTTAAATACGTTATCCCAGAGGTGCTACCACTGTCTCTGACGGGCTCAGCCTTGGCCAGCGGCAGGTCCGTCTTGGAGCCGGCTGGCATTGACTTTATGGGACATAGGGGAAGCTTCTAGCAGCTTCTCACAGAAGCCACCTCTGTAGCCCCCCCACTACCAATACCTTGCCATGCAAACCCAATACAGCTCTTCAGTAGAAAAAGGTGGAAGACCTTTGGACTCCATAGTGGCTATGGTTTTTATTGGAGTGTGTGTATAGGAACCGCATGTGTACTAAGCCACCAGGGTAATTTCTTCTTGACTGGAAGTACAACTACTTACATTCAGGACCTGTAAGGGCTTTGGAGGCGAGTCCTATAGTGTACTGAGGAAACAAAGAAATGAGAAAAGGCACATCAACAAGCTATTAGAGGAAAAGTTGAGGTGGCACCATCTACCTGCTGGACTGACCACTCCACAGCTCTGCCTCTGAGGGTGATGGACATGGAGGGACAGTCCAGCTAACATGACTGCCTGAGTGCTCTGCATCTGGCTGCACATACAGCTGGGCTGTTCTTGAAGCAGTTCCTAAATGGCTACAGTTTTCATCCAAATGTTTAAGGAAAATTAGTTTCGGTTTGCACCTTTGGGGTCTGAGCTCCCGTGGGCTTGGAGTTATTGGAGAAGAAACTCCACAACATGTGTAGTGGAGTTGGGAGAGACAGCATCCTGCTCATAAATCAAACCTAGCGAGTTTATTTGCTTTTTGCTTTGGTTTCGCGTTTGGGGTTTTTTTCCAGAGAAGAACATCCTAGAAATAAAATATCATTTTTCTGTGTGATTTTAGCATAGTAGTTGTGGATCACAAGACTATGTTTGTTTTAAGGAAAGGTAGAGAAGACTATATTCCAGAGATTGGACTTTTGTCATCACCTCTGAGACCCCACCCTCACACAAATAATTGAAAAAGTCATCACTGTCAGATATCATCTCCACGGTAAAAATAGCTTGTTTTCCTTCCACAGAGACAACATCTGTTGACAGAAATGAAACCAAGCAAGTGAAGTGATATCAGCCTTATAAATGACATCACCCAGTTATGCTGGTCCTGTATACAGTATTTTCTTAATAGAATTCATTTGCTTTTAAAATTTTTTATGCATTATGAAAGTCAGATTTTGCTGCTGGGTTCACAGCATGGATTTGAGAAAGTAGATTAACTGAAAGGGTATTTGTGTCTCCTTGAAGTCATCAAGTGCTCCCACCCTTTAAACTGCATACGTGCCAAAGTTCTCCTTGCTTCCACCTACACTGAGGCTGGTGCCACAGGATTAAACCTTGTCAGTGATTTGCCTCCAGTAATTCAAACAACTGCAGCCAAACCGTGGGGACAGCTTTCTGCTTTGTTTTGTTTCCCTTTGTACCTACCCCTGCAAGCAACAGTTGGGAAAAGAGGGAGAGTGTTCAGCAGTCATGCAGAGAAAGCTACTTTCCTCCCCCGGTAATGATGGGTTAATTCAAACCATCAATTTTTTTTTAAGTTAGAGAAGTGTGGTTGCAGGCATTTTATTATTAACACTGCTATCCCCAAAGGTCACAATCTAACTATGTTTGTACTGTCTTTGCTCATCTTGTCTAAGCTTGGGCTCATGTGCTGCACAGAGCTCAGAGCGACAGCATCCACAGTGACTCTGGAGGTGGGATTTATCTTCAGAGAAGTCGATGATCTTTTTGCCTTGCAAGCAAGCTTCCTACAGCCTTGGGACACTATCACCCAACTGATAGCCAAGTAGTCATGTTCAGGAGCAAACACAAGCCCTGAGGTAAAAGGATATATGAACAGACCACAGGAGACTAAAAAATTGTAGAAGATACTGGTGGTTTATCTGGAAAACAGAGGATGAAGGCAGACGCTACCATTCAATGAAAAAGAGGTGAGAAAATTTTCCTGAACTTTAGACAGAGTAACTAGTATGCATTGCCTCTCCAAATCTGAAGCCATGAGAATATGTGCCTTTTCACATGAATATCTGTAATCCATGTCTTTATGGGAAGCTGAAACGCTTTCTAGAGACTTATTTTCCTTATTTTCCTTTTTAAACATGGGGGGGGGGGGGGGGGGGGGAGTTGTACAACACACAATTATCTCAAATTTTTCTGTCCTAGAATAATTTTTCAAAAAAGACCTGCTGTGGATCCTTCCCTGCCAGTACATGAGCAATTATCTGTCAGCTGAAGAGGTTTTTCTCTGCTTGACAGCCACAACAAAGCATCTTGAACCAAGTGTCTACTTACCTCTGGGGCAGGATTTGGGGCTTGCTGTTGTATGAACTGTGAATGTGTTACTGAGCAGTCTGTATCTGGAAAACCTTCATCTGACTGGTAGGGCATGTCCGAGCCTTGGAGAAGACGGAGAAGGATTTAGATTGCTTTTCACACTAGGTTTACCAGATGGTTAAGCTTGTGTACCCATAGCTATCAAATAGCAAAACTGAATTCTTTTAATAGACTTTTTTTTTTTAAATTTAGAAAAAGTTAAGCAATCCTTTTGGTTGAATAAACTGTAAAGAAGGTTTAGAAGTTTGTGGAATTATAATAGAAAAGTCTGAATAGCTAACTAGTACCGTGAATTGTCCAATGTGATCATATGTTGATGAGTCCCAAGGTCTTACATATTGAGTTAAAAGAGGAATCAGCCTGACGGCGATGTTTTGCATCATCAGTTCATAGGACAATTCTCTATTGGTCTTTTGTGCTGTCTCTTTTTCTCTTGGGCTCTAACCAGATTTCCCTTTTGCCAGGACTGTACTGCTTTTTGTAAAATAACGGAAGGTGAATGGATGAAATTAATGGCTTTCATAAACACGGACATAGACAGGTTGAAGCAATATGAATTTACTTCTAGAGACGGGTTCCTTGACAGACTGGAGATGACCTTAGAGATGGTGGAATGCAACCTCTATAGCGTAATATTGCTTAAGGGCACTGCTTAGTGTATTGGGAACTTGGATGTGCAGCGCAGAAGGTATAGCGTTACTGGAAGTAGAAGCTGGGGAAGAGCATCAGTGTTTAAGCCGGATCCCCAGCTTGCGTCAGTGTTAGCAGTGGCAATTTAATCAGAGGATTTGTTGTCCATCTGCCTCATTACTTAATAAGGAGATGTAGAAAATGAAACTCCGACACAGGGATGGATTTTTAAAATGGAATTTTGCAAATGCGCTATCTTTTACCATTAACATGGCGGTGAGAAAAGCCCAGCTGTCTGGCAATTTGTTTGAACCTGTTCCTCAGCTTCCTATCCCACCCCATGAACAGGATTAGGATGTCCAAGCAGTTTTTCTGCCTGTGCAAGTTTCATATTTCTCTTTTTCCCCTCCTCAAGTCTCTACTAGTTGTGTCCTGGCTGCATGAGCACTTGTAGGAGTTGGCTCCTTCCAGTCTTAAATGCTGAATGTTGACTGCAGACTGGACAACTTGTCAGTCCTGTTCCTGCTTCTTCTTAATTTAATGTCAGGCCACCACGGGGCTGCTGGTGAGTGAGAACATTAAACAGAAACCCTGCTCATGAGGCACCATGTCAGCCTTGCCTGGAGAGGTAAATTGCTTATCCTAAGCCAATGAAACAGTCAGACCACCTATATTTGGGAAACGCATTTCAGACTTTCTACTCATGGTAGGGCAGGGGCTGTGGTTAAATGGCCATCTTACAATGTCAGGACTTCACAAGGAAAGTCAGGACTTCATAAGGAAGGTCAGGCCCTGGATGTATGTATGTGTATTAAGTGTTGAGAAGTGGACGGATGAAATTAAATGAAACATCTGTCAGTATTGCATCTGTGCACTCAGCTAGTCAGACTCTTAATCTCAGCTATTAAATTAAGCAAACAGAAAGATCCTCATGTCTTTATTCAGGCTTAAATTTACAGGTATATGTCATTCCCTCTCTTGCCACAGGGAACAGTCAGCCAGTGCACAAAACACGCATGACGGTCCGGCTGCCTCCTCGACAACTCTCTGCTTCCAGAGCCTCCCAGCTTTCTGCTTCGAGAAGGCACGAGCCAGGGGGTGACTTCTCAAACCTTTTGGCTTTCCAATCTGTACCAAACTTTTCCAGAGTGATATAGCATGGGAGTGGCCAGCATCAACTTCCTGAGTGTCGGCATGGCAGGGAAGTGCTAATGGCAGGAGCGGGTGGGAGACCCTCCAGCAGAGTGCTGAGCTCTGCACTGCCAAGGAAACAGAGTGGGGCTATGGGGAGTTAGGTACCGGTGCGGTCTGCTGTTGGGTGAAATATCTGCTTTTTCTGGCAAGAGTCAAATCATTGACTTCGGCAGCTATGAAGTCATTGGAGCTAATTTTCTGTTGCACTGAACCTTGCATAGATGTTTACCCAGCAGCAAATGAGTGTTAAACCTTAATGCTGGATGTAAAGCCACTGGACCCTCACTCTGCCCTGGTATAAATAATTATGCCTGATGTAAAGCAACAAAGAATTAAGATTGCTGATTCTTTTTTTAATACAAGAATAATAACCTGTTTAAAGCATGCTATGACTCATGCTCAATGAAATCACTGGTGCTGGCTACCTAGTAATTTGGAGCTAAATTTGATTTTACACCTGCACTTAAAGAAATGTGGTAAAATTGCCAGTGATTAAGTGGAATCAAAAGGCACAAAGAAAACCTTATCGTAAGCCTTCATCATCTTCTGTTTCCCTTGGTTTTGGCTTGCTCCTTTGGAAAGAATAAAATGACAGACTGGGCTTGGTTTAGCATTAAAGAACAGCTTGCATGGTTTCCCAGAGCAGGGCATTGATGTCAGCTTTTATTGGTTTCTCTAGTAGGACATAGACAACATCTTCACAACAACCGATACAGAGGTCATCTCCATAGGTTCTGTTTTACTTTCCAGTATACCATTATGGTTTTGCACCGCCAATCTTTGAAGGAGGCAAACTTCCATTTTAGCATATCTTTTTGTCTTGCCTGTCTAAAGGACTGTGTTTTCCATTTTATAAATATATGTTGCAATTGCTGATAGTGCCACATTTAATAAAATTTAACCATCTTCAGTCTTTTATTCTACCAAAATGTGGTACATTTTTTTTAACAAAAGCTCTCACCTTTGTTAAAGGCAGTTGCCTTTGTTAAAGGCAATTCAGCCTGAGGTTCAGGGACACCCCAGGTTTTGGTTTTGAGTGTTTTTATTAAAGATGCCTTGATCATATCAGGTTTTATCAGTCTTAGTGAGTAGGGCTTTCTGAGTGAGTGCTAATGGCATTTTTCATCACATGTCAATCAATGTCATCAAATGCGGCTCTGAAATTTGTCATGATAGAGAAGTCAGTTATTATTGTAGACCTTGATTTTAACCCTTAGGACTTAAATTCAGACTGGTGTAATATTGCTTTTTCCCACATTGCTACGTACTCTGTAACAGCTGTGTATCTCTTACTGCCAGTTTCTGTTGTATCTACACCTGTATCATCGCGGTATTTTTTCCATTCCCATTTTAGCAATGAAATGCTAAAGAAAAGCTGAAAGAAAACCTATTGCAAGAGAGAGCAATCCTTCTTGATGCCATTTCCAGTCTAAACAACTGTATCATTTGATGTGTAGCTCAGATTGCTGCATGTTGACTGATATTCAGGTTCTGAAAGAATTTATTTAGATGATATGGAATTTTAGTGCCTTCCTGTCTCATCAATATTTTGCCATCTACTGCACTGGTGATATCACAGTTTGGCATGTTGATGTTTTTTGGGTGAGTTCTTGTAAATACTGAAGTGAAAAAAGTCTCTGCATTCTCTCGTGCAGTGATCCTCTAATTCTGCCCTCTATTGACATATTCCTGCTTATTGTCTCCCATTATATCTCTTGATCAGGATACTGGTGTTCCTCTTGTGCAGTCTCATTGTGATGTCTTCTTAATGTAAGTATTTGTACTCCAATTAGCTGCTCCTTCATGCATCCTCATCTGCTACTGTCTATAGGTCATCACTTTGTCCCAAACCATTCATATCTGCTACGTTTCAATGGGGAGGAGAGGGGCATGACAGTGTATGTTTTTGTCTTGTTTTCTACTTGTGTGGTCATAGCTTCTGGGACTGGTTGGTTGTTTATGTACTGTGTTCATCACTGATTTTTGAGAACATACCACTTTGAAAAAAAAATAGTTTATACCTGGTATTTTCTTCACTAGGATGCAAGCTGCAAGTATTCCATCTTGGCAGGATTTGGGGATCTTTAATTCCAGAAGAGTGATATCTGGGGAAGTCAAAGTCCCAGTCTGTCTTTTCAGTTATCTTTGTTCTTTCAGTGTCAGAGAAGTCTGATAGTAACAGTTTTGCCACTTTCCTTACTTAATGTCATGAGATTGCTTGTTTGTGACTGAATCTCTCTGAGAGGGTTTGCAAGGGTAGCTTTTAAGTCAGTGGACTGAAAGTCTGGTTGCTATAAACTGCTCCTCAATTTTTGGTTAGGGGCAGACCTCCTTCTTTTAAAGCACACTTGGCTTGAAAGTCATCTTACAATTACCTCATGCTTTTTACCTTTCACTACCTCTTTGTAGCAATGGGAGCTATCAGGAGTTCAGATTACACCACCTTGCTCTGAAACTATTTTCAGTAGTGCTTTTTGGTCTAAATAACACTCATCATGAGACAAATATTCAAAAGGCTATTCCAGCAATGAATTCAACTTCTTAGGCCTCCTAATTTTATACTTAAGATGTAGGATGTGGTAAAGATTAAAGGTCCATACTCATTTTCTGTGCACTTAATGATACTGCAAACCATTCCAGACTGTTGCTGTTATTCACATAGAAATAACAGTACACTGCTCACACAAAAGTGCAGAAAAAAGGGGTGTAAGGAGACCATTAGAAGAGGTGTACTGGATGCAATTTTGCTCTCAGTTAAGTCCTTGGAATCTCATCAAAATTACAGAGGTACCATGGGTTTAAATGAGAGCAAAGCTTGATCCACTGTGGTGAATTACTGTTACTCCTTTGAATTTATTAGTTCCTCATAAGTGAGTTCAGCTCTGATGTAGTGGGGGAAGATAGGGGAATGGCTGCTCAACTACATGGCTGCTCCAGACCTAACACTGTGTGGGGCAACTACTGGCTTCTTGTCCTCTTCCTCATAGTAAATCTGCCTTAATTTGTCTAGAGTGATTTCACTGTGCTCAAATGGGCATGCCCAAGGTTGTGAAGGCATTTGTATTTGTGCATTGAGGTCCTACAGAATTCAATAGGACCTGAAGGTTGCCTGTGGCTCTTATCTCATTTAGAGGGGTTTCACCCTCTCATCTATAGCTTTCTCAGCCTACCTAGATCTGCTTGCAGCTCCCTTTGCATCTGAATTCATGAGCCAGCAATGGACCCTTGGGGCCAAGAAGGCCGGTGGCATCCTGGGGTGCATCCAGAAGAGTGTGGCTAGCAGGGCGAGGGGGGTTATCCTCCTCCTCTACTCTGCCCTGCTGAGGCCATGTCTGGAGGACTGTGTCCAGTTCTGGGCTCCCCGGTTCAAGAAGGACAGAGAACTGCTGGAGGGGGTACAGCAAAGGGCTACAAAGATGGTTAGGGGACTGGAACATCTTTCTTATGAGGAAAGGCTGAGGGACTTGGGTCTTTTGAGTCTGGAGAAGAGAAGACTGAGGGGGGGTCTTATCAATGCTTATAAATACTTCAGGGGTGGGTGCCAGGAGGATGGGGCCAGTCTTTTTTCAGTGGTGCCCAGTGACAGGACGAGAGGGCACAAATTTGGTCATAGGAAGTTCCTTCTAAACATGCGGAGGAACTTCTTTCCTTTGAGGGTGGCAGAGCACTGGAACAGGCTGCCCAGAGAGGTTGTGGATTCTCCTTCTCTGGAGATATTCCAAACTCGCCTGGAGGCATTCCTGTGCAACCTGCTCTAGGTGAACCTGCTCTGGTGGGGGGGTTGGACTGGATGATCTCCAGAGGTCCCTTCCAACCCCCATCATTCTGCGATTCTGTGATTCTGTGAAGTGAAGCACAGAAGTAGTATCATGCCCCCTGTGGTGCTTGCAAATTTATGCCTCTGTGATAAATTGCAGTTGTTAGGGGGAATGATTAGGGAATAGAGCAGATCTTCTGAAGACACTCTCTCCTGCAGTCAGGGGAGGGACAAAGAAATGCTATTCCTCGTTTTTGTTATCTGATAAGAAGAAATAGAGGCATTACTGAACGAAATTAAATTAGTGAAATGATGAGGCAGTAATAATGATGGCCTGGCACTGCTTTGCAGTTTTACCTATCACAGTGCAACATCTCTGCTTGGTAACTCTGAGCAGCAGTGACAGAGAATCATCGACAAACGTTGTGATGTAATAAAAGGACATTTTGATGTAATTATGTAGTAATAGCATCTCTGCCCATCGAAATGGTCATCCCAGGAGTTATGGTGAGCTTAAAAAATCATGCAGTACATTTGCATTTGAAGAGATAAACAAAATCAATCAATGTATGTATTATAACTGTACATTTACTATAAACATGAACTAGTTTTATTTCTAAGCAGAAAAAGACATATGTAATAGTCTCAATATACTCAAAACCTATCGACATCAGCTACAGTAAGTTTATTGCAGGAATTTGCCAATGGAGCTCAGTGGAGCAATGTAAATGAGTAATGTTGTCGTTACAATATTCATTCCTATATAGATTTTAATTTCTACGAGTTTTCTTTGTCTCTGAATGGAACTGTATCTACACAGTATTTTGTCAATGTAAAATCCACAGTATCCACAATAACAACAGCTTAGTGGATTGCACTTCAAATATGATTGGAGACAATTCATTTCTTCTGACCGTTAGAATATAAAAATTTACAGAACATTGTGCCCTTTTCCCTTGAATCTGTCTGTGCACTTTGATGCCATTTCTTAAAATGTATCAGCAAATGTAAAGCTGTTTCTATGACACCAAAAGAGTATTATAGTCAAAATCTATATGAAGAATAAAATTCAAGCACTGAACAGCAAAATATAAAAAGTAACCAAAATGATGAATGTTGTTCGCAGTCTATACAGTCTATTCAATAAGTGCTTAGGATGAACTCTGTGACTCTGCGTCCATATTCTTGTCCTGCCTCAAAGTCTATGCTAAGAGTCTACTTACATCAACCCACAACTGTGCATGTTAAATATGTGTGGGTCAACAATCACACCCATACATCTGCTGTAGCTCCAAGCTCCTGTACAGTATACCTTCAAATTCTGGGTCTAAACCAGACGTACTCTATGCTAGTTTGTTGAATGCTTTGGAAGTCAAAGTAGAGCATGAGTAATTGTAGCAAAGTTTGACGCTGAATGGTGAGTCCTTTCAAACCTCCAGGAATAAAATAAAGGGATAAAAAATATCATAGAATCATAGAATGGTTTGGGTTGGAAGGGACCTTAAAGCTCATCTAGTTCCAACCCCCCTGCCATGGGCAGGGACACCTTCCACTAGACCAGGTTGCTCAGAGCCCTGTCCAACCTGGCCTTGAACACTTCCAGGGCTGGGGTATCCACAACTCTGGGCAGCCTGTTCCAATGCCTCACCACCCTTATGGTGAAGAATTTCTTCCTTATATCTAATTTAAATCTACCCTCTTTCAGTTTAAAGCCATTACCCCTTGTTCTATCACTACAGGCCCTTGTGAAAAGTCCCTCTCCAGCTTTCTTGTAGGCCCCCTTCGGGTACTGGAAGGCTGCTAGAAGGTGTCCCCAGAGCCTTCTCTTCTCCAGTCCGAACAACCCCAACTCTCTCAGCCTTTCTTCATAGGAGAGCTGTTCCAGCCCTCTGATCATTTTTCATGGCCCTCCTCTGGACTCGCTCCAACAGGTCCATGTCCTTCTTATGTTGGGGGCCCCAGAGCTGGATGCAGTACTGCAGGTGGGGTCTCACGAGAGCGGAGTAGAGGGGGACAATCACCTCCCTCGACCTGCTGGTCACGCTTCTTTTGATGCAGCTCAGGATACAGGCTATATCTGTTTTAAAAATCTATTTCAAAGATAGAGAAAGCAAAACTGTAGCTTTCATTTCCCTAAAGTCACAGAGCAGGCAACTGCTTGAACCAAGAATAGAAGGCTTGGGTTCATGACTCCAATGCTGAGTTTAAATTATGCCTAAGTAATATAAGTTCATGGGAGTCATTAATCACTTGCTTTTCTTTCCCCCCACTTTAGAACCCTAGAATATTTTGAAAATAAAATAAAAATTATATTCAGCAGGATAATGAATTATATTAGGATTGCATGGCAATTAAGAACTGCAAAGAAGATCTTGACCTGCAACAATATTTAATGAACTGTGAAAGATCAGGGAAGTACAGACAGATATCTGGAAGGAGACATAGTCTTTTTTGGGGCATAGTAGTAGAGAAAGTACATAGGAAAGTGAACTCTATAAACCACCTTGGTGAAAACTATTGCTGAAGAGGATATTTTTGTGAGTAATGACCTTGTTGTGTTCGTCATGGTTTGGTTCAATTTTGAAAACTTCGTGTGAGCACAGGTCAGGCTCAGTAGATCTACTGGGTTTGCCATATGCATCCCACTTTTAACTCACAAGGCCTTCCTGCATTTTCTCCTAACTTTTCTTTACCCTCTTGCTCATCTTTGAGTTTCCTTTTTGTAAGGATGGTTGATTTTCTGTCTCAAGAAAAGTAGAGAGACACTGACTGGGCTCCTTTTCATTATAATTTATGTGAATCTGAGTTTACACTGGGCATACTCACTGATGAATATTCATGTAATCTAGTATCTTTGAGGAATTGTTATGCTGTTTAATCATGCTTTAAAGCTTGTGATCCTCTTTCCTGTTGATAATGCTTCTTAGCATAGTTCCTGTTGTGGAGAGACTGAGCCACTCAAAGATGCTGAGCTGATTTGGGGATATGGGACACTGTGCAGAAGCGGTATATGTTTTCATCTCTTTTGAGAGCTGAGGCCAATAAGATGCCTGGCGTTGTCTCTGAGCAGCTGATAAGATCAAATACTCCCTGAGGTTGGGAAAGCAAAATAAGCAGCATACCATGGTTTTTCTCTGCTATTAGAGGGTGAGACTCACTCACTTTTCAAGGGAATGTCACCTTCAGCAGCCACTTTCCTTGTCATTCAGGTCGCTCCCCAAAAGCAGGAGTCCGGCCATTCTCCAATTTCAAGAATTAATCTTTTGTGTAGGGGGAATTGAGCAAGCAGCACTGAAAGAGCTTGCACCAAATTGTGTCTCACTCAGCCGAGTTGTGCTGAATACACAAAAGAGCCTCTGTGCCCCTTACCTCCAACTGCTCTCCAGGTGGTCACGAAACTAATCGCAGTCTCTGGTTGCAGCCTCTGGAAGTTTCTCTGTCTCTGTGTGCATACAGTGGTGTCCAGACACGCAAACCAAAGATGGAGTTTAGGTTCTCATTTTACAGACCTGAACATGATGACTAAATATCTCTACTTCGGTACAACAATGTCACCTGTCGCACTTAGTGGGGCAAAACAGATTTTATAGTAATGTTTTTGGAGTTAAAACAGAAATAAACACATTAGCCTAAGGATTTTCAGTGTCTCCTCCTGTCCTCCAGAATAAGATTTTTTCTTGTCTTTTAGGTGTTGACTCTGATTTCTTCTGTCATCTTCTTCTTAGAGGGCTCAGGACTGTGAAATGACTCTTGTATGGGAAAATATAGATTGCTTGAAGACACTTGTTTTGTATCTCCCTGGGAATATTGCAAGCGTAGGTACAGAAACACAGTTCCAACTTTACTTAACTGATCTCTACAATTCAGTATCTTGAGGAAAAAGAATTCTGATGCTACCTTGGTTGTGTTCTCATGGTCCCCTTGTGCAGTTTCTATTCTTGCGGGCTGTTTACATGTAAGCACCTTTTCTACAGCTGTCTCACAGCTCCTGTTTTGTTTGTTATGTGATATACTACTCGTGGGTACAGGTAACTTTTGGGGCAAACCAGTTCTCCTTTAATTTGTCTTTCCAATAGCAGCTGTGCACAAAAATGTATTATAGGAGTATTTCTTAAAACCGATAAAACAAGGCAATAGAAAGTTCCTATCTATGACTGTCGATCACTTTTCAATCATTCAGTGTTTCATGTAGACGATTAATCAATGACCATCTGAGGATGAATTAGTCCAGCGTATTTGTTCCCCAGGCTTTGTACAATGTCCAGACACGGGGTATTCTTTTAGGTGACAGGAGCATTGCAGGGGTGATGTGGGAGAGCATGCCAGCGCTGCAGGCAGCGTAACAGG
Organism: Gavia stellata; assembly: GCF_030936135.1. Lineage (NCBI taxonomy): Eukaryota > Metazoa > Chordata > Aves > Gaviiformes > Gaviidae > Gavia > Gavia stellata. The sequence goes on from NC_082594.1 coordinate 7,495,140, forward strand.
ACAGGGCATGTACATCCAGCTCCAGCCTTCCTTCGGGTGCGTTCAATTTCTTTGGTAAACAAAAAAGAAGTTTCTTCTACTTGCGCTTCTGTTATTTTGAGCTTTCGTTAAAACTGGAGTTTTAATGTGCCATAGATACACTCTATGTAATGATTCCTGTTTTAGACCCCTAAGGAGCTACAGTAATTTTTTCTCAAAAAAACCCCATGCTTTACTAAATTTGTAAAAATGAGGATTTTTTAACATTTTTTTTTAAGCAGCTTCACTAAATTTTAAAAAAGGATTTTTTAACATTATTTTTAAGCATCAATATTTTGGAGGGTTAAGAAAAAGTTATTGCCTTCACAATTAACACTTACATGTATTCATGTGTCATCTTTTTTTTGGGAGGGATTATTTTTGCTTCATATCTATCCATTAGGAGTCTGGAAAGGTTGATGACTGTGATGTATACTGGATGTTTACAAGACTGACTTAATTTTTTTTCCTCTCCTTTACAAACTGACCTATCTGAGTCTTCTGAACATTTTAAGGCCAGATTTTATCATCTGTTCTTAATGTACACTTGGATTTTGTTAGTTTGCTTTTGTTGAATTAGTAATCAGATTTTGTAAGAACAACATTATTTGATTTGGCTTTAAATGTAAATATGGCTTTATGGTATGGGAATGGGGAGAGAAGGCCAATCAGCAACATGAACTTCTGTTCATGGAGTAAGGCTGTGCTGAGCATTCCTGCTTTCCAGTTCTGCTTGGGAGATTATCAAATAAATCATAACAACAACAACGCCCCTCTTTGCAGCATGATATGTAGGAACAGAGAAGAAATAATTACTGCATCTCTAATAGTTTTATCCTGGTATAGAATAAAATTAGATTCCCCACTGTAACAGTATAAAACTATAGAAGACCGAGGAGCATTTTCCATTCCTATCTCTTTGCTCAAATTTTTCTATTCAGCCATTAAGCTCTCGACAAGATGTCTGAGTAAGTCTGTCCCACCGTAATTTAGTAGGCACAAAGGCACCTCAGTTTCCAAATGAACTAGAAAAGTAGTAGTTTTAAATGTAAGAACATGCATTTCTGGAGTAAAAGACAGGCATTCAAGTCTATTGAAAGATCCTCTGGCTGTCTTTCTTTAGGTAGTATGTGATGCTCATCACTTTATTACTCAAGCGTACAAAGAATTGAGACTTGAGTGCTGACCAGACAAGAAAAAAATGTTGCTGTCAGTTCCATTTCAAGATCATTTTGCTTGATGGAAAATCTATAGAATTGGTGATGCCAAATATTGATCTCTTTTCCTCCTGTATTTTCAAGAGATTTGTGCCGCCTTCTATTGCACTTAATCACTTTTTAAGCAGATATAGTATTTGAAACAAAATTTAACTGAATGCTGAGACTTTTTTCTTTTTCCCCTCTGCAGTAATTGCATGAGAAAGTGAATAATTAGTCGAACTGCTCACAGGACACAGAGCGAGGAGTTTCCTGAATCCCTTCTCTATTGTCAGACACTTGCCGTGGGCAGTCATTTAATTTGTCTGCTTACAGTGGAAAGCTGTACTTGCTAATTTCTCAGGAGTATAACACAGCTAATGTTAGCAGAGGACTGGGAAGATATATGCAGTTCTGCTTAAGCATGTATCCTGTGGTCAGATTCATTAGATCTTTTTCTAGATTCTGGGTTTCATAGCCATTCTTGAGCCTCTCTATTTCTTGCCATGATCTCCCTTGACTAGACATTGCTTTTCGCTCAAGCTTGGGGCTCTGCATTTCTTCTTCTTGATGTTGTGTCCTGACTGACTTGTTCCTTCTCAATAGCTGGGGAGACTACACTTAAGCTCTCTTTCTGACCGAGGATTGGCTTTTGCTTGCCCATTGCCTTGCTCGCCCCAGGAGAATTCTGCTCTCATTCCCTCAAAGACCTGGGGTCCCTGGTCTCCACAGCTGGTCATTATCTCTTCGTCATTCCTGGACTGTCCTTCTTCCTTCCAACTGTTTCTCTGATCTTTTTCCTCATTCCTATGAAACCGATTCCCAAGCAAGTTTTTTCCTCTGTTTTAATGGCGCAGTATCCCTTCACACATACAACTCTTCCATGATGGTTTATATTCTGTTATGGTCATCTCCTGAACAAATCCTTCAATAAGGGTGGTAGTACTGGCATTATAAGAAGACATATTTAACTTTATGTGAATAACTCTGGCCTAGTAACTGACAGACAACGTGACCAATGTTCTACAATACACTTGTGAACCAATATATACATCATAACATCACTGTGCTAAGCATTATATACATAATTCCTTAACTAGGGCATCACAATTCACAGCATGTACTGCTTTTTTAGTCCCAGGACTTGGACTGGACCTAGCTTCTTTTATTATTAATAACATCAATAACTACATCCTTTTTGAGTTTCCTCTGACCAAATCTGTGCATAACTGGGCCTCATTTTTGCAAAATCAAAGCACATCCCCCTTCTCTTTTGCCTAATAAAGTATCTATAGTCCTTTTATTAGTGGGTTTCCTTTATCTTGCCATACAATATCTCTATGAACCTGGTGTACCTTAGCTTTCATAGTGTACCATGAAACAAGGCAAACCTTGTGTCATAGTTCACAAAGTACCAATTCATGACACCCCTCTTTGCCTACAATTCTCACTTGTGGCTTTCTCAGTTTCCTTTCTAGATGCATCCCATGTGTTGTCATGGATTTCCAGCCACTCCAGGCACTGGAGTTGTGCTCATCACTTGCTGTGCTACATCTACATGCCAACTAGGGGATGATGGGTGCTTTCTCACCTGTGCTATCCTTTTCCTTCTTTTCCCCGTGGTGGGAGAGGTCTCCAGATCCTGTAGCTGTGAGGGATGTAGTGGTTATACATATGGAGGGAATCTTCCGAGAAAGGGCTCAAGAGGGGAGGTGTCTTTGTCCGTCCTTCCCAGTGGCACATCTTTCCTCATTTCTCAAAGCTACATCTCTGTACAAGTGATTTCTTTCACCGCAGGCTGAGTCTCCCCAGCTCTTATTCAGTCATTCACTCTCAAGCAAGTATAAAACCCCAACATCTTTGAGCCAGCCATAATGTAAGAACGCTTTGCCCCATCAGAACAAAGCTCTTGAGACAGGATCTTTCATGGTTTCTGATACCTTTCTTACTGGAAATATCAACTGTCTCCTTGAGCAATTTTCTTTTCTTTGAAGAACTGCTTGATTTTTTTTTTTCCTTTCTTATCTATCTGCCTTCCTTCAACACATGCAAGGAGTAAATGGCCTTACAAGCTACCTGGCCTTAAAGGGCCATTATAAAGCAAAGTTTAAAACAGAGAGGCACTGTAGAGTAAATGAAGCCTAGATAAAAAATTTTGCAGATTCCTAGATCTTTGTTCATGAGCTAGGGAGAATACTTTGAATATAGGCTTCTTCCTGGCATGTTTAGCTATTTTAGCTATTTTACTATAATGGCTATTTTTAGCTATTTTATTGTGTTCAGTTTCACAGAGAAGTTCTGGTACTCTGTCTAGCTGATTTACAAAGAAAATTCATGATTTTTGTCTATTACAGAAGCTGTGACATCTTATGGGTAAGATTGCTCCCAGTGTTACTAAAAATCTGCAGGGTATACTAATCACACAGTAATACCAATAACCTTTGACCACATTCTTTTGACTTCACTGGCCTCTCACAAGTGTACAGAGCAAGAAGTAAATCTGCACAATGTTAAGTGTGGTTCATCTGTTGAAATGTGCTTTTTCAGAGACTCTATTAATAGCTGATTCTCTCTATATTACAGATGAATATACACTCATTAATTATTATCTAGAAGAAAAATCTGGACAATTAAATATATGCAGTCACTGATGAAAATCCTAGAAAGGCAAATTATTTGAAACACATATTTGCCTATCTTCTGTCAGCATGGGCTCACAGATACACAGACGGTCTACACAGGAACGGTAGGTCTGATCCTTCCTAGAAGCATTTGAGTCACTGTGCACACCTGATGCGCAATGCATACATATCTGTTTCTGTCAAGAGATTCCCAAACAGAAATACACTACTCTTACTTGATGCAGCTGCTCATGCGCAGTAGCCCATGGCATACCTAATGGGTACATATCTGTCAGGATTTTTTACATGCAGGTAGCAATTTGGTTTTGCAATACACTTTGCAACTAGGTGCCTAACTGTGCATGTGCACATGCCAACTTCTGATTTCTAACAGCAGGATGGGTACACATGTGTGTGCAGCTATGCTGGGGCCATGGTGAAAGAGAGAAAGGAAGCAAATACTTAGTGCAGATGAGAAAGGTAGAACAAATTCTCAGTAACTTCTTTCCTGAAAGAGTTCTGTGAATATTATCTCTTTCGTAAGTGCTCCAGTAGCAGCTGAATTTGAAAAAGTACAGATCTGCTCCAGAGAAGAGGGGGCTGTTGGGGGATATCCAGAGGGCCAAGGTGGATGTCCAAGATAAATGGCCAATAAGAATAGAATAGAATACAATAGGATAGGATAGGATAGGATAGGATAGGATAGGATAGGATAGGATAGACTATTTAAGTTGGAATGGACCTACAATGATCATCTAGTCCAGCTGCCTGACCAAGTCAGGGCTGACCAATTTAAAGCATGTTATTAAGGGCATTATCCAAATGCCTCTGAAACACTGACAGGCTTGGGGCATCGACCACCTCTCTAGGAAGCCTATTCCAGTGTTTGACCACCCCCAGTAAAGAAATGCTTCCTAATGTCCAGTCTGAACCTCCCCTGGTGCAGCTTTGAACCATTCCCACATGTCCTATCTCTGGATGCCAGGGAGAAGAGCTCAGCACCTCCCTCTCCACTTCTCCTCCTCAGGGAGCTTGTTCACATGCTCTGGGACAAGATTGGATGGAAAGGAAAATGTGTTTTATCAAGTATCTTCTCACCTTGCTCTTCAAATGGCTGACTTGGTTTTATGTTTTCATTTTCTTTTACATTAAAAAAACAGCCTTTTAAAATTATGTTTCCATTTATGCCAATTTTTAGGCACAAGGGCACTGGCAGGAAGAGGTTTTACCCCTCAACCAAAATTCCAATGGCTTTAACACTGCAAAACCCCTTAGGTTTTCCCCTAGTTGAAGGAAGGATGAAGAAAAGTCTGCATTGCTGTTTTCACCCTGGTAATAATGCAAGGTTTTGCTTAGAATGACTGTGCAGACGGCTGTCCGATTTATTGGGTCACTTACTTGCCACCGTATCATCAATTCAGGCAGCAGAACGACATGGAAAAGGAAAGGCGTGCACTGTTAAAAGCTTTCATTGAACACCTTTGGAAACACAGTTCTTACTGTTCACTTAATACTTGTTTTGTTTCGCACAAGCTGCTCAGCAATGACAGGCTATCTCATGCTCTGCTGCCTGCTGCCGTTGCTGGTGTAGAGCCCCTTTTTCTGCACGGATCCTGGTGGCCTCGGAGAGGTGCAGGGTGGCAGCCTGATAACACGGTGGCATCTGCCTCAACGTGTGAGGCTCGGAAGTCATCGCTTTCACGGGAATGACCCTTTGCAAGGAAAAGGGATCTAGCGCACTGTGGGGTTGCTGGAACATCCCTGCGTCTGCTGCCTGGTTACCCTGGGTGGGAGGAGAGAAGTAGAAAACAGATTAGCCTATGTTATCAGACTCAATCCTTTTATTGATTGCCTTTAAGGGATGGTTTTCATGACACAATTAGCCTGAACTTTAGATGTAAATCCTTTTTTAGACATTTTTAAGCCTGGGTTAGTTGGAAAGCATACGTTTGTTGTAGGCATGCAGGCCAGAGTACAGAAGCAGTCTCCAGCCCACACTCATCTGCTGATGCTGCTGATGCACTAAGTCCTCCTGTGACTGATGTGCTTCTGTAGAAATGTCTTCCCTCCTGGTACAAAAAGTGATCTTGAACATATATGGGCCAGTAAAATGGTGTGACTTCGCTGTGGGAATGCTACTTTTGGACTGAGTGGTCAAGATACATATTGTATGTGACCTGCAAAACGCTTTGAACATGAGACTGGATTGTTGACCCTTAAAAATCCTCAGCAAGTGCCAAGACACATCTCTTTCATTCTGCTCTGTAAGGAGAAGCAAAACCTCTACATGAAGGGGAATAAGTAGGCTTGGAGCCTCTCCCTGTAAGTTATGTGCCGAGAGCGGGACAAGCTCCCAGGCACCCAGACAGCTGGCACACAGGGTCGGCACCACGTTCCTTGTTGCTGCCTTCCAAGCTGTGATGGGAATTAGGCAGAAAGGCCACCCTGGGCTGGTTTGGGCATGGAAAAATTATTAACACCACCACCAGGCTACAGTGCCAACGCTGCTCACATCACCCCGAGTGGTTCAATGAGCTGAGTCAGAGCTGCCATGGGGGGTAGGAGGCAGATAAAGAGGGAGTTCCTATCCTTTTTCCCTCTTTCTCCCTAGGGCCTTTGCTGGACCTGACAGACTAGAATTACAAGAGGTTGCACCAGCGCTTAGCTGGACACAACGTTTTACATTGCACCTTGTTTCTGGACAAAGTATTTAGATAGTTACTATATAGTCACTCCTGGTTAAACCTCACAAAACATTAACCTTATTAATATTTAATAGATATATGCAAATTATAGTCAGCCAATTAGTTTTCTCTGCAGCTTCAGCAGTTTCCCAAGAGACTGATGCTTAAGTACCTTAATTTGTCTTTCTGACGAAGGTGAAAGTGTTAAAAGGAGCTGTAATTTGATGTTTAGTTTTCTTTTCAGGTTTTTTAGCAATCACTTGAAAGACGGTCAGATGAAATGTGTTTACTTTCCTTTTATTTCCTGCAAAAGGCAGTTGAAATGTTGATACTGAAGCAAAGGTAAAGCTTGCTGGTATAAGTAGGTGGTCTCACTTTATTGGTGTACTTACATGCACACACACAAGACATTTTGCTCTTTCTGCAACTTTGAATTAGCTGCAGTCTGTATAAATGCATTGGCTTATTGTATGTAATTGCCTCCTTTCTGTATAGATCCAGAAGTCAGCTACTTACTAATAAATAATGTAATTTTTTGCTTTAGCTCAAAACTCAGACTTTGGTTCATTTGATGTTCAAGGTTATGATGGTCATTTTCTCCGTCCTCAGCTTTGGAGCAGAGACAAAGCGTGATAACATAGGACAAAGTGTGTAGCAAAATGAAACTGTGATCAAACAAAGCTAGAAGTTTACAGATTTCATCCTGAAATTGGCTAGATGATGTAAAAAACCAACAACCCAAGGAAGGTGTCTGTTTTAAAGTACTTCTTTCCTCTAGTGTAAAGAGGTATTTGACACACACCACACTTAGATGTCTCGGTTTGCTGATGGTTTCTCAAATATCTGACACAGTGGGAAAATTGACAACACTGTTTTTCAATACTTCATTGCCGTTAACAGCACAGAGCTGGCCGTAGTCAGGATGTATTGTGGTTAAAACACTGTTGAGTACTGCTGAGAGCGGGGAAAGACTCCACTTATCTGTTCCAGCCAAACGTGTTGAGCTTACAGCTCATATAGTCATTACCAAGCTCAAGCAGTGCTTTGCGTGCTTGATGTTAAAACTCTGCACCAGCACTTTCTACCTTTCTAATGAGCCTCACCCTCATTAAGATACCTCTGTTCTTAACTTCATGTTCTTGCCACCTGAACTTCACTTTGCCTCTGCTGAGCACCCTGACTGATTACAGAATGGACGGATTTCAGAGTTACTGTACCCTCCTCCGTTTGTTTTTAAGGACAGCAAATGCATTGGTTAAGTAGGTGGTGCTTTTATTTGTTGGGCTGTTTGTTTTTCAACCCTTTCAAAAACACAAGTAAAGCACCGCCAGGTAAGGTGCAGAGATTTCTCTACAGATTCAATGCATTGTCCTCATGTACCACTTATAACTGCTCAAAAAGTTGCAGTAAAATATCTCACTGTGGACAGCTTATGTGACCTCTCTGAATAAAGGCAGAACAGCTCCCACTTACTGACAATCTAGACAGTACAGGGGAAAGAACCATCACTGACGTACCTTGGTTCACAGGAGTAAGTAAATTAATGTAGGGACTGGGATAAAAATAATTCATTTTAAAATGCCAAGCCATTTCGTAGCGTTTTTTGATATTTCAAGTCATTATCAAGCTGGTAGTTTATGCCCTATTATCACCTATAATTTCTCCCTTGTCTTTTAGGCATGAAGTTACTTTTTAGCGTTATACTTGGACTTGCTCGAAATATTGTCAGTCTCGGTTCAAATTCAACCTGACATCCCAAATGCAATGAGGTTAGTGGTTTCACTGTAGCCTCAAGTGCACGGTAGTATGCTGAATAAACCCTCACATATAATTCTGCTAAATTTGGACTGTAAGGGGGCCCTAGCACTGAGTTACTATGGAAACAGAATTCTTCTTTTCTTTAGAAAGAAATTCCCTCTAGGTTTAGTAGTGTGAAAAAATTCCCAATATTAGAGCTCTGCGATGTTTCCCTCCAGTACCCTTTTGTGTCCACACTTTCTTAATACGAGTGTAAAGATGTCTTTTTTGACTTGTCCACTTAATATTCAATTTGATCACTGAGTTTTCATGATATTTTATCTGAGGAAAAAGCAATGCTCTTCCCCCCCAAGCTGTTTGGATAGCTGTATGTATGAGTGCTGACGATTTATAGAGGGCTGTGCACAGTCACAGTGCTGCGCAGAACACGGACAGTGTTTGCTCTTCAGTGGATTATGTAGACATAGGAGGAATCTCTTTCTAGCAGGCTATCACGTAAAGAAAGAGGCTGAAATCCTGGCTCTGCTCATGACATTTGCCATTTCACCCACGTTTCAGGCTGAAAGATTTTATGACAGATCCCAGATAAGAGATTTACAAGTTGGCTTGGGCTGGATGCCAATGAATAGAGAATCATGTCTTACACAAACTGGACAGAGACTTGAACAGGACAGTACTTTTTCCTGGGACTATATTTACAAGAAATACTTTTTGAGAAGCAGGTTTAGGAGGGACTGTGGGAAAGTTGCATAGCCAGAGAGCTAAGCTAAGCATGGATGAAAGGTGCCATGGTATAGAGAGGTAGAAGGAAGCAAAGTGGGCTGTGTGTAGGGGAAGAAACTGTGTAAGAGCACATAGCATGAGGGAGCTGTTGAGAGGACTTGAGAAGAGAGGGGAATTAGCAGTCTCTCAAAGGAGAAGCTTTGAAACTTGATTTAATGTGAGGAATAGCAGTACAGGGAAGTGCAATTATATTTGTAAATGCACAGTTCACCAGTGGAGAGACTAAGCAGTTGAGGAACACTCTTCCCTCATGTGCCTGATAACAACAATCATGTCTAAGTGAGGGGAAAAAAGTGAGATTTTCCAATTTAATCACAGGTTGAAATGGCCAGTCCTTTTCAAACCATTACGAGGTTAAGCACAACTTTGGTTCTATATTCAAGTATAAATCCATTAATTTTTTTCATGGTCTTTCAAGTTTATCTCCTCTCCTGTAAAGATCACTAAAGGGGCGTACATTTTTAAAAAGCTGTTTTGTTTAAGTAGTGAAAAAATGCTGATGAGAAGTATTGAAACGCTCTTCACATAGTTCAAGTAGTCTTCAACAACAATTTCTTACTCTTGTCTCAAAAAGCCAGGTTTGTAAGGCCATGAAAAGAAAAAGAAAATGGAATAATTATAGACTTACACTCCATGAACAATTTCCATTCATTCCAGTAAATACAAAGCGAATTTAGCATCCCTTTATAATACTTATATAAGTGATATGTGGCACAAAGCAACAGTGCATCCTTGGAAGAACATTAGCATACATACATTTTAATGCAGGGAGCATAGACAATCTTTCATTTCCGTACGATATGGGACCGTAGGGTCTATGGCCAGGTTCTGTGTGCTGCTGAGGGTATTTGCAATGCCCAGAGGTGTCTGGAGGAGACTTGTCCTTGCAGAGTGCCTTGGGGACAGAAAGCTGGTAGAAGTAGTTCTTACCTCCAGCCATGGAAGTTGCCTCGTGAGTAGACACCTGGTTGCAGCAGGTCTGTTATGAGGCATAAGAGAAGCACTGTATGTTAGAACAAGGACCTCTTCTCTTGTTTCTCCTCTAGTGTATTGTAAAATGCCAGTAGTGAGGACCACAATAAGCCCTCCTAACTCCTTAATGCTTGTCCAAGACTGAATTCCTAGGCATGAATGCACACACCAGTGTCCTCTGTGTCATGGGAAAATATCAGGCATTGGATGATGGGAACTGGAGCCTCATACAGAGGATTTCAGTTACTGTGTTCATCTGAGGCCTCAGTCCTTGCCCTGTCTGAGACTCTGTCTGTTAGCAGTTTCCACAGCTAGAGGCTGATTATTGCAGACCCTTCCAGCTTTGGCAAAGAAATGTATTGTGAAACTTGTCTCTTCCACCCTGCCCCAGAGCTTGTTGCACAGTCAAATCAATCAAGTAGAGATGTTTGGAGAGATTTTCAAAGGTGCAACTGGTACGTAGGTGTTGGTATCTCATTTACTAATGCTGGTGAAAGACACCTTCTTGTTTGTGCTGTTGGTTTTATAACAGCAACAAGGTCTAGGACTTTACGGTCTTTCTGACTCCACTTTGAAAATAGTTTCAAACAATATTTGGAGAGAATAAATCTACAAAGTGACATGTAGACAGTTGCTCTTCCCTGGCACTATCTCTATCACTCCTCTTCTCTTACTGATCAAAGGCAGAGAAGTCTGCATTAGGAAGGCTGTACAGTAACCCTGGAGAAAATGATAGATTTAAGAAATGTAATTATTGTAAAAAGTAAAGGTGGTTGTGCTTAAATGATACACTACAGTTAACAGACAGTCTCTGTGTATGGGAGCTCTTCGTGTTATTTTGGAAAAGGAGCAGAAGTGTGTGAACAGGTTTCCGTGTTGCCAATTTATCAGACAATTGCAAGGGAATACAAGCTTTAATAAACTGATTATACCTCTTTTGAGTTTACCATTCTGGACATACTGTCTGAATCCTCCTAATCGAGGTTTTATTAACCAGAAGCTGAAAAAACATTACAGTCATAGATTTGTGGGTGGTTTTTTTAACAATGACACTACTATGGCTGTTTGAAATACCATGTATACTAAATTGACTTTTGAAATTAATTTCAGGGATATTAACTTCCAATAAGTGCATAATTTAATTTTGATTCAAAAGAATATTGATGTGACCAGGAAGTACCTAACAGAAGGTTTATAGCACACTTCTTTTGGGCTGCATGAAACTTATCAAAGCAGTTAGAGGGCACTCACATATTTCAACACTTAGTAATTTGCAAAACTTTCAATGACACTGTTGCATTAGTAGTAATCCAAGTACTTTGTCCCCTATGACTCCTTTCTAATATATTTTTAGAAAATCTTTGGTCTGTTGAAAAATCAGAGCTTAGTCCTAGAAGCTTTTCTGGGACAGAAAACCTTATGAAAGGGTATAGATACACTGTCAAGTAAGAGCAGTGCATGAATAAGGAATGCTGCCAGGCAGAAGTCACTTAGACGTTGGCTAAAATCTTCATTCAGAATCAATTTCTAGGTTTGCCACTGAATATTTCCTACTAGGTGCTAGAACAGCATTGTTATTTCAGCAATATACACTTCTGTGTATGGTCAGTTTTTGAGCTGGGCGGATATGCAAAAGTGACTCTTCCTATAAAAACCGTGTGAGTCACAGCACGTAGGGCAGACAGTGACCACTAGAACAACCAGTCAGGCTCCACGAAGATCTGTAAGAACATTTCTGACTTTCTCGCAGCCAGATAATGAGTAACTTGCTCGTAGTCGCAGAAGGTCTGTGGCAAAGGAGAAAAAGAACCCAATGCCTGAGGATTATTTGGATTAATTCCTGGACCCAGTCCAGCGCCTTCACCACATAATCATTCTTCTTGTTTCCACTAAGTATGGTTTACACATGTTTTCTGTTTATTTGGCAGTAGTTCTTGGTCCTTTGTAAATATCAAGCTTTGGACTAGACATCCTGAAATCAAGTGTAATGTGCTTAAAAACCTTCAGCTTAGTGAAGTGATTGGTAATATGTCACAGTATGGCCCTAATTCCCCACCATATTGTGCCAGCTGTGCAAGCACATCTGGAAGCATTGGAAAAGGTTGGACTTCCTCTGTAAATGGCCATGAGGAGGCGTCAGAGTCCAGAGAAAGGTTCAAGCTCTTACTCCAAACTCTCATGACCAGCTGTTGCTTTGTTTTTTCATTAATTCAGTTCCACACTGAATGGGCTTAAAAAAGGAAAACACACCTGGAGACTATTCCTGCATTTCTCAGCTCTCGTTCTCCCCTTGTTCTTCTCCTGCGATGCTTAAACCAAGTTGTCACTCAGTGCTTTGCTGCTCATATTGCCATAGCACCCAGGGAGCCCGACACATAAATCAGAAGAGCATAGTACAAGCACAGATCAGAAGGCTGTCTCAGTTCCAAAGACCTTACAATTGAGGTGAAAAGCCTGGGAAAACAAAGGGAGACAAGCGGGTAGTTGGGGAACAAAAGGAAACAAGAGGCTGATGTTGGCTAGGTGGTAAAACCAGCATACAAGCAGGCAAACCTGGCAATTTTGGGGACTTTTTTAATACATAGTGGGGAAAGCAAATTGTTTATCGGAGAAAAGTGAGTTAGTTTGCAGGTGTCAAGGAAACTTTCTCCCCAGCGTTAGATGCAGCATGAGAAAAGGCACAAAAGGGTTATCTGAATGTTTAGCATTGGCCACTCAGAAGGAGAATCTCCCTCTGTCACTGAATTGGAGATAATGACCGAGGACAGCACGCGGAGAGCGTTGACAGTGAAGACAAGCCTCTATTAGATGCAGCAGGGAAGTGAAAGCCCATGCTGGGAGCATGGAGAGAAGGATGATATGGTCAGATTGATGAGCTGGAAAAATGATCTTATGACAACATCTAGGATGGATCTGAACAGGCCAAGTTAGGATCTGTCATGGCCAAAGAGAAGATAGCATTTAAAGAGATGATGAGTTTGGAAAAATTATTATCGGTATTGATGGCTAGCACAGACATCACCTTTGAGACACTGTGCATGGAGAGTTTAACAAGACAAGGGCAGGGAAGCAAAAGAGATTTCAGAGAGAATGCAGTTCTCCTAAGTCACTCAAAAAATCAGTAGCGTGTTCAAGAGCAGGATTCAGGACTGCTGAAATCCAGCACAGAGCTGCGCTTGCTGGATCATCCATTTCTTGGGAAACAGCTTATTTTTGTAGCTCTGTGAACTTAGTGTGAACTTTGCATGTTTTTACAATACCATAATTTGCAGAGCTCCAGACTGAGCGCAGATGAGTCACATTGTTTAGGCAGAGAAGGATGTGCTACAGAGCCACTTCTGTAGCACAGAAAATCTCCTTTCCCTGAGGACGAAATCCTCTCTCCTCCCACAAAGCAACTAGCACGTTTCAGAACTCCACCTCAACTGGCAAATACGTCGCTTATTTTGGCATATAATTTCAGCATGACTGCTTAAAGATAATACAAAGCATTAAAGCTGTCAGTATTTTTGAGTGACAAAGACAGAACTGAAACTGTTACTCTCTTTTTCCCTTTCAAGTGACAAACATAATTTGTATTATGCATTGAGTATAACTTACTGCACTTTCCAGTTTGCTTTAGCCATATGCCCATGCAGACGCGGGCTGTGTCTCTAAATGCGTTTGTGCAGCACCAGGCACCAGGAGGCCCTAATTCTCAAACAAGGTTCTTCTACACTAGTTATTTTGAGTGATATTTTGAAAAGTAATCGGAGAGGATGACATATTTAAGAGCCCCTTTAAGCTGCAGTACAGCACAGCACAGTGATTCAAGCTGGTGCCTTCTTTTCATCTGTTCCTGTTGCTTCCCTACAGCATTCTCCTCTTAAAGAGAAGCAGGAATTTTCCGAGGAATACAGCTTTGAAAAGTAAGTTTGTCTTTGTGTGAGCAGGGGGAGGTCAGGCTCAAGAGCAGAGCTGGTGGTTCTGTGTGCAATTTCACTCCATCCTTTTCTGTCTGGTCAGCTTTTACCCTCCACATCACGCATTGCCCACATCTTCCCACGGACACGCACGGTTTGAAGTACCAACCAGAAGACATCTGTCATCATCAGAAACCCAGTCACTATGCTCAGCATCTTTACAAAGGATCTGATGCTGCTGTACAGCATATGAAACAGCTTCAGTGCTGCAAATTCAAGTTCAGAAAAGTAAAAAAGGAGTAGCGTTTCCCTTTTGGGGTACAGGAAATTGTGTTTAGAGTGGTATATTTTAAGCAAGGCCAGAGGCCAAGGAGGAACACTAAATGGTGGACTCTAGTAAAATACATCTACATCTCTAAGCGGCAACTGTTAGCTTCTCCCTGCCTCTGTTTGGACCATTCCGACTAGTTTTTTCCGACATGAAGCTGATCAGGAAGGAACTAAGCCTAAAGATGAACAGTAGCCAGTTTGTGCCACTTGGCTTTCAGAATCAGTGCCTGCCTTGGTTTAATTTATCAGTATGGACATAAACACAACATCCATATCATTATTTAGATAACTCCATCCTGTTATCTGTTTGATTTCTTGCTCCCAGTCCTCCAGGTGAAAGGTTCCTTCTGCTTTTACAGTTAGAAATCTAATTTTTAGACTGAATGATTCATAGTCAGATTAAAGTCTGTGTCTTTTTTTCAACTTTTACTTTCTCTGCAGCTTTCCAGTTTGAGAGTCACTTGTTTGAAAAGAGATGAAAACCGTTATATTCAGTCTTTTCTATGAGGTCTTGCCAGTGGCATTAGTATTGCTCTCTTCTCTAGAACTGCCTTACTCAGTGTTTTGTAGGACTATGATTACTTTCTCACAAGACTTCATGTTGGAGGCTCACAGTCAGGTTATAATTGACTAATACTCCATTTCCCCTCCTCCCTCATTTCAATCAATCATCCAGTGACTTACAGAAGCCATTCTTTTTACTAGTCCTGAAAGTCTTGTTTTCCTTTCAAAGAGACTTTTTTTTAATTTGTATTTTTATCATGAAAATTCAATCAGAAACCTGATTCATATTTTAAAATACCATGTTAATGTTGAAAACAGTATATGGATCAAGTAGCATTGCTGAAACAACAATCTGATTTGTAGAGGGCAAGAAAAACCCCGGGAGGGTCACTGATTTGTAAAAAAAAAAAGTAAGGGAAAAAAATCAGATGAATGAATAAGTGTAGAAAAACCAGCAAAACCCAGTTGATTTCTTTGGTAGTTTATACTTTCCTGAGCTATTATTAAGAAAGGAGGAACGTGTTGCCAAAACACTGGAATAAAATAATTTAAACGTCTTTTAGAAATCTGCTGCAAATGCCCAACAGCACTTTGCCTTTTCAGGAGCAGCAAACACGTTGACTATCAGTGTGTTCCTCAGATGGCTGAAGTCACTTCTCGGAATGTGTCACTTGCGTTACAATGACCTCTCACTGTGTTCTATCGCTGTATTAAGTTATCTAGTCTATCCTTCTGCCAGCGAAGGATTGCTGAGGGTTTATGGAGCTTTGCATCTTTTGTATGATATATCCCATGGGCATAAGGACCATCAGGATAACTTCGGGGTATGTTGAATGTTATTAATCCCCATGGGCACGTCTTGGAGGATTAAGTGCTGAACAGACCTGAAGGGCAGAAGATCAGTGGAGTAACAGAGCAGGGAAAGTAGTTCTCCCAGTGGAGGGGAACATTTGTGGACACAAATACATTAGGAAGAACATGAAGTTGACAAAAAGGCTATTTGCTATTTGCAATGGTAGCCATCTCTGTTCATCCGAGTTTCTCAAGAGTGATTTTATTTTCAGAGATTTGTGAAAAACAAGGGAATGCACACTAAATACCTGCTTAGCAGCAAACAGTAGGAAGCAACATATAGGACCAAGAAAAAGCAGGGAGCTATATGGGTGAGCAATTGGCTGATGGGTCGGGCTCAAAGAGCTATGGTAAAAGGGGTTACATCAGGCTGGTGGCCAGTCACATATTCTGTGATTCTACACAGGGCAGGAGAGTGAATAAGCAAAATTACAGGTACTAAACAGTTTGGTTTTCATCAGAAATATTGTAAGAATAGCTCAAGATATCTTGACTATTGTGTTTGTCTGATGTTAACCACGCTGTTCACAAAAAAATACATACTATGGTTCCTTCTCAATACCATCATGTTGTCATAAAAAATACTCATCGAGAGAGGCAGCCGTGACCTTAGTTTATAACAATAATTGCCATCACCTTGTTCATGTTCCTGTAGTACCCAGTTATTTTGTCCAGTTCTTGGTACAGAGGTACATCATGGGATGTACCGGCAGGTCATCCAATGTGTAGGGTATGAGTTTGGGACAAGAGTGCTGGGTTTAGCAGGTGCTACTGGCTTGTGGTTTGTCCTTGGTGAAATTACTTGGCTTCTTGTTACTTGTCTTCCCCACCTGTAAAACAGAAAACAGAAACATCAGTAGCTCCCAAACTCCCACAGCATCATGAGGATCAATGTATTCACACACTATAGTACTGATATCAAAATAGTTACGTTACATAGGTGTGATCCCAGTGGCAGCGTGGATTTGCTGTTACTGCTGCACAGCCAATAAAAGTCTGCCAGATTCTTTGTTGTATTCTTCATCATTAACCATCTGATAGTTATCAGATCCAGTCGTAGACTTTTTATTGCTGAGCTAAAGATTCTCCAGCTTTAAGCTCAAGGAATTCACCGTGAATGTCTATTTCCTGGTTTAGTCTTCAAAACTGACAGTTGGGGGAAAACAGTACTTTTTTCTTGGGCTTTAAACTGTGAAAGTCTAGGATGAAAATTACTAAGAGATGGGAAAATTAGGATCCTCCAAAGGCAGACTTTGTTTCAGACTACAGCTACATTTTAATATTACATTGCAACACTGGTATAAAATGCTGTACAAGATGTTATCATATACTAATTTACCAGTGGAAAGAAAATGTAAAAAAAGTTATTTGCTTTTAATAATGTTACCATTTTGAGACAAGATGTGGTAGGCGTAAGAGAAGTCAGAGAATAAATGCCAGATTGACTGTAAACTAATATTTTTTACAGTTCACTGACTACTTAAAATTATTTAGAGTTTTCAGTATTTCTCAAATCCAGTTGTTTCTTTAAATGAGAGAAAGCATTTAACCAGGATATTAAATTAATTCTCTGTATGATAAGATCAGGTCACGTCAATATTTGAATTTTGGCCATGCCAGTGTGTGTTCTAATTTGGTTTCATAAGCTGGATCTTATCTATTAAAATAAACACATTAATAAAATGTGGCAAGAAAGATATGAATATATGAATATAAAGACATGATAGACATTTTTCTATTGCAAGCTGTTTATTTCTGGAGATCAAGTCTTCAAGAAGATTAAACAATGCTGAAGAGATGATTAAGCCAAAAAACTAACAGGCACAGGCTTAAGAAGATGCTGATACGATAGAGGAATATTAGCAATGCTGCAAACTAGCACACAGAGCCAGATTGTCCTTGTGTGGGTGTGCGGTATACATGGCAGCAACATTGCAGGGAGCCTCCTCTTCTCTTGGTGCTCATGTCCAGGATCTGAAGCGTGCACTCCATGGGGGTAGCGCAGGGTGACCCCATTGCACCTTGGTATGGGAAGGGCAAGAAGGGAGCTCATGGCTCACCGGACTATTGCCCTTCTCAGGGCTCTGTCTTGGCTGCCAAGAGTCTGCATAACCCATGGTGTAGGCTTGTGATAAAATCCCTCAATTTGGTCCCGGGGAAATAGCAGCTCCAGGGAGTGGAGACCATGCCAAGGGGTTCCGCAGAGCCTGTTCTTGTGCTGTACGTAAGCCCGGTCTTTGTACAAAAGGAGCCATATTCACCAGACGAGGCACTGATAATATTTTGCCTTTTGTATTCTTCTCTGCCTCAGAAGCACAATATTTTCATTTGTTATTTGTGAAGATTTACAACAGTGTGCCTTTGTGCCTATCAGCCAGTGCACCAGGAGCACTTGGCAGTGAGTTTGTTCCTTGGGACATCCAAGAATTTCTTTCCTCATTCAGCTAGTGCCAGGACAAGAGGTAGCACTCTTTTTTTGGGTTGTGTTTTTTTTTTTTTTTTTCAGAAGTCCATTATAAAATGAAGAAAACAGCCTGAAAAACTAGATATAGATACAAAGATGTACCTACTGATTTTTTCACCTATGGTTATTAAAAGCGTGGGGAAAAAACACCAAAAAATGCTTTCTATAATTAAATGTGTTTACTTTGCCCGTTGCAAGTTCTTTATGTATTGTCGCTTTCACTGTATTTAGTTTGCAGTCCTGATCACAAGCAATCAAAATCATACATTTACCCTCAGAATCAAAACAAGAGACTTTTGAAACATTAGACTTTTAGATTATTACATTTGCATGCTAGTTAAGAGTTGGTAGGATGCTTTCATGTCATATTTTCAAACTTTTCCCTTTAATCAGGAGCTCTAGAAAAGCTGTCCTTTGTAGGGTGAAAGCCTGAATGCCTCCAAAAATCAGGCATTTCTAGGAGCTAGAGTTTTAACAAAAGCAGCACATGTTATTAAAACGATGTAATATTACAGGTGTCAGAAACTACTCTGCAGCATTAGATTGTTAGAGAGCTTGGGGGCATCACTGCAAAACTAAGAGTCAGTCCTGGGTCTATGGTAGCAATTCAGAGAGCTACAAACAAATCAGAAGATCAAAGCAGCTGGTACAGAAGTCCCTAAATCCACAAAATATGTGTCTCAACGATTTTACTTGGGAATAGGCTTTGGACCGAACATCACCATATACATGGTTTAAAGGCTGTCAGCCTCCTGGATAAGGAGAAGGAAGGAAGGAAAGTGGGTAGTGATACATGCTAAAAAGCTCTGGGAGGTATGCGGACAGTTCTTTTGCTTTTGCGTTTTGAAAGAAAAGATTTCAAACTGTGTCCTCAATAAATAAGTCAAAACACTTTCTCTGTGAGAATCTGGTAACTCAGGGGAAAGTTGCCTTTCCCTGGAACTTGCTCACCAACAGCATGTGACAGATATAGGACTTTCCTGTAATAATTTATGAGTAACATATGTTGGCCTCATTATTTTGGTTGTCATGTTTACAGTATAAATAGGTTGGTGTACCCAACAAGGTGTTGTCCAGATACAAATGGGAAAAGAATGGGTCGAGATGGCTCTCACCTCCACTTCCAGAACAATCTAGTGTCATTAGAGGGCTGCTGGTTGGGTTTGTTTGGCCTCTGGGGAGCCTTCAAAACTAAGATGTTCAGAAATAGTCAAGATTCAGTAGACGGAAGAGGAGAAAGAAGTGATGTGGTATTTTAAAAGATTGTTTTCTAATGAAGGAAACACCACCAAACAAACACAGGGGACGAGTTTGGTAGGTGCCTGAAGAAGATGGTCTTGTCTAGGTCACGACTATCACAAGAAAAAACCCTACTCAATTCACATAAAATAAATCAAATCAATCTTGAAGTGATGTATTGATGTTTTAATGGTTTTTATTTAACTGGCAAGCAGTAAATTACATGTTCAGGATCTCTATCAGCAGTGCGCGGATAAGTCACAATATTGGAGATTTAGGAAATGTTAATATACACCTAGAAATTTCTACACACCTTTCTATAACTATTTCTGTAAAGTCCTAAACATATATACGTACACACATTCACCGTCACACACACTCCCACACACAGGGCAACCATCTCCCTCTTCCTGGCGAGCGGGTTCCCCTCCTTGCTTACTGGTAAGGCACAGGTGCTTCAGCTTCACAGCCAACCACGCTGCCCTGACAATCTGCTAACCTACCTGCCGATGAGAAAACCGCACACACAGAGACATCCACACACCCCAGGTTGGGTACTTGTTGCCCCCGCACTGTGAGCCCATTAGTTGCGTGCAGGCTCTTCATGATGTCCGGCAAGGAGGATGCTCTGTTGGGCCTCAGATGGAGGTTATGATGTTGATGGGACAACTTCTGGCAGTGTCTAACCCGGGTGGTCTACTGCCCTGTCCCCATGACAAAGCGTCTCCCCACTGTTATGGATTTTCATGCTTCTTTTGAACTTCTTTTCAAGATGACTCCTTTGTTTCAAAAGGCTTTGTAATTCCCTGGTTACTCTTTAATCCAGCTGGTGGTTGTCTTCCTCCTCCGCACGATCACTGTCAGGCGAACACCCGCTGAGGTTTTGGGTGCTCCTTTTACATAGACTGTTTATGAACACCCACACACGCCAATGTGGGTGACACATGGTGATCTTACAGAAAGGCAGGAAGCTCAGTAAGAGAGATGTTTGTGTCAACTCACTGAAAAAATCTTCTTTTTTTTCCTTTTAAAGCTTATTCATCCAGCTAAAAATGTAAGTACGTATACATATAAACTACTATTATAAATTAAGTATTTTATTATCATTACACATTATAAATATTTACGTATAGATACATATACACACACACACAAAGGAGTCTGGCAACTATAAATTTAATTGGCTTCAAACTTCTGAAGGGGAAGAAGTAAAATGAGATAAACCAGTCGGATCAGGAGAGTGAAATAAGCTGATACAGAGGTTATTAACCTCAAGTTAGAGTTTAAAAGGCCAGGACCTGAGGTGAGCATACTCAGAGATACTAGAAAAGAGGATAGAGATATAGATAATCCCAGAACCGCAGGGTAATGAATCTTTCTAAGATATAGCAGGATATAAAGGCCTGCTAGCATGAGGCTTGGTGTACACACATATGTGGAAGTAATGATCCACACAAGTTAAGGGAAGAGCAAAGGCACAAACCTGGTAAGTAAATCAGTTGTTGAAGGCCACTTCGTGGAGTCAACGGTAGAGACACTCATCTCCTGAGCTTCAGGCTCGCATCCTGCCTGCGGCTCCCTACGTCTTCAGACAGCATGAGCTGTGAGGATTAGTAAAGTGGAGAACTGTAGGCAAGGAGGACGACGTGACCAACACTGATGTTGCTTGGTTGCTGCAAAACTTACAGTAAGGGAGAATATTAGTGTCCCAACTGTGTGAGTGTTCATTACAGCTGTACTTCATTACAAAGTTTGCCTGATTATTGCAATCGCTCTGAAGATCTCTTGAATGGCCGAGGTGACTCTATCATTTCTGATTTGTGGCTAAGAGGCAATTTTGAAGTTTCTAGTACAAACAGGAAGGAAATTATTTTTATTTTGGGACTGTGACTCAGCAATGGATCAGCAAAACCAAAAATGCATTGATTTTTCTAGTCATCAGTGAGGCAAGAGGTGGGGTTTCACTGAAAATTTTAATTTATGCCCTGGTCTTTTTCACAGATATTTTTCTTATACTGAAATCTTAGTATTGGCCAAAATAACTTCAAATAGCAATGTAAATAATACATTTACATTTACAAGGTAGCCTCCAAATTTCAACATTTGCAATAATTTGATTGTAAAACATTATTTTCTTTGCTTGTAAAAAGCCCTCTCTTCTTCCTCTAAATTTTATTTTATGCATCCTTTAAGACTAGAATAAAAAAACATAAAGGGAGCTTATTAGCTTCTTTTAAACTCTTAAAGACTTTAATCTACAGTATAGATTATATATCCTGGCCAAGATAAACAAAGAAGCGAAACATAGCCAAACTGTGCTATAGGATTTACATAATTAGAAAATACTTTCCTAGTTATCCAGTAATAAGATCATAAAAGTGCTGTAAAAATAGAAATACTATTTAGTTGAGCATGTTGCTCTTGTTCTATTTTGTAAGTCCATATTTTGCAACGGAGGCCAAGGTGCATGAAGTGTGAAGTTCTTGGCTTGTCCAATTTGATGACCTCACTGTCTCCAGTATCCCATGCTTTGTGGCATTACAATAATGTAAGGATGACATAATGTCCAATTCTTTAGAATCAGCTTTCATTTTAATTCTGTCTTGTGCCATCATGATATAGCAAGTCTCCTTTTTGAAAGGTTGCTTTCTCTGAACAATAGCAATGTGTCTTTTTTCCCAAAATTCAAATAATAGACATCAGGAGATTGGAAAGGGAAGCAAACCTGCACACCTCAGAATATCAGCCGATCTCTGTCTTTTACATAGAGAAGATGAGAAAAAACTTTATCGGCATCACTACCCTTAAGCTGTGTCTAGCACATTTTTTTTTTACTTTCTTTGGTCCTGTTCATTGCTGAAGACACATGACAGACAAGTTGGTAACAATAAAAATATTTTAATAGAAAGTTTTCAAAGATTAATTGTTTCTATAACATGAAACTCATTATTCATAAGTTGCTCATCACTAAGTCTAGGGACACTGTATATTAAGTGAAACATGATTTCCCGTTATGGAACATATACAATGTGACTGAACACATTTTCATTAATTGTATTGAACTAGGATTTTATTGAAGCCATGCTCCACTTTTAGGACATGGTGATAAAACAGTAGGTTATTAAGTTGATAATAACTTACAGGGAAGGTTTCCATAGCTTCAGCTTAATTCCCAATTATTTTTAAAAGTTTTTAATTTTTCCATGGATGATAGATCCTTTACTATTGCCAGGATCTTGTGCCAGCCATCCTTGCAGTAGTTATGTCTCATATCTTTTCTTTCCTGAAGCTAACATTAGGTCTTTTGCATTTGTACATTGGGTATTTGGGAAGTGTGAGTACTGAGCTTATCTGTAAAGTTTTTTAATCATCCAGGCTCTTCTTTAGTGATCAGTCTGAGAACTATTCCATTATGTCATCCTGCAGCAATTGTTTAAAGCTCTTCGTTGAAAACATGGACCTGGTTAGAGAGACCACAATTAGTAGCTGATTATTGTTTCAAAAAGAATCACTTGTGAGTCTATATTACAGATGCTCTTGATATGATTAAGAATTGCATGAATGATCCTTGAAATCCTCACTTTGGTCTTCCCTATTAAATTATCGCTCTGCTGTTTTAATACTTACCACACTGTGTTGTAGTAGCAGATAGATGTATTGCTCACAGCTGCGCTGGAAGCATGTTCTACAGTAACAAGGCTACCCCCAGTTCTTCATTAGAGGAATAACCAGGAAGACAAGATTAGCAAAGTTAGATTTAGTGCTTTATTTGGGCATTGCAAATATGTGAAATCTGTATTTGTACATGCCACCAGTCCTACCATTATCTGCAGAATTTATGATTTTTTTTCTCCAGGAAATGAAAAAGAAATGAAGGTGAAGGCAATCACTGTGCATCAGCCCTCCAGACCAGTTTCAGATGGCATTATTCGGGTTTTCATCTGTGAGCAGCCCCGCTTCCCTTTTCCCGAGACTCACCTAGTTTGATTGCTTCAGCAATGTCACAGCCTGACTGTTTTAGCACTCAGAATGAGACTTGGCAACTTTTGCACATTACCTCTCTGTGTCTAACATCCATGCTAAGCTCACGATTAGCATGGCATAGGCCCTCTATGAAATTTTAAGTGCTAGTTGGCAGCAGGATGACCAAAATTTGGCTCACGGTTCTTATCTTTGACACACAGAATAACGAAGTGATTACAGAAAAACAGTGTTATATTTAGAGAAGGAAGGAGGGCTTATTTCTATGTCTGAAGCTTCAAAATCATAACAGCAGGTCTTATCCCAGTGGAAGAGCAGTCTCAGAACAGATGGACTATAGCAATGCTCTGATCTGTGTTGGACAGTAAGTGGAACAGATTTCAAAGACGCAAAGACAAGACTGACTAAAAAGGTGTTTGAGCCATAAAGATAAAATGATAGTGTCATTCGCAAGGAAAAATATCTCTTACTTAGATATTTAGACTTTGCATTTACATAGAAACTCTACTGGTTCTATTCTTCCTACCTCCTATTATTCTTACAGAGAAGTTTCTAAAGAGAAAAAGAATAAAATTAAGCAACACTATTTACAGTTCTACAGAAAAAGCTATTTTTCCTATTATGGGAATGTGAGAGAATCTAAGTTTCAGAATAACCTAAAAATGCTTGAGTGCTATATCATCATCATCAGCATCAAAGCAATTCCTGTCCAGGGGATCACAGTGAATGACAAGAAAATTATGTGTATGATAAAATCCACCCAAAAAGTCAATGTTAATGTGATGAACTTGTATCAAGCCTGTTCATGTCAGACAGAGCCTTTCTATGAGATCTATTTCCTCCTAGACTTTGGTCTTATGTTTAAAAGAAATATATATTTTATAGTTAGTGCAGTATTAATGCACTTCAATGTCTTATATCTTGCTAAAAGATGTATCAAAGGGTGTGGGATGTGCATTATAGATTTTCTTGTGCATTGTGTACACTATACACAGATGAAAAGATTCAAATGGAAATATCTGCTCTTCATTAATGACACCTAGGGTATGACTGCCATTTGAGGACAAATCCAAATAAAAGCATGCAAATCCCTCTCAGCCCTAACATATATAGGGTGCCTTATTGATAAAGAATTTCAGTAGGGTTCACACTGAATCCTTTTGGTTCCTGGGTCATTTCTTCTGCATGCAAAGGTTATTTGGCACTTTCGGAAGAACCACACACTCTGGAGTCAGTATCATAACAAATCTGAAGGGAGTGCTCTTAGTTTTCCAGCTGCTGGAGTGGATTGCCCACCTGCGTGTCTGACATTAATGTGAATTTGCACAAAGATGAACATGTTTATGAGAAGAATTCTTACTGAGTTGAAGATAGAGCATTAGGGAATGGTCTTAAAAACATGAATACCTCCAGTTTACTGACTGTGAGTGGCATGGGTCTCCTTTTAGCTACATTCCAGTGTTGAATTTTGTCTATGTCTGAATTTGCACATGTTACACCATTTTTTAAAACTATGAATAAGTTTCTGATGTGTGTGATCTAAAGCTTGATCTCAGTCGTTCATTTTTCCATTTGATTGGTACTCACTCGGTCATTTCTATACCAATAGTCCAATTTAAGAAGAATTAGAGGAACCTGTTTATTCATATAGTACGTAAAATAATGCAACTGATTCACAAATATTTTAGTGAATGATAGGTCTGAATGTGGCATGCTAAATTTTCCCAGGTCCTATGCTTTGATTTTCATGAATATACAACAACTACTGGGTATTTCTGACACAGCTTGGATCTCCAAAGCTGCCTGCCTGACTCAATGAATATTTTGTACTTGAAGCATATTGTTAGTTATTGATTTCACATGTCATCAGTGATGAGAAACAATATGACAGGACATGTAATATTAGGTGATGTAACACAGGGCATGATCAAATCTCTTAGTTTCTCAAGCAGTTGTTTTTTCCGTCTTTCTGCAACCCTTCTTGGATCATATGTGTTCATGACACCTCCAAAATTTGGAGGACCACAAATGTTTGCCTTCACTTCTCTGGTTTGGAAGATAGTAAGTGTCTGCTAGCAGTTCAACTAGTGCATCCCTGGCTAACATAAATATTTGCAGAAAGAAATTCCTTCCTGAACTGACTACCCCAAGCTGGGAGAATTGGGCTTCTGTTGACTCTTCAATCCACCATTCCCTGGTACCACCAAGCTCATAACCCATAGTCCAAGGGATGCCTCGTCCCACCCCATTCTGGTGCAGTTTACTCCAAAGGATGTCTGCCATACAAAAACCAAGTGAAGGCTGCTAGGAGCCTCACTTACATAAAACAAAATCCTTTGAAACACTACCTCAGAGGAGTGAGCCATCCAATTCATCTCAGCTGTGGGCTGAGTCACTCAGCAAAGTAAAGAGATAGAAATATCCCCTGGCCAAAAGTCATAGGAAAAATACCACTTTATTGAGAGTTAGGATCTACCTCCTGTTCTCCATCTCTGCCTGCCCACCAGGTCATGGATTTGAAGGACCAAATGACAGAGGGTTTGAACTGCAGCTTCTTCTTGTATAAGTCTCCAGTCTTTTTTACTGTCACCTGACCTCTGTACTCTGTCCTGTTGTCTCCCACATGAATGTTTGTTCCACCATTAATCATTCTACTGCCCAGCTAATGAAATTACCTGAAACTCAAGCTTACGTATCCCATACATTTCTAAGTGCTGAAACCCCAGTTTCCTGCCTAATTGTTGGTGCCTCTGGCCTTCCCCAGCCAAGTTCTATAATGATCTTATACATTTTTAATTGAAAAATATCTTCACCCTCTAGAAATATAAAATTTTTGAAGAGTAGTAACCTAAACCAAGCTTAAATTAAATGAGGCAGAGGTACTTTACTGCCTGTATTGTTTATATTTAATGAAAGAGAACACATTTCCTTAATTTATCTGAAGCCAACACAATCTCCTGTCTCTTGCACTGGAGTGTTGCAGAATTTAGGTCAAGTACATCAAGCAGTAAACAGGGCTTTGCAAATAATCACATGGAATAGCTCATGAGAAATAGCCCATAGTAGTCACATTAATCAGCTAAGCTATTCTTTGGCTTCCACTGTAATGCAGTAGATCCCAAGGTTCCCAATACACTACATGCTGTGTGGAGGTGCAAGAAAAGTTCCAAAAGTTTTAATGTTAACAATACGGCCAAAAACAGTGGATACATTGAGCAACGTAACCAAGAGGTGCAGACCGAAAGTTTTCCAAGGAAAATAAGGTTTCTTCACTGCTAACTGGGACTTGCTAGAATTTGACTAGCTCAAGTTATATATTCCCCTGTGTTAAAACTCATATCCATGCAGTGGGTTTTGAGGTCCCGGTTTTACGGGTGATGGGGCCAGACACAAGCAGCACTGCATGCTGCCAGGTAGGTGGTCATCATGGATCAGCTCCCCTCCCACTGTTGGGTGGCTGTGTTTGCCAAGAAGCAGGATGCCACAGCCACTTGCAGCTGCAGAGCTCCTGGACCAGAGCTGGCTTGGATCAGGTATATCAGGGGGAGCTTGGATCTGCCTGCCCTTGTCTGTGTAAACATATCCTCTGATAGAATAAAAATGCAAACTAGCCGTCTCTCATGTCTGGTTGCTGTAAGTGCCTCTAAAAGCATCTCAGCATTGTAGGCAAAATTGAATTTTATATCTTCCTGGCTTAAGGATGAGAAGCTGAATCTTGTCCTCCTGCTCCAGAGAAGCCAGCAGGACTGAGATAGGGAGGGAAAAAAACTACAATACCTGGAGTTTCTGCTCCTGCTCCCTGTTAGCTGGGTTAAGCAGCAGCTATGGATGGCCCAAATACTCTATATCTTCTGTTTCACAGCAGCCGTATTTGCCAGCCTGGCCTTCTAGAGCTTTGGCATGGTCAGAATAAATAGTGGAGTCATGGTTATTTTGCTGTCTCTTGGCATTCTGTTGTCCTTCACAGCTGCTTAGATGGTCTGTGTCTGGAGCTGGCCCCAGTCAGCCCATTATGAACAAGCCCAGTTGTGTGGGGTTCTTTTTCAAGAAAAAAAAAAAAAAAAAAGAAACGAAAAAAACCCTGAATAACTGACATCTTTCAACAGTCGTATTTACAACTTGTAACTATTTCCAACAAACCCCATCATGTGTCCTGTGTTTAAAAACCAGGTTGATTGCCATTTGTTGCACAGTAGCTTAAACCCTCTAGTAACTGAAAAAAAAAGTGCCAACCTAAGGTGTAAACTAGATGTCATGCTAAAAGACTCTTCCAGGTCAAATAATGTAGTATTAGGAGATTTATTCCAGTAGAAAACATTATTCGTTTGATCTGCTAGAACTAACGGGAAGGTCTCCTATGCTTCCCGAGTCCCCCGAAAGGGAGGTGTTATGGTACAATCAGATTTTATAACCACTTTCTTTAACCCCCTAGATTGGTAAGACATGCAAAATACTCCTCTCAGTTTCTGATACCAGTTTAAAACTTCTGTCCTGATTTTCAAAATAATTAATGAAATAGTCTTCAGGCGTATCAAAGAGGAGGTGCTGGTAGATGAACCACCATGACAGCTACACATGTAGCTACACAGCTACACAGATTGCAAACAGTGGACCACAGTGCATGTGAGCTGGGCACAGAGGGTACTCGGTTATGTGATCCAGTTACGAACAGCATAACAGGGACATGCAGGAAAACCCAGTGTCTGATCAACATTAGGAAATCCTCCAGAGCCTTTCTCTTTGTAAGAAACTCTCCACTAGAAGAGTGGTGTGACACTGATTCTTTGTTTTAGCCAACAGCAAAAAGTAGGAAAATAATGAAATGTAAAATACCCAAATGTGGAAGCATGCCCCGAGCACATTTCTTATCACTGAAATGGAGATGTGCCAGCCATTCCATAAAATCCATCATGAATATTAAAACCTTTATCAGTGTTATGTGACAGGAGTTCTGATAGGACTTGATGGGTAGTAATATAAAACATAAGATAGGTCATTACGGTTAAGGCAAGCGGTGGTAATCTTTAATGGTGATGCAGAAATTACTGCTAGGGTTGTAATGCCAAACTAAATTCTCAGAAAGGACAACTCATATCCATTGCTCCCCCTGCTACTTTTGACCCTTTGTACCTCTCCTCTAGTTCTGCTCCGTGCTTGGATTCACTGATGGTCTTTTTTCCAAATTCCAGCTCTTTTAAAAAGGCATGTCTAAGTCTGAAAAGACCTTCCTTCATCATCTGCATTAACACATGGTGGCCTGCTGAAGTGTCTGCCAGGTCTTCCCCATGGTCACACTTTATTATCTCCATGTACCTTCTAGGACAACAGCGATTGTTTCAAAGCCAGCGGAGTCCTGCTCTATTTCCTAAGCAGTGGAGCGTGGACTCCCTCTAGCCTCTCTTTTGTTTTCTGCAGCAGAAATGCATTGATTCAGCTTCTCGGAATTTTGAGATCTTGCTTGGTTCATTTGCTAGCCTGCACCATGCTGACCCCTTTGCTAGCTTTAGGCAGCCTCCTATGAGAAGTGGGTTTCCAGGTCAAAACACAGCTCTTGCTGGCAATCAAAACTGGAAGACTTTCTAGAGAAATGCCATCTTTTACAGCATTATGCTTTTTTGGAGTTACTCCCTCAAGGCCTGGATCCGGCCAACTTGAGAGCACTCACCGCGGCACATTAACAGGATGGGCAGCCCAGCGTTTCATCCTTTGTGAATGCTGAAGGCATTACTCACAGCTGAGTATCTCTAAACAGCTGAGCCTTTTGGTTAGGAGAGATGTGCCACACTAGTTTAATTCTAAGCTCAATTAGCTTATGAAAATACCAGAATGGCTCCCATGGCTGCCTGGGGGGAAGAGGCGTTTGGCTTGGATGAAGTGCTGAGCAGCGGAAGAGAGTGAATTTGACTCTCTCGTCTCCCTCACCCCATGTAGGAATAGGTTAGCACAAGGAGGAAAAGACATGCAGAGGTGTACAGCCCTTTTGGGGAGGGATTGTGCCCTAGGGCAAGCGATGACACAGTTCACCTCCCCGGGGAGGAGTTGTGCCCTAGGGCAAACGATGACACAGTTTATCTCCCCGTCACGCCTAGACAATCCTGGTGCACTGGTGTGCGATGTGATAAATTGTCATCTCTGCTTACACAAGGATGGTGCCTGAGAGAAGCGAAGCAGCAAGCTGGGCACCAGGAGCATCTCACGGCTACACCAAAACACGGGCAAGCTGAAGTGCTGCGGCATTCACACAACTGGGCAAACACAAGAGGTGCCCTGGGACAACGAGAAATACTCCTGGCTTTTCCTAGGAGAGCATCCTTTATGGACACTGCCTAGTTGCATTGCTTTGGCATCGCAGACACATGCAGAGATAAAGCAAAATGCAGTTTGGAAAGGGGAGACCCAGCGCTCTGTGCCTGGGTGATTCAGGGTGAGCTATGGGGGTGTCCAATTTAAATCCTTACGGGCTTGCAGGGACTCTCACCCCGTGGAGTAAACAGAAGAGATTTTTTCAGTGCTCAACACTTATAACTAGGCCACTTACTTAGTTACTTAAATCCAAATTGAGACATTCAATTTTAGGAACTCATTCTCAAACATTTTGTCCAAAATGTCCAAACCCAGCTGCTAGCTGTGGTTTTAAAACACTTATTTCATTTTTTTTCAGGAGCTCCAAATGTGCAGGCATTTGGCTTTGAAACTGTTGTGTGTGCAAATTTAAAAATCCAGCCCTTGTCAGGTTACTTATGCAACATCTGATGCCCATGTTGCTATGGTTAGTCTGTGCTTTGGGTGAAGGCTGTGGTAACCAGTCACATATGGTATTCTCGCAGAGCTGTGCACAAGAAAATTGCATATTAAATCACAAATTCAAGTCAATATAGCCTGGCTGTATGCGGGACTCAATATGCAAGTGCTTGGACTGAACTGCCTTTATCCCAGGGTAAATTCCCAATGAGTTCATTAAAAATTGAACCATGTAGCACTGGCTCCTGCTCCTACTGTTGGCAACGGAGGGTTAAGCTAAATGACAAATGGTCTGCGCAAAAGCAAATGGACGTCTCATGGTGATGTGGAGATACTGTAACACGGCATATATATTTTTTACAAGGTGATCCAAAAGAAAGACACTGCGGGCATCTTTATTTTTGGAGTTGTGTAAAAATTAATGGCGTGGCAAAGAAACAACATGGTTCAGAAGGAACAGCAAGATATTCACAGAACATACGTATGCCGTTTCTATGGGAGTCATTTGTTTATGTTTCATCTGTGTTTCCTTTGTTCTGTACAAAAGTCTGATGGGTGTAAACTGAATTAAGGTATGCCAGTTCTGATTTTTCCTGAAGAAAAGGTGCTTAAACATTGCCTCACTTGAATACCCTTTCCAATAGGCAGTGCATGTGCATCAATTTTTTTTAAAGGAATGTATTTTTTCCAGATTTAAGCAACAGTGAAATAAATAAATTAAAAAAAATAGAATTATTGTTCAGTTGTAAAAAATGCGTTCCAAGAGGAAGCTAATAAATCATTGTCTTTCTGAATTAGCACACTGCAACTGAGGAAAAAAAGTATTAATGCACTTTTTCTAAAAAAGCTGCGGAAGGGCAAGTATTGAACGATACCGTATATAATTAAAACCATGGCTTTAGTTACAACGGACCCCATGGCAGCAATGGTTGGGAAACTCCACTCTGTGTGAAACTCTTAGTACAATTAAAATCACATTAGTTTTTTAAAATGTCGCTAGCAGTAATTCTGCATAGTGATTTCAGAAACAGTCTAAAACATGGCATGAAAGTTCACTGTGGAAATTTTATCCGTACCGCGAGTATGAGACATGCGGTTTGTTCCCATGTTAGAAACATGCTAGAAACAGAATCCTCTCCTAGAAACTTTCCTTTTTTTCAATAAAAGTAGCATTAGCTCTGCAAGAACCAAAAGCATTAGAAAACATACAGTGCTTAAAGTACAGAAAGTCATTTCCATATGTCCTGTCCCTCTGGTCATGGTACGGCAACAGACAACTCGAAGACACTAAGTTACGGTGATTTTGTTCGCCTTTGAACCGGGGGTGTGTAACCAGGGCTGCTCCCGTGTAACCCTGTGTTTGGGCAGAATTAAGTACGTGGCAATGGGCTAAGTGGGAGGAGAGAGTCCAACTCAAACTTCAGCCTTGATACGGCCTCACCTTGACTACTGTGTGCAGTTCTGGGCCCCACAATTTAAGAAGGATGTGAAGGTCCTTGAATGCATCCAGAGGAGGGCAGCAAAGCTGGTGACAGGGCTGGAAGGCATGTCCTGTGAGGAGCGGCTAAGGACTTTGGGCTTGTCTAGTTTGGAGAACAGGAGGCTGAGGGGCGACCTCATTGCTCCCTACAGCTCCCTGAGGAAGGGAAGCCGAGAGGGAGGTCCTGAGCTCTTCTCCCTGGTATCCAGCGATAGGACGCGTGGGAATGGTTCAAAGCTGCACCAGGGGAGGTTCAGACTGGACATTAGGAAGCATTTCTTTACCGAGAGGGAGGTCAAACACTGGAACAGGCTTCCTAGAGAGGTGGTTGATGCCCCAAGCCTGTCAGTGTTTCAGAGGCATTTGGACAATGCCCTTAACAACATGCTTTAACTTCTGGTCAGCCCTGACTTGGTCAGGCAGCTGGACTAGATGATCCTTGTAGGCCCCTTCCAACTGAAATAGTTTATTTTAGTCTATTCTAACTGTAACAGAATAAAAAATTGAAATTCTTGCCCTGCTGAAAATAGAGGAGTTTCAAGAAAGCAGTTCAGGGTATGTGGCTAGATGGTTGTAACCCTGACTTAGGATGAGCTGCCACAAGTTGTGTAGGTTCTTCAAGAGTAGCTGAGGTTTCCTCATCACCCAGGTCAGGAGCTCTGGCTAAGGGATAGAGCAAGTATTGCAGTAGCCTAAGGCAGCTGCTACTGCAGCACACTTTTTCCGAGTGCCAATAAAGACATCAGTTTTGATAAAAGAAGCATGGCTGGAAAGGTCTTCAATCTATTGCCAAAGGTTTTATGTAAAACAGGCTTCCCTACTATTCATTGTGCATGCTAATAAATTGCATGTGCTGTAATAGCAATCATTAAAAATAATTATGGTAGGAGCAAATTAGGAAACAAATGAATGTTCAGAGTTCACAGAGAATCAGCAGGAAAATCTTGACCAACATTAAATTTGAGTTCGCTTGTTTCAGTGTATTGAGATTTGCTTCCTGTGTGATTGTTAAAAACAGCAAATGGAAATGTTACTATGAATTTGCAAAATTTTATATCGCTATTTCGTATTTCTTAAACTGTGTCAAATGCATTAACCTGTATTTTAAATTTATAGCAGACCTGAAATTGAAACAGAAACTAGAAATACTCTCTGAGAATGTGGAATTGTAACATAGAAGTGGAATTCCAACTTGCAAAAAAATGCCATACAGAATTTTGCCAAACTTTGTTGGCAGATTTTGGCTGGGAAGTCCCTTTGCAGAGTCTGTGCACCAAGTGAGGCATTTATTTGAGCACTGTGGAATTTTGAGGTTAATTTAATGATGAACATGTGAAATGTATGCAGCACGGCTCACATGCAGACTATTTACTTTGATGGCAGCAATATAAAAATTATAGCAAAAGGACCTAAATCTGTTAGAAGAGACATTCTTTTGTTCCTGCTAAAGTATTGGGAGATATTTTGTCTTAGATGTATATAAATTAACTGCTTATAGGTTCCTCCCCCTTGTGAGCTATATTCTGTATTTCTAAGTACAAAGGAGGAATCTGCATATAAAAGAAAATTTTCTTATGCAATTTTAACTATTATGACAGGTATTTTTCCTTTGCTGTGAGTGAGGAAATCCAGATGTCCATGGGCTTACCTCTACTTCAGTCCAGTGTCTCTCCTTCTGCTTCGTTTTACAGCATCAGTTTATGGACAGATGCCATGGTCTGCGGTGAAAGCAGAGTGCTTGATATATGCAGCAAAGAGAAATGCACTTGCTGAGGAACAGTATTTATTAGCCTAGGTGGAGCGCAGCACTAATCTGTCTATAGTGCTGCATTGTCCTTTGTAGACATATTGTATACGTGTGTAACGGCAAGGATTGAAAGTGGGGGTGTGCAGCAGAGGGGGGGATCAGTCTGCCATTGAAGTAATGCTGGCGCCGAAAGGTGCAGAACAAGAGCTATTCTGCAGGAGTGAGTGGGAGGAGGAGGTACGGTACAGCAGGCTGGGAGCAATCAGACTACGGCTGAAACACTTGGTAATTAACAAACAGGCTGGAGAAAACTTAAAGAAATCTGTTTTTCCTTTCATCTGCTTTTTGGGTTTTTAATCAGATTAAACTGAAAGTGTGCTTTAGTAAAGGCTTCTTAAGGGATTGTCTGCAAAGAGCTGGAAGAACATCCAGTTGCCCTTTAGGGCTTCTAATGGTTACATAGGCTAAAATATGCAAAATTAGTAGGTTTGAACTGTCATTCTTGTGCACAAAATACTCTGATCTAATTTATTTCATTATCACAAGCTTATTAAATTGCTTATTAAAAATTAAGCCAAGGTTTCAGAGTTTTCCCTCTGTTGGGTGCATTTTTTCCTTTTTCCAAGCTGACTATAATTTTATTTTTAGTGTCTTCAGGCCTCTTTTTATTATATCTTGGACCATGAATATTTATAGCAGCTCCCAAAGATTAATTTTGTTTGTGTGCCTTAAATGCTGCTTCCAGGTATAATTAACAAAGGGACGTAGCAAGACTGAACTCAATACTAATCCAGGTTTACTTCACTAACCTTCTCCCAAGACCTGGCAATTGCTGCTTATCTTTGCATTAGGTATGAACTGAAATGGCTTGTTTAAACTGTATACTGTAGCGCTCACGTTGCGAGGTAAGTTGACATGAAACTCCGTATGTGTTTACTAAACCCAAGTGTTAGAGCTACCTTCAGCCTAACTCTGAGATGACAGGGCTACATGAAAACATGGGTTTAGTCTACTGAAAAAAAGCCAACACCGTGAGCCGGAGTGATGGTTCTTTGTACACACTATCACACCGTGCATTTATTGTGGTGTCTCTCCCCCTAAGAGATGAGACCCATGTCACAGAGTGAGGTGAAACCTAACAGGTCTAAACCTGGTTTCCTACTTTCCCTGAGGCAGCCCAAGGTATTATTTAATATTTCCGTTTACATTTTTCTCTTCTTGTATCACTTCCTTCTTGTCTTCCCTTGTTCTTCCTTGGGCTTACCTCACTGCATGTGATGGGAGTGGTGGGAAAGTTCACTGAAGCGAGGGGGACCTCTCACTGCTCATGTCTCTTCTGCAAGGACATAAACTCCTGCCCTGGTGCTCAGTGTCCTCTGTGAAGCTGCCAGTGACAGAGCTCTGCTCTGAGGAGGTTCTCACTCTTTTTAGGGCCAGCCATAAGGAGGACGTTGAAAATTAACCTCCAGAGATTGAAATTGATGTGATATTCTGCAGGAGGCCAGAGTCTGGAGCACAGCATTAGGGGGATGAGCTCATTGCCATTGAAGATGTTAGTCCAAAACTCTTTCATATGACACATAGTGTTTTGTCTAGGTAAAAAAGACAAAAAAAACCAACATTGGGAGTGGGGAATGAAGGTGGAAGACAGGACTAACTAGGTACCTAGCTGAAGAAGTTGGACTAGCTAGCAGCTGAAGGGTTGGACTAGATGATCTTCAAAGGTCCTTTCCAACTCAAATCCAAATTCTATGATACTATAAGTAAGAATTCAAGTCTTTGGGTACCATTTTTGCAAAA
This sequence comes from Gavia stellata, assembly GCF_030936135.1. Lineage (NCBI taxonomy): Eukaryota > Metazoa > Chordata > Aves > Gaviiformes > Gaviidae > Gavia > Gavia stellata. Next base: position 7,530,212 of record NC_082594.1, read on the forward strand.
CGGCCCTGGGTTCCCATTAGTGCAGGATAAATACTTACTAAATCTGCAGTGCATTTTTCTTTTCATACCAAAATCACCTGTATATTGTTAAAAGCTTGATGATTGTTCCAAATGCAGAAGGGACTGGCCTCAGCAACTGCAAGTGATCTTGGAGAAATCAGAGTCTTTTGCTGCTGACCCGTTTCCAGGGAACAAATGACTAATTGTGATGCCTTGGCAATAGCACACCACTATGGCATAATTCCTTCTTTATAAACCGTTGCCATTTATTTCTCCTAGGCCTTTATTCCTTAGATGTTAACAGACTTCCTCTCAATATTTATTTCTTTTTCATAGAAGTAAACTTGCTGGATACTTATTACAGAAGCACAGAATATTCTTTTTTTCCCCTTTAATCTTCATTCATTTTGGAAATGTCACCAAAGGAAAGAGAAATATTTCAGAATATATTCAAATAAAACATTACGTAACGTAAGATTGATGTATTAGAAAGAAAACAAATACAATCAATATTGCAGTGATTGAAACGAAAACTTGGGTGGTGACTTATTTAGTATATTTGTCAGGGCTTTTAAAAGGTCTTATTTCAATGTATTGACTGCTTATTAACTGCCCTCTTTCTTTCGTTCCATTTGAGATCCCAGGTTTTCATGTAGAACACTGAGAATAACTGACTTTTCAATTTTGCTGACCAGTGAAAACAAAGTAAATGATGATTTAAAAGGAATAAAATCATTCATGTGAACTGAAACATATCAAACATCTTTAGTGTTGTTTTACATTTTAGTTTGGCAACTAAAATACATAATTTTCAAAACAAAAGCCAACAACCTTTATTTTTCAGTCTCTTAAAACCAAAACTTCTAGCTTTTCTGGATTTCATTAGACTTTCTTGGGACAAAGCTTGACCTAAAATTTGACCTTAAGCTCTCAGCTATCTGCATACGAATATGAGATATAGAAACACAACTGCAGGGTATCTGGAAGCGGCAGTCAAGTTATTCACCAGGGTGTGCGACTGAGGTACAGTAGTCCTTGGTAGTAATCCCTCGGTAGTATACAGGGTACATAGATTCAGGTTTTACTACTCATTTCTCACTTGGCAGAGTTACCAATACTCTCCATAAATTCTCTACTTTCTGTTGTTTCTTTGATCCTCACAGCTAGGGGAAGTGGAGATGAAAGGGAAAAAAAATTAGTAACCAACAATCCTAGAAACAGCCAAGTCAGGGGGATTCAGCCCCCGCCTGCCTCCCTCCTGGCCAGGCAAACTAACCCACACAGAGCTTCACGCTGTCAGCTCGCTTTTGGTTTCCAGTCTACCACGTCTAAAGTCCAATCTGCCATTTAGACATGACCTTAATTTTTGAAAATTGGTGATGAGTTCCTAAGCTATTTCAGTGGGTTTGGAAGTTTTATTAAGTCTAAAGACAACCTGGGAAAAAAAAAAGCAGATTTGGGTAGTACTAGTTGGGTTATACTAAACTGGATAATCACAGATGAAGCCAGTGTAAACAAATGCATATAGTTCTTTTTTTATTACTGACCATGACTTGTACACGATATACCATCTTACATCTACTTGGTGAAATAAGCCTGTTTCCAGAGTTGTCTCGATTTGGCTGTTTATCTTCCCTTTTTAACTATATTCATTTTATGACTCACAGGCAGAAAACTTGTCACTTTGGCCAAGTTATTAGTCATGTAAATGCTATTGGAGGTGCAAGAAATGTCAGTCCAAATTAGGAAACTTTTGAAAATCCAGCCAAGAGTGTATCAACTCATAGTTCAAAAATATTTAAATGAAGTTGCACCGGCAGTTACCTCAGCCACCAGTGCCTTTTTATTCATTAAACCTCAGGAATTCCTATTTCGATGACACCGTAAGACTTCATTGCTCTTTTCACGTTCTCCAGTCACTATTGCTTGAGGCAGGTGGCTTGTCTCAGCTATGAGCTGTTTGTGGTGTTAATATGGCTTTGGGAAATTTTGGTTGCTTTTGAAAGCACCCTGAGGTTTCGTGCCCTTTCCTCCAGTCCTGAGATTTATAGCTTGTCCCAGTTTTTGCTTGGCTTTTTTAGGTGTTTTTTTTTGCTGGAGCAGGTGGTTTGGGTTTTATTTCTTTCCATCCAAATGGTCTATGCCACTTCTAAGTATAAAGAATGAATACAACATTCATGTGTGATCATTACAAAAATCACCATGCACACCCCTTCCTAAAGCAGTCAAAATGTGTCTACCGGTTGTTGGTACTTCATGGATGAGTTCACCCAGCGTGGAGACTTGGGACAGGTAAAACGCCACCGCTTCTAACCGATGTTCTTCTCAAGGGTGACAATTTCCCTGGCTTTTGCTGATAAAAGTCCAGTGAGTTCAATGCCCTGCTGCCACAGGCAACCATTTCACAGAATCACAGAATCACAGAATCACTAAGGTTGGAAAAGACCTGTAAGATCATCAAGTCCAACCATCAACCAACAAACACCCCCATGCCCACTAAACCATGTCCCGCAGTGCCACGTCCACACGTTCCTTGAACACCTCCAGTGATGGTGACTCCACCACTTCCCTGGGCAGCTTATTCCAGTGTCTCACCACTCTCTCAGGAAAGAATTTTTTCCTCATATCCAGCCTGAACCTCCCCTGGCGCAACTTGAGGCCATTTCCTCTTGTCCTGTCACTCATCACTTGGGAGAAGAGGCCAACACTCACCTCTCTGCAACCTCCTAACCCTAGGCAGAAATTTACTTAAGCTTCTTGGCTGACAGGAGAGACCCTTCTACCTGGGAGTTGAGACACTGTCATTACTAGCAGCTGCTTCTTTGAGCGGTGCTTTTAATTCCATTATAAGAAAAATAGTTCTTAAGAAACCAGTTTAACTACAGTTCAAGAGGGAACAATACATCTAGCAAAAATTAAGACTCCTAATACCAGTGTTGCAATAATTATCTTCTTTCTGCAAACAGAAATTACTGCAGGGCATAGGGGGAAGAGTTCCACAACAAAACTGAGACTTTCAAACCTGAAAAATGTAGTTGCACCATTGCCATCAATCTCAAGTAGCATTGAATGACTAAGTCACCCTGTGTCACAAGAAAACTGCAACTAATCTCTCAGAGAGATCACTAATCAACAAGTGTACAGTCAAAAATATCTTCTTACATATGGCAGGGTGGACTCCCTACCACTGAGGCTTTCTCACTGCCCTTGAAGAGGCTCCTGAAAGTCACCTACCTACACCCTCTAAGGAGACACAGATAAAAGACCGCAGTGAGGCGGAGGTTGAGGAGGGATGTGGAGAGGGATGGAGAGCAGTCATGGGTGTCCTGGTTGGCTGACAGAGAGACACAGAAACAGAAACAGGCAGGGAGTTAAAACTGCCGTGTGGGAAGAGATGAGGCTTCACATTCTTTGCCTGTCCCATGAAAAAAGGGTATATAAAGAAGAAATACTTTTACCTTATTCAAAGGCAGGATGAGAGTCTCCTTAGAATCAGGAAAGAAATCTCAAAGAGTAGCTAAAGGAGTTTGCTGCTTCTAGCCCTAGTAGACCTTTTGAGGACAGATTGCCAGTAAATAATTGAGGACATTATGAAAAGTAAATTATCTAGTATGGGCTTTCCATCTTTCACAAATATGTCCCCATATTTGGTACAAAATCTAATTCTTGGAAAGCTTTTTGACATGCAATCCATATTACTAAGGCAAGTACTAGATATATTTTTTACAAGAAAAGAAAAAAAACCCTGCTAAACCCTGTCAATTAATCAGTAAAAAAATACAGGTATTTCTTCCAGTTCTTGCTTGGGAGATAAAATTCCACAGAAAGGAAGATTATAGATCATTTTGAGTGTTATTATTTATCTGAAAATACTGTACATGGTTTTAATACAATTTGTATCAGTTTGAGTGAAATAATACCAGCAGAGTTATTCCAGATAATATTAGTGTGACAAAAAGGAGAGGCAGGTTCTGTTACCTAGCAGAAAAAGCATGTGGGAGGAGGTCTCAGTCAGGTTGTACCTTTCCAACTAGGCAATGTTTTTCTTTTTTTATGAGTATTGCATGGGCTCTATGGATGTATTTATTTTCATAAAGAACATTTTTTTTGCTGAAATAAACTTCAGAAAGGCTCTGAATGTGACCTGCACATAAATCCCACTTAAATTCAGTGAATAATTTCAAACAAAATGGGAAATCATTGAGAACTGAAACATTTTGTTTTGAGGCTGTCAATTCTACTGTGAGACGCTGCTCTTTGTATCATGAGAAACTGAATAACTGCTCCATATTTATCACTTCCACAAAACAAAGTAAAGGAAGTAAAATAAGAGACTACTGGCGGTTATTGATTACAGTCCCTAGCCCACCGCTAAGATCTCAGGCTGAAAAGTTTAGAAGCTGTGGCCTACTTATCTCATGAACAATTTCCCACTGTCTACCTTTAAACTGCATATTCTATTTTAACATGTGTGTCTTGTGCAAATTTTGTCATGAGTGGAACTAATTAGCAGCTAATCTTTAGGTAGCTGCAAAGAAAGAATACCATGGAACGGTACCCGAGCAGACCGTCTGGAGAAGACACCGCTGATGCTTCACAGGTTTTCTGCAGTGCTGTGGGAAAGTTCAGCATTTGCCATCTAGTGGCAAATGAATTCAAGAGGCTGAACTTCCCAGGAGCTGCTGCTCCATCTCTAGCGTGGGAAAGCTGGTGATGTGGAATAGCAAAAACCAAAATAGTGCTACTTGCAGCTAGCAGCTGGATCAGAATATGAAAGGCGACCTGATCAGACTTCATCCATAAATAGGGCATGGGCTGCATGGAGAGCTAAGCTGTATTCCGTTTTCATCTGTATCCAGTATTTCCCACTTTGACTTACTTTCTATTATTTTCATACAATGCAAGAGTTCAACTTAAAAAGATATGCTTTGTTTTAGCTTTCTTTCAGAATCACTATAAGGTAGGGGAAGTTCAGTCCCTTTAAAAGCTACACAGTTGTTGTACACTGCATTTTTCATCTGGCTCCTTTTCCCGACTGCCCTGTCCCATTTCATCTCTGCAGGACAGCACCTGATCTGGCACATCACTAGCAGTGCCAATGCTCACTCTAAGAATACAATTTCCATTTAGCAAATGCCTAGTTCTCCCCTTTCGAGGGCTTTGGCTTCATTAGCAAAGAAAACAAACCCTGAGCTAATAGAGAAGCAGGATCCCCTCTGGGCTTGGCTGTTCCTCAATTTCCTCCCTGCAGACCGCTGCCAGACGACTCTGTCTGCAAACTCCCTTATGTCCAGTGAGGCAACAGATCTTGGTGAATTAGTAAACCCACATTACTCTGTTCTAGCATGATGAATACCTGCTGTAGAAATGGAGTGACACAGGCCAGTTTCACAGAGATGTCCTGTTGTCTCTTGTCCTGCTTTCTGCCCTGGTGAACCCCAATCCACTTCTCCTCCAGGTGTCCAGTCCTGTTCTTACTGGAGGGAGGAGGAAGAGGAGAAAAGGAAGTTCTGATGTAAGAAAAATGTAGTGGAAAAAGCAAAACTGAACTGTATTTTTCCCTGTCTACAAGGACCAATTTAATTAAATTCAGTGCAAAACATTTTGGGGGTGGCAGAAGGTAAGCACCAGGTTGCAGTGAATGTTTCAGTGAGAATTAAACATCTCCAAGTTTGAAAGAGCCTTCTTCTCGTGGCTGTCTTGTGTTTGAGTGTCTAGCTCTCAGCCTACACTGGCCAAGGTGTAGCCTGAGACTGAGGCTTCACTTTTCTATCTGTAGTTCCATTTAGACTTTAAGTCCCTATCCTGTGATTTCACACACTGCATGGCACAAGGGAGCCTCAACTTCATCTGGAGTCAGGAGGTGATGTGGAAGAAATAAGAAATAATAGTTATATGAGAGAGAGATATATATTTATAGGTATAATATGAACAACAATAACATCAAGACTGTTTCTCTTCCGAGCCTGCCCCAATTGCTTCCATTAGACCACAGATCTCCAGAGAAGAGTGCCCAGACAGCATTCCCTGGGTGCTTTGCTATCAATGTGTTTTAAGCTGGTATTTGTCTTCATGTCAGCTGTCTAAATGATGTCTAAATCTCTCTGTAGTCAGTGGAGATACAGAGAGAGAAGAAGGGGCATCTCCGAGCGTACTTATGCTTCAAACAGGTACCCAAGTTAGGTGGAGAAATTGCCCTCTGGAAGTGCCTCTCTCTCTTCATTGATTTTAGAGGAGCTGAGGGTAGACATAAGTAAAGCAGCAGCCCGAGGTTGTTCTTTGGCCCAGAGCCCTACAGGTGTGGAAGAGCTTACAGCCACACCGTTAAGCTCTACTGTTCTCCAAAGTGGTGAAGATGCATCTAAACTGCCTATTGAGAATGGGGCTCGGCCTGTGCTATCTACTGAACTATGCCCGGGGATTGTCCGGGCCAATGTTCATTGACATGAGTCAAAATCTTGCTAGAATTTTTCATAATGTAACAAACAGTAAAGTCAACTGACTTCTAGCGCCCAGCAAAATTTGGTAGTGCTGTTAAATTTGCTCGTGTAGGTGTATCCAACATGACTTAGAGTAAACACCAACATTTTAAAGAACTCAATTTAAATAATGTTAATTTTACTGTTAGCAATGGTCATATACAATATTTTCAGTCTGTAAGTAGGAATGCGGCTCTGTGAATATAAATGTAAAACTATTCAGCATATATCTTTGGAGTCAAACTGGGCTCTTTTTCTCAAATAAACAGCAGTTGCAGAAGCTGCCCAGTGTAAAGATTTCTTTCAAGGACATACCTGTTTGTCATTGCTCCCAGCAAGGTTTTACAAAAGAATTTGTTGGGATTTTGCTGATGCTGTGCAAGGAGGACTACGATATAGTAAGGATGATAGAGATCATCCAGTAATCCCACGAAATAATAAATAATGCACTATCTCTGGTAGAAATAAACCTATCTCCAGTTGGCTCTCAGTATTTCTGGAAATGGGTTCATTTCACTCTTTTTCTAGAGGTGAATGTTACCTCATTACCATGCAAGGAAGGAATCACTAACATTCATTTTTTGACTTTGTATAACTGAAAAGTCCAGACAAATGTTCCCATGTCATGCCTAGCAGCACGGAGTAGCTTGGAAGATGGAATTGCCCAGTACTTCAGTATCCCCAGTCCTGTGTCTCACCTCTATCGGCCTTAAAACCCCTTGATTCCTGTTCAGAGATAATATCTTCTAAAACTGAGTCGTACAATTTGCTCTCAGCTCGATTCTCCCTCATTAAAAGCGTGATAGTGCAAGTAATGCCTTCGACAGTCAGGACGAAATGCGGATATGATTTTCTAGGACTTGGATGTCCTTGGGGGCCTGAGAAGTGCATTGCCAGAAACATTGTGGATGGACCAGCAAGGAAGGAAATAAAATACCTGAGACTCACAAAGATCTCAGAGTTATACCTCCTCTTGAAATAACTCTTTTAGCCAAACTCCTATTTTACTAAAGAAAGTTCAGTTAAAAAGGTTCATTTCATTTAGAAAGAGTAGACCAAGTCTGTGTTTATATATTTACCAATGGGTGGGTTGGTTTGTTATTATTACGAAATACAGTGACACATAAATGGAATCTGTTCTTTTTCCATGTTGTTCAGGTTACCAGCATCTAGGGGTGGTTCCTGGCTCTGGAGCATATGGACTTTAGGTTTCCTCATTATGAGAAAAAGTAAGTTAGGAATGTTGACAGATATTCTCCATTTGGCCTAACAGGAAATAGTCAAGTTGATAAATAACCAGATTATAGCTTAGACACTGAAAATTTGGTAATGTTACCCTGTGCTGGTTTTACCATTCACACTTTCAAGTTGATGGATACGTTTTCTCATTTTCATTCTTTCAGGGAACACATTTTTATTACTGAAAAAAACAGATTTCAGTGAAGGAAACTGAAATGAGATAAGCTTTTGGTTTTTTACTGCAGCTTCGGAGTTTAGGACTATAAAAGGGCAGCAAAAACCAGCAACTGCTATTTACTTCAGACAAATCGTGAGGTTAATCTGTGGTTAGTCTTGAACAAAACCAAGCACACTTACACATATCTCTGCATTTATGTTTCTCCCAATGGGCCAATTATCTTCTGCTTCTGCCAAGCACTGATCACTTCCTATGAAAAGCAAAGGATCCTCGCCTCTTTCTGACTGTAATGGAAGTTGAGGACACTAAAACCAACTACCAGTATCTGGCCCTTAGAGATTAATGGCACTATGCGAAGAGTATTACTAAACAATATACAGGACAGAAGGCATTTTGGAACACTGCAAAAATAGAGACCCATTTTAAGACTTTCATTACTGTCATATAAAACAGATGGGAAAGATATGAAAGTTTAAGATTATAGTAAAAAAAAAAACCCTGTGCCAAATGCAACTTCTGAGAAAGTTTGTAATACATTGACAGGAACTAGATTTAAAAAAAGAAGAAAAAAATTTGGCAAGCATTGCAAAAGAGAAGACTGTATCAAAAGAGATAGCCAGAATAATGATGTAAGAAACAGCACACTCTGGAAATGTCAGAAAAATGGAAAAATATGTTTTACTGCTGCTTTCATAGAAAATCGAAGGGAAGGTTTATAACTTAAATGCAAACTAAGGATCAGAAACAGGAAGGCAAACATTTGCTGTTCGTAAACTCTGTCCACTGCAAAACAGGTGTCACTGAGGTCTTAAATGAAAAATTCCTGTCATCACATATATTGATTTTTTTACAGTATTGGTGTGGGTCCAGGAAGTGGAAAGGTACAGAAGAGGTAGTCCTTACGTAAATTGTGTCATATGGAAGTTCAGTTGTATGACATTAAGCTTTCTGTCTCCATTCACTGTCTGCGTGAGTGCACAGGGACAATGATAAGAAAGGGACTAATTTTCAAATGTCTATGCATAAGATTATGTGACCAAGTCTTTTAACATGAATACATTTAGTAGACATCTTTTGTCACTCACCTCAGCAGATAAACTAATGTTAATTACCTATGTTCAGATAGCCAGGTTTAAAATGTGGGCTTTTATTTGCCATTTCAATTAATGGACTCAAGTTCTGTATTGCAAGAGTTTTCCTTTCTTGACAGATCTTGTAAAAGTGACGAGTCCATTTCTGTGTTTGTAATTAAAGCTTCAGAGAACTTTTACCTCTGTGTCATTGAAACTGATGATGCAGAAAAATTCACTCTAAACCGTGTGAAAGGCTGAGTCCAGTTTTGCAACTTGAATGACCCAGGAAACAAAAGCCTTTGAACATTTCAAAGCCGTTATAACAAACTCAGCTGCTAAAGACGATGGAAGATGCCAACATGCTTCCCCAGAACAGCTGCCCCTCAGGAGCTACACTTACTCTTTTCTTTGACCTTTAATGTTGACAGCAATGGAGGCAAATGACAGCAGATGATACCAGTCAGCAGCAGTCAAGTCAGTTTGTCAAACATTCTTCTTTTTATAGCTTTTAATGCAGATTTAACGGGTTTACCAGAGCAGATGGAAAGAGGAGTGGAAGAGGAATAGATGGGAGAGCAGGGTAAGGGGTCACCACTCTCCGAGAAGAAAGGTTTGCGAGGGAGGAATGTAATGATTATAAGCAGTAGATTACACAAGGAAGGAAAAAGCATAACTCAAAAACCTTTGTCCTCTTAGTAATATTCTCGATGATGCTTTTTTTTTTTTTTTTGCCTACTCTCACTTATTACACATTGTGAATGTCTGGAAGAGCTCCAAAACTGACCCTTTCCTATACGGAATTTAGCGAGCAAAAATGTGTCTAAAAAGGTAAAAAGTACTAAGACATATGAATGGAAGGGATAATGTACATTTTGGACAAAACTGATTAGACATGTTGGAGAATCTTGAGAAGGAAATTAAAGCTGCACAAGCAAATGGCTTTCTCTCAAGTCAGGCTTGAAATAGATACAGATAGTTTTTGTTTGGGAAAAAACATCTTGCAAGGACCAGGGTGAGTGTTGGGTTTTCAATGTGTGTGCTCAGATGCAGGGAAATTCAGAGAGAGTACTTTGTGAATTTACAGGTTATAAGCTATACAAGGTTTTTATTTTAGAGCTTGGCAGGAGGTATCCAAATTGTTTTATAATTCAGTCCAAGTTATTGATGTTTTTGGCATTATAATTATAGCAATCAGTAAGTGCTTTATAAGCTCTAAATTAGGCATGTTAAGAATTTTTGATTTTCACTTAGCTCATAGGCTATATTGAGACATTGCTGTATCTCAAGAAGGCCTTAGCAATCCCAAAAATCAGGTTTAGTGGTTTGCCATTCCAGCGGTGAAATCTGTGCTCTCTTTTGACAGACATCTCATGCATTTCAGCAGTCATTTAGTTGAAGTACCATTTAACATGATAACCCAGATAAGTGTGAGTGATTTGCTACTGTCGTCGTATTAAATCAAATTAGTGAGTTCCCTTTGTCACTTACTTAGAAGTCAATTTGCCCTATCCATTTCCCTTCTGGGGTCAAATCCAGCTAAGTCTATAGCTCAGTCGGCACATTGCAAGGATTCAGTTTGTAACTACACAAAACGCAGGTCCCTCTTTATGCAGCTATGTAATGTCAGAGCATAGGGTACAGTGAAATATATAGCAGTGATCATGTTTGCAGCCCTACAAAGGTATATGTTCTGTGAAAACTGGTGAAAAGTGAACACATGGAGGGGCTGGGTGTCCTTTGGTTGGAAATACCTACTGAGCTGAGGGGCATTTTCAGCTGTGCCACAGTCTCAGCACAGCAAGTGCTACGGGAATAGTGAAGGAGTGCAAACTCCGGTATTTAGAATCATTTTGATACTGAAGAATTGACGTCTGAATTTGACTTCAAAACCTCGTGTTCTCCATTTTTGTTCAGAAATCCTTGTTCGAAGCAAGTTGCCTTTTGCCCCTTTCATCAAGTATTGTCAAAATTTCAGTGAAGGAGCTGACCCGTGGGAGTATTGCCACTGACTTCCCTGGAAGCACGACTTGCAGCTGGGAGGAAGATTTATAGGCTTCAAATTATCCATCTTTGCTGCTGCTATGTCAAACTAAAAGGAAGTAGAACAAACATCCACTTCCGAGCCACAAACCTCTGCCTTTGTGACTTTGGTGTCAAAGGTGTCCTTGCCTCCTTTTGCTTGTTTAGATTTTATTTATTGAGGGGTTTCTAGTAACTTCTACCTGCAAGACCGCTTTTGTAACTTCTTTTGTCCCATTTCTCTATTTTAATTTAAATGTTAACCTTTCTCATTCTGAGGTATCTTCATTTTCCTGACAGCAATATGTTTCTTTTCTTTTCTTTTCTTGGGGTATGTTGGCTTTTCCCATTATCTACTGCCTGTCCTTAAACCAATGAATAGGCTGTAAAAATGGTGTCAGTGACATCTCCTCCTGCAGAAGTGAGCAGACAAAGGGACCCTCTGTGCTTCTGACACCTTGATTATGAAGGGACAATGGCAACTCTCTGCCGGCACCGCACGCCGGGCATTGCTCCTCTACGGCTCCGGCACAGCAAGTCCAAAAACGTTAACAGAATAGGTACTGATGGGATTGCTTTTGCACAATCACAAACATTGTGTGGGAAAATATATTATATTCTCTGCCATAGCTAATGGTTTTAGTATTTTTAGATATATTTTTTTTCTTCTTGATTTTCCTATGTTTCGCAACGACATTGCAATCAGCTAGTACTTCCCCAGAAATTAGAATAAACTGCAGAATTTGGCATTAGTGTTTTGTGGAAATTAGGAGACATTGTAACATGGCATTTTAGTCCAACCCAATGCCTGGATGCCTGTGTATAAATTCTAGCTGCATCATTTCTGGCTATAATGCAGAAAGTGATGGCCCCCACAGCTTCCAAATATGTTGTTAGCTTCCTAGTAACTCAACAAGGGATGTTTTTGTGACAGACAAATGGTTAATTGCTGAATCAAAAATTAGTAGTTGCCTTGGTAGCAATAATCATGGTCTGGCTATATTTATACAAAGAGAATGTAACATCAACCAATAATTATTTTTAATGCATTATTTTTCAAAGATTAAAATAACTCCTGGCATGTCTGTAAAAAGGTAATATCCTTCAAACGGGAAGTTTTAGCAAACTTGGAAGTGTTGAGTGCTCGCAAAGTCATGTCTCAGGAAACATGGTGAAAACAACCAACCAAACAGACAAAACAGACTAAAGGGGAATGCAAAGCAGCAGTAAAACAGAATTGATACAGAAACTGTGGAATAAAAGAAATGTGTAGAAGATACAAAACTATTGTTGTTAAAGGAAGCTAAAGACAGCAATACAATGTCTATGACTGCTGAAATTAGGAGCAATGAGAGGCAAAATGTGTAGAGATGGATGTCCATTTCACATGCTGGGAACCGCAACAAGGAAAAACCCTAGTTTGGGTATTGAGATATGCGTCTCAGAGAAGAACTCAAATAACGCTGCAAGCAATTTTTCCAAAATGCTGTTCTGAGTGCAGTACTGTGACTAGAAAATGTGGTGTGACCCTTGGATGAATAAAAAAATTAGCAAGAAAGAGAAATGTGGTCTAACATTTTATGTAGCACTAATAAGATACTTGCTAGAATTTTGACTAAGTCCCTATTTGAAGACAGATGTGAAAGCAGTAGAGAGCATGAAAAAGAAGATGAAAAAATAATCTTTCCCAAAACAGGCTAAAGGACCTCAATCTGTTCCACTTGCTGAAAGGGTGGAGGTGATTTGATTACTGGGCTTGGATTCCTGCATCAAGAGAAAATATGAAAGGGTTTTCCAGCTCACGGGGAAAGATTTTAAATTACCCAGTGAGCTGAAAGGAGAAATCAGATAAGACAGCACCCCTTAGCAGTGAGGGTAAACATTAGAGCACCTTACCAGTTCTTAAAATGAGATTAGAAAACCTTCTTTAAAGATCTGCCTTAAATCTGGCTTCTGGGAGACATCCTGCACCCTGCACTTGCAGGAGTTTGACTGCCTCGTTCCTTCTGACCTTGCTGTCAATGAAAATACATGTCCCATTTACCCATTTTATGGGTTGTAGCCAGAACACAGTAAGATCAGCATTGCTTTCAACACACTCCTAATGCCTCTGGGTTAATGTTAAGATAACGATTGTCATCATTGTCTTAATGACTTATAGTCAATAGCTAAAATTAAGTCTTCATATGTAAATACCTATATATATATGGATATATATAAGGGTCAATAGTCTAGAAAAGATGGAAAAGGATCAGGTCTTTGGTTTTTTTCACATTACAAAATTTAGTGTGTACCTTATGAAAACATTAAGTATCAGATTTAAAACTAAGAATCTATGCTTTCTGACAGAGTGCATAATTATACTGCATAAATGTATAATTAGAAATATTATGCATTCATGGAAGATATATCTATCAATGGGTATTAAACACAATGGTGTGAATACTGTATCTAATTCAAGAAAATATTAATTGTTGAGAACTGGGACAGTTTAACAAAAAGAATGATCATATATATATTGTTTGCAAAATCCTTGCCAAATATTCATTAATAGCTATTGCCAGAACCAGAAGAGTAGATTAGGTAGTTCTGTGATCCAGGACAGTACCCGTTCTGTCCTTAAACCTCATATTCTAAGAATATCCTGTTGATTACAAGGTTCAGGAAGGATTATTTTCCTCCACGATCCAAGCTGAAGATGTATGCTCAGAAATGAATATTTTTTCCCTTCCCTTAAAACATCAACGTTGGATGCAACTGGAGAAGACATGCCAGACTGAGTAGGCCAGTGCTTTGAGGGGGTATTGAGAATCCTCTGCTTTAAATGCTTGGCTGGTACATCTTAGCCAGCTGGTGAGGATTAAATTTATCATGAGACTTGGGGACAGGTATGAATTTTCCACAAGTCAGATTAGAAGGAACCTTGGGATTTTTTTCAGTTTTTGTTATAGCTTGGAGCATGGATCATTTCTCACCTAATCAATTCTCTGTTATTGTTGAAGCCCAAGGTAACACCTTGTTCTTTTCTATTCCCTGCCTATGGCACTTAATAATTTAGTTTTTCATGAGCTGAAAAGATGTAGTTTAGCTCAAATTATTGGGCTCAGTACAAGGTAAATGGAGGAAAATTAATGTCTTGTGTTACAGAGCTCAGTCTGAGTCGTCTAATCATTCCTTCTGGTATTAAACATAAGACTTTGCCTTGGCAAATTAATTTGGCCTGAAAAGTTAAAAGTGGAAGGAATTTCAGAAAGGTTGTGGGGAGTTTTCCTGCAAACTTTGATAACAGAGTGTCATTTTTTTTTTGTTTCTATTGTGTGACTAACTCAGTTTGAAATCAAAACTTATGCCTAATATTTCCTGCATATCTTTCTTTCAAATTTTCCATGTAGTTAAGTGTACTTGAAGCTGTAGGTTCAGCATATATAATGCAATAACAACAACAATGTAGTTAGAATTTGGAGTTTATTTTAGGGATAATTTAGGGCCAGCCCTGCTAACAATGATTGAAGGAGAATTACCTATATACTCCTGGGACAGTTAGTGCCAATTTGACCAGGATAAGTTTCCCCGTTGCTGTCTTTCTCTGCCATGACAGTATATAGTTATCATTATTTTGGTAGGGAGTTCCTTGGATAGCATGATATTAACTGTGCTGACTATGCCTACGCCATAAAGAAAACCTTCCCAGACGGGATCCTTGCTTCCCAGGCTTGGTAATGCATAATGCCTGACTCCTCAAGAGCAGCTATGTCATTCCCACACTGCACACCCAGATATCTTCTGGACCTGATGCATCTTTCCTGGGGACCTAGAACAACTTCACCTTTTTTAATAGGTTTTCGGTGCAAAATGACAGAGCATACAATGTTGCAGTCCAGCAGTTTGGTACTTCAGCAGAAAGGTGAGATCGTGTGTGGTGTGCTCCGGCGCATGGGATGAGGTTGAGGAAACATCCGGCTGGCATAATGTTGGGTAGCCGGTCTAAGCTGTCATAGAATCACAGAATCACTAAGGTTGGAAAAGACCTGTAAGATCATCAAGTCCAACCATCAACCAACCGACACCACCATACCCATTAAACCATGTCCCACAATGCCACATCCACACGTTCCTTGAACACCTCCAGTGATGGTGACTCCACCACTTCCCTGGGCAGCCTGTTCCAGTGTCTCACCACTCTCTCAGTAAAGAAATTCTTCCTAATATCCAGTCTAAACCTCCCCTGGTGCAACGTGAGGCCATTTCCTCTTGTCCTGTCACTAGTCACTTGGGAGAAGAGACCAACACCCACCTCTCTGCAACCCCCTTTCAGGTAGTTGTAGAGAGCGATGAGGTCTCCCCTCAGCCTCCTCTTCTCCAGACTGAACAACCCCAGCTCCCTCAGCCGCTCCTCATCAGACTTGTGCTCCAGCACAGGACTTGTGTCCTGTCTACTTGTGTCCCCAGTTACAACTCAAATTTCAGCTGAAGAAGGACAAATTGTTTAAAAGAAAAAATTCCGTGTGAGAACATACTTAGAAACCTATAAAATCATGGCCTGGGACCAGCAAATGAGCAGAGTTATTAAGTTATTTGATAGTAAAGAAGTATTTTGATAGTAAAGAAGCAGCCAGCATTGATTTTTTCCCCAGTCAGATGCAAGGTACAAGTAGATGGGGAAGGAGCAGCATTCAGAGGTTTCTCAGGTAATATGCTGGCTTTTATTTTTCTTACCCAGATGAGAAGCTAAATGGCTACATGTCATACGAGCAACTCAGTGATGGGCAGGAGATCTTGGCCCTCGCAAAGAGCAGTGGCCGTCTTTCAGTTTGTGAATATTATCTTGATCCTGTGTCAAGGTCGACTACAGTCAAAACACCTTCACCCATCTTTGCTTCCATTCTCCATCATGAAGGCATGCCCAGTTTGGGAAGTCAGCCCATTCTCTGACCATCGCTTGGTTGTGAATTTCAATGAAATAACTAGCTCTAGAATAAAAGATAACATGTTTTGGAAGAGGAAGGCTGGAGTTCAAGCGCTGGTGTATTGTTTTATTAGAAAATTACAATGGTTTTGCATAACATTTAGCAAAACCAGTTCCATTTTAGGATTGACTGAAGCAAGTTGTACAGCACAATTGTAGTAAGATAAATAGGAATCACACAAACAGCATTTGTTCTTGACAGACATAATTTAAGCTAAAGGAGAATAAGATACGTGTTTTCAGTATTACCAAGATTTTAAGTTTCATCACCAGAGCATACACGTAAGAGATATTCAAAAGGTATAGTGAAAGTTAATGAAATTTAAGCTTCTTATGACAGCTTGATCAGTCCCAATAAAGACACATGGGCTGAAATGTAGCTGAAGAGGGA
Source organism: Gavia stellata (assembly GCF_030936135.1). Lineage (NCBI taxonomy): Eukaryota > Metazoa > Chordata > Aves > Gaviiformes > Gaviidae > Gavia > Gavia stellata. Next base: position 7,546,557 of record NC_082594.1, read on the forward strand.
ACTTATATCTTCTTCAAGGGATTGAGAAAGCAATGTGGGAGGTACAGGAGTGCATGCATTCCTATGGCAGTTGTATAAAGAAAAAAGTTATATAGAGTAAAAGTTTGGGGAAAGAACTATTTGTTCTATGTCACTTTGGAAATATTTCTTTAAATTAATAAATTACCTCTTGAGGAAATGGCTTAAAAGACATTTGGGCAAGGTGAAACCCGCAGTAGATTTTAAGCAACTGAGTGTAAAACTGAATTGTTAAAACTACCTCCATGGCTCCCTGACCCTGGACACACTGAAGAGCTGCAGAGACCGCTAGTTTTGCCCATAATATGGGCGGTTTTGGTGACAGGACCTTGGTGTTGCTTTGCCATCTCTTCCACCCCAGTGTTGTCTTCTCTCCTGGAATAGTTGTTTGGGCTGGCTGGGTTTTTTTGAGTGAGAAGAATTAGATGGTAGAAAGTCACAGTTAGACAGCAGAAAGTGACACCAGGCTGTCTTCTGCTGTTTGAGATGGGCAATAGAAAATTCTGAAGAGAGAAACGTAGCTCAAGTTTCCCATTCCTGCAAAGCACAGGTTCTCCTCTCTGGTAGTGAGCCACAGCCTCGGCTGCTCTGCTGGAGCTGGGCTTCACCCCGGCACTCCTGGACCCCAGGAGCAGACAACGGAGTCTGCAGCTCCTCTTTATTTCATATCCATGCTACTAGAGCACGCTCCAGAAGCCAGAAGATGTGCACTCCCTCTATCAAGAGGGAAAAAACCTGGAGAAAGGACATTAAGCCTCATTCAGTATGACAAAGTGAATATTTCTGAGTATATAGGCGTATACAGGAGTTTAACTCATAATCACTTACTTGTGTATTACTTTGGCAAGTGACAGCAAAGGTTTTTCACCGTCACCCAGTCCCAGACCAAAGATGAAACCAGGCTGGAGTACTGAATGGAGGCACCTTGTCTCCACAGGCTCCTGCACCCCACGTCTTGCCAAGGTAGCTCGGAGACCTGGAGGAGTTCCTCAGAGCAGTACGGGTCTCTGGCTAAGGCTGGTGGCAATGTGAAATAAGTCGGTGGGTTTAGTGCAGCATCTAGTGGACAAATGTCCACATCGCAAAAAACCTCTTGTTTCTGGCTGACTGTTGTGGGAAGAATCAGCAAAGGACCAAGGGACGGCGGCGAAGAGCAAAATCCACTTCAGCTGTAAGGCATCACTCTTCCAAACGAGGCACACTGGCAAATGGAAGAAGCTCATCCTAATATTACCCATTTTATAAATGTGAAATAGATAAATAGGGAACCTGAGGCAACATAGATTGATTTAAATCAAAGTGAATTAAATCACTGGTTATAATAATGAATTAAATCAGAGGCAGGAAATCTGCAGTTAAACTGTGATTTTTTTATTTCGTTTGCATTTTATGTCCTAAGAAATCTTTCTCATGGACTGGTCCAATGACTTAAACGTGGTGATCTGCAGACAGATGCAGTTTTCACACAAAACTTGATTCTCCTTATTTCCTAGTGAGAAGGATGCATTGAGAAGGGTGCATAATACCTACACACTCATTGAATAAATTATATTGTTTATAATATATTTTCTGTCCTTTTTTTTTTATATTTTTACATTGCATTTGAATTTATCCAGTTGCTAAGTTAATTAGAGAGATGGTGGATTGAAAATCTGGTGTGTCTGTGTCTAACAGGGCAAACAGATAATCAGTGGGACTTTCAAAACCAATAAGCAGCCAAGCACTCTCAATAACTTAAATGTATTTGAACTAAATCAGAATTAGGTGCCTAGTCTTGGTAGATACTTTTCAAAGTCTCACATTTTTAGGTACTTCAAAAAACTGGCCATGTGTTCTTTAAGTTTTAGTTATTGTAGATCTCATATTGTCATTATCTGGCTTTAATTTATGAATTGGAAGAGGGGAATAGCATGTCTGCTAATTCATTTCTGAATCATTTTCTCAGATTTCAATGGATTAATTCACAGGAGGAAAATATTCCCGCTGCATCTGATAATAAATAGAACCTAAAAGAAATGAAGGCAAATGCTTATTTACACAACAAAAGCAGAAAGTACTGGCTTTTGGAAAACATGTAAATACTTGCATTCAGTCTTTTGTAAAAACTACAATACATGGTAATGTGACATATTTATGAAGTTTGAGCTGTCATAAAAAGCAATAATTTCTCTGTTTCAGCTATGTCATTATGGAAAAGGTAGCACTCCTTAACTCCTTAAAATCTGGAGATGAATCACTGGCACAATACACTTTATTATTTCTTTCATTGATTGAAGTAATTTTAGTAAGTCTAGACTTAGCATAAGTTGTCATGAGTCTGAATTTTAATGCTTTTATTTTTTAAAAGCAAAATATATTCAATTTAAAATCTTAACAAATCTGATTTTTAAATGTTGTGAGTTTTAGTTTTTTAGTTTTAAAAAGTTTAATAGCCCTACTGAGCACTGGGCCATTACGGACCAATGCTTTCTTTGCCCCATATCTTGTCTCTGGATGTGAAGTCCCTCCTCATCAGGGCCCCAAGCACGCATCGGACACCCACACCAACTTCCCCCAGCCTTGGGCATACACATTGGCTGGAAGAGAGAACCTGACAGTGGAGACTCTGTGGAGGGTGAGGCCTGTTTTCTTTCCCTCATCCTCCCACCCGTGGGCAGAGCACCAGGGAGTGATGTCCACTGGCTCATTGGGTACCTCCAGGGAGCAGAGTGCTGTTGCAGGTGCTCTGCTCAGGTTGCCCCTCTGGTTCCATACCAACATATTTTTTATTCTATGGTGCTTGTACCATGTTTCTTTTCTCATTTTTGCCTTCACCATGCCCAGTCTGTTGGTTTTCTCATTTTCGTCTTCTCCTTTCATCCTTTCTCTCCCTGGGAGGGCTTTATGGTGCAGTAACGGTAGTAGAGATTGTTTAAGGAGATCACATGACTGTGGCTGCTTTCTATGATCTTTCTGATCTCTACATGCTGGATTCCATTCTCTTAATCCAGCTTCTTCTAGGTCATTAAAACTATTGTTAAAATGCAGTGGTGTCTATAGGATTGTTTTTATTACATCAGACATGGCCATGATTGCCATAAAACTATGATAAAATGAATAGACATGTGAATGAGGGATACCCATGGACATCATTTAGTTGAACTCTAGCAATACTTTTGACATGCCTTCTCTTGTATCTGGGTTGGGATGTTATTGTTTGGATGGCTGGGCAACTAGACAAGTAACAAACTGGTTGAATGATCAGACTTAGAGGGTAGTGGTTAGTGCGTCACTCTCTGTCTCGAGACTGGTGATGAGTGGAGTACCACAAGAGTCTGTCCTGGGACCTGTCCTCTTTATCAATTGACCTTTAGCAATGACGTGGAGATGAGGAGCATATGCTTGTCAAGTCAGCAGACACCACAGTGGGGGGACAAGTTGACATACTCGAGGACAGGGCTGCCATCCACAGGCACCTGGACGGTCTGGAGGATGAGGCCAACAGAAACCTCATGAAATTCAACACATATGAACGGGATTAGAGTCAGGATAACCATGGAAGTGATTATGTCCCTCTTCTCAAAGCGTGTTAGACCCCATGCACCTTCCAGTACAAGGAAGATGTTGATAAATTCAAGCAAGTTTAGCAGACATCCACCAAGATGGTCAGAGCTGGAACACTTTCCCTTTGAGGAGAGACTGAAAGATCCAGACTTGCTCAGCCTTTGAAGGAATGGCTTCAAGGGGGACCTAACCACAGACCCCCATGGTTACAAGTTGGTCCTCAAGGAGATGAAGCCACGCTTTTCACAGTGGCACATGGTGGAAAGATGAGAGGTAATTGGCATATATTGAAATGGAGAGGTTCAGAATGGGTATAAGGAGCAACTTTCACCACTGGAAGAGCCAAGCAGTGGGCCAGGTTGCCCAGGAAGGCTGTGCAGTCTCCATCCTTGGGAGCTTTCAAGACTTAGCTGGATAAACCCCTCAGTAACCTTATCTGAATTTGTAGGTTGATCCTGCTTTGAGCAGGAGTTTGGACAAAAGACTGCCTGAGGTCCCTTCCAGCCTGAATTATCCTGTCATTCTGAGATCTAAATTTCTTCACATTAAATAATGCATGGCATAGAACATTCCTTGCTTCTAGTAAAAACACCCCGGTCTTCCATCTTCCTTCCTGTAAAAAAAAGAAACTTTTTTTAGAACTGCCAGATTTTCTCATGATATGAGAAATGTGTCTGCACTGAAATCTGGCAATATATTCCATTGTGCAAGATAGCTGTAAGAAACCTCCACAAAAACATCTAATATCAGGAACGGTCAGTTCGTAAGAACTATGTTTCTTTGACTTGAGATATTTTTCAGTTTATCTTTCTTTAGAACAGAGCAGTGGAAGTTAAAATTAACCCTCCTTTGGTTGTAGGATGCTTCTAACCCACATAATTGCAGAGAAATACTTTAAAATATGACCTGTATGCACCCTGATGTCTCAAATAAGAGGAACGGATTATGGGTAGAATTTCCATTTCTGCTTAAACTCCTCCGTAGGGTCAAGTTTCAGCTGGTTGATATCCCTGCATCAAAGTCCGCCCAAGAGCAGTTGGTAGGAGACTCCAGATGGGCGTTTCTGGCTGTGATATTCATAATGGATCAGCAACCACAGTAGTAGATATAATTCTCCTACAGCTACTGAATCCTGTTCAGCTTCTCCTTTGTGGTCTGGTGCCAAGATATGACACAAGCTTCATGATATTCTGGCAGAGATGGGATGTGCCAGCAGGGAGGGAAGAGCAGACTGCCTGGGACGTGGAGGGAAGGGTACAGGTGGCAGGAGAGAACAGTTGATGGAGCCTCAGGATGTCAGCCTACATTCACGTGGCTGCAACGTCACCTGCAGTTACAGCAGCCCTGCAAATAGTTCTCTTCATTTAAAGGCAGCTCAGGTTTACAGGCACAAAGACCTCCCAGACTGTTACCCAAATATGGGCTATGAAGTGGTGGGGAATCTTAGGGGTAATCAGTTCGTCCCAGGAAAGTCCCTTTTACCAGTAGCCAGAAATGCCGTGTGGATGTTAGAGGGAGGCTCATCTGTGGCTTTGCGATTCTGCCCCTGGTTGCAAGGCAGTTTCCCACCTTCTGACCCTTGTCTGCCTTCCAGCACGTGCCTGGCTCAGCCTGACTTCTCCAATTTACAGAATAGCACCCTTGAAAGCTAGACAGTACTTAATTTCAATGTGGCATTGATACGTGGAGTATTAACACAAGTAATTCCCCTTAAAGCCAAGGATGATAGCTATGTTTGTCCTCGGTACATTGATGGAGGATTTGACCGCATGAGCATCGTTAAACTCTGAGGGGCTGCATACATATTTTTGTTGACATTTATTCTCTTGTGCTAAATTGTTTAAATCTGTTGTTATGCATAAAGATGCAGTGAGCAGAGGAAAACTGAAGCCATATATTGGTTTTATCACTAGCAATATTCTTCAAAGAATATAAAAACATCTTCTTGTGAGGTACATATGCAAGCATATAAATTGTGTACTAATAGTTCAACAGTTTCTTTATTAATTCTCTGCCACAACTATAAAATAACTTCTATGTTACATTGACACCAGAAACAAGCATAATTTCCAGGTAAACAGCTATCAAAGTACTTCTTCAGGAAATTTATGTAACTTCAGCTCCTTCCTATGGCTGAAAATGCAATAGTCTAAAACAGACACCACCATTATATATCCTTAGTAAAAGAGGTGTCATTATTGGTTGTGGCTGGCTGTTTATCTTATTCAGAAAAGTGGTTTCATATTAAAAGAACAGAATTCCAGCATTTCTGTTAACCACCCAGAGTAAAACAAGCTGGTATATATATATACACAGCTGAATGTGTCTGTTTCTTTAAACACTGTAATTTTCAATAATACCTGCAGAGGAGTTATTTAATTTTTAAGTTGCAGATAGATATAGATATAGATATAGGTATAGGTATAGGTATAGGTATAGGTATAGGTATAGGTATAGGTATAGGTATAGAAATAGATAGATATAGATATAAATATTTTTCACCTCTCCAGAACACTTTTCATAACAATTTTCATTGGTCTAACTCTGATTACTAGGCCATTGGGGAGGCATTGTCATCTCTTATACTGTATAGTACAAAACATATTCGTAGCAATCACTAAATAACAGATAGAAATAAGGTGATTAAGAGTAGAAGCATAGGCTGGACATACACTGACATTCACCTTTGAGCAATTTAGGAAAATTCATATGTTAGGGAGTCGCAGAAATAACCTAAAAGAGATATTTATCAGAGGACAAAGATCTTTAAGATGATAATGTTGAAACAGAAGTAGAGGTAATAATAACAAAAGCTAAAGACCACAGTCCTGCACATTCATCTACTTATATGTAAGGATTTGAACTCATGGTCAAGTTACCCTAGATTAACATGACGTCACACGTCTACTGAGCATGTGATTGACTGTGCCTGTGCTCTTTCCCTGCGGTAAATATGAGGTAACATAAAATATGAGGAGTTTGCCATAGATCAAGAGTAAACGTATGGACTGTTACCACAATTCATTTGAGGAAAATCAGTTGTTAAATTAAGGCAATTTGGTAATTGATCTGAACATTGAGTGTTTGCGGACTTAAAATGTTAAAGTAGTCACAACGGAGTACTCTTTGGCAAACTACAGGTGAGTGGTCAGCAACAGTGTCAAAGATGGTGTTTGGTGTTTGAATGGCCCAGAGCAAGACTAGACCCTGTCCTTTGGAGCAAAGGATTAGTGAGAAGCACCATTCTCCAAACCTGGACAACCTGGGTGCCACGTCTTAGCTGGCTCTCTAGGACCTGAATACGATTCCTCTTTAGTAGGAGGACCCATTTTGATAAAAATCCACTGTGAGTCTCACTGTGCACGTCTTTATCTTTCCAGCTCATTCCAGGGTTCTGGTTCTCTGGCTGTACTTATTGCATAAATGTTAATTCACTCTTTGACCGGCTTTTGCAGCCAATCGAGCATGCTGAGGAAGGTCCCTGATGGTACCCCACCCTAGAAGTGCTAGAGACGAAAGTGCACAGTGTGGAAACTACACAGTCCTCCAGCACAATCCGAGAATCTTTTCTATTCTCAGACACAGATGCCACATGAACGCAAGACAGATCTTCAGTGTCACGAAAAACCCAAGATCAAGTGCTGTGTAGTGTGGATGTGGCCTGTCTGAGTTGTAGGGGAAGAGCCCTGAACAGTTTCAGTACGAGATATGCTCCGTTTCTTAGCCTGAGGTGGATGCAGTTGGACATATATTTTTTCAGAAGGGTCTAGAGTATGTCTAGGAATCATAAACTTAACCACAATCTTTTTCCATTGTCCAGACACGAAGTCTCACCTTGATTTAATTATTTAAAATTTAATCTGTATTCTTTAATTTCTTCCTAGAACCAGTGTCTAGGTCAATACCTGGTAGCAGCAATGTGGCGACCATCACGCCTACAATTCACAAATATCTTAAGAACCTTTTGGGTGACCACAAGTCCATCAGTTCTTTTGTTGAATCCTTTCTGAATCGTAGAGTGTTTCATTTACAATCATTCATTAAATGAATTTCGTATTCACTTATTCCATAACAATACATTAGAAAGAAGAAAAGAGAACATAAAATTCTCTCAATATTCCCATAAAGGAATAATTTACTTAACTGAAAATAAAATGTAGTTGAGACTTTATGTAATGCTGTTCCTTAGAATCGACCCTAATCTCCACCATGAAGTGATAAATGGGTGCTAAAGGCTAAGTAGATTATCCTAGGAAAGTCTCCTTGAAAGTCATTTAACAGCTAATCATATGTCAAGGTCAAACATTACCAGTTTCTCATGGGAGAGAAGTAGACATCCCGTCTGATTTTCCTACTGTGAAACAATTTTAGGAATACGTCCAGATTCAAGGATTCTGCAAATGTCCCCTGAGAAACAGCCCTTCTCTGACACTTATCCTGATTTTGAATTTATCTCAATTTGGTTTGGCCAATATCTAACCCAAGGGCAACAGACGCCTCACATATTTGGGAGAAATAGGGTACATCGTTTTCTTTTTGTTTCACTCACAGATAAGCCTGGCTATGGCACCTGCACTGCCCCCAAACAATTTTGCAATACAGTTAAGGGGGAAAGGGTACGGAGCTCTGGGACACCAGGACACACAAGCGGACTCTGTTCAGTCTCTAGTTCAGTCCATCTTCCTGTCTTCAGTCTCCTTAAGCTCTATACTAAAGATCATCGGACAATACTTAATCTATTGCAGTCAAGCATGGAGACAGTCTAGGACAACTGTCCTGCAAATTTTAAAGCAGCTCTGTGAGTAAAGTCCACAGGTAGGTGAAATGATTTGGGCATTCATGGAGGCAGAGCTGGCACAACCTGTTTTCCATCTTAACTTGCTTTTCCATGCTCTAAGCTATAGTCATGCCTCAAAGGAATCAAATTTCATAACAAAGAGCTGAACACTATAGAAGGATGTGATTGTATCATGATACTGCTGGAAACCTATTTTTTCTTCTCGTGAATGAAAGCGCTTTCCTTCCAGAGTGGAAAGGAACATATGAATGTAGGCAAGATGATGACTCACAGCTGTAAAATTGCTCCCATGCATAACATTCATGAGCATGAAGGTCTGACTGCAGTCAGTGTGTGGCTGCAGTTCTTGTAGATGTGTACAAGCCAGGCAGCCAGGGCACCGGTAGTGCTTTTGCTGAGGCAGCGCGGAGATGAGCACAGGCTGCAAAACCCACTCAAGCAGCAGTGCAAGGATTTGGGTGCCCAGCCCCCTCTAAGTGATGGTTCCCATGTCTACGTTGCTTTCTGTACTTGGGCTTAGTTAGCTTATCTCCCCAGTTGGCACGGTTTTGTTTGCACTGTAGTCCTGACTCTGACCGGTACAGCTCTATTTTCTAAGGTTTTGTTAAAGGACACATTTGAGGAGTATTTTGGTCCAGACAACATGCAAGTAAGAAGCAAATGAGAGATCATGGCTTTGCAGAGCTGTGAAGTGGGGTAGATGGGCAAGGGGGGAAAGGGAAGGAATAGAAGAAGAAGAAGGTACAACTTCATCCCTTTAACAGAAAATGACAAAATTCTTCACCTGTTTTCCAGATGAAGGAAGGAAATAGGGAGCTTTCACTTTATAGGAAGCTTTTAAAATGACATATTTAATAAACAAAGTGACCTTAGAAATCTGGAAAGGAAGAGTGGCATTCTCTGTCTTTGCTGAGGTAGAGGAAGGAGGTGGAAGAGCCTGCCAGGGTTAATGAAGATCAAACAAGCCATTCCAGCCAGCAAGATTGCTGTCTAGAAACCACATTAAACCACAGAGACTTTTCTGTCACACAGTGAGCTGGTCGAGGTGACGATGCTTGCTTATTTATTTGTTTATTTATTCAATTTACAAGAGGCTCTGGTCAGCACACTCCCTTAGGGCACGTAGAATAAAAACAGTACATCAATTAAACAGCGATGTTTACAGCATTGACAGAGTGCCTAACGAAGGACTTTGAATTACTTCAGGCCTGTCCCTTTGGAGAATACTCAGCTTGTAGATCTCACACATCTGGAAGGTTTGGAGGAGAAAAAGGCTGCATGAATACGTGGATGTACCTTGAAGCACAGTTTGAAGGACAACAGGAGCTTCAGCTGTTGTTTTATAGCTGTAAGGAAAGTGAATTCTCCAGTTTGGAGCCCTACATGGGATAAACCTGAGATTTTTAAAGCTATTTCTGTACCTACAATCACAAGTAGGCACTAGTGGGTGTTCTTACTTGCCCTGTTTTTTAATTTTAATTCCAATCTTGTTCAGCCTACAAGTGAAAATCCCATGAGGTAGCAAACTGCATCTATCTAACTTTAAAAATCTGGGCCTTGGTAGACTACTGCTACAGCACTAGCAAGTCGGGAGAGAGGCAGCCTCTGAGGTCTCTTTTAGAGCTATTTGGTAAAGCACACTCAGAAGTAAAAGTGTTATGTTTATTAAGGGTCTGCCACATAACAAAAATATGCCCTGAGGGTAATAAAGAAGTAACTAAACAAACCTCACGTACCACTCTGTTAACGTCAGCTCCCAGCCACCCATCATGTCCCACGTGTGTCCTGTGTCCCTGTTTCCTACCTGTGTTGCCTATATTTTCTCCACTTCATAAGGCCAATGCAGAGTTAGAGTGGCCAGTGGCCATGAAAGGATAAATGCCACTCTCAGGACAACTCTCCTATTTCCCGATGGCAGTTTTTGTAGTGTGGTGGTGGATCCAGCCAGGGTGTCCCATCTTGTAGTCCTTCAGTTCATGCAGAGTAAGTGGTCCCTGGACAAGAAAAGCTTCATTTTCCTTCTCAAATTCAACTCCCTGCCAACAGGTCCACTGGGATCCAAGGGGAGGCCACAGGGAAGGGGCCTGTCTAGGTGCATAAAGAGGAAGCAGAGAGACAAAATCCAATTAAACCGGACTCTAGACTTTTCTCTTTGGATATCCTTAGACACAAAAGCCAGCATTATCCTAAAGGCTTAATGATTTGGGGTGCCTCCTTTTTGGGATTTCCAACTTGAAATACCCCTGGAGTTGGCTTTTAAAAGCAGCCGTGCACTCTTCATTACAAGCAGAGTTACAGATGCTCTGCGCTGTCAAAGTCAGTCGGACCTACAGATGTTCTGCACCTACAAAATCAGACCAAAAGCCTTTTGGTTCAGGCACCCTAAAATCGTGGGCTACTTCTGCACAAGGTTACATTAGCCCAGCTTGGCTTCTGCACCTGTAAAACTGGACGGATGATGTTTAATTGCCCAGCTCAAAGGGGTTTTGCAAAGATCAATTAGCTAATGCCTATAAAGTGCTCTGCACGTATCCGGCACAACCGCTGTCGTGGCGTAGCACTACCCTTCCTCGCCATGCTCAGTAGGAGCACTGTTGCTTTAAAAAGGGAGCTTGTCCAAGCTCTCCTCCTCCACTGGATCTAAGATGGATGCTCCTGCTGCAGCACAGCCTGTAAGCAGACTTTGCCCAGCCTGCTTTTTCTGTTTTTCCTGGAAGCTTGCTCCAGACAAGTCAGCTGCACTGCAGACTGAGCAGAAGCAGGAGGGCAGCTCTCCCCAGGTAAGCTACCACCACCTCAAAGCTGCCCATTCCCACACCTGGACGGGGCAGCACCAAGGATGCTGCCATCCTGAGAATTATGGTCCCCTCTCTCCGTGTCTCTAGCTGACTCACAACAGCTCTCAGCCAGGCAAGAGCCAAACAGCCCTGGGCCTCTGCTCTCTTACACTTCTTTCCTGGCTGACTGGTGTTAATTTAGTTACCAGGAGGAAAGGGAGACTCCTGTTCCCACACCCAAAGCTGATCTCGTGCACGTTCCTTTTCGTTAGCATCACCTCTGTGGACCACTCCTCAATGACATGAGAGCTGCCTGCGGCATGACGGTCCCGAGGCCATGCCGGGGCTCGGCAGCAGGCTTTTCACCCTGCGGTGAGGAGGTGGGTTTTGGTCACCGGAGAGAGCCGAGGGGTTAGCTCAGAAGGGTTCTGCAGGCTCTCGTAGGCCTGCCGCCACCGGGAGCTGCGTTGGCTCCTTTCCTTCAGAAATGCATTGATTTTCCACTAAGCTCCTCTTCTTTGAGGCATTAAAAATGTCATCTTTAGAGGACTGCAAACTGGGTACTGAAACAACTCTCCAAAGTTCAGCTTTATTTCATCTTATTATTCCCATGGACGCTTTGGAGGAGACGTTCCCTCTGTATAACATTCATTTTACAAAGGTCTTTCCTTTCCGCCCCGGGTGGTGAAGTGTTGGAGGTAGGAGATGTTCCTGACCGACACAGAGCTGGAGGCAACATGCTTTTCCTTAATGACTTCGATTTACAGGACTGTTTCACCTTGGCCAACAGTAACAGACCCTGCTAGTATGCCCACAACCCCGGGGACAGAGAGCGCTTGTGCAGTGCCCCGACTTCTAGAGGCTTTTTAGAAAGAGTAAGGTGCAGTAAAGGGCCAGTGGTCAGTGCTCACCTGGAAGGAGCAGGGTAGGACGGTTGTAATCAGCCCCGTGTTTCTCCCTGAACACGCTGCAGCGGAGGGTCGAGCGAGGACTGCGAGCATCGAGGGAGTGCCCGTGCCATGCGAGTGCCCAGTCCAGAAGCTCCCATGAATGGGAGGATTGATAGGATTCCCAGGCAACCCAGCATTAAACTCTCTTCTCCTCCATCTGTTTTTTGTGACCTGCGAGGCTTTGCAGTCTCACTTTTTAAGCTATGACGATGGGCATCAGCCCATGGAGGCAGAGAGGAGCTGTTCTCTGTGCTGCAATATTAAGAACACAAAAGCAACACCCTCCCAGCTGTCACTGGGTAACCTTTTCTTCTTCTATGTGAAAAACTGATCCGGCTACAGAGCAAGACACAAAGAAACAGTTGAGAGGAGAGGAGAGGAGAAAAAGTCTTTCAGAGGCATTTTTCTTCAATGGCCCCTTGCCGTTGTTAGCGGCTCAGCTGGTTGGCATCTCTCTGTGGTTTGGAGTCAAGGGCAGCCCCCTCTCCAAAAAGAAAGAGACAGATGTTGATGGTTTTCCCTTGTCGACAATGGTTGTTTCCCAGATGTGGGATGGATGCATTTAACAGAGAGATTTGCAATCTCTGTTCCCCAAATTACACCATCAAGGTCACGTGAGGGGATCCTGTGTCCAGGGCGAACGTCCATGGCCCCTCCTGGGCACACTGGGGTTAGAAAAGCCAGCAAAAGGAGAGCCTAAGCAGATATTGTCATACGGCTGTTTCTGCTAGGGTTTTGTTGGAGTTTTGTTGGAAAACTTGCTGTAGAATTCAGCTGTGACCACAATCGCATCCCTTATTTGCTTTCCGTTGACATTGGAGTGAATGAAGTTTAGGATTTGGGTTTTTCTTGGTTTGTTTTTGTTTTTTTATGGAATGAGATTTTCATAGCTGAAAAGCCATTAAATGCTCTGAGAATAGTGGCATTTGCCAGAAATGAACACAGAATTTCCTGTTAAGAAAATCTGAGGAAAATCAGTGACAATCTTCCTGACTGCTGAGAACTGCTGGAAAACACTCACTTTTAATGGGAACTGGGAAAAGTGGATACATTTCTATATAGAAAAATTGTAAAAAAAAAAAAAAAAAATCAAACATCTGGTTAATCAAGACTTCCTTCTCCATATATCAGGGAGAATTTCTGAGCAAAAGAAAATCCTTACAGAGGAAACCGAAGGTGTTCTGCTTCAAGCACATGTGGCGACAGCCTGGGTTCATCTCTGACATGAAATGTGTGTCTGATTAGCACCCAGCCAGGGTGACTGCACCCTTACCCATACTAAGTCTTAACCATAATAATATGGAGAAAATAGTGTAAGACTTTACAAAATAGAATTTAGTTTTAGGCTCGGTCCATTTACTTACTTATTTATTTTTGTCTGCCTGAAATTACAGCTTTGTTTAATGACTTTTTGCAATCAAGATATCAGACTATCTTGCAAAAAGCTAGGAATGTTGTGAAAAATTCATTTCTCCGAAGTGCCAAAAAGCCCGATCTTCTCGTGAATTGTGATGTATCATCAGTTTTATTTTTACTTCTGCTTTCATCAAGTACTTTTCCTTTAGGCTTATCATTCCTCTCTAAATAGTAGTGCCATATGACACAAGAAATGAAGGCTGGTTTCCGGTGGTTCCTCTCTGGAGCTGCCAGCAGCAGTCTGAACTTCTCAGTACTAGAGATTGTAGTATACACACTGGCTTTCCAATAAAAGCAAATTATGGGAACTGCACTTGAAAAATAAATGCCAGGCCCTTATGAAACACTTTCAGGAAACAGTCAAGGTAATAATAACGATTTTTTACTTGCTTTTTTATTTGGTTTTGATTTTGTGATTTCTTTTGTCCCCTAACTTTTATTTAGATCATAACAGCATTTCACACATGACTCTTAAAAGAGATAGACTCCTTATTTTCCTTCAGCCAGGTATAGTCCTTATGGACTTCCCACCTATATGGGCCATTAATTATCACCAAAATTTGAATTCCGTATGGTCCAAAGGCAATGAGGTCTAAGCAGTATATGTATCGTCTCAGTAACCAGAGACACATTTCTTGAAGGTGGACTTCCCCTTTGAAACTCTTTTTGGGGATGTAACACTCTGTGCTCCAGCTAGTCTAATTCCCAGGCAGAATTGCTTCCAGGTACTTTTTATTGAAGTCCATATCCTGAGCACCCTGGATCTTATCAGAGGAATGGCACATGTAAAGTTCAACATAAATAAATGGCCTGAAAGCAATAGCATGAAATACAAATGTGAAGTGTTGCATGTAGGAAGGGATATCCAATTGCACGAATACCAAATGTGTATTGATTAGACAGGCAGCAGAGAAGGATGGGGTTGGGTAGAAATGAATCCCAGAGTGAGTCTCAGTGAAAAATGTGAGGTTATTGCAAAGCTAATGTAAAAAGCTTGGGCTATATTTAGAGAATTACTGTAAGCGAGAGATGGAAGGAACTATTCTGCTAGGCAATGTCATGGTTTGGATGCACGCTTTGAGAGGGATGGAGAGATTTTAGAGGAAAAGTCTAAGGACATTAGTGTATGAGCTATGGTGAAGTTTGAAAGAATTGAGTAGAACAAGTTGAGATAAACAATGACCGTCTTCAAATATATAAAAGCTGTTGGTGTAACAATGACTGAGATCTATTGGGCTACAACTTTTCCGTAATGAAAAGAGAGCAGTTAGAGAGGATACAGCACCTGTTTATAAAATCCTGAGTGTCATGGAGAGGATGAATAGAAGTTGACTGTTCCTTGTTTCTTCCATTGCAACATTTTGAGACAGCTGGTAAAGGTATCAGGAGCAAGATTCAAAATAAACAAAAAAAGAGAGATGGTCATAGGAGAAGTGGAAGGCCTGAGGAACTTCTTACCAAAGGATGTTATGGGAGTAGAAGTTTACATGGATTCAAGGAGAGACTGGAAAATTACTGGAAAATTACTCCCAATTATTGCACTTCCTACTGGGGGAGTCCTGCTTGCACTCAGCAGGAAGGATGTGCGTGCAGAGCTGGTGACCAGCTGTAGGACTGTGGCCAGGCTCACACCTCTATTTAATGCGTATAGTAAATATGTGCATGGTGCAATAACTTCCGTGCATATTGACATAACTGAGCTAGCTAGTTTAGTGCTAGCAACAGTGTAGTAACACAAAATTCAGTGTAGGCTGACCCCTTTTCTGCCCCAGCAATCTGGGTAAATACCAAAGCTCTTCGTCCTTGTCGGGCTCTAGCATGTGGTGGATAAACTGATCATTTCAAGCTCATTTAGGTGCATGTGTATTACACTATAATCACTTGAAGAAATCAGTAGGTCTACATAATGGCGTTAAAGTGGGGCATATATATATTCTGAATGTGCCTGTGCGTGTTTTCACTCTGTGTCGGCAGGACCAGGCCTTTATTTCTGTTTAATTTGTCACAGAAAATCTTAAAAATTCTAACACAAGATACAAACAGGAATCTTCAGAAAAGCAGACCTGTTTTGTAGCTATTGAGGACTGGAAGTAATATGCTTGATTTTTCATTCAAGCTGATACTTATTTCTAGTAATTTTTCTCCCCTCTATAATTTTTCTTTTAAATTTATACCTGGCTAAAGAAGTTACTCCAAAAAATTATATGCCATTAGTACTTTGTAAATGATTTAACAGATCAAAATTATTTTCAGAAATAATTCAGACAGTTTTTCACTAGTTAAAAAAGTAAAACTATGCTGGTAATGTGGCACTTTAAAATGTGTAAACGCTTATGAACACGGGTACTTTTTGTAAGAGTATTCCCATCAACTTAAAAATTGCTGTTTATACGGCTGTTTACTTAGAGATATGGGCATTTAATTGGAAGGCATTATCTCCATCTTCAGGTGGAGAGACTGAGTCATATAATGCTTTCCAAGCTGCCTACCGCATCTGAATTCTTGATGCATAGGTGTTTTTCAGAGCGTCTGAGCTGTCTTCTGCCTATCTATCTGCCTCCATGCTGTCATCTCAAGATGGTCATAGAGAACTTTCTATCTCCATGAGTTGTCCATGCCCTTGTCAGCTCTACGTGAAGCATAGCAGCTCTCCACCGGCAGGGTCTGCTATTGGCCCGAGCCAGCTGGCAACTCATCCCTGTCTATGTGCAGAGATTTGGGAATGCCAAGCCAGCTGCCACAAGCCACCATGTGAGATGCAGCAGCTGCTGCTCATGACAATGGAAGAGGTGGGTCCCAGCAGTCACAATGGCATCTCGCAGAAGTGGCAAACCTGTCTCTACATGGATGTCTCCAGCGGTCTCCACCCCAATGGCCCTATTCATCTCCTTCTTATGGCAGGACTGGCCCAGATCTAGTCTAGTCCTTGAGCCTTTGGACGCAAAAAAAGTCACCATTATCCCCATTTCTAAGAGAGGATGTGAAAATTCAATGTCATATTATCCCTTACTGCAGGTTCAAACATAGCTTTGCATGAGGTGTGGACAGATCACAAAATAGCAGCTACTCCATCAATTTTAGCTGCTCTTGAGCTGATATCCAGTGACTGTAGGGTCTTTCCTGGGTGGGCTTCAACAAAGTGCGCTCGCAGCCTAGAAGGCCAAGTGTGTCCTGGGCTGCATCAAAAGAAGCATGGCCAGCAGGTTGAGGGAGGTGGTTCTGCCCCTCTTCTCCGTGCTGGTGAGACCCCACCTGCAGTACTGCATCCAGCTCTGGGGTCCTCAGCACAGGAAAGACATGGACGTGTTGGAGTGGGTCCAGAGGAGGGCCACAAAAATGATCACAGGTCTGGAACACCTCTCCTACGGGGAAAGGCTGAGAGAGTTGGGGTTGTTCAGCCTGGAGAAGAGAAGGCTCCGGGGAGACCTTATTGTGGCCTTTTGGTACTTAAATGGATCTTGTAAGAAAGATGGGGACAAACTTTTTAATAGGTCCTGTAGGGATAGGACAAGGGGTAATGGTTTTAAACGAAAAGAGGGTATATTTAGATTAGATATAAGGAAGAAATTTTTTATGATGAGGGTGGTGAAACACTGGCACAGGTTGCCCAGAGAGGTGGTAGATGCCCCATCCCTGGAAAAAATCAAGGTCAGGTTGGACGGGGCTCTGAGCAACCTGATCTAGTTCAGGGTGTCCCTGCTCATTGCAGGGGAGGTTGGACTCTATGACCTTTAAAGGTCCCTCCAACCCAAACTATTCTATGATTCTATGATAATTGGTCCAAAGGCAGGTGGATTTTCAGGCAAACTAAGCCCAGCTTTCTGATACTCACCAACAGACAAATATCAGCAAAATAAAGGCTTGTCATCTCCATTCTATTCCCCAAAATGACCAGTGCACACAAAATGTAGACATAGATACTAAGGTACTTGAAATGCCCTAAGTAGAGTCCCTCCAAATGTCAGGACAGCTGTGAAAACTTTGGTTTAGACTAGAGGTTTGAGACTGTTTTGTTCTTAAGGACCATGTGACACAGATGTGTGCAGTCATTTCTATTTTGATGGGGGATCTTTCGAGTTTCTTTTGTATTTATATTCTCTGGTTCCTTTTGTATGTGCTGCCTGTGGTGTAACAAGCCTTTCCCCTTTTTCTTTCATCTAATACGATTCTTTAAGATGACAACTTTCCTTTAATCACCGTCAGAGATAGGTTTAGTTTTTAGGAGGCTCAATTAGCATACAGGGAATTCAGAGGAGAGCAACAGAGAAGGTGATTTTGAATTCTAACAAAAGATTAGAAGAAAGTTAACAATGTATATAGCTTGGGCAAGGGTCTATAGATCATCTTGTTCTTCTGGTATCTAAGGGATGTGGTAAGGGTTTAGGGGAATTTTTAATGGTATAGGTCTAGAACAAAAAGTTGAGTAGTGAAAATAGGGAAGGGGAAATACAAAAATCTATACTATAGTACCAAAACTTAAGCAATGCAGGAGGAGGTGTATACACATTAGGTGAGGAAGTACCATGCAAACATGACCATAATACTTCCAGAAATGCAACTCAGTTGTTCCAAGTTAATTCATCTATTTCCACATAACGGTGCACTGTGAAAGGCAGACATCGTCAGAGAACCTGGAAAGGTTGGGTGAAGGCAACTGCCAGAGAGACTGGTAGAGCAGGAGAAATTTTACCAGCTGAACAGACTAAATAGAAATGATAAGTGGAGCAACAGTTCTTGTTCCTCCCAAATCCAGAAGGTGACGGAGAGAGTAACTTTTGCAAAGTCTAAGCTCAGACAGTAGCAGGTGACTTCTATTCGCTGGCGGGGTCATTTTACTCAAAGCTTCTGACAAGAGCTACACTGCAATTTTCTGGGAGTCTCCCTTTTCGTTAACAGTGAAAGAGGTGAGCTTCATCGTGGCAGCACCGTGGTTGCGAGCAAATAGGCTGGATCAGTGTGCTCAAGTCCAAAGAAAGGTGGAGAGCTCAAAAAACACAACAGATCTGTGGACTCTCTTTTTCATACAATAACACCCACAATGCATATTCTTCTGTGTATGCCATCAGACAGAGCGAAAATGTGGACATGGATTTTCCAAGAACCCTTGTTCCTGCAGTATGACTGTGATTTAAATGCCTTTCCTGGCAATTAGGAATTTACTTCTGTGTCTGTGATGAGTGCTATTGGAACAAAAAAAGATAGAAGAGGATCTCTGAGCAAATGTTTTCTTATGGCCTTTTTCTATACGTGGTTGTCGCTTAACTGAAATAAATGTCTTGGCCAATTGCTATATGAGTTACTATTCCAGTCTGTCATTGGAATGAATCTTCCTTTTTGTGATCTTTTCCCAAACGACTGTGCGTCAGGTAACTGTTTTTCACTTAAAAGCAACAATTAATTTAAGTGTGAAGGGATGTATTTTGTGCCTTGCACAATACTCAGGTGATCGGTGTTTAATGCATCTTAACACTGAAATGAAATCACAGGTGAAACCTGTTCTGGTTGCAAATCTGCAATAGTGTCAGGCACTGGGGAAGGAATGGGAATTTTAATGAACAGAGGTGTCCTCCCTTTTGAGAGCACAAGTCAGCTGAATGCAGTCAGATCCAAAAGATCCAAGAGGCTAACTGGCTGATTTTCTTGCCCTTCTTTGAAATTTGAATTTGGAATTAAATGCAGGTGATTTTAATTAGGCCCTGTGAATATGAATCAGAAATCATATTTGTGCGATTACGAGTCCAGTTTTAAATCAGGACATCGTGTTGAAAACATTGAACAGTGCAGGTGCGATGTATTCTTATATTAGAAATGCTAATGATTAGAACAGATTGAGAGTGTTACTGATCACTTAAATGTCTAAGATGGGTGGATATTAGAACTGCTCAAACAGTTAAATAGCACAGTTTTCTGGCATTTTGTAGTAGTGTCTCCTAAAAATATTGTCATGCCACCCCCATCCCAAATTAACGCTTCTAAGGCCGGTGATGTAGTGTGCTCACAACTTAAGGTAGCACTGTGATTCATGTTTTAATGATAGTGGCTGCTGGCTGTAACTATGGAATGTATTGTCATGGAAACTACACTTTTCTATATTTACACCAGTGCTGGTTATGCGAGAGACAGTACTTGAAAGAAAATCTGTATAATATATAGCTTAATAACGAGACAGGCAAGCTAGGAATAAACAGATCAAAGATTCAGCAACGTTACGGCTGCTGTTTGTCACCATAGTACGCTTCTAAACAGGCTCAGTCACTGTTTCAGACGGTAACTAGCACAGCAAGTCAGAAAGAAAGGCTGCTGCGATGTCACTTTGGACTAACAGGTCAGACGAGCTTAGATTATTGACAGCTGATTGATTGGCATCTGCGTAGTGAACTCCCATGGCATCTAATGCTCCTGTCCAGGGAAAAAAGTGTGAGCTGAGTGAATTGAGGACACTGGGTTGTAAGGGCCTGTTATTTGCAAGAAATAAATCTTCAGAAATGGAACTGGGTTGCGACTCTAACCGCGGAGCAGTTCTGTCTGTCATTTCAATCCAGAAACGACTGTCACTTTACTGAGCTTGGGTTCTTCCACCTCTAAGTTCAAAAATATAAAGTGAGAAACAATAATCAGAAAATATTATACCAAGTTGAAATTCAGCTACTCACAAAAATTGGATAAAAATAAGGTTATTGTATGGTCCAAAGGAAAGAGTAGGATGGAAGCTGTTTAAGAAAATGGTTCTTTTATGCTTTCGAACTTTGCAAAGCGAGGGTAAGTTGTACTGAAGAAATTCTACTTAAAATTTAGTTATATACATACATGCAGTACACACATGTATATATATTTATATAAATATAAAATCTTACTAGAAGAGGTCTCCTACATGAGGGTCTGCAGTCTCAGGCAGATCTTTTTAAAAATTCTGTGCCATTTACCCTCTCTTCGGCTTGACCAGGCTGCATACAGAGACCTCCATTTGCCATTTTCTCCATTCTGTTGTATAACAAATTTCTAGCTTGGGTTTATTACAGAAAATTGTTTCAGTTGTGCCTTAAGAACTCACTTGCGATTGCCAGGGAGACAAGCTGCTCTCATTTCTTTAGAAAGAGTTTCTAATTTGATGGGCAGAGCTTAGCGAGTAGCAAAAAAGCAGGGTCAAGTCACTGTGAAACAACTGCTGGGTTTACCTTGCTGTCAGCTGTGAAATCGTTGAAGACATCGCTTTACTTTCTGTATCGTAGCCTTTTCCTTTTACATTCCTGTGTCTGCCATGACCGAACCTAAAACTGGAGATATATTCATGCAACTTTTGATATAAATAATCCTCTTAAAAAGCACAGCTAGCGGTTTGCTCATCCAAATGCTTTATTATGCATTTTCAGCTGGTGTTGCTTTAACTGAAGGAACAGCGACAGCTGTAACTGAATCCAAACCAGCGTTATGCTCCCAAACTTCTTTAATTATTGCATTTCTGGAATACAGCAAGCCGTTTGCAGGTTATAGGATAACAGTACTAGCTGGAGTCAGGAGTTACACTGCCTCAAAGCAGAGTTTAAAGAGGATTGCGTTTGAAGCTTCATGCTGGTGCATTTTCCGTGTAACTTCATATCTTTATTCAGTGTCTCCTGCAATGCTTCAACCTGTCTATTTGTAAATTTGTGCCTGGAGAAAGCTCCCATGTGGCAAGCCAGGATTGGATAAATGTTACTTGTATTTCTCTGATTGCAAACTCCCAGCATCTGGGATTTTCAGCTTTGAGTACAGTTCGTTTCATGCTGAGATTCATCTTTTTGGGGAAAGCAAAGGTCATCGCTTCGCCGGAGTTGCGACTGATTTGATTCTTTTTCTCGGGGAGGCGCTGGGAAGGGAATCCTTACTGGAATGCATATTGATAAAGGCTGAGGATTCTGGCTTCTTAGATAAGTAATTTTTTTTCCTCTTCTCTCCCCACAATGACTATGTATTGCAGCAACTCACTGGCTTTTTACCAAATCAGGAGCTGCAGTATTTTTCTTCCGATGGAATAATTTCAGCCCACTTCAGCTAGCATGACAATCTTATGTGATTGTTATGAGTAGGCGTTTACATCCTTTTACATGCTAATACTGCCACACCTGCTAGTCCCCCTCATTTCCATTTCTCTCTTTTTTTTTTTCTTTTTTTTTTTTCCCCCCAATGTAAAAACTAATTTCCCAGAGGAAGGGAAATCCTGAGATTCGTGCTCAATGCTGCATCGTTGATTCATCAACAAAGAAGGGGATGGCTGAACGGGACACAGGTAGAGATTCAAGCAGGCTGCTTCTGACCAGCAAGAGAAAAGCTAGCTGTTGAGCAGCATATGTTGCCACTCCATGTGCCGTATTAGCTACTTGTTTTTAGCCTTCAGTAGGCTGCCACTACTGCAGCACTAAAGGAATGTGCCCTATTGTTAAAAATCCTGACTGCTTTACACCAATGATTTGCCACTGCAAAGTTGCATGCACCAACAACACTTTATCGTTGATGTTTGGATGCAAGGTAGGATGTGGTTAATGTATTTAAATGCATGCCGTAACTCCTTTGAATATCTGTGCTATTTCATTTCATGTCTGACTAGAGATTTCAGTACAAATTGTGATACGTTGGCTATAAATTAGGGCTTACAGCCGATACATTTTAAATGTTAGGAAAAAAATTGGAAGTAAAGCTTTCTTATTTCCCGGGGTTGTACAAGTATAGATTTGCATAGGAGAATCTAACGGATTATGAAGCATTTGTTTTAGAGTTGATTGTATACTTAGCTAACAGTGCTAAGATTACTAAACCACTTACTCTCTCATTTGCCCGGCTTTATTGATTTTGATGTGTATGCTGTTATTACAAAAACACAAACCAGCAAGAATGAATATCTTTTTTCCATTTATATTGCTGACATGGCTTTTAACCATAAGAGCAATACTAAAGTGTACAGCCCTGCACTTCTCTGTAAGAAATAAATAAAGTGAGCTCCTGAACCCATTTTTAAGACTACAGGAATATCTTTAAATAAGTGTTTTCTTCTAGGGACTGGACAATCATTTAATTTCTCTTTTATATTGAAATCAAAAGGTGGCGCAGTTAGCCGGAGAAGTTTCTTTTCTGGCTGTGTAATGCAATCCCACCCCAATTTTTTTAACAAAGGTGTTGGATTGGACTATATTTTTCCCCATATACATCCTGACTTGACATTACAGTATAACCAATGTTGCTTGTTATTTTACTGAAATAATTCAAAAGTGATGGCATGTTTTTAAAACTTACTGTCTTTGGGTAAACAAGTTTGGTTCTTGGATCACTGGATTAATCACGATGATTTTACAGGGGGGTTACAGATTTTGTCCCATTCCTTTTCCTTGCTATCCTTAAATACTGGATGATATAGAAACTGTTCCTCTGTGTTTAAATATAGTAGGAAATGAGCAGTTATACAAAAAATGGTAGTGATAGTAATTATTTTTAAATCATCTGTATAACTTTTTTAATCCTCAAAAACGACTAAGCTACAAAAATCAAATTTTACTTGTACAGTCCACAAACGAGGGAACACAGTATAATTTTTTGAGTTCCTGTGTGGTAGACTAGCCTAAATAAAATGAAGTAACTTTATGAAATAAGTTATAGATGACCTAATGCTCCCTAAACATAATTCAGCTAGAGGTTAATGACAGATCATCTACTGCTTCGTATAATACACTTAAATTCAAATTAGGTTCCAGTCAAACATTTACAGTTTAGTTGTTGACCTTCTCCTTTTCCTGAAACTACAGCCTGCCTACATCTCTGATTACTTAAGACTTTCCTGAAGTAAAGTTTCTTGTTTCTTCACTTCGATTTTAAATAGGTAAAAATATGTTCTATTAGCGAAAGGGTTATAATTTAATTGCTGTGTCATGATGCCACTAGTGATATAAATAGCATCAAGAGTTTAACAGTTTAAAAGCCATTTTAATTTGCATCTTTTTCATAGGAAGAACTCATACTACTTTTTTATTTTACCTTTAAAAACTTAAACCTTCTTGTTTTCAAGTGTTCCAGTCTAATTAATAAAGGTGAATTGTTAGCCAGGGGAAATTAAAGGCAAGCCACCCTTCTACAAAGATAGGCCAGTGGCGTAGGGACTAGTATCCAATTTGTATTCTTGCCTGTAAGCATGATTTTCAAAGGATATTCTTTGATGCACTTAAGTTCTTTCATGATTTTCAGATCCTGTTAGGAAGAAGCAGGAGAATAAAAATCATAAATTTCAAACTTTTTTCCTCCTCTTTCTTTAGCACTTCAGGCTCATTAAGTTAGTCACAGTCAATGTTTTATCTTCTTGTGGTGGTGTATGAACTACTTCTCAAATGAACAGTGGATGTGTGGGATAGTGATCATTTTCAGAAAAATGAGAAGGAGTACGAGCGAAATGAGTTGTCTTGAGTTGCTTCAACATGTGTCAGATTAGTACCCTTTGATACCACCATCAGGGAAACATGAGATATTCTCTATACATACCAGTGTATCACCTCACTTCAAATATCTTTTTCTCATTCCCTTTTGTTCTACAACCCATATCTAAATACATAACTTTTTGCTTTGGACTCGTGGGGTTATATTTCTAGATTTATCGGTAGAGATCCATTGTTAACAAGCAAAGAAGTTTGACCAAGAAGTAAGGATGTTTCTTTTTAGGAAATCTTTTAGTTAGGTGGCATGAAATCATGGATCTAAGCGTGCTCAAAATATTATGACTTCTACAGTCACGTGGTTCTTAAACTCGGGAAGGAGAGTAACATACTGGAATGACCCTGTATATGGGTGGCAGAGGACAAAATAAGTCCTCAGAATAGAAGGAGAGTTTTAAAATATATGTAGTGGAATAGACAACGGCGGAATTCAAAGTTCATGCAAATATCTCCAAGTGATAAAATAATGAGGTCAGGTTATTAAGTAGCTCCTTTCGAAAGGACAGTGCAAGTTACAGGAATTAAATATTGCTCACACTCTTGGTTTACAGTTTTTAGTTTTAATTTTGTGCCAAATACAGTCTTCTTTTCCTATGGGCACAGAAGTGAGTGAGAGAAATGCACCACATCAGAACCATCACACCCATTTTTATCTGTTCCCAATGCAATAATTTTACCGTCTGCTCACTCCTAACAGGTGGTGCCAGGGAGTTAATTTGGCAGGGCAGGAAGAGGGTGTGCATGTCTTACTACACCATATGCTGCAAAGAAGGCAGTGGAGGAGTCTTAACGGCGCCTGCGGGAAGCTTTCCTTTTCAGCTTGTTTTCCCAGACTTTGAGAGTTGACCTTGTCCTGGACCTTTACTTTCAATGATGCCCAGTTTTATGATCCTTGACCTTGAAATTGCAAAGAATTCAGAGCAGTTTAATTTGAGAGGCAGGGTAGTCTCTACCTGAAGGGTCACTATTGCAATCTACTTTAACATATTTAACCACTTCTCCCATTTCTGGTAGGGAAGTACCAGCGTTTCAATCACAGCGGTACAGAGCCAAAGCAGAGAGGGGATAAGAAGGTTTTAAAATACGGCTCTCAGGTGCCAGGAGGTGTTTTGCAGAACTTTCTTGTTTATAATCTTGCAGGGCTGGGACATGAATATATATCCCCTGGGTCCTAGAGTTGCTCTACAGCTACTGGACAGATTTGTATCTGTGGATTAAAGGACAGCTTGTGTGTAAGACAGACGTGCATTCACAGATCTCCATCGAGAGGGGTGCCAAGGCATATATCAGATTCTCCCCGAAGATGATGAGACTTAAATGCATGCCTAAATGTCAGTATGTGCTTACTCACTTTGCTGAATTGGGCGCTGTAATAGTTCATTCAGTATTGCAGAAGAGTTATCTTCCGACTCTTAATATCCTGTTCATTTTGCTCTTATTAAGAGTGCCAGGAAGGGATTTCAGACTGACTGAGATATTTCTTAAATTATGTTTCAGCCACAATTCTGACACTCACATGGAAGTGTTTTTCTGTCTTACCTCCTTTACCTCTATATATTGAAAATAGATATTGAGGAGATTCCATTGAAAAATGAGTGACTTCCCTGTTTGTTGACCTTTACCAGGTATTTTGATAAATCCTACTTTCCTTTTGATTCAGGTTTATTTTTATATCTGTCCTAGCATAATTTAAAAGTTCTTTTTTTTAAAAGGGATAACATATACCTCCTTCTCTTCCCTGTCTCCTTTCTTTCCTCCTAGCACATTTATTACAACCAGTCCTCCAGCACAACAGCTGATTTTGGTACTTTTTTCCCTACTATTTCTCTGTTTCAGCTGAAATAGCCAAATAGTGACCTACTCCACTATCCAAGGTGAGCATGAAAGTAAAACTGCTTGTTTCTTCACCTGCCAAAACATCTTTGTTTTACAAAACTGTTGCAATACAGAAGGTTTTATTATTAAAACAAATAGTAGGGGGTATTACTGAATGGCTTGACATACATATTTATTATTTTTATCATGATCAAGCTACTAGTTTTCTGTCCCAGCGTTATTAGTCTCTTGAACAAACTCTGGTGTGTCACTTAGTTCTTAATTGAGAATAGTCTCTATATTGTCATAGTCTAGACCTGGTTATTGTAAGAAACAATAATCTGAGATAACAGGAAAATACTTCTCCAATTAGGTATGATACACAATAGACCATGCTCAAAGCCTTGCATGCTTTAGCTTCTTGAGGCATCTCCATGAACTCAAATGGGATTTTACATTTCATGGGACACTCTGAGGTGGTTTCTGGATGCAACTAGATTAACATTTTCATTCAAATTATAAATGAGCTTTTGAAATTAATCTCCCAGCCCTACCCATGTGTCCTGCTTTGTTTTGCCTCACAGAGTAGGCTTGGAATGTGCAAATGGGATGTCTTTTTGATGAAACTAAGGAGACAGATGCACTCCAGGAACACACCAACTACTCTGCAAAATCTTACAGGTATTCAGTTTATAAAAACAGAGTAGCTCTATTTCAAATTAAAACAAAAACCATATGTGTAATATTGTCGAGTCCTTCCTACCAGCTCTTCATTCTGTGGAGCCATTCCTGCTGCTTACTGACGTGGACATAACTTCTGACTCCACTGACATCTTTCAGATCTGATTTTTTGGGGGCCAGAACTGAAAAGATGTAAAAATACAATATATTCATGGTCATTCTTACTTCTGTGATCTATCTATAGAGACTGATATATTGTATAGGGTTCCAGAACTCTCTGAAAGAGTTTACTGCCTATTCATAGACAATCAGCAGAGTAAGTCAGCTGGAACATTACTGCCACTTGCTATGCATAACATTTGATAGTGGCATTGAGAAACAGACTTCCACATATTATTCTTGTTAGGCCACTGTGCTGTTAAAATGAAAATGCTCAGCAATATAAGGAGCTGCAGAAGACATGCAGGATTGCCACTGGCAAGAAGCTCTGAGTATGATCGGTTGTGTCACAGAGGATTTGTGGATTAGTGTACAGTGCTCAAGGCAGGGAGAGTTTTCTTCTCTGGCATAGCATCTATGCAAGCTAGACATGGGGTGTAAGCCCAAGCAACTTCAGCTGGCCATATCTTTCTTTTCTGTTAGGCATTGCCTAACACCCTACACTTTAACACTCTTGGCTTAAGAACAAGTTCAAGCCCTCCCCAGCAGTTCCCACCCATCATCAATGTGTGTGGGAAAAGACGAACTGTAGATTGTACTCAAAGGCCACCAGAATGACCTTTTCTGAGGCCAAAGTAGCAAGTTATAAGGCTGTGGGACCCTGCCGGGAACTCCTCCCAGTATTGAAAAGTTTATAAAGTGGATCCTACTCTTCAGAACTTCTTGTTCCCAACCCTTGAGGAGCATTGCACTGGTGAAGTGCTCCGGTATCAGAGGCGAGTAGACTGCGACTTCGTAAGTGATCCTGAGTTTGTTATCCTAATCTCAGTGTGGGTGCTGCAGAAATCAGTATTACAGGAGGCACAAGGATGGCAGAAGCCTAAGGAGAGGTAGAGGCAGCAGCAGGAAGATCCAGCTGGGGCAAGCGAGGGAAAGGCACAAGGAAGGACGATGTAGAGAGAGCAGCAGGGGGGTAGGATCAGAAGGCAGTGGCCTGGGCAAGGGTCCTGAGGAGGTAAGCAGAAGCGAAATCAACACCAGTGAGGTCTGGCTAGATTGAAAATGGAAAAATAATTGTTCAGTCATTAATCCTCTGAAATAATGGGCCTATCCCCTTAATCACGTAGGAGTTAAGTCACTGGTTAGGGAATGCAAACAAGCCTTACCATTTCAGTCTTATTTGGAGTGAGCTCACTCGCTAGCTGTCACTCACTGGCACTGGCCAACATCTGGGCGGGTGATGCCGAGGCATTTTTCTACAAGCATCAAGATCAGAAGTTAAAAATATTTCTGCTTGTGTGAGAATACCACATCTCATTTTTTGCCACTGTCCTGCCCACAAGCTCCCTGGTACGCTGTGAAGGAGATGAGTGGCTGGTAGGAGATTCCCTGAGAAACCACTCCATAACAAATGTGCAGGTAGTTCAAATTAAGAAAACAGTGCTAAAAATGGCTTTTTTAATAAAGTTTTGTTTTTTGCAAAATGTGTACACTGAAAGAAACCTCTGTTGTAGGTGGGATATTCAATCCCTACATCATTTTGAATCACTGGCCTTTTTTCCACGTTTTGCCAGAATATCTGCTTCTAGCTGCCATCAGGGGCTGGACACTGGACTGGATGGCCCGTGGTGCTTGTTGTGCATGCTTCTGTCATCACAACAAGAATATTTACTGGTAGTACAGCAATGGAGTCTGATTTTCATCACTCTAGATTACTTAAAATTCACTTGAAGCTAAAGGACACTCTGAATACCCTCCCTATTGTACCTTTAAACATATAGCCATGGTGGGAAATGGGTTTCTTTTCCAGCTAGTAATAAAGCAGAGTTGATTGTCATGGTTCACAAGCACTGTGTTAGAAATTAGAACTGTGTCCAGTTCTGGGGTCCCCAGTTCAAGAAGGACAGGGAGCTCCTGGAGAGGGTACAGCAAAGGGCTACAAAGATGATTAGGGGCCTGGAACATCTTTCTCATGAGGAAACACTGAGGGACTTGGGTCTTTTGAGTCTGGAGAAGAGAAGACTGACGGGGGAATCTTATTAATGCTTATAAATACTTCAGGGGTGGGTGCCAGGAGGATGGGGCCGGTCTTTTTTCAGTGGTGCCCAGTGACAGGATGAGAGGTAACGGGCACAAACTTGGTCATAGGAAGTTCCATCTAAACATGAGGAGGAACTTCTTTCCTTTGAGGGTGGCAGAGCACTGGAACAGGCTGCCCAGAGAGGTTGTGGAGTCTCCTTCTCTGGAGATATTCCAAACTGGCCTGGACGCATTCCTGTGCAACCTGCTCTAGGTGACCCTGCTCTGGTGGGGGGGTTGGACTGGATGATCTCCAGAGGTCCCTTCCAACCCCTGTCATTCTGTGATTCTGTGATACTATGAAATATGACAATAAAGTGTACCTATGGAAAAAGTAGGGCAGGAGGCACATAGCTAAGGGTTACTGAATATTTTGAAGGGGAAGTTCAGAGTTTGCTCAAACACTCAATTTTTAAAATACATTTTTGCTTTAAATTATACGTAATCATTACATAAAATGAGCTACTTTCAAATAGAAATATATAAATACTGGAATGACTTGATGCACAGTTACATGAGCTGCTTGATTTTACAAACTAATTATTGACTAAGAGAAGGCTATATATAGACATTCATCTTAACTGTAAAAGATGTCATAGAAAAGAATGGTGATAAAGAAGTGTTATATAAATATATTTAAGTGATAATAGCAATAAAACTGAAAACTGTCACTGAACAGTTCTCCTGATCTTTGAAAAGCAGCTTTTATGTTTCCAGTGTAGCTGTCAGAAATATTCTCCTTATTAAAATATAGGTATTTATTACTTTCACTTTTCTGATTATACTTCCTTCAGCTTTAAGCATTTGATTTAATATTAATAATCATTAGGGACAGGATTTTTCAAGAGAGCCTACTTGGGTCTTGTGCTGAATGCAATGGAAACCTGAATGGGAAGAAAGATTACTGATGGGGATTCCTGGGACTCCCTGTAGAAATTAATGATCTATAATCCCAGGAGAGATGGCACAGAATGATCTGATGAAGTATTTAGGCGGTTCGGGCTATTCTTTTGAGTCACTTGGCTATTGAGTGTATTGAGAGTATCGTTATGAAGCTGCAAGGTAAAAATGGCCCTCTTCACCCAACTTCAATGAAGAATTGCACCCGTTAGCCCAAACGATCCCACCAAGCTGTATGTGGCCAGAAAGCAGTCTTTCTGGGAAAATGTCTGATTCAGTGAAACTGAACATTCTTGTTTTTCAGTTTTGCCTCAAACTGACATTTCGGAAACCTTGATTCTGAGAATCCTGACACATCATTTTGGGGAGATTTCCTGTAGGAGATGCTCACAGCTGTTCCGTGTAATTAAGATGGAATATGCCAAATACGAATTTTCAGAAAGATGTAAGCTGGTATCAGCACTGAAGTCCACATGATGAATCACCTGGAGGCTCTGTAGCTGTGGCAAGTGTGGTACAGACCCTATGTCAACACGTAGCTGCCTGCAGAGGACCATGTAGACATACACAAGGTCACTTTCTTAGCAAGATGTGAGCTCATCCCCTATGGAAACAGGCCTGTAACTGCAGACCTTTGGCCAGCTGCAAAATTTTTAGGATATACCTATATTGCTAAGTAAAAGAGGTCTAATGAGTATACTCAGGTACTTGACTCCTAACATTGCAAAATCATTAGTTTTGTTCCTTGGCTCTGTTTAGGGGTACTCCCAAGCTTTTTCAAGGCAATTCATAGGCATGGCTTGAAGGATTGTTGACTCCACGGAATGTTTCCAAGAGGGAGCATGGATGAGACTGCAGCGGGGAAGATTACTTGCAGCCTGCAGCCTATCCTCTGGGTTATATCTTCAAACACCTCCCACCCCTGCCCCTTGCCTTTACGTGATATTTGAAAGCCTGCAACACATCTCCTCAGTTCAATTTAATAAAAATGCCACTTTAGTAGCGACATGGGCAAGAGCCTTTCTCAACCCCTTGGCCTGGGAACAAAGGATCATGCTAAGAAATAGATGTGTTTAGCATAGCAGATGTAGTATAAGGGTCTTGGGCATGATTCCACAACCGGGAGCTTGGAAAATCTAACAAATGGGGCAGAGATCATAATAGCTCTGTCAAGCTTGGTTCTTCTGGGCCTACCACCACACACCTGTGACAGTCCACCTGGAATATACCCAGGTATATTGTGTTAGAGCTCCAAGCCCAAATCTGTAAGAAACCTGCCTTGGACTCAGCAAAAGGCAAGAGACCCTGTGGCCAGCACATAAGGGTACTCCACCCTCAAATACTTCCCACCAGCTTAGCTATATCCACTTACACTTTATTAACTACAGATCCTGCAAGTAAAAGAGAAGTTTAATTCAGTGAATTAAACGGTTGCATACCTATACCATTTAAATTAGTAATGCACGGTTGCCTACCACCTTGTGTATACAGCTTGTAACGACGACCTGTTAAAGTATGTTGTTAAAGGACGTTAGTCCCGGCACTTACACTGTTTCTGGGAGGTATTGTCAGCTGGCAGTGAGATGCCTTGAAATTCTTCTATATCCCAGGGATATCTCAGTCTGTATTAAACATAGTTCCGTAACAGGATAATCACCTCCATAAAACATTTAGAAAACAGGCGCTGCCAGAGAGGGGCCTGTGGCCTCGATTTAGGACAGGGAACAGGAACTCCTCATTTATTTTTCTGGTTTTTACATAGGGTTCCTGTTGTGGCCTGGGGCAAATTGTGCCTTGTGTATCTTTCTAGAAAATCAAGTTGGTAATATCTACTTCAGAGGAGCATTGAGAATTAATAATTATTGCATGTACGCAGCACTGAAATGAAATGAACAGTGTGAGTACAATGCGCCATTGGTTTTAAGGACCAACATAAAGCCATGGCAAGGCTAATATAGGGGACGTTATAAGTGAAAATTGAATGACATTAGTGAAAATCAAAGCATTTCCTCCTTTTCTGCTGTCCAGCCCTCTCCCCACAGTATTTATTTCAGGTATACCTTGAAATACTATTGTTCATCTTTTTTTTAAAGTTCTTCCTCCAGGTCTGAGCTTTCACATCTCAATTTTTGCCCATAGCAAATTGTTATGGTTGAATTGCAAGTCCCTGGAAAAGGGGGTTTGAAATGAAAGTGCTGACAGGCTCTTATCTCCACCCGTCCAAGTAGTGCTCCTATCACCTAATTTATTATATAAAGTTGCTGTAGGGGAGAAGCACTTGCCAGAGCTCTGGGTATTTGAGTTTTTGTTTTGCAAAGATTGTTTAAAAATAGTGATAGGATGATACATGAGGCAGGAAGCAGACAAGCAGATTAACATAAACCTGTTGCAAGGAGGCAAATCAGTAACTGCATCACACAAATTTTGTGACTGTTCAGGAATTCTGGTTAGGCTGATCACTAGGAGGGACACTGAGCCCAGTTCAGAGGGCCACATGGCTCCCTTAAACTACGCGTTAAATCCCAGATTCTGCAGTCTACAATAAATTAAGCAAAGTACTATGGAGTCCCATCAAATTCAGGACACAACAATCTGCAGAGCTGTGACTGAAGGTCTTTTCAGTACTGTTAGTAACAGTGTTTTGCACTGTACCTATAAAATAAATGAAATTTATACCTTTCCTACTCATTACATTCCCTTGCCTGTGTTAGTGTTTGCACTTGGATTTCTGGTCCTTGGCTTAAGTAAGACAATAAATTGGCTGGGTAGGAACTAAACACTTGGCAGCATAAGAAAGCATAGTACATTCTTGCACTGGTAAAGTTAACTGAGGACTAATATTCCATACACAGTAGTTTGGGATATAAAATAACCAGGACAATATGTTTTCATAAGACAAAGTTTGCTGATACATTTTGAAACATCTATTCCTTCCCAGAACAATTAAGAAAACTCAGGGGAGGAGAGGGAGAGCAGAGGAGGGAGAAGAAGATGACCTAGAAAGTGCGCTGGAGGATCTAATTTTGTGTGTATGTACGTATTACAGACGAGCCTGTTGCACCTCCTCCCATAAAGCCCTGGTGTTTTGCACTCTTTACTATATGCATCAACCCCCACCTGAGTTCAGGCATGCACCTCTAATTTTACAGCATTAAGGGCATGTCTTTCCAGTGTCTTGAGGTTCACAGCCTTTAAAGATGTTGGAAGCTAGCAGAGACAGAGGGAAGCGTGACTTTGTGAGGCAAATCTTCAGAGGATTGCAAGACCTGGTTATGAAGAGGAAGCTTTTATATTAAAAGTATTATTGTTGTAGGGTCCCTGAGCTTCACACTTGCTTCCTCAGGCCAGCTACAGCTGGAGGGACAGAGGAGCATCGTGTCCCTCACAGAGCTGGGAGTTGAACCTCAGGCTGTTGCATCTTGTGCTGGAGCTGGCTTCTTAAAACAAAGGTTTAATTTGCTGTCTACGATTGCTTAATCTGTAAAGATCTGATGTATAAATCTCTTACTGGTGCTGGATAGTGGCACCTTTTCACAGAGCATTAGCAGCTATTACTTCCTAGCGTAATTGGAATAAAAATGTTTAGTGTGCTGAGCCAGAGAAACAGAGCTGCTCTCAAACTAATCCACGTTCTGCGTGCAAACACCAGCTATTTCTTGACTATTTGTATTCAGCAGGAGGGACAGCGTAGGGCTCCACGAGTTCATAAAGCTTCTGTTACTAAATAAGAATTAGTTGTTCTGTAATCTGATGATTTTTCTTCTACTGTCTTCAGTTTATTCATAAAAGAAAGGAGCCTAGATAGGAAAGGGGCAGCTCCCATTATCAGAATGTGTACAAAGCAATCACAGAATCGTAGAAATCTAGATTGGAAAGGACCTCTCTAAATCACCTTCTCCAAATTTCACTGAAAGCAGGAGAAATGAGAGGTGATTTAGCATGCAGCCATACACCTCACTGTGCAGAAGAAACTGGTTTTTAAGCAGTGCCAGGTGAAACAGCTTTTCAGCTAAAAGTGAAGATTAGGGAAGCATAATCCAATGTTTAAAACAAGGGAAAGGAGGTTAAATGTTCTGAGCGTTACTCCCTGTTCTTCTATTGATTCCATAGAAGATGTGGAGAGAGTCAATTTAACCCCCTTTTGATGAAATTAGGAGTGTCGCCAGGGGCTCGGGTTGTAGAGGCTGCTAGGATTTCCCCTTTTGTGCTTCAGTTTCTCTATTAGTAAAAAAGTTCAGGTAGAGTTTGTGAGATTCTCCGTTCAAGATCCTTGAGATACTTAGGTACCAGCCCCCTTGGCTTTTCATGGCAATTAAGAACCTTCTGAGGGTCTGACCACGCGGTACGTCTCTTCCTCCAGCGCTTCCTTGATTCAGCACTGTGTCTTATCTCCTACTTTGCTTTGCTTTACTTCTCAAATATGCACATGTGCTTTCGTTGCTGTTGCTGGCTCTTACTTAACATTTACTGTTACACCCCAGGTCAGTGGATGTAGTTGAGAATAGAGAAGCTTGTCCATACCCTCTTGCGTATGTGTACACACGCACAAACAGGTCACTGAACTCTGCTCTCACCTGGTACGTTAGCAATACTCCCACTCTTAAATTCCGCAAATTTGGTGACCGTAGGCCTTGGATGAGATGGTGGGTGGGTGGGAGAAGTGGAATGTCTGTTTAAGGCTGTAAAGCTGCATTTGAAAGTGTCAAAATGTTTGTGATATAGAGGTCTATTTGCCTTATATAGAAAATACACATTGACTCGTCCCTGAAATTTCTTATGCAAGAGTGAGAAGTCAAACAGGACTTTGAATGGTGCAGTAAATAATAACATGATTTGTTATCAAAAACTAATAAGTTAAATCCTGCCAATGTATTTAAAGCATTTCTTTCTTAAGAAGGTTTTAACTCCTTGAATTAAGAGCAACTAAAATTAAAATAAGCCAAGAAAGGGAAAGGGAGCAGATTCCACTTTGAATTTCCTACATAATTTATTCCGCTAGTTAGATGTTGAGAAGCTGATGCAGAGACCAAAGTAAGACTGATACAGCGTATCGTAGTGAAATACCTCTGTATTAGTAATTCCAGATTTGGCTAAACCACGTAAACGACTGATGTAAAGACCAAGGCATGGCACTTAATGAAACAGCTATGCTTTGGTGTAGTTTAGCTTCAGAAATTAGGGTTAGGGCTTTTTATTGAGATGCTTAGGTGCAAAATTTCCTCAGACCTCAGTCAGAGTTGGTACCTAAGGAAATTTGGTTATTTGGTCTGAAAATATTGCTGCCATTTTAAAGGGTGCAAGGTCCCAGAAGATTGTCTTCTCTTGCTTTTCTATTATGCTTAGATTAGCTTGACAAAAGCTCCACAGAGCATCAAATGAGTATAAAGTACAACACTACATATGGCCCATTGGTATCTGTTGGAATTTAGTTGGACTTAGGGCCAACAAGTTTTGGCACAAACTTTCCCAAAGAGGACTAATGTAGTCATGCATTAGATGGCTTTTTTGAGTACAAGACAAGACATGCATAAGTGATAAATTAGAGTAAACACAGCATTTCTTTGGTGTTCCTTAGCTGTTATATTGGTATTTTCTGCACGTGAATAAGAGTTCTGATAATCTTCATTCACCAACTGCAAGCCAAAATTCAATTTACTGGTGTGACTAATATGGAATGGTTTCTTTTCATCCAAAAAGACTAGCGTGTACTGCAAAGAATAAGAAAATAATGAAGATGTTGCAGGACAAAAGAGAAGGTGCTGAAAACCAGAAAGAGCTGAATAGTTTTTGTACTTGTTACTCTGCAAATTACATTTTCTGTGTGTGAAGCTTTGAAAATGAAGTTAATTTCTCCCCTTTATAACAATGTCCTTGAGTCTACAGTGTGCAAATAAACAATTCTATGTCCGACGGACTCTGATACAATGGTGTTTAAAGTTACAGTGCCATTCCCAAAAGAGAAAGACCTTGTAGGCATCTATCATATGTACCGGTTAGCTGGTAAGATCCCAAGAGAAGAGCAAAGCACTTTATTTGCATTTTTTTCAATGTGTTATCACTAAACATTTGATGTCGTAAATATGAGCAGAGACACCTGAGGATTTGGCAGCTTTGTGGTTGGAAGTGACCAGTCTTCAGGTGATGGTGGCCTTCTGGCTGTGTTTGCTACCAACTACAGCTGTTTTCATCACTTCTTTGGCCATAGATAACCTATTGGCCTTGCCTGCAGAGTTGATATACAAGCAACCATTTAGCAGCTTGCCGCTGAGCTCCCGCTTGACCTCTAAGAAGAGTGCAGACTGCTCAGAGACACGTTGAATTGCTGCTATTCCCTGTTTCCAGATGCGCTGTTGTGCTTGGCTGCTGCTTGCAAAGATCAGTTTCAGGTGCAATCCCACAACAGAAAACACATTTTAGAACAAATGCACCTTGAAAAACTGACAAGTGAAAAAGGCTCTGAATTTCTTAAGGAACTCTGTAATTGTTGCTGTATTTTTTGGGTCTGCATATCTGCCTTTTAAAAAAAACATTATTAAGTAAGTGTATTGCGAACTTCCAGTCACTAGCCTTAGGGCAAAATTCAATTAAGCTGCTTGATATTTGTGCTGGGAATGCCTCTGGAAAAGGGCTGTCCACCTCTTAGT
Organism: Gavia stellata; assembly: GCF_030936135.1. Classification (NCBI taxonomy): domain Eukaryota; kingdom Metazoa; phylum Chordata; class Aves; order Gaviiformes; family Gaviidae; genus Gavia; species Gavia stellata. Next base: position 7,582,788 of record NC_082594.1, read on the forward strand.
CACATACATGGCGTAGGTCAAACTAAGGGAAGACACAAAACCTTGTCCTATGGGTCTTGGTGACCTCGTTGCTTCTCACCTCTCATGTCAGTGCAGGTGAGCATTGAGGAGGGAGTTCTGTTTAGGCCACCCGGCTTTTTCAGTCCACAAATCCTGATCTTTTGAGAGTTTAAGAACAAAGCCAAAAAGCAGGTTTTTTTCCCTTCACTTACCAAGAGAGGCTTTGACTTACCTAGAAGCAAGATATCTGTACTGTTCTCAAACTCCTCAAAAAGCCTCGTATGAGTAGAGTAGAGATAGGGAGGTCTTCAGTGGGCATTGCATGGAGGGAGAAATATGAAATTAGGGAAATATTTATAGTTTGGATTAACCTTCTCTTGATTTCAGTTGAGATTTTTGTTGGATTATGAAGTTTGGTACAAACTTCTCAATGAGGGGCTTAAGGTCTGTGTTTTCCTCCTGGAATTTCTTCTATGGGATGTTTTTCTTGTATTTGAAAAGACAAGCATGGATAACAGTAATGAAATTAGAAAATACCTGGTGTAGATCTTGTATATGGTGTTTTGTTTGGCTTTGTTTTGTCTTCCTGGCTCGAGGCACTGTACATCTCTTCTTTTATGTTAAAAAAAGAAAAATTTTAAAAAATTGACAACAGCTTTAATTTGTGCTCTGCTATTCCACTTTCTAGGAATGCAGTGTACCATTTTCAAAATAAACCGTCCTCTTCTCTAGAAAGCTTTGCAATGTATTTGAAAATCCAAGAAGTCAGTGACATTCTCCTACCTTTATCCTATGATGGAGTAGTAACCTATCCTCCTGTACATCCACTTGATTTTTGAAGGGCTTCAATTGGATACTCAAAAGCTGTAGAGCCATTGATTGACATTTAACATATTGTGAGTAAAATCATATTTGTTTTTATTGTATCCTGCAAACTGACTGAGCTAAGTATAAAATGTTAACCCTTGCCTCAAGGAGAGGTTAAAGCTCTGATTTCTTCTATTCCTGGCCCTGCCACAGACGTTTTTTGTGGCTTCAGAGTATGACCTGTTACTATATATACATGCCAAGTATTGTATTCTTTCATGCTACTATCTAGTCCTATTTTCAGCACCATGATTGATGCTTGCAGGCGATTCAGTTTTATGCTGATTTTACCAAAAGCAGTAGCAGTGTTGCCATTGTGCGGGCACCCAGCTGGGGTTGCATTAAGCAGGCAATCTACTGCAAAAATATTCTTACAGTCCAGTCAGTGACTGAGGTAGGAATGAAGCAAACACCGAGCTAAATGAGGAGGTCCAAACAGCATCTTTTTTTCCCCAAGTTCCTAGGCTTAAGCATCCCCACTAGTAAAAATATTGTTGATTATCCCTTTAAGGGAAAAATGTTAATATACAAGATCTAATTACCTCTGTCTAAGCTGATACGCCTACAGCACCTTTTACATAACCCAAACATTTGAGTTCCAATTATACAATTATATTTTAACATGTATTAAGTGCTATTCCTTTAGGGAGGAGACTTACTTAGACTGAATATTTTAACTAAACTCCTTCCTCCATACAGATCTATATGGTAGGGTCTCAGTTCATTACAGTGCCGAAGACTAGTTTATTCACGGTTCCTTTCCCCTTAAATACAGCAGCTGGCTCTTCAGAAAGCACATTTTCCATGTCTGTGGCACTGACAGTAGTATCTGTACATGTGTATCAGCTGCAGGCTATGAAGCTAATGTTCTTGGGGTCAGTAGCAGCACTGTTACTGCAATTAGATCAATAACCCTTGCACAGTGCGAGTATCCTCTGTTGTGTGTACATCCTACGGCAAGGTCCAAGCCTCTAGAAGAAGCAACATGTTTCAACATGGAGGACAGGGTGCTGCTTTTTTACATAATATGCCTTGCTCCAGAGATTGATAGCACAAAAGATTGAGTTTCCCTTTACTGAAAAGACAGATGACTTCAATGGCCATTCTTCTTTTCTGGTATCTTCATGCAACTTCTGTAAGACACAAAAGCTCTCATCTGAAGGGAAGACTTGTTGATGAAGGCTATTTGCTGCATACTTTCAATCGTTAACATCAATGAGGTTTGTAGGTCACCTCTTCTGAAAACCCAGAGCCTAAGTTAAGAGTGAGGAGCCTGAGCGTATTCCTACGCTCAGCTAACTCAAGTTTTCTGAACATCCAGGCAAAGCTGGGACTTGGCTTGAAAGAACATAGGCAAAGAAAAGGGATGAACCAAGAAAGAGTGAGTGGAGGGCAAGCCTGGCGAGCAAGGCTGGGGACTGCTGGTGCTCCTTATGGTGGATTAAATGCATGTGGGACAAGGGCTGCTGGTGGAAGGGAGGTTCCAGGCCCCAGAAATGTTCTGCTTCTTCCCATCCCTCAGCGTCAGCCTGTGCCAAAAGCTGGCACAGCCTACAGTGCAACTGCACAGCTTGTGCTAAGTGCATTGGTGCCGTGGAGGTTACGTTAGCAGCAGCTGAACCACCTGGTTTAACACTGACGCAGCTATTTCCATACTATACCATAGTCATTCCTGCACAGTGACTTCATTTTAAAATCTCCCCTGCTTAGAAAACCAAGTTTTGGAAATGTTGAATAAAGTTATTGCGTTGGGCTGTACCTATCAGATAAACTGAGTTCCTGCCTAAAGAAAATGTGAATGCAATTAATTGCAAATTATTGAAACATTAGACTTGTGTTATTTTAATTATACAAAACCAAAAAAATCTGAAGGTAAAGTTCCTATGGCAACCTTAGCTCCGTCTCCTGTGTGCAGTGGATGTGTGTGTATGTTTGTGTAAAATAGGATCATTCACTATCACGGTCAGAGTGATTTAGGACTTGCTGATCAGGAAGATGTTAATCAGACCAGAAAGCTCATCTTTAAAAGTGATTTATTTTTGCTATTTCTCTAGCCAAGTGTTGCAATGTAGAGGAGATTTTGAGTTTCTGTCCAGTCTGATAAGTATTCATGCTAAAACATAATGCCTGAACAATCCATATCTTGTCAGAAATCTGTTCTATCATTTTTCAAATTTAGCTAGGATTGTGACAGACACCCTGCAGTCATGAATCTCGAGAGCTAGTAAGATGAAATTGGCACCTGATTTTCTCCAGTTAGCTCACTAGTATCATACGTTTAATTACACATTGCACTTTGCTGCTTGCACTTAATACTGCAGAGCTAATTTCACCCGCAAAGTTTTTTTAAAAGGGTTAGGCATCATTTGCCTATCCATCAAGGAGGATGTAGCAGTCTGGTGACATAGCAGAATTGTCTCCAGCCCTCCTGTATCACCTGAAGGAACAGTGTTTCCAGCAGGCATTCCCATGAGATGTTCCCTTAATCTCTTCATCTCCATCCCCCACCTTGCCCATGTTCAGTTTTTCCAAAATGTACACATCAGCCACGAGAAAGTGGCTCTCATAAATGCAGGTCGTAGCAGAGCAAGGGGACTGATGATCAGGCTGAGGGAGGCATTCAGTGCTGATACGGGGAGAGACTGGCAGCTGTAAGAAATTTGAGCTATTTTGTGCAGGCAGAGTGAATAAGGGAAAGTTTTGTGAAAAAAACCACATTATTATACTCTTGAGAAATGTGTCTAGATGGTGAAGGCAGTAAAGGGTACTATTCATTTTTATTACTGTCATGAGAGTCAGTGAATGGCATGTTCGTGGTAGTGAGCTTTACAAGTATTACGTAAAGTACTTTTCCAAACTACAGCCTCTTTTTTTTCTGTGTCTGCCCTGTAACTCTATTTTCAGTGGCATAATTCTTCAGGGTAGTGGCTCAGAAGGAGAATTAATAATTTAGAGGAAGAACTGAGGGTGTATAATTTCTCCTATACAGATAAATACACATCCCTGCATCTACTAAATATGACCTTTTTCTTCTGAGCTGCTGTATAAAGTCAAAAGAGATAACATTATATACAAATAACATAAGCATAATGTATGTCTAAATATATTCTGAGCAGACTCACAGAATAATATTTAAATTTTCAGGCTTCTAAAATCCCAAAGATATAAACCTAAAGACAGAAGAAGTAAGAGTTCACTGTACTTAAGAGCTGTGAGCAGATATAAGTATTAACTCACTAAGAATTCATCTAAAGAGAATTGAGAAACATTAAGAAAGAAACTTCATAAAAATTCTATTCTGTTGTCATTGGAGGGATTAAATGTTAGAGCAATTAAATGTTAGAACAATTAAATTTGGGAATGTCTTTAAACAGTGACTCTCGTTTAAATATAGAAAAGCTGGACCTACTGAGGTAGAGCAATTATTTCTGTTCTTTAAATGTACATTTTTTTCCTGTGAGTCATGAGGTCAATGTCTAACACTTAGCATCCTGCTAAAATTAAACAGCATAAGGATTTCCTGCCAACATGTTTCTGCATCGGTATATATTTCTTTGGATATAGCACAAATGCTAAAATGTATATTTATGCCCCTGAAGGCACTCAAAATACAGCATAGTTATACTCCCCAAGTGTCTTTCGTAATAATTGCTTTTCTTTTGTTTATAGTAACATTTGCTGTATTTTGTTAGAAAGACAGGTTTGAAATTAAACTTTAAAATCAGGTAGGATATATTTGAAACAAGTCTCATGACAGACCTCTTTTAGATTAGTCCTCTCTGAGATAACCAGTGAATGCCTCTGTGTTCATGTCAGTAAGACACAGTCTCTGGGTCACGGGAGGTGACAGCAGATTTCTTTGGTTATTCCCAGCTAGCTGAAACCAGACATAATCTAAAGGAGACCTCTTGCAAGCGCTCTCGGAACGAAGGGATCGCTGAGCACCATTGGTAGAAGGAATTAAAAGGAACAGAGAAAATACACAGAGGAGGAGAGTGAAACACTTCAAAGTCAACCTCACCAGGGCTGAAATTCTCCAGGAAGGTGGAGGAAAATGAAAGCAACACCGCCCTAGACTTGCAAGCAGTGAATGCCAGCAAAGGGCAGCTTCTTTTCTTACAGTCGCTGGTTTGAAATCCTTGATATGTTTGATAGTTTTTGTTGCCTCAGGCAAAAAGCCTATAAAACTGAAGTAAAGAAGGTTGAGGAATGCTCTATACCCCATAAGCATGAAATATCAATAGTGGTTTTAATCAGAGATACAAAAGGTTGAGAAAACTCTGTGAGTAAAAAGCCATTCGGCATTGCTGGGGGGTTGAGTCTCTGACGGGAGAACATGTTGGTTACATGTGCATTGAGACGTAAGCGTAGTCTCCTGTGCACCCCACACTGCTGATCCTCGGTGTGCACCGTGAACACGTGCTGACTCTATGTTCTATATTACACCCCGTGTTTGCTTTGTCCCAGGCTTACAGCTGGAGCTGTTCCAAGAGCACGTCAAGCCTGCTTAGCTGTCCTGAAGCAGAAAACAGTGGAGGAGGGATTGAGCATGCCCAAGTCACATCCCAATACAGCTCTTGTGATTGGGAGGGTAAACAAGACTCAGGAATGTCACTAAGAGTCCTAAAAGGAAAGATGTAAGGATTTGAGAAAGAAAAGGAGGGACCAAGTCCAGAGTCAGGGTAACTGGCGGGCAGTTAGATCCTGACTGAGAACCTCAACACTGTCAGAGAAGAGCTAAGTGTACGGCATCGCAACTCCCACTGCAGCCAAAAGCATGTGGAGTTCCAGAAGCAGAGTTAGTTAACAGAAGCCAACACACTGGGTGTCACAAAAGGAAAGATGTGAGAAGGAAGATGGATTACAGTGCTTTGCAAAAGTTGGCAAGAGCCAACAGTGTGTTTTGCTCAGATGAATCCTCATAGGAGCGATGAGCAGCAGTTCATTAGGAGATAAATACACTGTTGAACTAGAAGTAAATGGGACATTTATGAAGTTGGACATGGCATACTCACCATTATGTTGCCAGAAACAGTTGTTTTCATTGTTGGAAAAGTGCAGGCTTGGATACTGGATAGTAAATTCACTATCGATAGTAAAAGAGTTAAGCGCTGCACCTATTGCCATTAAAGAAGCATAGACACCTCAGTGTGCAAAAGCTAAACAGGGAGAGGTCTCTGAAAACAGAGTTTACATTGGAGACCCCACATTAAAGAAGTATTGAACTAACCGGATGGATGATCAGCACATTGGGAGACACTCCTCTTGTAATGGTACTAAGGAAAACATACTTCTTTTACTAGCGGAAAATATGAGAGCTCCTTTTCCTCATCAGGAAGATGCATTCCTAAAAATGACGGAAGCAGAGTAGAGATTGGAAAAATATGCTCCAGGAGTAATAAACCTGCCAAAACACAGGCATTTAGGAGCATATTAAATGTCATTGGGCATCTGAGACATCCCCCAATGTGTCTGTGGTAGATATGGCACCACAGTCATAGGAGAGCTATGCCTTTCTCCAACAGCAGCTGAAGGCCAGACAGGTCTTTCTGGTACTAAAATGGCATGAAGGCCCTCATCTCAGCGGATGAGCATGATTATAGTCTCCAGAGGCATCAGAAGAGATGACGAAGAGCAGCCAATCTCCAATTCATGCATCTGAGTAAACGTCCAGTACCCTAAGGACAGGCAGAGCAAGCACAGTTATTAGCTTTGGTAAGAAAAAAAAGAAGGGAATGATGATTTGGAGAAAATTTGTGTCAGGTGTTATGAGCCTGTCAGCAGATACCTTAGAAAAACAGTACATTTATGCTTTTTCCATCCCTGGAAGATACTCTTTCCTTATATTGCCATTTGAGTTGTGCTGGACAACCAAAATGTTTCAGCGGGAAGCCCATCTGGGATAGCCTCGCAAGCAGTAGGACCTAGAAAGGTTAGAAAGCCATGACCAGAAGCTCTCTGGAAAAAAGTGGGCTGTTGAGTCAAAGCTGAACTAAGTCCTGTTATATGTTATGTTATTTGCTTTTTGGGGGTACTGGTAGATCATAACATCGATCCATGTGGACACCTGTATCCTCAACACACACCATTTCTTTGAGGGGAGAGCAGCACAGGGAAATTAATGTTTTATTGTTACTATAGAGTGTGGGAAGCTGAAGGAATTAGAGGATCTTATTTCATTTATGATCTTCATAATTGAAATACTAAGTTTCTTTCAATGTTCTTATTCCACTCTTTGAAGCCTGGAAATAGATTTGGCATTACAGGTGATAACAAGTGGACAGTTTGCTGTAATACAGAAGACTTTAGATTGTGGGTGCAAATATTTCATACCCCGATTCGTGGGAAACCAATCTAAGTTAATAATGACCACAATCCAATTGCCAAAAGAGCTTGGAAAATCCCCACTTTTCCACAGATAAAGAAGTTTTTTTGTTAAAATGTGTGATTCATGTACTGAATATGAAGTTGTAAGAGAGCTGCTGGTTGTAGACAAAGTCTTTCATGCGTTTGACAAAGGTTTAGTAGAAAAAATTGTCCTGAGCCTGAATTTGTTTCCTAATAATCAGATTTTAATAACCAGTCTGGTCTCAGAGGAGATGTGCACAGAGGCTGCCAGAGCAGATTCAAGGTAAAACACTGGAAAATGACTACATTTGGCAGTAGCATGTATTTAACCGACTTTGGGAAGAACTCCTGGAGCAGATAGGAGTTGGGCATTAGAAAGATGATCTCCAAAATGTTACAGAAAAAAAATATATTAAAATGAAGGTCATTTAGATTGAAGAACCCACAAGAGAAGGCGCAAAATATTTTGAATTGGCTTCAGCTGAAGGGCAGTATCGCTGGTCTGAAGCCTTGCAGGACACGCAAGTCTACATTGTGAAAAAGAGGCTCATGTTAGTTGTTAGAAAAAAATAGCTCCCTGGAAAAAAAGGCCGTTATTTGTTTACATTTTCAGGGGGAAAAAAATCCCATAAACCTATGTATTTGTGCTTGACAATTAGCCTTTATCAGAAGGTGCTCCTGTGAAAGAGGAGCTCATGCATATCAAATCCGTTTTTGCAGTAGATAGTACAACTGGCTGAGTAATATCTGAGAACAGACCACAGTTTACTGAGCATGTGTTTAAGTACTTTTCAATAACGGTTAGGTTTAATCATGTAATCTCTCATCCCCATAATTCCCTGTCTAAATGGCTGGTGAAAATAATGTTTAAAAAAACCCCAAAAAACTGCTATTGCAAAATCAGTCAGACTGTGATCCATATTCAGCACTTTCGAATTCCAGGATGGCTCCAGTGAAGTGAAGTTGTCATCACTGATAACTCTGATTAACAGAAACCTGGAAAAAAGTATATTTGCATTGCTAGAAACCACCCCTAAAGTCACTGGAGACTTGCAAATGGGAAAAGTAAAAGATATGGCAAAAGAATTGATACAATTTGAAGTCTTGGGTACTTGTACTTCAGCTAATGGTATTGTGCACCTCCAGTAGTAGAAAGTAGCTGTGTCTACACTGACTTGGCACAGCCTGGCTCATGTCCACACTACTTAAATCTGGCCCCTCCTAGAGCAGTTTTGGCCTGGAAGGAGCCAGCTGGAGTGACCCAAAGCAGAGCCAGGGCTCCATCTAACAGCTAACAGTGAGGATAGTGAAGGTCCAGGCTTGAGCCTGTTACTCAGCCCCCTTTTTTTTTGGTGATACTGCCATTTCCAGGAGCAGTGGTGTTACGCTATTGCAGCAGGTTGAACTGACCAGCACAGGCAATAGCTTGAACAGGGAGCAACCAAAACTAGTGGGTTTGCATCCATTTGACAGCAGTAGTAAACTGAGATATGTCGGACAGAAGCAACAGCTCTGTAAATCTCGAAACTAATGATACTCCTCTGGTAAGGTTACTTATTAGATGGACCAAAAGTATGTGAGCCTATACAGCTGGTGCTTTTTAACCATTAGTCTTGGGATGGGAATGAAAGGCATGTTTTGCAGACTGTTGCTGTAATTGCTGAGTTTCCCAGACAGTAGAGTAACCCCTTGCTTCTGAGCCTCGCAGTAAGTGCCAGACAAGGGATGAGAAAGATCTCTTAGAAGACCCCTGGGCACCAAGTGTTCAGTGAATGTCACAGAAACCTCAGTAGGCTGAATTAATTTTACCCATTTCATGAATGGAGTGTAAGACTAGGATTAGAGAGGTGGTTTTGCAATAGTTATACCAATATTTGTTTTTATGGAGGTAATTAATTGGAAAAAGAGGTGTTTTATGGGACGACAGTTTAGAAAACATGGTCTTCTAGAGTAGTAATGAAAAGTAATAGGTTAGCAACAGAGCAAACATATACTTGGTAACCCACATGAAGGTCTGACGTCTCTGGTCTCATCTGATATGGTTCTTTCACTTAGTTCCTCATCTTTCTTTTCTTTCACTTGTTCCCTTACTACTCCCATTCCCTCCAGCTCATCCAAGATAGTATTAAGCAGATACTGATACTATATACCGACTAACCAGACTCAGCCTTGATGCATCTATGCAGGCAGCTGCATATATTAAAGCATAGGTCTGCACTGAACTCCAGAGACTTCTTTGGACGCGGCAATGCTCTTTTCCACAGTTCCTCACAACCCCTTTGTTTTTACAGAAGCAAATGGCTTAACAGGAGAGAAAAGCAATTTTTTTTTTGGTCTTCAATCCCAATGTAGATTTCTTTTCCCTGTCAGTTGTGCTCATTCTTTTGAACCCTTCTTTGTCTGTATGATTTTGTAAGTTCCAGTTTTATTCCATGTCACAAACATTTGTGTCAGTCAAATATGATGATACATGGTAACAAGTGCAGAAGCTTTAACTGAGTCATAGCTGCTGCTTGACAAAGCCATTTTTTGATGGATTAGGAGATGAAGCCAGAACAGACAAAAAAGTTGCTGCCTGTTTTCCTGGGCCTTCGGGACTTTACTTTTGCTTCAAATCGATAGGGCGTGAAACATGGAGGCAGTCAGATCCCCTCTGCAGAAATCCTAGACGCAGCACGCCATCCCAATTCCCCCATCCAGATCAAGAATTCAAAGGGGAGGCGATTCCTAACATGGTTATTATGTAAAACGTATGCACAAACCAAGGCATTGTGTACACTAGCATAATTATCCGCTGCTGACAGTGAATATGCTGGTGCTGAATGTGATTAACCCGCGAGCACAGCCAAGAACTATTCTTGTTTCAGAAAGCCCATGTTAAACCTGCCTGCTTGTGAACCTGTGTTCAGCGCTGCTTTAATTGCACCCATTGCTGACACACATTGTCAATAACAAGCATTTTTGCTGCTGTAGACAAAGGTAAAATGTAAGGATGTTGTGGTGAGCCAAAGCCTGAAAGCTCTCACTTAGTTTGTATGCTCAGGATTTAAACTACTGGGGAAACTTTATGTCTCTGGCTATTTATTATTACATACAACATGTTCTTGGAAACCACCCCACATTTAACAGCAGTTAAACCCATCTGCTGCTCCTGAATTTTCATTTCATTCACAAGCCTTTTTTAAAAGTATTTTTGGACTTATCGCCAATGTGCTATCAACTGTTTATTATTCTGTTGTAAGCTGGTAAGAAGATTGACTCAAATTTTAAAAGGGAATTGTAGCCTCCTGTATATTTTTGAGCTTTTCATTGAAACGTGCCTTCCCCTCATTGTCTGACATAATTGAAATTTTTAGTGTAAAAGCAATTATTTGCCACAAAAGTTCATCACCTCATGCTGAATGCCAGTTTTAGTGACTTGTAATTGCATGTGTGTACATTCTACAGAATTCATCTAGTAATTGCATCACTGGCATAAGGAACAGGCTTGAATTTAGCCGTGTGATCACAGACACTGTTCAGTATATTGAAGTTCCTGCAAATGCAACACTTTTTGATTGCTTTATTTAAAAACTCTATCACAATTTTCTTCACGTCTCTTCTCCCTATGTTCATGTTTTATTACTGTTACTTGGCACAGCAGTACTTCAGTGCCCTCTACATAAGATTAACAGGAACTTTGTAGTTCCCTGAGATTTTCATGAGATCTTTTTCACCTTATGAAGACTTTTTTTAAACAGAAAACTTTATTTTCCTCAGTTATCTTCGTGTGGCTGCCTAGTTGTATGATATCATGTTCTTGTACGAAGGTAATCTTTGTTGGACAAAGGGACTTCCTAATATTTACTATGTGCCTTTTTTTTTCTGTGGTACTAAATTGAGCCTTCCTTAACCCACAGATTAACAAGACTTTCCAGACAGTGTTCCTGCTATAGGTATATATAAACCCTTCTAAAAGTGGAATGCTTGAACACTGAAACCAGTTTGTCTCTAGATCTTGTTTAAAACTTAGACTAGATTTTTAAAAATGAGTTCTCCCAAGGGATAAAAACTGTCATGGTAGTTCAAAACATTTAAAGTAGCTTGAAACTTGATCTCTTTTTTTTTAATTAAAGAGCAGGAGATTTAGGTTTTCTATGCAATAAAACCCAAATCTTTATATTTAAAATATATATTTATACTCAATAATAACTAGTATCAATGTCAATGTCTATTAGCAAATAGAAGACGTCCTTAAACAAAAAAAAAGTCTTTTTGGGGTGAGATTCAATTGTCTAAGATAGGCATGTAGTGCTATTTTAGATGTCCTGCAAGATCTGAAATCTGCATGTGGCTATCAGAAATGGCAGAGGGAAACCCATACCCATCCTAAGCAGCAGCTGGAGAAAAAATGATACCTTAGTGCCTCTAACGACACAACTCTATCTGGGAAACTCAATCTCACCTTCAGGGTTGTCGCATTTGTAACATACATTATGATGCCTATGAAGAATTTGTTTGTAAATACTGCCTCACTTGCATTTGAGTAGAGTTTATTCAAGAGCCTATTTTTACAAAGAGGATTATGTTTCTACATTGTATATCCACTTAGTGCCATTCGTACCATCTTAATTTGAAAGCAAGCATATATATTTATTTTTTAAAAAAAATTAGCAGAGAGGAATGTGGCTTTTGCTGTTGGCTGGCTATTAATCATCTGGTTCCCAGCTAAAATTGCTGAAATTAATAGGGAATAAACTTTCCCATGGATGAAAGCTATGGAGTCATAGCATGCAGGACTGGAAAGGATTTGTTTCGCTCTTTCAGCACTTTAGCAGTTAGAGGCCTTTTTCACAGCAGAAAATTTAGGATGATTTCTCTGGATTCTGTCTTCAGTGGAGACATCTGATCACTAACCCCATGTAATATCCTGTTTTCAGTCTTCCCTAGGTTGTGATTTCTGAATCCCGCATCACTCTTTTTCCTCTCCTGTAGATTTCCTTTGTTCTCAGCACCTATCTTAAAATGCAGTGTCCCCAAAATGATACAGTTCTGCTGATGTCTCATCATCAATGATCATAGCACAATAGTTATAACCCACATCCTCATACACAATAATCATTCATATTTTGAAGGAAGACCATTTTGCAACAGAACCTCACTCTTGGCTCCTCTTTAGTTAATGATCTCCACATAGATGTTCCTTACTCTGTATTTTTGCATTTGATCTTTCCTCCGTCGGAGCAGTGCTTACTGCTCTGTGAGCACTTCTTCTATCTGTCTTTATGAAACCGCATATTTCTTTTCAAAAGTCTCCAGAACCAAATCCACAAACTAGACTACATATACGCAGAACCTTGCTGTGGTCAAAATGCAACAGCCGGAATAGACTTGTCCATTAAATACCTCCCAGTCGCTCCTGGTAGGCTTGGTCCTGATGCGTGGGATTCCACGGCCACTGATTGCCCTGTAAGAGAAGTTACTCCAGATTTTGTCATGTTAAAAAAATCTTGTCTGTACGAGCTCAACTGCGTATTCAGACCTCAATACAGCCCACTTCACTGAGGTGGGAAAGCATCCTCCTAAGAGTGACTCAGTGCGTTTAAGCCCTCAGCCATTCTCAGGAGTTTCCCGTGTCTCAAAGGACTCTGCTCCTAGCTGACAGATCTAAATGCCTGAATTTTGACAGCATCACTATAAGCCTCAGTTCATAAGAACACTGTTGCTTGACAGCAGTAATCCTTTTAAGTGCAGCTAGAAGTCCCTTTTCCTTAGATTCTACTTAACATTAAAAAATATTATTCTCTGTGGTTTTTGACAATTAGTAGCCATTCTTTACACTAACAGTGTCTCAAGACTTCCCTGAATGACTTGTTAGCCTAGTGGTTTTATGCTTGCTGGTAAAAAAGACTTAACCTTGCAGGTGAGAGTGAAAAAGTAGGGGTTTTTGTTCTTTTTGGTTTAAAAAAGTTGTATTCTTTAGTAATATAGAAACAAAAAGTTTCTAAAGTAATACACTACAAGGTGAGGATCAGCATTACATAAGCATCATAACTAACACGGACTTTGTAAAAATGCTTAGGTATTAAACATTCTATAAAAAAGCTATTGGATGCATAGCACAGACATGGTAGTTTTGCTATTAACAAAACCTGTGATCCTTGCAACAGAAGTCTCCCTTTTACTGACAGGGCTTTCCCGTGTTGTTGTTTGTTAAGAACTCGTGTGTTTTCTACAACGGCATTGACTCATGCCTAGGCGGGAGCCTGAATTCATTGCAGATTTTCCGTTTCACAAAAAATGAAGCCTGATGTACATTAAAAGCAAATAGATAGTCTTCTACTGTTAAAAATTCACGAATTAGTGATGAGTAGGATTTAAAATTTAGAAGCAACAGGGTTATTTCTAATTTTAGCTAGAAAGAGGTGGACTGTCAAGAGAACGTTTATTTACTCCTTATAGCCTTTTTGCTTGACTTGCTAATAATTACTTGAGATTGGTAGGTGTTGCATACTAAAAATAAACTGAAATGTAGTAGTACAGTGTTAATTCTTGTAAAATATATATTCCTTGCTTGTTCTTCCTTGAAGGAGAAATATTTATTCTATAGATATTTATAACCAATAATATGCACTCATATTTTGAATACTGTATAATATAATGCCATTTGATTTTTGTTAAAAAGCCCCTGGGCAATTCAGCATGTATTAACACTGTTTTACAGCTTGAAGGGAATAGATGGCATGCCAGATTATTTGCCAAAGTAGTTATAGCAAAAAAGAGCCCCCAGCCCCCAAAAAACAACCTGGGAAGAAAAAACACACAACCATATGCAAACACGGTGAAAAATCTGAGTTTGGAACGTGTCCTGAGTAGATGTCTCTATGTACTTCCAGAAAGGCCAAGAGGAAGAAAATCCCACAGGTAGAGGCCTTCAGCTGGGACCTTTTCCTGAAATGGAATGGACTAATACACAGGTGAGAGTAGTGAATTTAGCTGTGAGAAATAAGTGAGGGAAGGAAATAGTTTCTGGATTGCTGCTTCATAGTTCTGCTGATTTTTCGCACCAATGCTCCCCTAGACTCAAAAGCACCTGTTTTGAGTTAAAAAAAAAAAATGTGTGAATGCTTCAACAATTGCCAAGATGCTGTGGCATGTAAGAAGCCTCAGCTACATACTGATCAGACGGAAAACAATTTGAGCTATTAGGAAAACAATTTGGCCTCACCTGACTTTTGACGTCTGAACAAGTCAACAATATTGCCATGGTAGTCAATGGAGAGACTCTCCCTGAACGCAGTTCTTTTAACCTGTTTTGGATGTCTCCTCTAGATGAAGGTGGATTGTGCCCTGAAAATGATTGTCTCTCTCCATTGTCTAGACACTCTTTATGATCAAGTAACTTAGATGTAAATGTCTAGACTTTAGATATCTCATGTGGTCAGGAAAATTTCACCTTTACCTTTCTGAAATGCCTTTTTATTGTCTGTTGTCCTTGCAGAGATACAATCAATCTCTGAGGTGTAACAGGCAGGACCAGGCTGGGGTATAGGACAGAAAGACTAAGTATATTTATGTTGAATAGTGCTGCTATCATGGACCTGAAGAGCCTGACAGACAAGAGAATTGCTGAAGTTGGTTGGTTGTTTTTTTTAATCAAAGATATTTTTCGATAGAGGAGTTGTCATTGAAACTAGTAGTACAAAAAAACTCCAAATCAAATAAAAATGCCAGTGACTCTATTGCAACAGGATGCTAACCTTCATAAATTTCTGTTATCAAAATATTCCGTTTAGTTTATGTTGCATTTATGTTCTCAGTTTTCAGTGTATGGCCTCCTGCCATTATGATAATAGATGTGTGAGAAACTTGATATTTTGATTGTTCGCCAGCTGGGTCCTTTGCAATCTCAGGAGGAAAAGAAGGCAGTTTAAGATATCAGGGTAATGCACGCTAATGGGGTATTTCTGGTAAAAGTAGTCTAAAGTGATATATTGTTGATGTCCAAATTGCTATCCTTTGATTTCAGAGTTAACAAGACACTGGGATAAATAGGGCAGATGACAATTGTGAGTGACCCTTGCACATCTCTCTGCCAGCTGGATATCAATTTATAATGGCTTAGGATGTCTAGGTAATTTTCCTAAATATAAGGGCCAAAAATATGTGGTGCTTAAGGTGGCAACCTAGGATGAATTCAGTGGCAAGTATAATGGGTAAGAACTCTTGCAGTAGATATCTGGACACTCAATTTCTGCTTCCAAAGACTTTGAGAAAGGTTTA
Source organism: Gavia stellata (assembly GCF_030936135.1). Lineage (NCBI taxonomy): Eukaryota > Metazoa > Chordata > Aves > Gaviiformes > Gaviidae > Gavia > Gavia stellata. Next base: position 7,598,265 of record NC_082594.1, read on the forward strand.
ATGAAGCTTATTTCTTGGTTTATTTTGGATGCATATAACTAATTTTTCCTGCTTTTTTGTAACACCAAAAAGAAGAATAAATGAAGCTAGTCAATCACTGTTTAACTAATCATGTCATTTATTCATGCAAAGATGAACAAAAACTCTGATACCTCTTCAATACTGAGTGGCACACAGTAGGAGGGAAGTGCTGTTTGCTCTTTAACAAGCCCATATGGTGGTAGGAGATCCAGTGTCCCTACTACGCAAACAGCACTGAATTTTTAAAAGCATGTTAAACAACATCTGCCAGGGATAAAATAAGTAAATCAGAAGGCTCATTACTTGATAATTTTCACCTAAGATCCTTAAAAAGGAAGCTGAAGAGATCTGTTGTAATATTTTTTTAATTCTAGAGAGATGGAGTGTGAGTATCAGGCTATTTTTATTATCTTTGTTTTCAAATAATGCTGCAGAGCAGGTTAGCTCTATGTCAGCCCTGGAAAAAAATATTAGAAAGATTAATGAGGATTTAGCTAAGAAAACAAGCGTAGAATAAATTAATGGTAGGAATAAATTAATGATAGTCAGCATAGTTTTAAAGCAAAACTATCATATTAGATAAACTTCATTTCAGAATGTGAATTTGCTTGGTGAATGGTCCTAGGTGTTGTTTAGGCTTTTGTAAGGCATTTGATTTAATTTTACATTGTATCTGCTATAAATAAATAACAGCATGCTTTATCGAAATAAGATTCCTTAAGGAGTGATTGGCTGACATCTCAAAGTACTAATCAATGAGAAATTACTCTTACGTGGAAATTTTAAGGAATAATCTTCCACGATTTAGAATTGGATGTGGACTGCACATCTCAATATTTTCATAAATCATTTGGAAGGCAGCATGAATTCTTGGATGGTAAAATTTGCAGGTGATGCAAAGATTGAAAAAGTAGGAAAAAAAACAGAGGATACAACAGTTAGAGCAATTCAGTTACAGTCTAGCCTGGGAAACAGAGGCCACTCAAACAAAATTATTATTCCCTAGAAGAGAAGTATTACACAGCTGGAAGGAAGCAATGCCAGCCGTACATACACGGGGGGACCCCTACAGTGGAAATAAGTGACACTAAGAAAGTTCCAGAGGAAAGAACAGACAACTCAGCAGGGCTTGTACTATGAACTTTGAATGTGAAAAAAAAGACTGAGAGTTACAATAAGGAGATGGTTTTATTTGTATATGCAACAACAGTGAGGTTATGGAAATATTGTGCCAAGTCGTGGAGTCTGTACTTCTAAAAGATATTAAATATATATATATAAAGAGAGCGAACAGAGACTAGAGTGGAGAAAAATTCTTCCAGAGAGAGACATGACTTAATGACCGTGTATTGCTGTGGGGAGACTGAGAATAAGAGGATTCTCAGAGTAGCAGAGAAAAGCAGAATAGCTGCCAGGGTGAACACAAACAAATGCTGGGCAGGCGTTTCTAGCAATGAGAGTATAGGACAAACTGTCAGGAGAAGTGGTAGGTCTCAATCTCTTTATGTTTTCCAGATTAGATGCTTTTCTGAAATAGATACTCATGCTTTAGTTTAAGATAAGTTATTGCTGTCAGTGTTATGCACTGCAGTACATTAGGCTAACTTCAATGATCTAATGATACTTTCTGCCTTAAACCCTGAATCTTTTAGGTGCCTGTTCTTTGCTCCAGCACAGTCAGCAAAAACTTCTTCAACCCAGGAATGTGGGATTAGATGATATAGTTGAGGGAGATTCAACTCATAGAACTAATGCAGTTTATCACCCTCTTCCCCAGCCACTAGTTCAGACGAAGAAATGTGGAGCTGTGTTACTTGGTCTAATGAGAGCATTTACTTCCTTTTTATTTCCTTCCCATGGATGAATAGAGGCTAGCACTGCTTTTCTCATTTTACATTTTGCTTGGCTTGAGATTTGCAGCTTGCATTTTAATGCAAGCATGAATCAATCAGACTGTTTGTAGAAGCTAGAAGGCTTGCTACATACAGCTACCTTTTGAAATTTCAGTAGAAATAACTGCTGTTGGCCGCTTACCTGAAGAGATTTCTCACAAAAAATAAGTGACACCTGTATTCTTTGTCATCCATACTTCCGTTATTATTGTCCCAGAGAAAAAAAGTCACAATATGTTATGAGGTCCTTAGGTTCACTTTATTGTGCTTTTGTTGGCGATATGTCTCTTTTTCATGGTTTTTTTTAACTCCAAAATACACCACATCATATAAAGAGGTCAGTACAGCAATCTCCTGGCCTACACGTGTGGAGGATGAAGTTTCAATCCTCCCAGGATCACTGATTTCTGAATTAATTTTCCTTCATTGATTTGTAACCTGGAGTAGCTAAATTTTGTTTAACACAGCAAGGGTTTTTTGAGAGGGTTTGATATTGTTCCAGTGCAGTGTGACCATCTGCTGTCTACATCTCAGAGATGTTTTGTATAACTGGTTGAAGATCAGGTGGTCTTTAAAATGAGATTCTAGACTTCAGATATGTTGTTTCAATTCCTGGCTTTGCAACTAGTCTCTTGAGTCATCTTGGGCAGCTTGCTTCATTCTCTTTGCCTTTGTTTTCTTATTTGTAAAAGAGAGATAACATTTTCCTTTCTTTTGAAAAGTGCTTTGAGAAGCGTTATACTGCCTGAAGAGTCTTTAGACTTTTTCCATCTGTTTTACATATAACTAATTCATTATTGTACAACCATTACACATATTGTCAGAGCTGTGAGTGACATGTTCTCACACAATAACATTCTAGAACATTTAGAGGTAAGAAGAAACTGAGGCCCCCTAGTCTGTAAGTCTACAGGTGCACTGATCGACCCCTGGAGAAAGTGCAACTAAAATTAGCTTTGTTTTGAACGCCCACTACACCCCATGATAGCATTTCCTTTCTAGCTCCCTGCTTTGACTTGCACCTAAAATGAACTACCTTTGCTCATTCATATCCTACTTACCCTTTATCATTCACTGGGAAAAAGTGACTGTCATCTCCAGTTAGGCAAGGATGAAGGGTCCATTGCTGAATTGTGAAGATTTCTAAAAAGCCCATCTTCATGCTTTTTGTTCCATTCACCAGCAAAATCTGTCTTAATGTCTAAGCAAAATTCAATGGCTAGGTAATGAGGGGTCTAAGACTTCAGTCAAATCTGGCGGTAAACTGTTGAGCAATGGTTTATGTCTGTTGTCTCTTGTTTTACACTGAGATTGTAAACTCTCTGAAGCTTGGCCACTCCATTTTTAACTTCTGGGTTTGCTGAAAGCCTTCACCAGTGGAATTCCAGACCTTAACACTGACACTGAGATGTTACAGCAATAGAAATAGGGCTAATCAGAAGTTAACATTCTTTGCATAATCTTAACTTTTCAACTGGGAAAAGAGGAACTGACCTGTACTCCTTATTGTAATGTGAAAAATGCAGTAGAGAACATAGGCAGAGTTTGAGTCTCAAAACCTGATTGTATTAAAGTGGAATTTCTCTGATGTACACATCCACTTCCTTTATGTACTCAGGGACATATTTGTTAACTAACATAACTGTTAAGCTTTTTCTTTTCTTTTTCTTGCCTATATACCCCTATAGAATTACCAACTCACTCATTACTCTGTGAAGAATTTTTGTGCTGAAAATATTGCATAGGTATCAGGAGGTCTAACTTTGCCTTTTCATTATTTATGATTACTCATGAGTAGTAGAAGAGTTGGAGGTGCACTTCATAAATGTATTTTCCCTTTCCTTATGGTGTCAGTTAATGTTCCCTTGTGGTCTTTCTCATGGACTTTGTCAGATGCTGCTCAGGCAGTCCAGCTTACCACTGCTATGTAGTTGACCTTCCAACCTCACAAGCTGTGCAGAATCATTTGGTTCCTCTCCCATTGAAGCAAAGGATAAAACTTCAAATGACTTAAATGAATCCAAGGTATTGCCCACTATTGCCAACGGCATCCTGGCCTGTATCAGAAACAGTGTGGCCAGCAGGAGCAGGGAGGGGATCGTGCCCCTGTACTCGGCTCTGGTGAGGCCGCACCTCGAATCCTGTGTTCAGTTTTGGGCCCCTCCCTACAAGAAGGACATTGAGGTGCTGGAGCGTGTCCAGAGAAGGGCGACGAAGCTGGTGAGGGGTCTGGAGCACAAGTCTGATGAGGAGCGGCTGAGGGAACTGGGGTTGTTCAGTCTGGAGAAGAGGAGGCTGAGGGGAGACCTCATCGCTCTCTACAACTACCTGAAAGGGGGTTGTAGAGAGATGGGTGTTGGTCTCTTCTCCCAAGTAACAAGTGACAGGACAAGAGGAAATGGCCTCAAGTTGCCCCAGGGGAGGTTCAGGCTAGATATTAAGAAAAATTTCTCTATGGAGAGAGTGGTGAAGCATTGGAACAGGCTGCCCAGGGAAGTGGTGGAGTCACCATCCCTGGAGGTGTTCAAGGAACGTGTGGACGTGGCATTGTGGGACATGTTTTAGTGGGCATGGTGGTGTTGGTTGATGCTTGGACTTGATGATCTTACAGGTCTTTTCCAACCTTAGTGATTTTGTGATTCTGATTCTGTGATTCTATTTCTAGATGAAGAAGCACTTACAAAGGTAGACAATGTTTGAGAGGCTTTATTACCAAAGACCTTTCTTCTGGCTTGAATGCTACTGAAAATTGCCTTTGTTGTTAAGAAACAGGAAGTTACTGATATTTAAAAGGGACACTATTTGTGGGCAAGTCTTTCGAAGTGAAAGTCTTAAAATTGTTGGGTGGCTTCTATTAACAGTGATCATTGGTATTTCTTATAATATTAAAAAACTAATTAGGAAAACTGTCTGTAGTGGTCCCTGCAGACACATTTTACCTGAAAGATGTATTCATATATTCCACTTTCCTGCACAGAACAGTGTTTACCAGAGCTTCCAGTTACCAAAACTGAACCTTAGAATCCTAAACAATCTTACTTCTCCTTTGCAATCAACAGCAAAGGTAACTGTCGTTTTTAATCCTCAATTAAGTAATTCTCACATAGTTTCCTGCAGAGGTCTAATATAAATATCCGGATAATGCAAAAGAAAATTGGATATATAGATAGTAGTGTTGCTCAATAAAGCTGAGCAAAATAGTAGTCACATCAGTTTTCTGTATTGCTTGCCCATGTTATACAGGGTAAAGTGAGTGCTGGAGCTTGAAATGAGTTTTTAAACTAGGTATTCTTGATTTTTTCACTCCTGTGATGTAATGCAGCATGGGTTGTTTAATTTACAGCAACAAAATTATTTGGGGTTAAATGTTACAGAGGCAATGAAGAGGTTGTTCCACTTTTAATTGATGCTGTGACCTACATTGTTCCCCAAGGCACCACAGACATTTTTCAGAAAAGTCTCCTGTTAATTATAATTGTACTCTGTGGTGCTGGGTCAGTTGTCATTTCCTTTACATAAACTTTAAAAACTAGGGGGTTTTGGTTCAGTTATTTTCAATCACATTAGGTAAAGATTTGCCATTGAGGCTGGAAGCTCGGATATAACTGTTTTCGTAGATGATGGTGGCTTCAGTCTCACAGTCCCTTCTGTACAAAACCCTGTAAATTTTGAGGGCTCCAAGAGGTACCCGGGTAGCTGTGCAGTTGCTGAAGGCAATTCCTGCATTCTTGAGAAACAAAGTCAAAAGCGCTGAATATTTGTGTCAGCTTAAATTCCCATAGCCTCCTGTAGAGCAAATGTGTGGTCCTGACCATCCCCTAACCCTGGTTTCTGGAGTAAACCCTAACCTCGCTGCACTGCTGAATGTACTCCATAGTTCCTCCCAGAGGAGACTGCGTCCATTCACGTGCCCTGTGGTCCCTATACCATCTGCCTCATGGAAACAGTGAGATGTGTATTGATAACTTGGATGAAAGATGGTTTACATTAATGTAAAGGAGTCAGCCCTTTTTAAGGAAGAGGAAACTTATTTTGCATCCCTAGTCAGTAAAACTTAAGAGTTGCTAGACTTTGATTATAGACCCTCTGCATTCCCTTTCTTTCATTGAGAGTCTTGTGTGGTCAACTTGTAATATCAAACTGTTTTTAAATTCCTTGAGAGGTTGGTTTTTTCCCCCTCATGACAGACATAATATTTATTTATTTTTATTTATTTTTTTAATATTAATTTGCTCTGAATGGAGCTAAAGCACACTTATCTCCATTACAACTTGCTTATGTGAAACACCTGGGATTTCTTGATTATTTGTTATAAAGTCACCTTAGGTTGGATAAGCAGCCAGCTATCAGGATAGCTACAAGTGCTTCCCAACTCTGTAAGACTGACCCAGAGCTTCTGAGGGTAAAGAATCAAAAAAGCAGCAATCTTTGTACTCTGGCAAGTTATTAGACAATCGTTAAATTATTGTGTGAAATCATCATTACACAGCAGTCAGGAGCTGAGAAACTCAGCTTCTGAAAACTTCAGGAGCGTGAAGTCATAATTTGAATTCGCTACCTTTTCAGATCTTTTCAAAATTTTGAAGCAAAGGGTAATTTTACTTAAGAAACATAAGTAAGTGCTTTTATTGCTTCTGGAGACAACATCCTGATTAAGTACTTTCAAATGCTTTTATTTATTAAAGTTAGAAAGTTGGGATATCTTTGACCATTGGGAATGATTGATGAAATTCTTTTAGCTCTGAGCATAAATTCAGATATTAGTCATAATTCAACTTGTAGCTTAAGGTAAAATAGTTATTGCAATGGAAAAATCTTTCTGACAAAGAAGTATGTTATAACTTAAAAAGTACTCCTATGTGCCTTTACATTGATGCCTGCTGCCTCAGTAAACTGTCCTACTTAATTTTTTAATTTAGTCAATCTCCAGCTGAGGGATTACAATTATTTTTCTCTTTGCTTCATACTTGCACATCTTCACCAATTCAGAAAAGCACAAATAAATTGTGAAATATGAGCTATATAAACAATGTCTTTAATTTTATTAGTAATACATGCTCTTTCTGTAGATAGCTCAAAGCCTTTTGATTGTTTATATAAACTGTTTATAGGAGGTTTACAGCTACAAGTGGAATTCTTTTTGTATGTTATTTGAAAAAGTATTTCCCAGGGTAAAAGTGATCATGATAAAATTATATCTTTACAGTACAGAGTTATGTTTCACGGAAATCCATATCAAATTGTACTTTTTTCTTTCTTGGTGCAACAGAGAAATGTAGAGCTTTCCATTGATGTAACATCAAGTGACTATGTCTCTGAAAATAAGATGTTTAGTTTCAATTTTTACTTGATGTTGGACTCTAGTTAAAACCATATTTTTATTCAGACCCTTTCCTCAGTGAAGTACTGAAAGGAGATATAGGAATTAGGAGACAAGTTGGAGGATTTTAGAGAGCAAAAGGAAATGGGTTAAAATAAAGAGCAAACTGAATAACTCAGCTGGCCTCAGCTTTTACCATGGGAGTCTTTTTTTCTGCAACGCTTTTTGCACCCAACCCTCAATAATAAAAAAGCAGCACTTTTATTTTGTTGGGGAAAAAACGGTTGTTCCTGCTTACAAAAAACATTGTTACCGATTGTGTTACAAATGAGGAATGACTGAGTTTAGTTTTATCTGCAGCTAAAGCCTGTAGAATTTTTAGAAATCAAGAAGCAACTGAATCCCATACAGACAATTAAGATACCTTTTCATGTTCAGCATCCTGAATGTGAGCCAAACACACTCTTTATTCCAACTCTATTTAATAAAAATAAAAAAGTTGTTCAATTGTCTAATTCAAAGGAAACCCAGAGGATGAAATGATATTTTTGCTATCGTTTGGTTATCTACGAGGCAGAGTATATTGCTGAGAGATAGAATATGTAGAGCTTCTTTACTATGTAAGCCTTCAATACTGCAACAGGTTTTAATTATCATTGAATGAGTTCACTTAGACCTTCCCACGTACACATTAAATTGTAATGTATTCCTCTTACCTAAGAACAGTTCTGGCTCACTTTGGCCATAGGTATTTGAAAATTGTAGCTTTTGTTTTGACAGATAAAACTTCTCATAGTTACATATTCATAACCTTACAGATGCAAGCAAAATACAGCTCATTCTTCATTTCCGTCCCATAGTCGAAGATCTTCTGCCCTTTCTAGTGACCTCTGAAGGCCTCTATACCTTTAGAAAAATGCAATTCAGCTCATTGAACTTCTGTCTGTCCAATGACCAGATTCTTCTATTTTGCCTAGAAGTTCTGTCAAAAGAATTGTCCTTTTCTTAGCTTAGATTGTCCCTCAGCTTGCACTCCACAGAACTGCTGGATCCCAAATTTTCAAAGCCCAAAGGTTTCTAAAATAATAAGGGCCTGAAATAATTTCTAAACCAATATAAGCCCTGAGCCACCTGCTTTAACTTTGAGGTTAGTCCTGCTTTGAGAAGGAGTTGGACTCCATGACAGGTCACTTCGAGCCAAAATTATAATTCTATAATTCTGAGATTCTGTGACTTTCACTGAAATTAATCAGGGATTGTTTTTGAAGAGTGAAATTAAGAACTAAACATTGTTAGGCATCCACATTTAATAGTCCCAACCCCCGTTTCCTAGCCACACCTCTGTCACTCTTAATGTTTAGTTCAGCTTTTCCTTTCCTCTGTTTCATTTGCACTCCTGCAGTGCTAAGCTGCTTTCTCCTGGTAACTTTGAAATACTTGGCCATTGCGCTTTGGTTTTGCCTTCTCTTCCCCTGATCCTGCCAAGTGCCTATTGGCAAAACCACAGTACAACCTGCTTATATCATAGTGATGTCACTGATGGTGCAACTTTCAAATATTATTTATGGAGTGAAATACATTGCAGGATTAGAGTAAACTACAGAGCTGAAGTATCTTTTCTGCTATAATCTGCATCTACAATTCAGGTAAATGAATCCTTTCATGAAATCTTAAAATCTAAGCCTGAACTTGTAAAAAAAGGTAAAAATTTATTTTTCGAGTAGTTAAGGAGCTTTTCATTAATCAGTGCTAACAAAGTGTGCAAAATCAGGTCCTTCCTTCAGAGGTTTTTTCCCCCACTATTTTATAGCTGTTGTGAAAACTGGGGACGGGAGTGTAAGGCGATAGTGCCATAGGAGCACAGAATGAAAAGACAGACCCTCTCCCAAATAATTTTTGAATTGAGTAGGGGAAAAAAAAATAGGTGAAGTAGGGTAGAAGAAGTGCAAAAAAAAATTAAGACAGCACCAACTACTGATAGTTTTTAATTAATTCTTACTCCAAAGAAAGATGATAAAGGAGTAGCTTTAGGGGATGTTTCACTGTCAGATTTCAAGTGCCATTCCTGGGAACCTGGTGGGTAATTGAACTTGCACAGGATCCAATGTTACTCTCCTTTTTGGGAAATCTCTGAGCCGTTGTAACATGTGCAAAAAGAGTAGGTGTTCACTTAGACAAGGGGTCCAAAATTACACGCTGGAGGTGGCCACAAGGACATTTTCACATGATCTTAGAGTACCAGATGCTTTGGGACAAAAGGGATAAAACTTCTTCCCTGTCCATTCTGAAGAATTTGTTAACGCCTTTTTTACCTCTGCAACACAACCTTATGGGGAAAAAAAGGTTCTTTCTGCTGTGGTGGACGTAGGTTGTAGGCCAAGAGGTGGTGCACAGCCTGCAAGTGTGCTAACCACAGATGGTCTAGGTTCTCATACGTCTGGCAATAACTATCTTTCACTTCTTCTGCAGATGAATCAACAGGGCTTTCACAAGGCCATTTCAAGCAGTGATGGGGAAAAAAGCTAGATCTATAATAAATGGCTAAATCTTACTCACTCTTCCCCAGTGTAACAGGAAGAAAAGAGAACTGTAATTTGGAGATGGTTGGAGTCTGCTATCAGCAGGTAGAAATTTTACCTATGTTTAGAGAGTATAAAATCCTTCCTGTGACTTTTGAAACAACCAGATGACTTCCTGAGTTCTGAGTCAAGATTTTTTTAAAATCTTTTGAGGGTTTACTATTTGCTGCCCTTCTTCCTAGTAATTCAGCAGTTTAAATTAGATAATTGCTGAGCAAATTCCAAAGTTGTTCTATGAATGTCAGCACTTGCCTTCTTTAGCTGCTGGGAGAGAGGTACCTTTTGAATGAGTAGTTGATCTTAGAGTGAAACCTTTCCTTTTAGTTGAGATTTCTAATAGCACTGCTAACTTTTTTTCCCTGATCTGTATGTCTGTTGGTAAAGAGGATGACATGGGATGAGAGAGAGAGTCACAGCGGGTAAATTGGGGCAGAAGACAGTAAGGAGAGATTGATGAAAAATTACAAACACATAAGTTAAAAGGCCCTATAGAAAGGCACTGTATGGGGAAGAGTGAATCTGAACAATGTGAAAAAGAAAGATATGGGAAGGGAGGGAAAAGAAGAAGAAAAAAATGTTAATAAATTGCATGTAGAATGAGTGCCTGTTGTTTGCTGAGTAGAGGATATATAATGTTAACTGGTTAAAGTTCCTTTCCTCTTGCTTTCTTAGTTTTGTGTTGACTGTATTTCATAGAAATGCCACAATAATCTGCAGCAAGGCTAAGATAGAACCACATCTAAATCCATAGACTAGCTTTTATTCTTTAACATGGGACAACCTCTAGAGAAGGAGGTGGACTGAGTTTTGTTACTGTCTTAGAGCAGGTGACACCAGCAAAATCACATAAGATGCAGGTTTGAAAAGTCAAGTATTATATTACCTAGTCAAGTGATAATCTATATTATTGTATTATCTATCAGGTTATCTGAAGAAACAGGACTTTACATGGCAACTGTGTATAAAACCTTACAGTATCTGTGCAGTTGTGGTGGTATTTGAGAACCGTGACTTCAGAATTAGTTAATATTAAAAAGACTATGAAAATAAAACTTAAGTTACATCGAGCTATTGTATATAAACTCACTGCTGTTTGAGCCCTAGAAATTAGTTGAGTGATATGGCAAAAACTGGCCCCATAAACTGGAGCAAAATGTATATTTTTTATCCTGGCTTAATGTTTAGAGGAATAGGCAGGCAGAAATTCTCTATGCCCTAGAGCTGTGTGTGTTGTGTAACTTGTCCTTCATATAGGTCTGTCTTCATATGATGTAACTCATTTTGTTGGTCTTTGTCAATATTCTTTGTTTTATGTTCTTTCAAAGAATGAATTACTCAAAATAAAAAATAGGCTTTATAAGTGGAGGCTCAACAGGTTTATGCAAAGGGACTGTTTCTGAAAAATCAATATACGGGACATTTTTACTCTTTATGCTGTTCTATGAATTTTCAGGTGTCATAAAACAGATTGCCTTCTAACTATAAACATGACCAGGCATCTTATATTCTGGTTAAATAACCCAAAGAATTCATTATTCAAGCAACTGTCTGTGGTTCTTCAGTAACAGTGGACTGAAGAACTCAAAACTGATCTAATTCCTATTTTTAAGAGTACATGAGAACTCACAGCCTTGACGTCAACGTTTTTCATTTCAGCAGGACTGGTTTTAGTGCACAGGCTATGCAATGTAAGGGAACAGGCTATTGCAATATATTCTTAGATTGCTACAAATAAATATGCTTTTACTTTTTAAAGCTAATTTTAGGACAGAATAGCATGAAGACCTATCATTTAGTATTTGGTTTGCGGTGCAAATATTTAAAATAAAATAAAACACAGCTTTGGAATAGTGCTCCACGTTACACTGTCCTGCAGGCATTTGTAGGAAGATAAGAGGTGTCACATAAATAACACCAGAATTTCTTGCATTTGATATGATTGAATGGGCTGGAATATTACTTATTAAAAACAATGGGTTTATAGCTGTATAATATATTCACAAACCAGCTAAATTATTTGCTCAGAACAATCTGATTAGCTGCTTTTTTCTTTCTTTCTTTTTTTTTTTTTTAATTTTAAATACAGCTGCATGTGACTTTCCAAGTGCAAGTCAGGCCAGAGTCCTTAGGAGTGAAAAGAAATATGTATCCTCACAGGCTTGCAGAGCACAGTTCAGAGACACTCCTAAATTAGGCTGTCTCTTTCTGTTGAGTACGTAGAGATTGGCTGTTTCCATAAGACAAATCAGTATATAACTGTATGCTGGTAAAGGCGTTGCTTAGTTCAGCGTATTTACTCTGCTGGGAGAGGGCAAATTTGGGGTTCAGTCCTCTGCTGTGTTTACTTGAGACGGTCATCTGATGAAAGGAAAAATAGTGCAGAATAATCCAGAGCCTTTTACTGATAAAGTTTCTGTTAAAAAAAAAAAAAAGCCAGTGTCTGTTTTGCAAACCATGACCCTGTGACCTGAGCTTTATCCAATAACCAGTCTGTGCATTTGAAACTGGCAAACTAAATGATTAAAGGCTTGATCTTATTAGAACCTAACTAATGTAAATCATCTAATCTGATGCCTGAAACATTTGTCTTGAGCTTGTCATACATCCTTATTACGAGCTTATATTACAGAAATTTTCTACCACTGTCAGCACTTCATTTACAAATCTGAGAATTTGAAATCAGATGAAGAGTTAAATGGAAATGGAGACGATGGGTAAAGATGTGACAGTCTAGATTACTTGAGCTGCCAGTCTTAGGCTAAACAAAGCTCACATTCCACTTCCAGGTGGAAGAGAAAATGATCGTTCGCTTTCTTGAGAGATGCTTAGCTAAATGTAGCTGTTGACCAACAGTCCTAATCACAGTGAAATCTCTTCTGCTTTCCAGGTTTTTTGTGAATTGCCGAGCACAAAATGACATTGTGTGTACAAAAACAAGTTCTTTGTTGTGAGTCAGTACCATAAATATGCATGGTGCTATACATACTTAACGTGCCTAGGCTGTCTGTAGATCTAATGGCATAACACAGTACGTAGTTCAGAGGAGGGAGATTAAGAATTAACGTGGCAAAAAATGGGTCGGCTTCATAAAGAACACATGTATTTTCTATTTGCTCATCTTTGTGTTTTTGTATTTCTTAGGTGTTTGGGGTTTTTTTTGAGGGAGGGAATGTGGATGCTTTTCTCACCATAGTGAGAAATGCGAAGAGACAAAGTTAAGAGGGAGTTTCCTATTGCACTATAATTTAAGCGTTTAAGTGCCTACAGCCTCTGTGGATGCTGGGGTACCAGGAATGTCAAATCAGCTGTCTCCAGGGAGTAAAGGGTGACAATGACTGATTAAATATGAAAACCTGTTTGTAGGAGACACAGTGCAAAGTCTGTGTCTCAATTCTCTTACAGTTCATCTTGATGAAAAGTAGAGAGTCTAAGGCTTTGGGCAAGTGGTGTCTCATTCTCTTAAAAGGGAATTTAGTTTTAATCCAATTTAATTTTATGACCCTTTGGCTTTAAATCTAGACTTACCAGGTGACAAATGTAAAAGGGTCCCACAGAGTAAAAGCAATATTTTTATGGGTCCTTGGGTATTTAATGTGAAGGAAGTATAAATAGCTTTGTGGGGTAAGCACAAATTTTACAAGGTGCACTAAACTAGGTTCAGTGGAGTGTTGGAGTGTTGCTGAATACAGCAGCTTTGCTAGTTTAGCCGTAAACTGTTCCCTTAAAATTAGTCATTGCTGTCACAAAGCTTAAGATTTTCATACTGTAGTATGTAGAGAGAGATTAAGGCCTTCCAGCTGATAGCTAATTCTAGAATGGTCATTTGTTTTCATCTTGTGTTAATATGCTGACATTGGCTGTTCAAAAAAGTCAGCAGAGAATTGCACTGACTTCAGTATTTACTTAGGGAATGCTGCACCTCTATTTCTATACACATTGCCTCATTAGACTTTAGAAAGCATATTTTATTTGTCTTTAAAAAGAATTCATGTTCAAAAAACGTGTAGACATGGCACCGCGGGACATGGCTTAGTGGGCATGGTGGGGTTGGGTTGATGGTTGGACTTGATGATTTTACAGGTCCTTTCCAACCTTAATGATTCTGTGATTCTGTAATATTCACAAAATAGTACAGTGTTAAATATCCCATTCCCAGCACTCCCCTGGAACCGTGACTGTACCACAGCCAAAGAGGAGGGCAATGCCACATACAGCACAGCTTTGTCGTGGGTTTGCACTGTCACTGAGCTAAGGGAGCCAGTTCCCCTCTCCCACCACTAATTGGGACAAATTGACTCTCCACAGCTTTTCTTTGCCCGCTTATGTATCTCATTCTATTAGCTGGAGCACAACAGGATTCTTGAGTTATTTTAGCATTGCCAATGTTCAGGTCAGTAAACAAAATATATATTTCACTCTGGTGAGGTGATCAAACAAACCTGAGTGAAAGCACATTCTGAAAGGGAAGAGGTTAAAAAAAAGTCAATGCTAATTCTGACATCAAATTATATACTGACGCAGAAAATGAATCAGAGTAAACCATTTCTAGCACTGAAAAGCATGCTGCTATAGGGACTGCTAATGAAAATTGGTCTAATAATTTAAAATGCATGCATATCAAATACAGATACCCCATGCACTAAAATGTTTTGAGTAAATGGAACTTCTATTGGAAATTCTAATCAATGTCTTGTTAAACATGCTACATTTTTGGTGAGATGCACACTATTTAATCTGTTCCACGGCTCCACTGGTGGATGACATTTGAGGTTTTCATCTTCCTCATAAATTACACTTTCGACTTTGATGAAAGTATCTTCCCAAATTAAGTATTTCGGTTGCCCATCTCGTTGTTTGTCTTGAGAGCAAACTGTTTCTCATTTAATTGCATTTGGGTATTGCTGCATTTGCTTGGTTTCAAATACCATAATTAAAATTATAACGGACATTGATTATGACAGACTTATGACTAAAAGTTGTGACAAAATCTTACAATTCCCTTTTCTACTTACTCAGGCAATTGGTATCATTCTGCCTAAATCCTGATATTTACAAGTTTGTTGTCAGCTAAATAACACTTAATTTTTTACATTGGTTATAGCTATACAGATGCCCAGCAGATTGAGTGTTCTTTTACCAGTTTCTTCTCATATTCATATATTCTTTGACACCTCTGCATATACTATAAAATATGGGGAGGGGTGATGGTGTCCAAATTTGTCACAGAAGACACGTGTTAATATCCATTAAAATGTTCAAAGAGCAATATTCATCTCAGCCTCTACATTGAGAAGATATCAAAGCAACTCAGCGGTGTGTTATGTGCAGCTAATTGGAAATTTCTGCTTGCTGTTAGTGTCATTCTGTCCTTTGAGTGAGATTTTGATCAACTACAAAATCTCGCCCAGGCTTACTATTTCTTTTTAATCCTGGGAAGGAGCTCAGAATGCATCACTTTATTTTGTGAATGCTGTCTGCTTATAGTGAGGAAGTTCATAAAAACCAGCCGCTGGCAATTCCCCAAAGGATAAGTCAATTAAAATATATGTAATTTACTGCTGTTGCACATAGTGAGTGAACTGATGAAGAGAAATGATTTTAGTGAGGATTCAAGATTAAATTAATGATACAGCTTCTCAGTCTAGTGGCGAGACCAATTTATATAATATATCCAAAACTCCATATGGTTCCCTATTCCAAGACATGGGAATAAAGTGTTGACACTTTTCAGCTCATTTTCATAAACATGGAATTTTTCTAACAGCATCCTCCATCCAGCCTTCAGCCTGTCTAGGCCATTGGTCCCCTCAGGATGCAGTACTGGATCCTCCTTTCCGTGCCGCTGCCAGAAAAACTGGGACTGCTATTTTAACATGGGTATCTCAGGCACATAGTACTGAGAAACAACTGTGGTAATTTATAAAACCAAACTCTCTGATATTTTAGCATCATTTATATATAATTATTCCTGGGCCAAAAGCAATCAAAATATTGAGTCTGATACCCTGACAATATTTGTGGAATTGGACAAAATTTCTTCTCATTTGGTATGACCTCTTTATTCCAGTCATATTCCTGAAATGATCTTTCATTTGTGTGAAACACTTTCAGGAGATATTAGTGAGAGGAACTTTCTTAATGTACTAGGCAGAGAGAAAGGACATGATGCTGCCGAAAGAAATAAAAGGTTGCAAGTAACTGAAAAAATGGGGAATAGCTTGGAAATTAGAAACCAACCTTAACTACAGAAGTCTTCATTACACTAGCTATGATATATTATGCATAATTATAATTGGGAACATGTATTCCTTCAGATTCTTGTTTGCTTTTGCTGATGTCAAACTTTATCCAGATGGTATAGTGCATTTTCTGTAATCACCTCCTTTTTATCTCATGCTTTTCCTGATCTGTATTCCTCACAGTGCTTTTTTTTCTTTCTTTTTTTTTTTTCCTAGAAAAGATACTATAATGTCCTCCATTCTTAGCCCTATTGCCATATTTCTCTCCATTGGAACCATTTCTTAGTTCGTAAACTTAATTTGTCCTTTTTTCTTAAACATGCTTTTTATCTCTGTTTACTGATTTCAGATTTAGAAGCAAATATTTGCTTTAGAAGCAAATATTACTTGTAAAGAATATTGCCTGTTATTGGTATCACTTTCAGATCCTGCAACAGTAAGAACTGTATGCATAAGCTATATATATTTCACACATATGAATTCTGAGGTTTGATGCTATGACCCAGCACATTTTTTATACCAGCCTAAGAAGCACAAAATTATCTGCATGCAGTTCGAAGGAGTGATTTTTTGAGAATCAGTGGAAAGAAAAACTCTTCTTTGAGTTTTGAATGAGACCTGATAAGCTACAAAGGAAGAAACTGGTTCTTCTCCTCTTAGTGAGTGCCGTAGGCAGTCGGTGCAGAGGAATAGGTGACTCGGGTAACGGGGTGGGTAGTGGCATCACCAGGGACAGGGGTGTTGAGTTTTTCTGCTGCAGTGACTTAGCTTTGGAAGCACAGACCGGAGAGCCATGAACTCAGTGTTTATTCTCCATCTCCTGTCTTTGCAGAGTTTCCTTTTCAGGATCCACAAAATAAAGAAACGCTTTGTATGAAAGTTTCAGGATTCCCATTAGCCAATCTCTGTAATGAATGCACAATAGAAAAGAATTAACATAGAAAGACACGCAAGCACATGATTAATCTTATGCATTAACTTTTGTTGTCATTTCCGTTAAAATGAACAATTTTAATAGCCATGTGGAATTTAAATCACACCTTTTTTTGCCTGGCTATCTCCTAGCACACAACAATATAGTCTAAATCTCTTTCTGTCTCTGTGAGTTAATGCATACTAATGGATGATGTCATCAGCATAAGAATTTAGAGAGACTTAAGTAGATATAGAAAACATTTCCAGGCACTGAAATGCATCTGAGAGCTATCTGAGAAAGAATCAACCCACTATTTGAACAGTGCACGTACCTCATAACAAGTCAAAATAAGTGAAACTGCCAGGAAAATCAAGTGATGAAATTTAAATTTTAAATCAGTATTACACAGGACACTGGGATTAAAACTCCTAACCTTTCAGAAAATGCTCTTCATTTTTTTTCAGCAATGCTCGTGTCCAGAATTAGGATGCTGTCCTTAACATCATATCAAGTAAAAATGTAGTATTAGTGGGGGGAAGACTTCTACATACTGAATTGTGATCACCACCTTCTGTATCTCCATGGCAGTTCTTGCAAATCTTCCTGGTCTGACAATCTAACAGGTCTTCTCAGATGCAAACTCAGGGGCTTCCCCACTTGTCACTCTTCCAGGTGCTCCTTTGCATTTGTGTAGATGATCACATAACCTAACACTTCTTGCATACCCATCTATATTCTTTACTGCAGGTTTTTGCTGTGCTTTGGTTCACTTCACGCTTTGGCACATGCTGCTAAAGCACCAGTTAATCAGAGAGCCTGTTTAAATGATTTTGGAAAGAGATGTGTTCACATATAAGTTCAGGGATTTGCTGTCAGCAGATCTTGTGGCAGAAGTGAAACGCAGGCAATACACATGTACTTGCCTGATCTTTATTCTCCACTCATGAATCCACAGGAAGCAAGACTTGGGGAACTTAAGGCCAGGAGGGGCTATAAGAGCGGGGTGCTTGAAGAGCCATTAGATTTAGTTACCTTTCCTTAAACCAGCAACTTGCACTGGACTAAAGAACATTTGTATTTCAAAGATGTATATCTCCCTGCAAGGCCTTCAGTCTTGAAAGGTATCACGTAATAGAGAAGCCATTACTTCCTTGGGCAGTTTGTTCTGATGGCTGCTTTCCCACACTATTAGTGTGTGCCAGTGTAAAGCTGTCTGGCAACAGTTTACAGTCAGTGGTTCTTGTTATGGCTTTTTCTACTGTATTAAACACTGCACTCAAATTACCTCTCAGTCATCAGATAGAAAGCTAAACAGCTTGAGCTTTTTAGTCTTTTACTGAAAGAAAAAATTTCCCCATCCCTGGAATCATTTCTTTCTTCTCTTTCTTTAGGTATTGTTTCACAACGTCCATATAAAAATATAGACACTTTAATTTTATGCAGTATACCTGCATCAGAGTTATGATGTAAAATTGTTTCTGTACTGCCCTTTGCTACTAGTTGGATCTATTGCTCTTCAAATGTACATCTGGGGATTAAGTTCAATTTTTCCAAAATAAGCATATAATCATAGAATCATAGAATGGGTTGGGTTGGAAGAGACATTTAAAGAGCATCTAGTCCAACCCCCCTCCCATGGGCGGGGACATTCTTTCATTAGATCAGGCTGCTCGAAGTCCCATCCAACCTGACCTTGAACACTTCCAATGATGGTGCATCCACAGCTTCTCTGGGCAACCTGTTCCAGTGTTTCACCACCCTCATCATAAAAACATTCTTCCTGATGTCCAATCTAAACCCACTTTCTTTACGTTAAAACCATTGCCCCTTGTCCTGTCACTACAGGCCCTGGTAAAAAGTCTGTTCCCATCTCTCTTATAAGCCCCATTTAAGTAGTGAAAGGCCGCAATAACGTCACAGAATCACAGAAATACAGAATCACTAAAGTTTGAAAAGACCTATAGGATCATCAAGTCCAACCATCAACCCAACACCACCATGCCCACTAAACCATGTCTCGCAGTGCCACGTCCACACGTTCCTTGAACACCTCCAGGGATGGTGACTCCACCACTTCCCTGGGCAGCCTGTTCCAGTGTCTCGCCACCCTTGTGGTGAAGAATTTCTTTCTTATATCTAATTTAAATCTACCCTCTTGCAGTTTAAAGCCATTACCCCTTGTTCTATCACTACAGGCTCTTGCAAGAAGTCCCTCTCCAGCTTTCTTGTAGGCCCCCTTTGGGTACTGGAAGGCTGCTACAAGGTCTCCCTGGAGCCTTCTCTTCTCCAGGCTGAACAACCCCAACTCTCTCAGCCTTTCCTCATAGCAGAGGTGTTCCAGCCCTCTGATCATTTTTGTGGCCCTCCTCTGGACCCGCTCCAACAGGTCTTTCTTGTACTGGGGAACACAGAGCTGGACACAGTACTCAAGGTGGGGTCTCACAAGAGTGGAGTAGAGGAGCAGAGTCAGCTCCTTCGACCTGCTAGCCGTGCTTCTTTTTATGCAGCCCAGGATACGACTGGCTTTCTGGGCTGCAAGCGCACGTGGCTGGCTCATGTTCAATTTTTCATGGTTTTTATGTTTCATAAACCGGGTAGGAGTTTCTTTGCATGTCCACCACAAGCCCTCAATTCTCTCCAGAGTCCCTGTTTTCCAATATTCAACCCCTCCTTCTGTAGACTTTACCTATTTTCTTTATTCTTAAATATATAACTTATTTGTACTAAAAAAAAAATATTGAATAGGAGTAATTTAAACTAATTTCAAATACTTACAATGTCATGAGTCAGCCTATATTTTCTTTAGCATCAGTGGATAGAAATGGCACTTTTAGGGTGTTGCTAATCTGAACTATCATAAGCATCTAAAAGTGCCTATTTCTTTCCTTTGACTGTAACAAGTAGGTGGCTCTTACAGTGAAGTGACTAGCTCAGATATCCACAAAGAAGGCAGTTTTATTTGGTCAGGTGAATCCCATCCCTTCTGGGCGAATGGACTTCTACAGCTCTGCCTTTAGTGTTCTCAACCACACCTAACTTTATGTCATCCAAAATTTTCATCAGAAGCACTTTTATGTATCTCAAACCATTTAATGAAATGGTTCAGTAGTGCAGGACTTGCTGCTATAACTACAAATCTACGTTAGAGACATTTTCTTTCAAATCATGCCACTCCACTGTTGACTACTTTTTATACTTACCGTCTGGCCAGTTCTTTGTTAAATCTATGCTTCAATGCTATTAGTGCTAACTAGTGCTAACTTTCTATGTGGTTCTCATGTAAAGGCCTTTCAGAAGTCTGAATATTTTACATTTGACAGAGATCTTTGTCAGTCAAAGTGGTACGCTCAACAGAGGATGAGATCAGGTTTAGCAAGTCCTGTTTTCCATAAAATCTAGGGCAAGCACTTAGCAACATTTTTCTTTAATTTCTGTTGAACTGAAAATCTCCGGTTTCTGTCGATGTGCCTTTTCTAAATTTCCGAAGAAAGACCATATATAACAATGTAC
Source organism: Gavia stellata (assembly GCF_030936135.1). Taxonomy (NCBI): domain Eukaryota; kingdom Metazoa; phylum Chordata; class Aves; order Gaviiformes; family Gaviidae; genus Gavia; species Gavia stellata. The sequence continues at coordinate 7,618,742 of NC_082594.1, forward strand.
TTCTTATGATCCTTCACATGGTTGCTCTGTAGTTTTTTATATTCCACTATGAAATGCCTAATAGATTATCCTGAACATCAGCTGCAGCCTTAATACCATAGAATTTAAAATCAATATGAGAATATTTTATTAGTTGCTTAGTATAAGAATAGATAAGAAACTTTCAGTTTAGCTGGAAAGTGTGTGTATATGGATTTTTTAATGGCTATAACTATCCATATAAGTTTAACAGTATTAATGTAGGTTTAGAGGTCAATCTGCTTTTTTTTTTTTTTCCATTTGAAAGGCTGACACATAATAATCATCATACTTCTCTATTAAAATCATGGACCAGTTCAGCTGTTCAGATCATCTTTTTAACCAGAAGGTGTACAAAGTTTCTTTTGCTTACTTGAAAAAGTGATATTTGGAAAGAAAATACATATCTTAGTCATGACTATCAGGTCTTCCAGTAGAATGGATCGCAGTGCTCAAAACATTGTGTGTGAACTACATTAAGATGTACAACTGCTGGTGTAACTAATTGTGTTCTTACTCTCAAAGTTCTCTATAAAAGGTTTTGAGTGCCTGGTATATGAAAATATATTTTGTCCTTTTTCTCAGAGCTGCCAGGGACAACGAGGCACCTTCACTTTTTCTGTTCTAATAGCCCAGGTGACATTGTAGTCAAAGCAGTGACTGGTAATAACTGAATGAAGCCTTCCAGAGTAGTCATCTCTCCACTTGATTCATCCAAACTTCCATCTTACTCCATTATGTTTTGTGTTCTGAAGACACCAAACTGTAGTGATTCATTGGTTTCCATGGCTTGTGAGGAATACCCTTTATTTTTCGTGACATCAGTCTTTGTACTACTGACATCCTCATATGATAATTTCATGCTTATGACAAAACTGGTGTTCCTTATTTGCCAGCACAGGTACATCCTGTTGCCCGAAATAGCTGAGCCATGTGGCAGAGAGAGATTACTTAATATGTGAAAGATGTTTAAATATTCTTCCAAAGTTGCAGAAACAAGACTTTATGGATAATTTAATTTTTAATTTATGAATAGGCTTTGAGTTGGAAAGCTATCTAACTCTAAATTCAGCTTTACTTTGTTTCTTTTTAAAAAGTGCATATTTAATCACTTACTATTCATTAGCTTCATGTTTCCTCTCGCTCTGTAACATTTTAGTGGCTATTATGGATTTTTTAAAGTCAATAAAAATGATACAGTGATATTATGAATATATGGGAATTAATTTGCCTAAGACCCCACTCCTCGATCAGCCTCTCAGATATAGGCCTTTGGTTTTTATTCCTTCTTTCAGGCACAGAGCTTATTTACCATTTCTGAGAAGTACTTTAGAGATTCTGACTATAAATACTGCTAATGCTTCCATTTTTTAAGACAGGCATATAGTATACCTCTACTTTCTTTCAAATTTCAGAGTGTTTTTTATTTTTCACCATCACCGTATGTGTGATGGAGCTACTGCATTGGAAGGAACCCTGTGAGGTCTCTGTCCCAACCTGCTCTTCAAAGCAGGGTCAACACTGAAATCAGAGCAGGTTCACAGAATCACTAATGTTGGAAAGGACCTGTAAGATCATCGAGTCCAACCATCAGGGTTGCTCAGGGTTATCCAGTTATATCCTGAAAACCTCCAAGGACTGAGATTCCACAACCTCCCTGGACCCCTGTTCCAGTTCTTCATTATCTTCCTAGTAATTTTTTTTCATTATGTCCAGATGGAACCTACCCCAATTCCATTTATGACTGTTGTCTATTCTCTCACCAAGCATCTGAGTAAAGAACTTGGCTCTGCCTTCTTGGATACCTCCCTGCAGGTATTGAAAAGCTGCCCCTAAAAGTCTCCCCACTCCTTTTCTTGCTGTTCCGAAGCAGACATACATCAATTCCTCTACTTTGTGGAACATTTTCCTGAAGCTTCTCTCATGCTAATTTGAATGACTTTCACACACTTTTTTCCCCAGTTATGCTACAGAATGCAGTCATTTCTATTACTTCTGATTTTATTAAGTCAAATTATTTTTTCTTGAAACCGACAGTATTCTAAATGAGCCAAGTTTTTCAGATCCTAAATTGCGTTACTCATCCTTTAGTACAGCATCTAGTTATCATGCTCTGTTATTCAAATCTTCATTTTGCCTAGATAGCTTAACAACTTTTGGCAGTAAGATGTTAATTATGCTTGCAATAATTGACCTTCGCACCTATAAAGTGCAAGTAGGTGCATATATGTAAATTAAGACTTATAAATGTGACAGAATGCCAGCAGCATTTGACACCAACTATATACCTTCTGCCTCTTTTGTGTGTGCTTTGAGCTAATAAAGCGGCTGTTTGACTTGGGCTCACTTGAGTTACAACATTCAAAATACAAGTCCCTTTTTTGTTTAATTACAATGAATATATTAAAACACAAAACCCACAGAGGTCCCTTTTGCCACATTCCTTAATATACTGCTTTGAATCTGGACCCTTCCCCTCTTATCCCATAGCAACTTTTGTACCTTTTGTGCAGATCCTGAATTATTTTCTGGGTTTTTTTTCTGATTGCCCCAGCTAATGGAAATCTATGATGATTTAAGTATCTTTGTTTTCCTTTTAAAGGAGAATTTCTACTCATCATGACTGCAAGAACAGACAATAAAAGCATGAAACAAACCATTAGTAAATGCTGTTTCCTTTTCATCACTATTTTTTGACATTTCTGACTTGTTACCTTGTTTTTAAATGAGGGTTTTTTTCTAATGTTAACGTATTTTAAATAAAAATACTTACTTCATGCATTTTTTTCATTTTTTTTGACTGCAACATTTAACCCTTAACCTAGGTAAAATGGCTTATATTGGGTAATTAAAATGGCTGTAGTTGTAAAAAAGGGATTCTGGGTATTAAGCTTCTTTCATTTTTACGTGTTTTGAAATAATGAATGGAACAGCTACGGCTAATGTTCTTCCCTGTGGCATGGGAAACGCTGGCTTCTGGAGATATGAAAACGATTTTCACAGTGTAATGGGCTCCTCCTTCCCACGTGGCAGAGCTCCAGGCTTTGCTCTGGCAGCAGGCTGAGTGCCTGCAAACTCAAGCTAAGAGCTTTGTGGCAGATGGAGCTAAATGTCATCACCTCAGGCATGGATTTGCCCAGTGTTGGGCAAGCACGGAGGGAGCCCTGGGATGTCAGGACCACCATTGCCCTCTTCCTCCCCCAGCAGCCTGAGCTTTTGCAGAGGTCATTCCTGCATCACATGGTGCAGTTTTCTGCCCGGCTCTTCTAGAGGTGCTCCACAAAAACTGTCCATTAATGTCATGCCAAGCTCCGTGTCCAGGGGTTCAGACAGCTTTTGGTTTTTCTCCACCATCAGGCAGACTGGGATAGTGAAGAGACAAATCTAAAAATTCATTAAACCATCTCTGCCACAACCTCCTGCGTAGGTCTGGTAGTGATTGGCAATTAAATGCTGTCTGCAGCGAGGAGAGCAGCCTTTGTAATCTGGAAAAGAGAGGATTTGGCCGTAGTGCAGGAAATGTTGATTATTTGTACCATTGGTCACTAATGAAATTTCTGTAGCTTAGCTAGACTCGCTAGCTCCAGGACAAAAGAGAACACAGGGCCGACTTACATTAGATTGCAACTCTGTGGCTATACATTAAGGCTTTTCTATTTTTCATTCCTGTTAGTGCTTTTATTTTCACTGTTGAGGATTTCTATTTGCAGCTTAGTTTTTCCCATAAGTTAGTGAGTGTTGACTGTCACACTGGGCTCTGTACTGTTCATCAGAATTGGTGCAGCACGAGCCCTCGTCTGTGTAGGAAAAACTCTACCATCTATAGGCTTCATTGAACAGCCTTGAACATCGAAAGGAACATATAATGTGCACTGGCCAGTAGGTGAAATAAGCTTCTGTAAGTCATGGTAACACTCTTCCTTCTACTCCAGTTGATGTATGGAAATCTGGATTCCAGCCAACTGGGAATGAAGGGAAGTGCTGCATCTGCTTTACAGATTCCTGACTTGCTACTGTTTCTCCGAGGAGATTTTGGCTTGCTTGAAAAGCAGTGGTTGAAAACCTGCGCGCTCATTGAATTGCTCTTGTGTTTAGAAATGGAATTCACTCACTGCTAGACCAAGCTGCAAAACTTTATTCATAAAAACAAGTCCTTCTGCAGGAGCCTGTTTCTTGGGTTTACATTTTATGTTATACCTAGCAGGATATAATTTACGCAAATAATCTTTTGTTGTTTCCCCATTTTGGCAGGACTGTTGGAAAATTTGAATGCCACTATTTCCAGTGACTCAGAATAATGCCTGAAGGGATGGGTTTTCAATTTTTTCCCTCTGTAATTTTCTTTTATCATAAAATTTTGCAGTCTTTATGAATATGTTGCTATGCTATGAAGATATCACTACCAGTGATACTACTGTAGAAATTTATCTTTAAAAGACATAGGCTCAATGAATGAAAGTTTGAAAAGATTTTTTTCCTAGGCTCATGAGGTGGTTTTATAACATTTCCCTGTGAAAAAGAAATTAGCAAGTCTAAACTTTCATGCTAAGAAGACAAGTTAAAATTCTTCTTTTCTGAAAATCATAACATCATGTAATAATTTAGGTTAAAAGGGATCTCTGGAGGTCGTCTGGTCCAATGCCCAGTCAAAGTAGAAACAACTTTGAATTTTGAAGTTGCATCCAGCTTCAAAGTTAGATCAGGTTGTCCAGAGCCTTGTCCAGTCAAGTGTTGAATATCTCCAAGGATGGAGACTTCACAACCTCTCTGGGTGACCTGTTCCAGTGTTTGACCAACCCTGTTATACTTTTTGTCTGTTGAATTCTGTATTTTTGCTTTGCATTTCTGAGAGAAGTCTTACTCTTTCTTCTCCGTCACCTCCCATCAGGTAGCTGAAGGCTAAGTTTCTTGCCTTACTCTTCTTTTCTCCAGGCTATACAAGCTCCTCTCTCAGCCTCTCTGTATCATGTGATCCAAGCCCCTAATCATTTTTTTGGCCTTCCACTGAACTTGTTCTAATATCTTTCTTGTTGTGGGGCACACAAAACTGGGACACAGTAGCCAGATGAGTCTCATAGATACAAGGTGGTGGAAGTGGTCAAAAGATTGGTATAAAATCTGCAGAAATGAACGTGAATACCTCTAGGTACTGCTTCAGTTGAGAGATGCTTAATTACATTATTATTAAAAATACAATAACCTTTGTATATTGTAATTCTCCATTAGTTAAATAGATATAGGAAATTCTACAGGTGTGGGAAACTTTTGGTTATTTATCTGATAATAATAGATAATGTTGATGTCAGTTGTTATATCTTGCATAGTTACTTTACTTATCATATGGGACTATATAGGTACTTCACTGTTGTTTAGAGACAAAAAAAAATAATTATTTTGCATACAGGATTTCCTTATCTCAAAGAGTTTACAAAGAGTGGGTACAAATTAGTTTATAGGTTTTTCCAGAAACAAAGTTTCCCAAAAAATCAGTGCTATTCTAGCTGTGGTGTTTAGTCTAGTTTGTCTTGCAAAGCTCTAGGAAAAAATCATAAATGTCCTTGAACAACTATTTTTGTAACATCCCTACTACTATTAGATACCATATTATCATCAGTTAATTAGTGCAATTAACTGAAAACAAATGAGATCTACAAATTCTGCTCTGAATTTACCCTTAGACTTATCACACAAAGTACAGATTTGAGGAAGTATTTATAACATGTTGACTGCTGGGCACTAGTTTACAGAAACTGTAGCTGAGTGTTAATTTGCATTCTACGAGGTCTAGACAAAGAACTAAATTATTCCAAGTAGACATCTTATAGTTTTTGCTTTCTACCCCTTGTAACTGTTTTAATATAAATTATCCCAAATAAGCTCTGACTACATGTACTCATACTATAGAATTAGAGGAGCTGAATCAGCATTGCAACAAACAAGCACTTCTAGAAAAGGAGGATCGATGTTGCAGTTTGTACGTTAGACTGAAATTACAGAGATTATAGATGTCAGCTCTGCATGAAAGCAATGAGCATTATTTCTAACTACTGAGCTAACCAGACTGGCTTTGTGTAAATGGTGATTGTAATGAGAGTTTTCATTCTTTCACACTTTGCAAAGAGCTGCCTCACACAAAGATATGATCATACCTTCCTAGTTAAATATTCTTTTCCTTTAGAAACATTTTAGTGAATTTGTCATCTCATTAATACTGGATGTAGAGTTCCTACGCATAGTAAAGGAGGCTCGAAAAGACTTCAACCTGAGAAGCGAGGCTTTGGGACAAAGCTCAGAAGTAATCATACCATGGAGCATTCCTGTAATCACCACACAGCCTAAAATTAAAAAAAGTAACACCCCCTGCACTTACTAAAAGTTGAAGTGTCAGAAGTTGCACCCTGGTATTTGCACTCCAGATACACTCTCCTGAAGTGCAGCTGATGATTCATTTTATCTCTGTTAAAAGTTGCTAAATGTAAATAAAAACTAATTCCTTTATTTCTTCGCCACTTCTGCAAGCTGTAGGTGAAAGGCCCAAGGACCGGGTATTTTACTTTTACCTGCACTATTATCAGAACTTTCTGTAAGAGACCAGGAGATTTGTTGTGGATGAGGTGAAGAGGGCCAAGGAAAATGCAGCCCATTTTGCTACACAGCTGCCACCTTCTTAAATCAAGAGTCATGCTCTGTAGCCTTCAGGGATGTTTTTCAGCATGTTTTCTTGCTGCTGAAGACTATCAAACTCTTCCCAGGTATAGCCTAAGGTGACCTATACAAGATGGTTTTGCCACCTTAACAAGTGTATGAGTACCAGCTATATTTACGTGCAGGCTCCCCGAAGTCTCTATCACACCATGTTTTTCTAAGCCTTTGGGTGAATTCTCTGATAAGTTGAGTGTAGCTGACTTGCCCTTAAATATCCTAAAAGCACAGTGACAGCTTTGGCTCAAGCATAGGACTGGACACTATGAAAGGCAAAACATAAGTCAGGAACCCAGTGAACTGTGACTTTTGACTTGGCTGCTGAGTCACCTCTCTTTCAATGAGACTGCTAGAGGTCCTGGAGCAATATATCTGCAAGGTCATGGTCACGGACCCATTAAACTATGAGAGCTGGAGCAATCAGCAGTCAATCTGTAAGTAACTCAATTGCTATAAGACTTCCTAAATTAGCTAATATGTTAAAGCAGCAATAGTAATGGAATTTTCTTGACTATAATTTCCAGGAGTGACAATGTCTATTGGAAAGCATTGAAGAAAACTTGCATTAAGAAAAACTTGAATACTACATTATTCATTAAGAAGATAAGCTCAGATGTCATTTTTCCCATAAGCAAAAAATTCAGCTGCCCCAGCTGCATCACCCTTTCTCAGTTACACAGCTCTGGCCATCTTCCTTCCTACATAACACAGGAATACTTTAATTTCTGAACATTTTATTGTTAGAAGCCCTCTGTTTTTCTTTATTGTGTCTTGAAGATAATGATTAATATTTACAGAAAGAACGCATCAGCTTTCCCACACTAAGAAATCAAGGCAATATTTTCACCCACTGGAAAAGCACCTGACATTACTACAACTTGTTGATACAGTTTATTTGCTGCATGTAGAGAAGTTGGAGCTGAACTGTTTCATAACTTCAACCTAATTTTTCTGCTGTCTAGCTTAGTTGCCAGCAATGAGCAATGTCCTTACTAAACTAAAAAAAACACCACCTAACTGATTATAACATTCAAACATACACCATTAATTACTAATAAAATTAATAATAAAAAGGATTTGGGTTAACTTACTTTGTTAAGATGTTGTAAAAGTTATCAGCAAAGTGACTAGTAACGATCACCATGGTATTTTATATCTAAACTTACAATGAGGTTTGAGCTTCTGATTTTATGGTACATATTACATTGAAACCCAATAAGAATAGCTAATGAAACCAAAACATTTTAATTTTTTTCTGTTTTTCTCACTTAGACACTGGCAGTCATTGAAGTTTGGGTTTATTTCTAGATTCCTATTGTTTTAAATACTTGGGTCCCAACTATTTCCATCAGAACAATTGTAAGGAAAGTGTTTGTCTACAAACTTTCATACAAATTTCAGAAACAAAAGTCTGGTTTTTTCCTGAAAGTTAGAAATATTGTATTCAACCTATTCCAACCTAAACTGGAGATCAAAATCAAGAGGGATAATTATGAAAAATAACATTCTGAACCAGACAGACCTGTGATCTAAGCAGACTTTTTTGGGATTTTTATTAAGAAATTAAAATAGTTAAATATTTTAGTTACCTCGGTAGCCCAGCCCATTTGTGGGCTATGTGCCTTGGCACACCAATTATCATGTGCAGATTTCTTTTTCATATGACGTAGTTTGCCTTCCCTCACTGCGACTGAGAAAAGAGGACAGTGAGCGGGCTGTGAGCTGTGTGAGTTTTTCCAATAGCCGTGATTTGTCCGTGGGTCACAGGTAGGCCATCCTTGAGTTGGTTGGTCATTCTTGTCTGACTGTACTCTTTGTGTAATTCTCAAGTTGTGCTTGACTTGTGCTTAACAGGCATGTAGGATGTGTGAAGGTTTTCATAGATGAACTAAGATGATATAAGTGACTACCTCATGGGGAAAAAACCACCTAAGCACCTTTCTGAGTGAAGATTTTTGCCTAGATAACGGAAGGCATAGCTCAGGGGTATAAGGTGAAGCTCATTTCAATTTTAGTGTTATTTAACTGTAGGCATGGTGAAGATGAAACCCACAAGTACTATTTCTTCTAAAATACCAGTACACTCACTGTGAAGATGCTTTTGAAGGACACTGACTTCTGCAGCCTGAGGCCACTGCTTTTCCATCTCTCTGCTACAAGAGTTTGATTCCAAGGCAGATAATTTAAGTAAAACATGAAGGAAAGCAAAGAACTCCTGGTCACCTGCAAACTGGTGATTGCACAGAGGAATCGGGCTCCACATCGAGGCTTTTAAAAGAACAAGGCATAATGTTACATTTTGTCTCAGGTATATAAATTTAGTTCTGTAGGACAAATTATTCTTCTTCGTTCTTCTTTTCTCTCCTTTCACACAATCCTCCCATAAAAAGGCTTTAATTTGCTTGGGCCCTATGGGTGGTAGCTCATAGATGAGAAAGAACAGATTGTGGCTGTTCACCCATATTTGTGGAAGAGGTTTTTCAAAACGCTTCAGAATAAAAACGTATTCAGACTAGCTTATTTTGGACCATGTTTAGTATTTTAAAATTATTTTACAATGCCCACCAGTAATGAAACCTGATAGCGACCTAATAGAAAAACTAGTAAGAAAAGAAAAAAAGAAGCTAGAGGACAAGTGGCAGGTTACACATTATCTCAACAAAATCTTTCGGGAAGTAGAAGTGCATACGTGGGTGCCAAAGGGACCTGACTCTGGGACAGTGTCTGCTTTCCTATTTTTCATTCAGGTTTAAAGCTCTTACCTACAGATACCAAAATAACCGAAGAATAGCAAGAGTCAATAAATTTTAACATCTGAAAGGCAAACCAAGATTCCTGAATCTTACCACCCTTTTTGACTTATTAAATGTGTCTAAGCCCATGCCACAGTAGTACTGAGTCACGTAAAGAATAACAAGCTGCTAAATCTATCAGCTCTTCTATTAATTCAAGAAGAAAAGGCCTAAAATTTTTCAGTGCTCCAAAAAAAAGAGACTTTAAAATGTGCTTTTTTAAATAAAGTGATAGCTCATTTTTCTTTTCTATATTTTTATATTGACAAATATAATCACAGAAAGACTTGCTAAGAAAAATCGTAGACTCATAGAATCGTTTAGGTTGGAAAAGACCCTTAAGATCATCGAGTCCAACCATAAGCCTAACCCTGCTAAGTCAGTGTTATAAAATCCTCACTTTTATAATTCTAGAAAGATTTTTTTTATACCTTGTACCTCTTTTTATTATGTTCAGTTAAAAAATGAAGATTCTTTAGCGTACTCCATTTTCCTGTCTGTCTCACGCTTTTTCCTGGAAAAACCCACCTGTATTTCTTCCACGAGGCTAATAAGATGTATTCAAAGACATTTCATAGAGTGCTCCAATGAGTTTGGAGAAACTGAAGGAGCATCATGGAATGAGAGTTAGTACTGTCTATTACTGACATCTCTCTATGGAATTAGAGAGAGAATACACACGAGAGAGATAATGTCTTGCTTGCCTTTACATTTGTTTTGCTTCCTCTCTCCCTCTTTGGACCTTGTGGTTAAAAGTGCACATAAACTCCACTGAGTTATCATTCCATACACTTGCTCTTTCTTGTACATTTTGGGTTTTAGAACTACCAAAGCTCAAAATCCTTAAAGAGATAGAGGGAGGAAAAAACCCTCGGTGTACAGTTAACAGCTCCAAGCAGTTACACGCTGTGTGTCAAGTATGAGGAAAGAAAAGGTAATCAAATTTACAGATGTTTAAGCACAGTTGGTCAGACGTGGAGAGTCACTGACATTTCCTAGGATTTTAGCGAAGACAAGCAAATTTCAGAGTTTTTGTTCAAGCTATAATGTATCCTCTCCAGCAGAACCAGCACCTCCTTGGGCACCCAGCTATGATGTCAAGTAATTTGGCAGGGATATCAGGAATAGGAGCAATATGGACTTGCCTGGATGTTTCTCAGACAACCTGAGATGCAAGACAAGAGAAGCAACTGCAGCAGTGAGGCTCCGGAAAAAGTGGCTGTGAGCAGTGGGAGGCAGAGGGGAAGCAAATTTCAGCCTGCAGAGAGGGAAGAGAAATGGTGACTGTTGCAATGGAGCTATCACAGCACAATATTGGTTAGCATTAGCAAAAATGAACATGCGATAATAAGGATTGGGTATTACTGGCTAATTCTGTGCTTATGTGTGGACATAGCCTTGGTCATTGCCTGGCTGACCCATTGCCTATTAATTTTGTATGCTATAGCTGAAACTCTGTCCTCGTTGCATTCAATAAGGGAGCTCCTGTAGACCCTAAATCAGCCCCAGTGAGGGGCCCAGCATTAGTCTGAATGAAATAGGAAAAAATTTCTTTACTGAGAGAGTGGTGAAGCATTGGAACAGGCTGCCCAGGGAGGTGGTGGAGTCACCATCACTGGAGGTGAACGTGTGGACGTGGCATTGTGGGACATGGTTTAGTGGGCATGGTGGTGTTGGGTTGATGGTTGGACTTGACGATCTTACAGATCTTTTCCAACTTTAGTGATTCTGTGATTGTGTGATTCTGTGAAATAGCCAGAGTTCCTCTGGATTTCCACAATGAAGCTGACAGAATAATTGGTCTTCTTTTTTAAAGGATCTTTAAAATATGAGATACAGAGGAGTTTTGTCTGTAACAGCCTCCTTAAAATGTCATATACTTGTTCAGACATTTAATAACTTATTGGCAAAGCATGATATTTTGATTTAATAGTTGATTTAATATAGAACATTTTAAGAAGGTAGATGATCCAGCCTGGACAGGCTGGATCGATGGGCTGAGGCCAACCGGATGAAGTTCAATAAGGCCAAGTGCCGGGTTCTACACTTTGGCCACAACAACCCCAGGCAACGCTACAGGCTTGGGGACGAGTGGCTGGAAAGCTGCCCCGCAGAAAAGGACCTGGGGGTGTTGATCGACACCCGGCTGAAGATGAGCCAGCAGTGTGCCCAGGTGGCCAAGAAGGCCAACAGCATCCTGGCCTGTATCAGAAATGGTGTGGCCAGCAGGAGCAGGGAGGGGATCGTGCCCCTGTACCCGGCTCTGGTGAGGCCGCACCTCGAATCCTGTGTTCAGTTTTGGGCCCCTCACTACAAGAAAGACATCGAGGTGCTGGAGCGTGTCCAGAGAAGGGCAACGAAGCTGGTGAGGGGTCTGGAGCACAAGTCTGATGAGGAGCGGCTGAGGGAGCTGGGGTTGTTCAGTCTGGAGAAGAGGAGGCTGAGGGGAGACCTCATCGCTCTCTACAACTACCTGAAAGGGGGTTGCAGAGAGGTGGGTGTTGGTCTCTTCTCCCAAGTGACTAGTGACAGGACAAGAGGAAATGGCCTCAAGTTGCCCCAGGGGAGGTTCAGGCTGGATATTAGGAAAAAGTTCTTTACTGAGAGAGTGGTGAAACATTGGAACAGGCTGCCCAGGGAGGTGGTAGAGTCACCATCCCTGGAGGTGTTCAAGGAGCGTGTGGATGTGGCATTGTGGGATGTAGCTTGATGGGCATGGAGCTGCGTGGTGTTGGGTGGGTTGGTTTTTGGTGTGTTGTGGTTTGTTGTTGTTGTGTGGTGTGGTTTGTTTGTTTTTTGTTTTGTTTTGTTTTGTTTTGTTTTGTTTGTTTTTTTAATTGGTTGGACTTGATGATCTTACAGGTCTTTTCCAACCTTAGTGATTCTGTGATTCTGTGATTCTGTGACATTACAACCTTATTGGAGGTATTTATATTCTCCTACTGCATTGTGAAAAGATAGTTAGACTACATACACTTTAAATATATTTTTAAAAAAGAAAATCTCCTGTATAAGACATTTAAGGGACAGACTGTATTCGACCAAATGCGAATAGAAAGAATTTGGGAATGTAATTTCAAATAGGATGTTTAAACAAGCACAAGTCAATGTACCATTCTCTGGAACAGTAATGAACCTGCAATATCTATAGAGTTCTGATTTGTGTAACAGTCAACAGAGTTAAGTTTTCACCAGGACCTTTTCCCACCACTGGTATTTTGGAAGCGATCGTATTTGTGACCAGTCTGCATGACCATGCACTGCATGTCAAAATATTATATGGTTGAGAGTCATATGACATCTACCCTGTCCACGGGCAGCCAGTGGGCACAAGAGCTCTGGGAGAGGTTACAAGGCAGGAGGTGCCAACTGTAGGCTAAGTCTGGGTTGGGTGGACAGAGGATGCCAGGAAAAAAAACTGGTGTCACCTCCTACTGCAAAAAAGGCTTAAGGCTGGCAATCAGTCCTGTATCAGCACAGTTTCTTGCTGATTGTGGCACAGCCTCAACATATTTGCAAAGCAGGTGACCCAAAAACCAACAGCCTGTCCTCAGGTTTAAACTATGCCCACAGCAGTCCATAACTGTAGAAGAGTCCTAATGTCCCATGCCCACAATAATTTAATTTCACAAAAATTTCTTTTCACCCTGTAATGACCAGGGGATAGACCTGCAACACTAGTCTTTCCATATGCATCTCCATGCTTGTGTGTAGGTACATATACACACATATACATGTCAGAACTTTCACATTCCTCAGAAAATTAATGATCTCCTCCAATTTTTCTCACCTGCAACTTTTAGTAATGCTGTAGCTTCTTCAAGTCTTTCTTCATCCCACGTAATGCTATTTTCATAGGATGCTGTGATGACTAGACAGACAAAAAAGCATTCTAGACAAGCCATCTTTATCTTTTCAGACTTTGTACGAACCTATTAAAACAATTCATGGCAGTCCATTCTTTCTAGGAAGTCTGATCAGGACACAGCTAATTCCAGTGTTAGCAATCATAATAGTTAGCAGTCTTATAGCATCTTAAAGCAAGTTTTAGATGGAAATTAGTTGCTTCTTTTAATGTATGGCTTAGGATAAAAAGCTGATCTTTTCACTGAAATTTTCTTATTTTTCTTCTTGACTTACTGTTACTTTCTTTTTCCCTGTGTGACCTTTCTTAGTTCTTTACAACAGTGCAATCAAATACTAGTTTTCATTCTATTCAATAAAGTCTAAATAATCTACCATAGTTTTCCCTGTTAAAAAAGAAAAATGGCAAAATCTGTGTAACAATTGAATTAAAAATTCCAACAACTCCTTGCCATATGCTGTGGAATAATTTCAGTAAAATATCACACGTCTCTATAGATTGAACATCAATGTGATGGAAGGAGCAGTTATTCTTTCCTACCTCAGAATGTTTACAATGGAGGTTTTTTTATAGTTAAATCACTATGTTCTATAAAAATTCTTTTTTCAAGGCCAAGCTGTACATGGTAAATGATGGTCTTTGCCTCACGGTATTGGATAAACGCCTCTGACTATATTTTTCTTTTTTTTTTCCCCAATCTCTTTTATCTTTTGGACACTCAACATTTTCATTTTTTAAAATCTAAAATTATGCCACTCATGTACAACTTTCATAAAAGCACTTTAGCTTATGACTTTTCAATACTCAGTGGATAAGATATAGAGGCAGAATCATGTATTTCATGACAATCAGACCTCTCTGTTCACTCTTTTAGACTGACAGTAGTGAAAGAACTGAACAAACCAATGGTATTGTCACTTCACGTCCAGTTCAGAGCATACATTGCGATAAGTCTTTGCAGTACTTAACTACAGTTGCTGGAAAGCTGAGATGTTGTAACAGGAAATCAACAACAGTGTTTGCCCTCGTTAAATTAATACTCATGACTCTTAAGAGTGACGACCCTCAACAGAACTGACTCATACAGGATAAAGTTAGGACAACTGAAATCAGAATTTGATTCAGAGAGTCCAGGAATCCCATGGTGCCAGTACCTTTAGGAACTGACAGCCTGTCACCACCCCTGTTAACAGTTTTGCACTGCTAAGATAAGACACTACTATGCTCCTATAAAATTCATAACTGGTACAAATAGAGTGCAAAGGAATACCCTGAATTTTAAAAAGTAACTTGCAGCAAAGGATTTTCAAAGATCCATTCACGTAAGGTTTATACCTCAAAGAGCACAGATAAAGGGAAATACGGTGTACTTGATTTAAATATTTCTGAGTCAACAAAGTTCCATATTTTTGCCCTAAATGTATATTCCATTAACAATGGAAAAAGCTTGAGCTTATTTTATCTGTCCAGTAACTGCATTTTTTAACACATACATTATCTGGCAAAGCTTCGTCTTAATTTGTTTTCTGATGTTCTTTGGGAGATAAGATAGAAATGTTTTTACCAGGGGGTGCCTGGTTTTGCTTGATTCATAAAGCGATTTGAATTTTTCTAATCCAACTCTGTTGTGATTTTAGAAGTAATCTGATGCTAACATATTAGGTTTTGGACTTTTTTTCTGGGATCTGCAAAACCTGCCTCTTGCCCTTAAGTCTGTCTGTGTATATGTTCCTTTTAGAATTAATTTAAACACCATTCTGGGAAGTGATACCTGTTTCCAAAAACAAAACTTAAATATGGTCACCTTTTCATTGTCCTCCAACTTTGACTAACTTTGCAGTTTATTTTTTTCCTTAGCTTGTTACTCTAATTGAAGAAGGGATAACAGATATACAATTTCCACTTACATAGTGGTGACCTATCCTCCCAAAAGGAAGAGTACACAAAGGCTGTTAAACAGCTAAATCCTGACTGTACTTAAGTAATCTATAAGTAGCACATAAGTTACTGTGGAGCTTCTCCATTAAATAAAATTATCCTTATGCCAGCAAACTGGTAGCCTAAATTTTTCTGTAAGGATTAAATTGCTCACAATGCTACAAGTGAGTCTTTTACTGTGTTATGCAACTACATTCAACTTTAAAGTTCAAATCAATATTCAAAACCAGATATAAGCAGTAAGAGAAACCAAAGAACCACTGATGAAATCATGTACTGTAACAATTTTGGGGCAATATTTGAACCTAGTAGCTAGTTTGGACTTCCAATGTCATTTTTTTTATTATGCTGAGTCTATGAATCCATACATCAGAATGCAGTTTAGAGTTCAGTCCCAGTGATTCCTATTCTCATTATGTTTTATGCATTAGTTTTATCAGTGGCTGTTTATTCACTTGATTTAAAATTTAATCTACTATGACATAACCATTCAGCCTTCTCGCTGAGCTTTATAGATTGGCAAGTAAAGAGTGATTAGAAACAAATTTTATGTTTTGCATTCTATCCCTTAAAATTCCTATTGTATAAGCATTATGCTGACATCAAATTTCCATAGTAGCTGACTTGCCTCATATAACCTTGACAGAAACAGAATACTGGTTGTCTATTTTAGTATATTTTAATACGGTCTTCTCTGGATCAGGCTTTATAGAAAAACAACACTTAACAACATTTTATTTGCTTAGATACATAAAACTTTTGCTCTGTGATGATCTTGTATCCTGTATGGCTAAAATGTTTTAGAATAGTTTATTCACTTTGCAGACTACGCATCCTGCTTTCTTAACAGAGAGGAGTGTAGATACCTTCCACTGTAATTTCTGTATTTTAGTGTCTGTAATTTGTGATGTGCTTGATTTGTTTTGTTGGGTTTTAACATCAATCACTATGTTTTCTGCTTTAGGCCTTTAATTGGGATGGTTTTAAAAATAGCGTTCAGTGCATGCATTGTTGCCTGTTTTAAAGGCAGAATTTCTTATTGGTTTCCTGCCATGGTGGAGACAGAGGATTCAAGGATCCCAGGGCAGGATGCTGCCTGTGGGACATGCATACACTATCTCAGACCCGTTTCTCTGTGAAGCACCCAGGACACACCTGAGCTGATGAGGAAATGGAAAAGCATTTTGAAAGTTGGTTCCTAAAGGCATGGCCTCTTTCATAGCTCAGATTCAAATATAGCATCATGATGTGATGAGAATAGGCTTTTCATGCCGTGCCACTTTCTCTTCTAGTTTGCACTCTTTGTCTTTCACTTCTCTTGCACAACGTGCCCATTGTGCTCATGATGTCAGGTGAATGTGCTCTAACCATCAGTTATAATCTCAGGAAAACAATTTTTTTTATTCTAAGATTTATCATTGACAGTCATTGTATTCTACCTCATAACACATTTATTATTTCTCTTACAAGTCTGTACATACACTTACAGCTTCAATTACCATTACTTTGATTTGAGAAGAATTAGATGGTGATCAGCAGAGCTCAAAAGAACATGTGCGTCTGTTGAGAAGCAACTGTAGACAAATGAAAATTGTTTATCAGCTCTCTGCTGAGAGGAGTTTTATTAACAAGAAATAAGAGCCCAAGCTAAGGCAGATGGACACTTAATTTCATTTTACTGCCAAGGAATTGTGGCTCATAGGTACATAATTTCACACAGATCTGAACAGAACCCAAACACAACAGTCTGAATCAAGCTTAAAGAAATAGTTTAACCTTGGGTAACTTTGGATCTTCTAACTTTTTTGCTATGTCTTTAGCTTTCAGGGAAAGAGTTGGTAGCTAGTTTATTCTTAAACAACGTTACTGAGGTCTTTTTGTCATTATCGCTGCTTATACCACATGAGGATCTGTCCTTATTGGTTTCACTTCACTAGAAGAGTGAACCCGAGTAGTCTTCCAGAGAGAGAGATGAGTAAGGCTTTAACTATTCAGCCAGTGAGTATAGTCATGTCACATTTCTAGGAAAAGTGAGATAGATGAGAGCAGGCAGCCCCAAATAACCTTGAAAATTCACATTTAGTAGATGAATAGCCTAGTTGAGCTAATCAACTTACTAATCATTTGAGCAATCACAAATTGTTTTGCTACAAACCTGTGCATTTTCAAATTCTAGTTGGCAATTTATCCTCATCAAATGCCATTTATTATTTGTACTTGCCATAGTGCCTCTTCACCCTGAATTATGCCAGACTCCAAGCTACATGCAAACCTAGAGATCTGCATTCAGTCCATGATGCTACTGTTGTCTAGGGAGCAAACCTGTCCCAGCCAGCACATCTCTTGTGTTACAGCTTTTCCACCTGAATATCTGATGTACTCTACCCACTCTAATATTAACTGTGCTCTATGGATAGCACATATGCTATTGCTCCTTGTCCAGAGCATCCCACACTTTAGAGCACATGGATTGTCCTTGAATGCATCTTAAAAAGCTTCACAGCACTCTGAGTACTTGTGTAACACCTCCCCTTTAAAGAGGGACAGCATGTCTGAGTCTACAGGGCCAGGGGACCATGATATGGAGCTCCTCCACTTTGCTTCTGGGAAACGGGCTAGAGAACAGGAGGGCATTTAAGTGGGGACACCCCCAAGGTATCAGTGGGTCATCCAGAGGGCCTGAAGTTTTCTCCTGTCATTTCAAGCAGGCCATAAATCACACACTTTATTGCACCAAAAAGTCAAGAGGACTGCTTAGAGTCTGGCTGTGGGAATGCATCCACAGTGCTCTTCCATGGAGGTGGAGACATCTGATAGATTTAGGTGTGTAAATCTTATATATTATGCTGTCTTGCTTTCCTCTATTAAAGAAAATCCAGCATTGCAAATGTCTAGCAAAATTTTATGCTGATAATTCTTTTCTAGCCCATGTTATGGCCCTGACGTGCTATTACCACAATGTGGTAATAACCCTGTGGTAATGCAGTTATTACTCAGATGTGTAAAAGCACATTGTTGCAGTAACACATTGAGTTGTGCCCCTGCAGTTGCTGTGAAGATAGAAAGAGCCATGTTTTGCACTACCATGATGACTCTAGCGCTAAACGTGCAAGAATTTGTGACAATAATTGTTATGAAACCCATGTGACTAATTCCCTCAAGTTCCTTTGAACAGTCTAGCCTCAGTTCCGCACAAGTTGAAGACCTCATTAGATAGAATCATAGAGGAATTAATAGAATCATAGAATAGTTTGGGTTGGAAGGGACCTTTAAAGGTCATCTAATCCAACCCCCCTGAAATGAGCACGGACATCTTCAACTAGATGAGGTTGCTCAAAGCCCCGTCCAACCTGGCCTTGAATGTTTCCAGGGATGGGGCATCTGCCACCTCTCTGGGCAACCTGTGCCAGTGTTTCACCACCCTCATTGTAAAAAATTTCTTCCTTATACCGAGTCTGAATCTACCCTTGTTTTGTTTCAAACCATTACCCCTTGTCCTACAGCTATGGGCCCTGGTAAAATGTTTGTCCTCATCTCTCTTATAAGCCCCCTTTAAATAATGAAAGGCTGCAATAAGGTCTCCCCAGAGCCTTCTCTTCTCCAGGCTGAACAACCCCAATGTTCTCAGCCTTTCCTCACAGGAGAAGTGTTCCATCCCTCTGAACATTTTTGTGGCCCTCCTCTGGACCCGCTCCAACAGGTCCATGTCTTCCCTGTGCTGAGGACCCCAGAGCTGGATGCAGGACAGCATGTGGGTTCTCACCAGAGTGGAGTAGAGGGGCAGAATCACCCCCCTCAACGTGCTGGCCACACTTCTTTTGATGCAGCCCAGGTTACGGCTGGCAATCACCATACAGTCTGTCATGATAAAACTATGTAAATAAAAACATCATTTTGAATTATTCTTCAGAGATATCTATATATAAAGTATGTATGATTCAGCATTGAAAACATCTTTAAATAAAGAATTCTAGTATTAAAAATTTATATGTATATGTGTATAAAAAATAATTGACAAACAGAATATTCCAAGTACAGAATCAATTGGTATTTTGAATATTGTCACTTATACATCTTAAATAATAGCATTTTATGTGAGTTCTCAAAACATGGAAGTGTAGCATCATTGCTACAGAGTAAAAGCAGTAGAAATGTAAAAGCAATAAAATTCATTTTTAAAACATCAGTTTTTCCTTTTTTTTTATATGTTAGGTTACACAGAAAGAATCCATTGTTTAGCATGTACTCTTTTGAAAAATCCTAGTATCTAATATGCAAAAAGTATTGTAGCAAACAGTTGTGATTAAGTCTAAAAAACCAAATGGAACTGAGTCTGGAATACACTACTAAAATAAAAAAGTTGGTTCATGTTATTTACCATTGTAAAACTTCAATGCACATTGATAACATTGAATCATTATATATTTCATTAACTTGCAAATGTCAGAACACTGGAAAAATGTTATAGTCACACTTGGCCATTTTCAAATTTGCATTAAAATGGATACTGTCATTACTTAATAAAAGCTATCTCATGTTTGATCTGACGGTCTTTTGTTAGGAAAGACATACATGAAGAACAATGAAAGTAAAAATGCACTCACTTGATCACCATGGCATATGATATGAAGGGAGGTGAAAGCATTGAGTAAAACAGTTTACTTGTAGACTTTTTCTTCCAAAGACATCTTTTTGCTGAAATGAAAAAAAAAAATCAAATTATTGTCTGACTTTTTTATTACTACCTTTTTTTTTTTACATACTCTTCTAGTCTTGATACAATGGTAATGATGTAGGAAGGCTTCCAGTCCTAGTCCAGTTATGTCACCGATGAATTATTGTTCTTTATAACCTCTCTAGTCTTCCTAAGTCCATAGTAAATGGTTTTTATATGCTCGTCACACTTGAATTGCATGAGTCAGTGCTTCGACATATCAAGTGTGTGTGGTGAACCAGAACAAATGCAGTGGCTTGAAGTTATGACTTTCAAGGTCACAAATATATAACATGGAAAACATTCTTGAATTTTCAGTCACTGAATCAGTAAGAAATCTCTACTCATCATCTTTATTACCCTTCCATTTCCTTCTGAAGTGATAAATATTAATTTAAGATTCCCAAACCCTTGAAAATAAATGAAATAAAACAAAACACAGTTACTATTAGAACAGGGTCAATTTCTGCACCTAATCCTGTGCCTCAAAGCTAGTGGAAAGTTTTTAATGAAAGCAACAGTGTGTAGATAAATCTGTAATCAGCAGAAAATGCTTACACAGTGTTCGGTCATGAAAAAAATTTGAAGTAACTTACATTGAAAGCACTTAATACATAAAATACAAGTTTTCTTCTTTTTTTGTGGACTCATCTTTGTGATTGTATAATGCAAAATAAACTGTGACCCAATCCTGGTTGGAGTCTCTGTCCATTAAAGTCATAACTGTTTTAGAAATGGTTAATAAATGTCTACAAATAGCACTTTGCTATTGCTACAATGAAGATTAAAGATAAAATGCCAATGCTGAAAGCCTTCCATTATATGAAAATGTTTATGGCCTTGGATCACAGAATACGTCAATATTAATAAAAACATATTTCATGTTAACTTTAAAAAACTTAAGAATTTTATCAATATATGCAAAAACTATATACATATTAACATGTTTTACAAAAACTCTTACTCTTTAATAATAACATAAAAGCATGGTTTTGCTAAACAAGAAATGTTTAGAAGATTTAGGTAGGCTTCTACATTTCAATTACCTGTAAAATTTAGCAGAACTTAAAAATAATCCATATATTTTATAAACACTTATGGCTAAAGTTAGCCTTGAACATGAACAATGACTCATTTTTCATAAGTTCCACATTCATGTACAGCTTTCAACTGTTACAATCCACATGACAGATACAACTGTTGCAATTTATTTACGGCAAAAAAAAAATATTACCTGTCACTGTTAGGTATTTTTATTTCATGAGCAATACTTCTACTTTTAGCAATAATTTTAGAAGGAAAAATTAGAAATATTGTATTTTTCTATTGTATTAAATTATCTTAATATGATGTTGCTTTCAGGACTCTGAGTACATAAAGTTAGTCTGTAGCATAAGTTATGAAAAGGGGAACAAGAAAAAAATCAACACAGTTTAAAGAATAGCATATATCCATATTTACTTTTTTTGAAGCATGTCAGCATTATTTCGAACTAGGAGAATCTTATTTAATAAAGCAACTGGGGCCTGGAGACCTGGCCATGGAGATGTCCGGAGGAGGAGGAGGGTGGAAGATGGCTTTTACCCTACTTAAAATAGGGAGCACGACAGAATTGTGACTAACACAGAAGTATTATCCTGTTTCTGCGCACAGTAAGGCTGACACTGCCTTCCTCAGTGCTTCCAAGCTCACTGGAGCCTATAGCTATTCATTAACCTGTGATGACAGATGGGTGTAGGGGTGGTAAACAGCAGAGAACCCAATTTCAGCACCAAGAAATAAATGGAAGTCTTGGGAGAGACAGTGTAAGCAATTCTCCACAATACTGTTTATACTGTCTGCTACGTACTGGGAAAACTAAGACTACTTCAGTATGTGGCGATAGCTTCAGGAGGTTGGGATAGCCATGGGAGCTATTAAAATAGGTTATAGTAGGTTTTGAGGTTATTGCCTATTCTGGGGACTCCACTGTGCTAGTGTAAACATTCACAGTGAAAAGCGATCAAATTCTGAAAGCTATATTCACAGGACTTGAAGCTCATAGCTGTCCAGAGAGTTAAAAAAAGGTATCTAAAACATGAGAAGGTCCCCCTGCAAGGTGTGACAATTGTCTCACCCTGTGCTAGCCTGAACCACCTGCAATCTGCTGTATACTCCCATTTGGCTGATGGTCATTTTTCATCTTAAAATATGAGTGCAGTTGTGTTTTGCAGGGGAAGTTCCTAAAACTCATGCAGATATGAGATCCCTACATATTTTGTAAACTGCTGCCTAGGGATTTGAATTTTTCAGCTCTACAAAACCTTCCAATAGACTTCCAAGACAAGCTCAGTCCCCAAAGATGCTGTATTTCTAGGAGATCCTGCTCACCATAAGTGGAAACAGATGAAAAGTAATAGAAAAAAATGCATTTAATATAATATCATGTTCTTAAGCACTGTGCACTGTATTATTTACACATTTAATAGATTCTAAGTTGTTGCCTGGTAAACCGAAAGTATTTAATGTATGCATATTAATATACCTGGATGTCAGGAAAATAATAATCTTGGATACATTTAAGTATTAGATGTATTAAAACCAGCTTGCACTGGTAAGAGGATAGAATACAAGACCTGCAAGGTCTTCCTCTTGGTAATTTTGTGTTAATATTCGATACAACTTTAAAACAATGCAATATA
The DNA here is from genome assembly GCF_030936135.1 of Gavia stellata. NCBI lineage: Eukaryota > Metazoa > Chordata > Aves > Gaviiformes > Gaviidae > Gavia > Gavia stellata. The sequence goes on from NC_082594.1 coordinate 7,641,452, forward strand.
TCACAATAGATTAGGGGTGAAATTCATCCTTTAATTGCTGACTGTTGTTAACTGGTGTCAAACTCACATACCATGTTTAATTTCCTATTAATTGCTTATCTGTGAAAACAGTCACTACCTAACAGAAACAAGCTGGCATTGCAAAAAAACTGAGTGAAGAAACGCTGTATAAATTAGGGCTGATGCAGTACCTGTTACCGTGATGTCAGCATGTATTGCAACATTTCTGATGGATTTCTTTCTTCTGAACTTTTCAAATGAAGGGAAAACTTGAAGCTAGTAGAATTTCTTCCATCCTCAGGCAGATAAATATTTGTTATAAATCTTTTGTCTCTAGGAAGGGGGAAAATATCAAATCATCTACATACCTGCAAGTCCAATTCTGGCTGCATAGAATATGAAAATTTGTGTTACTGAGGTTAAAATTAATGAACAAAAATTTGCCCTGTACTTCTACTGGTTCATGACAACTGTGCACACATACATACACTGATAAAGGGACTTTCATGTGAATCACTCATTAAAGTAACAACACAGTGTCTCCAAAACATGTTTGCAGTGTTGTTTAAGCCCCCAAATTAAGGAAACATTTGCCTAAATACAATAGACTTCTGTAACCTGACTTGGCCACTAGAAAAGAAAGAATTGTCACTAATCTGGGATCTCTTTTGTGTAACTAATGTATTTGTAGAAAAATACAGAGCCCTGGGAAATTCTTGACAATTTCCTCCCCATCCATATGAAATGCAGGGTATTACAAAAACACACTGCTGAGGCTCCCAGCATCACACGACAACAGAAAACATCGTCATAATTATCTTTGCAACATAATGCATTCTGATTACCTATGTACAGCAATTATATAAAATAACAGAGCTGCTAACATGCTGTCACTGAGTCACAGAACTCACATGAATAATTTATGTAGAATGAAGTAGAAAAGGACCTTCTTTTAATTGAAGGTAAACTCTAGAACATTCTCAGAGAGTAACTCCAAAGATTGAAAAACACATTGGTGATTCCTTCTTTCACCTAACTTTGGAATATATACATAACTATGGCTTTTCCCTTTTTCTTAGGGGCTTCTGAACATGTGGTTCTTGCCTTTCTCTCGTTAGAGAAAATCATGCATGTGGCTTTTTATACAATGTAAAAACATTTGTTTCGGTTTGCTGGATTATGTGTTTTTATTAGAGAAGTATGCATAGGCTAGTTTGAAATAGATCCTAGCTTTTACAGGAATTAGTTGAATGTCTTACCAGCCTCCTTCATTCAAGAAAGCCATTGGACAAATCGATTTTCCTCTTGTGAGGGCCAAATCTATTGTACTAGAAGTGCATTGCTTTTTTGTCCATCACCTCTGTCTTAGGAGTTTAAGCTGTTTTCTTATTGTAGGATCCAGATGAATAAAGGCTTTGAAAAGAAGGGCAGAATTGTTGAGACACTTGTCTGTAGGGAGTAGTGTTGAATAATTGTGACATGTTCCCAAGGCTTTCATTATCTGGATCCAGGTGTATCCAGGTACAGATTTTACCAGACATTTCTGAAGACTAATGTTTTTAAACCCTTCAACCGCATTTCTCAAGTGTCATTACTGAAAAGGCAAAAAAGGTACTTTATGTTCCCCTGCCCCCCATTTTAGTACTTCAGTACAGCCCCTCCAGTAGTGCTATTTGTTCTTTGCTTACAATTCAAGGGCCCAGTCTTTCAAACTAGACGTGAAGTCTGGATGAAAGCCCAAAGAAATGAAAGTCCTTCCACTGACTTGAATAGGTAATTTCAGAAGTGCTTGATATTCTTTGGATTTGAAAGAGGAATAGTACGTTCAGCAGTACATCATTATAAAAATTAGGTCCCAGGTTTACTAATGATCATAGGCTAAGTTAAAATGGTCAGATTTACCAGAGTTTCGAAAACTAGCTTATTAAGTACAAGTAGCTTTTTTCTCGCAAATGACAATGCAAATTTAAGTATGTGTTTCTAAATATTGTATCAACGCTGAACAGCAAAAGCTTTGTTATTCAAATACAGTCTGTCTTAGATGGCTGACTATTCCCTTTTCTTTTTAAATGTTATTTCATTGAGACTAGAGCATTTCGTAGAACATACCCATTTTAATTACCATTTCCGTCAGGACATGATCACATTCTTTTTTTTTTACTTAATTTCTTATTGTGATTTACTTAGTTCTACTAAAATTTTCAGTCTATTAATGTATTTTCTATTTAACAGTTTGTATTCTAATATTTCAAGACTATAAAACATGCTTCTGGATAAGATTTTTCAAACTTTATTCAGTGAAAAACTTTTAATTTACTTCTTTCTTTCCATTCTGAAATGCAGAGGAATGTGTAGAGAATTTCTAACGCTAAGTGTTGAGAAGTGTTTGTTAAATCCGAAGAAAAATAAAATAACTTTAAAAAAAATTAGGTTTAGGGAAAAAATAGTAACTTTATCATCTGAGCATTTCAAATTCACATTTTGAAGCTGACCTCACAATAATCATAGAATCATTTAGGTTGGAAAAGACCTTCAAGATCATCAAGTCCAACCGTAAACCTAACCCTGCTAAGTCCACCACTAAACCATGTCCCTAAGCACCTCATCCACACATCATTTAAATACCTCCAGGGACGGTGACTCCACCACCTCCCTGGGCAGCCTGTTCCAGTGCCTGGCAACCCTTTCGGTGAAGAAATTTTTCCTAATATCCAATATAAACTTCCCCTGGCACAACTTGAGGCCATTTCCTCTTGTCCTGTCACTTGTCACTTGGGAGAAGAGACCAACACCCACCTCACCACAACCCCCTTTCAGGTAGTTGTAGAGAGCGATGAGGTCTCCCCTCAGCCTCCTCTTCTCCAGACTGAACAACCCCAGCTCTCTCAACCACTCCTCATAAGGCTATATAATCATCCCATAATAAATGGGATTTTTTTTTTTTATTAGTGAAGACTGATATTTATGAATTGGCACTGTAGGCACGTGAGTAAAGCTTTGATTGCCACTTTGAGAAATCAGTCCTTTTTTTTTAACTTGCTTCTGCCTTGTAGGTGAACATGGGCCATTTAGTTTACCATGTTTATTTTCCCTCACAAAGTAGGCTTATACAACTGACCTCTAAAATGAAGTCCTTTTAGCTAGATTAGTGAAAAGAATACATGAGGCATTTAAAAATATTTGAATCTCTATTTTATTATTTAATTCATTAATTCAGATTTTATTACTAATAACCTGAATCCCTTAGCTATCTTTTCAGCAGCAACACCAAAGTTCATAGGAGCTGACAGAACTGGGTTCACCCTGCAGTAACTGCTAGTCTGAGGCTGCATCATTAAAGCTACAACAGTTCATAGGAATTTCATCAAAATCACAACCAAAGACTATTGTCCACTATTGGCTCAGCATTGCATTTCTAAACATTGCGGGTGCTCCGGTGGTAAAACCCACATTATTACTGACAATTTGGGAAAGAAAATATCAGGTTTTGTTGAGGTTCTTCAAACAGCAGTGAGAAGAGACTGCTATTGTACAGATTATAAAATTCAGTTATTTGCAGATGTTTTCCAAAATGCCTTTTACTTCCAGTAAAATATAAGAAAGTTTGTTAGCAGTGTAATGCTCCCTGTACCTTGCAGAATTGTCTGTAAGAAACAAAAAAATATTGGAGCATGCTCTTTACTTTGCAGGAAATGTGTTAGGAACCCTTCACAGGCAACAAAGCTTCCATCCTTATTTATTTTATACTTGACGTCATCCTTATTTGCATTAAGACTGTTAAACCCACCTTTGCCACCATAAAGAGTTGTTAAATTGGGTGTAAACTATGCATTTGCCCCCAGGTAAAAATGTCCTTACACAGCTAGCGTGGTGTATATCAGCCTTTCTGTAAATGGGAATCAGGTTCAAGTTAAAGAAAATTTTGCTATCACTGTCTTTCTTTTTTCCTCCTCTTTTAACATACCTTTAATAAGTTAAGACCATTAGGTTTCACCTGCTGAGAATTTATTTCAAGCCAATAACGTCCAGAAAATAAATTAGCTTTTTGAAAATTCACGAGTGAAACCTAATTCAAACAATCCTTCCTTCCACATAATACATTTATATACAGTTGAAACACATTGTTTCCACAGAGTTGATAATAGCTTTTGAAATTATAAGCTGATTGCAATCCTACAGGAGACAGCAAATAGTTGGTTATTTGTATACTGTTTTTAAAGAGCAATCTTGGGAATGTCCAGCAACACAATTTTCTATCATTAGCCCTGTGGCTGCTTTGTGGAAAACCTCTGCTTCCCACCTACACATATCTAAGGTTTCTACTAGCATCCCAGTGGCATGCTCGAGTGCCAAATTCATACTGTTAGGCTTTCAGATCTTGAAACAACTGGTAGGTGTTTTCTAGTCACTTTGTGCTTACAGGGGAGTACAGCAAGATGGCAAAACCTGTGGTCTGTAGGAGCAAAAACATCACACCAAGAACGAAAGCAGTTGCTTGTAATGCTCAGTGAGGCGCCCGCCTGTGTGCACCACCTCCAAGGAAAACTTCCTCCTCGCCGTAGTTAGCATGTCTTAGCAATCCCATCTGACTGTGCAAAATGCTCCTTCCCCCTCTCCATTTATTTGTTTTTACCAATTCCATAGGTCTTTGTGGTCCTAAAATGTTACAGCCCATGACTATAAGTCATTTTTTATGGCCCCTCTGCACACAGATTTCCTTTGAAATAAGGGAAGTGATGTGCAAAAAGCTGTGCTGCTTATTTTGTAAGTCCTCTTTTACCTGGTGATTTTTAATAATGAAGCTATGTTTTCTGTTGCCTATAGCAAAATATTAGGTATTACCATGAAAAATATTTCATTGTGGAGTTGAATTATTTCTTTAGGCTTTAAATAGAATTTCTTAGAGACCTTTTTTTACAATTTTATTTTAAGTAAACTGCAACCCACCCGTGTTCCCTTTACTAATAATGTCCTTGTTCTCATTCTAAACTGCAGCATAGTGCCGGTGATTATATCCACAGTAAGAGTCCTGTCAAACTCAAGTGTAAATAGACCTTGAAGAAAAGGAAATGCATTGACCAGAACTTAAAATGTCAGCTTCACTTTGTGTGCAGATGGTGATGGATTTTTTTTTTTAAATATCATCTTGCCAGTTCCCTGTTGGATAAACTACAAAGTTGTGTAGTGGATGGACTCTATTTTGCATGCAAAGATGCTATTCTGTTGTATCTACTGGTGTACACAGGCCTGCCATTAAAAAAAGTAAAATTTCAAGAACTTTTCATCATAGTACCTTCAATTTATTTTGCTGCTTTCTTTTACCTCCTTAAAAAAGAGAGTGACTACATTTGTATTTTCAAAAACTTGGGTCTGAATTACATGCACAGCATTAGGGTTTTGACTACTAGAGGCCTTATTTCTGTTCTCCTATAAGCCTGAGTGGAGAATTTGCTGTCATTGAGCATGAGTATATGATTTGGAGACTTGGTTTCAAATCCTAGCATTGCCATAGATTTTTTTGGATAATAACGATTGCAGTAACATGAGGTGTTAAAGCTAGGCTGGTGCTGCCTGGCATATGGCTGTCGGCACTTAGCAGAACTTTCTAAGGGCTGCAGCTTTGGACCTTTCCTTTTAATTTGCTGAGCACAAACAAGATTCTTCTACCTTCAGAATATGCTGGAAAACAGCTTGTTATCGAGAGATAACGAGGAGAACTGAAGGATGTTAGAGAACAGCAGAGTCTCACAGGAATCTTGTTCTGGGACTTGTTGCCTCCAAAAGCTTTACTTTTGGATTGAATGGTTCTGTTTCTCTTTCATATTTTGGAATATGTTTAGCTTGGGAGATAAAGTTAATATATATAAAACAAAATAATAAGTGAAACTTAGTTATGAAAGCAAGTGCCCATACAGGTCCCATGCTTGTTCCCAGGCTTGCAATCGTCAGTGGTCTTGTATGAGCATGTGAGAAAGAAAATGTGTAAATACTGTTGATTAATCCAGACCCCTAAATAATATCTGTTCTTTCCATACTGGAAAACATGAACAGATGAGCTAAGATTATGAACAGAAGTAAAATGCTGGTTTACAGAAATAATTTCTGTTAAAAAAAGCATTTAATTTGGTGAAGCTGGTTTTCCTGCCAAAAAATTTACTTAGAGTAAGAAGGGTGCTTATCCTACTGCTGCTTCTGATACCTACAAACCTGTCAGACCCATTTGTATATCAGTGTCCCAGAGAAAATTTTGAATGAATACCGCTGACAATAACAAAAATGTGCAATGGGAAATGCAGGTGTGGATTTAGGCCTGACACAGCTATAAAGTAAAATAAAGGTAAATTATGTTTATAGTATCTTATTTCATGTAAAGAACTCTGTTTACAAAATCACTGGAGTTTATACTGTTAGTAATTCTCAACCTCATCACCAAAGTGATAAGGGACCTTTTCATCATGAAGTGAAATACAGTTCTAGATGAATAAAGTTAGTGCATTTGGTCATTATGAACCCATTCAGCTAGTAGGAATCTTTTGAATAAAGCAGATACCCTGTGCTTTCAGTTTTGCCATAACAGCATTCTTCTTCCCTATAAAGAACACTTTAAATGTCTTGTTGAAACTATTTTTGCTATGACAGTATAGTCTTCTCTCTGCCTAAGAAATTATAAAGCACCAAGAAAGACAGAAAAATTGCAGCTGACATTCCCAATGACTTTTCACTTCAAATTCAGTAGGATAAGTTTACTAACACCCCTTTAAAGCCTTTTTTAAGGCTGTTTATTACTGATGTCTATACAGGTGTTCCAGTGCAAGCTGAGACTGACAACTTTGCTCCCATTATATCATATTGTGCATATATATCTGTGTGCATCTGCTCTCTGATAACTTTGTATCGCAGTTCTGTAAGTCAGAGCCGCAACATTTCCTTCAAAAGAGAGACTCTCACTCTTGCTATTTTGGCGACATTATGTACACTGATCACAGGCCTCTCTGACCTTGTCTGTTTCCATTAATCATTTTTTATATCTATCTTTCCACTTCTTACAGTTGACAAAGGCATTTTCAGTATAGCTAGTTTCATTTCCTTCTGTTCCTACGTCTGCATACAATGTTGATATATTTCAATTCTTCAAGCCCTTGCTTTCCTTCTGCAGCTCCCCCGCCTCCTCAGAGTTTGTTACTGCAATTATATATATTACAGCATTCCCAAGAGTTGCAAATTCCTTCATCTAGCCACCAAATCATGATTTGTTTATGAACGATTGTATTCAATAAAAGGGACTTGAATATTATCTGGTTTTTCATTTCTGAACTCTCTTTGGCCATTCATGTGTTTGTGAAATTTCTGGCTTTTTTTGCTAGCTGACTGATGATCTTCTTCCCTAACTCTTCAGGTAGTCTGTGCTGCTGATGCAGAACTCAAAAAGGTTCAACGCTCCCTCTCTCCTTTATTTGGTGGGGGGAAGTCTTCCATCCCCCCTCCCTTTCTAGGTCTGGTTCCACCCAGTGATTTTTGCACCTCTTGGAGGCATCTCAGAGAGTGCTGCAGGGCTGGAGCGGGGCAGAGAGCAGCATAACTCATCCGTGAATGTCGGAGGGTTGAGAGCACAGGAAACCTCCCTCCATTAGCAGTAATCATTCATTCCAATGATGTTGATCACGAATGGGTATACTTGTTGGCCACAGCACCGTCTGGGGATTTTCTAATGAACCTCAGGAAATTAAGAACATATTTTCCACAGAAGAAAAAATGTTCTACATTCAGTGGTTTCTGCGTATCCAGAGGAAAAGATCCGCCATCAATATTCAGCTCGCCACTTATGTTATTAGTCCTCAGCTAAAATGGCCATTTATACAGGGAGAGGGAATAGGGTTCACTGAATATTTCATGTTATTTAAATTAATTGTCACTATGATGGCTTTTGCAAAGCATCTCACACAAAGGGATGAATGCAAGTCTTCATTGTTAAGCCTGTGCATCTCACCTTAGACTTGTTAAACTTTGTGAAGCAAAATTCACTGAGAGTGATAAGGCTAAAGAAATAGAGTGATTCTTAAGACCAGATGTGTGTGCTGAATTTCTCCTCTTAATGAGATGTAGGTGGCTTAACTAACTCAGAAATAATTTAGCCCCTCTGTAAAATTCTTTTGAAACTTAGAAATATAAGGGATTGCATAACAGATCAGAGAGAGGTTCAAGAAACTCTGGAATAGGCAATTGCACTTTTAGGATATCTATGAATTCCCTCACCCTTGAGGGAAATGAAAGTTTTATCATCATGCCTGAACTCCTTTTTTCTGTTTTGTTTTGTTTTGTTTATAATTGTCTCTTTGGGACTTAATCGGCAGACAGATTGTTTGGGGGCAGGGAATAGACAGAAAATGAAATTTGTGTGAATATATATATATGTTTGCTGCTTATGTGATTTGATGTAACTCTAAGTTAGTTGAAACTGTTGTGATAAAACATTTTTCCTTTCGGAAATGTTTCATGAGAATGTGTCCATCTTCATTAATTGTCTTAAAAAGAATTAAAATCACATTTGCAAACAAACAAAATACTGTATTTCAAATCTTCCTTTTAGTTTTGTTTTGCATTATGTGTTAGCTTGTAGTATTATTTTAAAAATTGGCACTCCAATTGAAGTAAAGCAGTTGACTGATATGCTGATTTTCTTCAGCCTGTTTTTTCAAGGAAATTCCTCATTTGATTCACTATGAAAGCAGCTTAAGCAGTTTTTGAAATAGTAGAATTTAATGTGAAACCCCTGTGGGTAGTGGTATAAATAAATACAGATATTAGTATTAATTCCACTTGGGATATCTTTTGTGTTTTATCCTTTTCGTGCTCTTTTGGTACTTTTCTGACTACATTTTCTTACTGATAACAAGTAATATAAATTCCACATCCTACTAATGAGGACCAAATACTGATTTCTGATATATCCTAGAAAAACAGCAAACATATAAAACTAAACAAGTACATGACAGGATAGAAATGTCAGGTATAAACTCACGTAAAGTATTCATGTTTTGAAGGAAATGGCTACCCTTTTTTCTTTGGTTTATTTTAAAATAAATTTAAAGAAGAAACCTGGCAATGGCACCTTTTGCAACTTCGGATTTATAGGATACGAAAAAGGGGCTCCAAGTTTTTTGTATAGAACTGCAAATATGTGCCATGTATAGTCTGTTCCAAGTCAGTGTTTTTTACATAAAAGTACTTCTGAGAAATATGAAGCATTCTGAAGCCGGAACAAGGAACAGAATGGGTCCAGAATGCCTGATTAGCCACTTCTGCATATGGCGCTAGCTAGCAGAGCTTGGAAATATATATCTAAAGTGCAGGTGTTCAAATTATTTTGCAGGCAGGTGAACTCTGATAGCATGCAGAGAGTTGTCAGAAGGTATACAAGGGTGTTGGAAAATGCAGACATCTGACCTATATACAGGTGAGAGCTGAACACTTGCAAATGAGCAGCACTGATGTGCAAAAGTTAGTGAGGTGGGAGGAACTCAAGAGCTGCAAATTTTCACACAATAAGCGTAATAACTAAAATGCTTCAGAAATTTTGGTACAATTGCATACATTTCATTTGGTAAACACTGGCTCCAACAAAGTACTTCAGAAACTTTGAGAATAGACTTTGTCCTGTTAATGTTATGTATTTTGGGGGTCTGATTCATCAAGCTTTTTAAGGGATAAATTTGTGCTGAATTTTGTTGTAAATGCAGTGAAATAAGAAATGAAGGAAACATTTTTACAGTGGTTCCATGACACTTTTATTTGTTGGAAAGTTCAAGAAGAGAAAGTGTTAAGATCCTATGTTTCTAGCTATTTCACTATTGTAGTGATATTTAAAAAAAAAAATTGAGGACAGTCAGTACAAAAGTGGGGTATCATCCTACATTTGTTCAGACAACTGGAGCGCATCTCATAACACTAGTTAATCATCTGTAAAAGAAACTCTTCAAAACATTTCCTGCTGCACCATTTAATCATCATTTTGGTGGTTAAAATAGTTAATAAGGCCACACTTTTAATAAGCTAATAAAGCTGAAAAGTATCTATGAGAACATGAACGTATAGGGCCAAAATATTACTGGCTTCCGGGATTTGACTACTGCTATGTTCAACGTTGAGTCTAATAGTTTGCATGGTAGCAAGGGAAATTAGATGGTGCAGCCCTTCCCAAGGGAGCTGCAGAAGAACCAGGCTAATTTAACACCACCTGGAGATTATCAGCTTTCAAAAATACAGATGTATGTTCACAACAGGTTGTGGCAATTCCCACACAGGCAGTTTTCGCTTTGGTTTAGTCACGTAGCAATTAGGACAGAACGCCAAGTCACTATGCTGAAAAATAAACACACCTCCCAGAGGGAGCACAGGTCCACTGTTTATCTCAAGGTCTGAGAGCCAGAGGAGCTTCCGGGTGAGGTTCACCAGTGCCAATATCTCAACTTTTGGGCAGTTAGTATCAAGCACGTGGCACCGTTAAAGGGCAGTCCACCCCTTCCTGAGCAGCAGAGATGAGATGAATCACTCAAAAAGGTGCATTTTCCTTGGTGTGGATAGTCATTCACACAGTTGTGATTAATGTTTGCAGAACTTTGCTCATGCAGAGAAGTTTTATAAATAGTAAAATGTGTTTTCCCCACTCTATACATGATAGTTGAATGTGAATAATGTTATATATATAGCCACTGACTTTTACATCAGTGATCCAACTGCAACAAAGGTCAACAAGAAGTTAAAGTCATGCTCGTGTTTTCATTGTCAAGATAAAAATGAGCTGTAGCTCCCACTTTGGTTCCCAGGGAGCATTTCTTTTCATCAGCAGAAAATCACAGCTCCAGACTCAATAAATTGTTTTCCTTGTTGGTTTTATCAGCTGAGTAGGAGAGGATTGACAGAAAATAGAGTGACTCGCCTGCTCTTGTAAAGGTGGTTTATGCAGAGAAAAAGATGTGGTATTTACAAAAGAACTTTTTTGGGGGGGAGTTTACATTGCTACTTCATAAGAAAACATGCAGAGAGAGATACAGAGCTTTGGTTATCCATCTAGCACTTAGTCAAGTACTAAAAGGATGGAAAATGAATAATCAAATAGCTCTAAATAGGCTGTATTCCCAGATGGATGTTGCAGATCTGAGGATTTGGCCCACTGCACGTATAAAGCTCTGGAAAATATTTATTTATACAATCAATCAATCCATTTGTTGGGTCAGGACTTAAAAAACCCTCTCTGCCTAATAATAAAACTGCTGTGTCTAGACCAAGCTATTTGCTTGGGATTGTCTATGAGTTTTGTTTTGGGTATCATTTTATAATAATGTCTTTCATTTCAAAGTTAACAGTGCCTCATGATTGCCTTATGATCTGGGCTGAATCTAATTTTAACCAGGATGGGTTTTGCTTTGTCCTCATTTTCTAATAATTAAGAACAACAGAAAATGTACCATGACATTGTTATTCAGCTGACAGTCATTTATGCAGCCTTCCTGAAAGGTAGTCATTAAAACCGAAGGAACTTAGAATTTATTTTCTTCATGATATTTTATACAAGACATTTACTTCCTTTAGCTGAAAACATAAAGAAATGGAACAAAAATTGTTACAATATCTAGACTTTTTCAAATAGGGATTCTTAGTGAATGCAGTAGGGATTTAACCTTTTAATTAAGCTAGTGTTAATGTGAAGAAGGATGGCCTTGAACATTGGTAAGGTCAGTCTGCAAGAAAGAAATTTGCTATTGCTTCAGAGATAACTTTACTAACTTCTAAAGCATTCAACCATCCCCTTTGCCTTCCCCTGCTTTCTGCAACTATAAAAACTACCAAAAAAACTCATCAAGAAGAAAGGAGCAAAATACCGTAGAATTCGGCACAAACATAGGCAGACACAACAGTAAGACACAACAGTTGTATCTAACAGAAGAATCAGGTAATAACTTTCAAAAGTTTGAGGTATCCAGGTTAAGACATGTAGAATCTTGATTTTCAAGAAACTCCAATGGACTGGTAGTAAATTTCCATCTAAATAATTGTCTGGTGGTCAGAGAGTCTTCTATGCCATATAATATAATTTTGAATGTTTATAGCATTTTTCAGCTCTAAAGAACTTTTCAGACATTGCTAACCCTGTCAGACACACACTATAACATGATACAAAACAAGTCCCTGATCATTTAGGCATGGACTGTAGCGTATGTTTGCAGAGGCTGAGATCCCGGTTGACTTATTTAAAACGCGAGTGCTTAGATCACTTAAAAATAAAAAATATGCCTATTCTTCCAACACGACTATGGAAGGCGATCCCAAAATAACAATAGCCCCAACTGAGAATCATTGTCCCTGCCCAGCAGAGTAATTACTGGCTGATTTTCACATTGAATTTCAAATGTGAAAAATGCTTACCTGTCCAAATAAGACAAAGGCAAATTTTAGGTGTCTAGGTCTAAAAGCAGTTCTACAGATAGTAGAAATCTGTGCATATATCCCTTTGTTTCCTGCAATTTTGCTGGCTACCTGCAGTTCTATTCACCATGACCCACTCATTGTCTTGGTTCGGACTAAGTCCTATGGGACTTGAAAAACTAAGGAAGGCTGTGCTGGCAGGCTTGCTTGGCCCTTCAGAAAACGCAGGTGTAATACCATTGTTAGCTTATTTTTAAATGGAATAAATAGAGGTGATGATAAGCTGTAGCCTCTTCATTTCAGGTAAGGTATGGCCCAAGGAGTGGTGGATTCATTCCCTCTGTGGGCTCAAAGGATGTAAGCCCAAGATATTTTCCCGATACATTAAGCTTTGTGCAGTTTAACGGATACTCTCTTCCTGCCCAGCTCCTGACCTGGAAGTAGTTTTACCTTGATGTGTTGCCATCAGATCAGTGAGCTGAAGGAGCTTCCCCCGGAACCATAAACTCCTTAGATCAGGAACTAGGCTGATTGTGGTGAGGTGAAAAGGTGGAAATACTGATTTTGGTGATAGCCTTCGTAAAGCAAATATTCCCTTGTTCATACAATAGCTTCATGTTTCTCTGTATTCTGTTTGTAATGACAGCTACTTTGACCACTTGCGTCGTAACCAGGGCTTTATTAAAGTATCTGAAAGCGCAGATTATTTTGCCACAATTATGCTGTACTGAAAGGCTGGAGAAGGATTAAGACCCAAAGGTCCAAAGCTACTTTTTCAGTAAGTCCCCTGCTTTAGAAATGTTAATCTCGACTCTTACCAGTGTCAAGCACATGCAAATTCACCTGACACGAATGTGTTTTGCTGGCCTATTGAACACCTAGTTAAAATGTACTAAATCCACCTTTTTGTTAGTAAAAATTCATAGCTTTTAAAAGAGGGGACTGATAAAAATAGTAGATACTTGAGACTTGTAATAATTTTTCCAGCACCAACAAAAATTTGTTGGGTACAAAAAGAACGTTATCTTCAGAGCTAATGGTCTGGGTTCATCAGAGTGACAACAGTGAGATTATTTTTCACGTTTATGCACACAGAACATCTGTGTTTTTATTTAAGAAGAGCCAGTTTTTCACAAACACTGAAAAATTCGGGACTTATCTCTATACCTTCTTCACAGTAGAAGAAGCAGGAATGCTATTAAAGTTTATGAGGTTTATTTATGTGTGTATACATTGTGTTCAAAGAATAGTTAAGGGATGGCAGGGTTATAAAGTTAACCACTCAGATTTAGGAAATGCAAGAATTAAGACAGTTGAAGCAATTTTATTTTAGGCCCTCTGTGGCCATATGTTGTAATGTAGTATTATAATATAACTCAAAGACGTTTTTAATTACAGTTATTTTTGTTTTCACAGGCCCTCTGCTTCCTTCAGTCATGTGGAGTGGTACTTTGTGTGGCATTTTGCATTCAACATATGTCTCCATGCATTATTTAATGCATGCAGTTCAAACTGTGCTCCATTTCCAGAATTATTCATTTTCTCATTGATTTTCCTGTTATACCGAGGCTGACCACCGTATCCAAGTATCTTATAAACATTAATGAATTTATTTTCACAATATCCCTGTGTGTTTAGAACTTTTACTCATTTAACAAAAAAAGTAAGATCAAAAGAGTCCACTAATTTCTGTGTCCAACTTGCAATATCAAGAATGAAATTCATCTCATCCAAAATGCCTAAATCCTAAGCTGTTTTCAGTTCAAGTTAGAAAAAAAGGAGAGAAAAAGTGCCTTCAGTGAGCAGTTCTTTCATAAATATCCATATAATACTGTGATGTTCCAGTTATTAGCAAGGGAACTGGGTTGACCTGCTTATACCAGAAATTTAAGTTTTAGGTGGCCAATGTCAGCCAATACCAATTCCACCTTAGATTGACTTCTTGGAGTGCACATTGCATTTTCTCTTTACAAAGCCCAACTCCCCCTGATTTCAGCTGAAGCTGTTGGTGCTCAGCACTTCTGCAAAAACTGGTCATCTGTGTCTGCCAAGACCTTTCAAAGTGAGGAATATCTCAGTTCTACACCTGTGAAGAATTTGGTTTCGTGAAACGCCTAGTGTTGCATGAGATTTCTGTGGCAAAAGCAAGAATAGAAACAGTTATGTCCAATAGCATTCGCCTGTCTTAGCCTGAGAGCATCCTTTTGCCTCATATAGCTTTTGTCCAAAATTTTCCAGTTTCTGTAAGAAAAGATACTTGAATCCCACAGACACTCAGTTCCTGTGTCCTTCAATACACAATTCCCAAAGGACTCTCCTGCCTGCACAGTGAATGTGATGGGGAAATGATACTTCCTTGACTGTTGAGCGCTCTAGTCTGTGGATTTATCTTTCTTTTAACCTAGGAATTGAGTCTTAATTTAAGAAAAGCAGAGTCTAGTTTTCCTCTGAGATTTCATTTAGACCTGGGACTGCAGAAAAAGCAAGGGTATCAATAGGAACACTTATGTTCAAGAAGTCTGGGAAATAGGAATGTGTGAGCAATGAAAGGGTCAAATTTTAAAATGACTATCCACAGCCCGAGGTGGAAAGTCCACACACCCTAGCATGGGGCAAGGCCGCTGTCTTCAGAGCCGCGGGCCTCTGCCACCTGAGTAATTGCTGGGAGCAGCTATTGCTATGCAAACTAGCCCCGGAGGGAGATAAGACGAATGTTTTCCCTGGGGGTTTTGCAAGTATTTTTCAGCACCAGAGCAGCGCAGATGCTGGAGTTCTCTGACTTTTCTCTTTTTACCACCTGAGCTTTGGTCCTTATCTCCATTTGCTCCAGCCCTGTTTTGATGATTTTTCTATTCCTTCCCTTTCCTAGAGAAATCTCAAGTCAGCCGTCCTTGGATTTGCCATTACACATTATAAATTCCTTGGCTTGTTTTAGCGTTGACGGGTAAAGCTCCCCATATTGGATTATGTATGTATCCAAGGGAGGAGGGGACTCAGGGTAATATCTTCATGTATCTTTTTCTTATTGGTAATGCTGTCTCAAGGAATTACTGTGCTCCTCCTTGACTTTTCATTCCTGCTCCAGTGTTGCCTCCTCCACTAGAGCTGATGCACCTATTTGTGAGGCTGGGAGCTCCGTAAGTACGTAATTAGGTTCTGACAAACCTGTGAAAAAAACTAATCTTGATCAGTGACTGACCAGCACAAGTAAAGGAGCAGGATGGAGGACTAGGGCTGCACAGGGGAGACAGATGCAGGAGATGG
Organism: Gavia stellata; assembly: GCF_030936135.1. Lineage (NCBI taxonomy): Eukaryota > Metazoa > Chordata > Aves > Gaviiformes > Gaviidae > Gavia > Gavia stellata. The sequence goes on from NC_082594.1 coordinate 7,657,139, forward strand.
AGAACCAGCCATGTCTAGCACTGCTATCAGGAAAAACTATACTCAGAGGCTGCATGAGATACTTGGGCATAAGATGAACTCATGGGCATGGTGGGAAAAGCTACAACACTAGAGACTACGCACAGAGGCCATCCCTTCCTAGAGACCGCCTTCAGTGGGATCTTCCTGGGAAGCATAATTAACACTGGAATTAGCACAGCCTCACTGCATCCCTTCAGTCTGCCGGCTCTCCACAGTGACCATCAATCCACAGGTGCTAACATAGCCAGGCAGTGTCCCAAATTAGAACTATGAACCTGGGCGGGCTTGAGGGGCCAAAAAGCCCACCACAACTACATCTATTCAGGAGCCATGAGGGCTAAGAAACAGTTAGGGGGCAATCTTGGTTATCCTCTGGAGTAACTCAGTAGGTGCTATCCTATTGACTGATGCTCAGAAGGGCGTTGGGAAATAATATTATGAAAATACATAGTTAAAGCTTTAAATTAGCACATAGATACATGTAAAACTAAGCAATACAAATCACTTTCCTTTTTTATTTTCTATCGTTAGATAACTGTGAAGAAGTCACTAGCAGTGTGCCCTAGGAAGAGATGTCCTATCTTTTGTATAAATTCAACTAAGTAGGGCACCCAGGTGTGAAGACTGGGGAGAGGGTGTCAGCTGCAAAACACAAATGGCCTGCTGTGTCATGTGCTGAGCAAAGCTGGACTAAATTAAAATCTGTGTTTTTGCAACAGAAAACATATGAGGGGCAAGCCATTTGTTCTGTGATTTTTGTTTGTATCTCTGTGTCATTTGTTTCAGGCAATAATAATATATTATTTATTTCTTACATTACATGATTACTTCGTAATCTTCTGATATAAACCCAGGGTGTTTGTTTTGCTGTGCTGCGTTCCCACCGCAGGCTTATTGGCAGGGAAACTGAGACACGGCGACTGGCGGCATTTGCCAGCTCTGTCTCTCCAAATGCTTAGTAGTAACCTCAGCACAGCCGCCCCATGCCAGAAGCTGTTCTTCCTATCAGGCAAGGGGTGGAAAAGGAGAATTTGTGAGGCTCAGTGCTTCCATGCTGGGGGATTGCAGCAGCACAATTGGAGGGATCAGGGAATGGGAGTGGGGACATGGTGCTTCTGGGGATGTGCAGGGAGCTGCAGGGGGAAAGGAGGAACGAAGGAGGGAGCTAATAAGGCATGAAGACTTCTATAGTGGCTGTGGGAAAATGGATGTATCCGAAAAAAAATCTTTTGAGGGGAAGAGCTGAAAACTATAAAAAGGAGTGTGCAAGTGAAGTTATTGCAGGACAAAGGGATGGAGAGGTGGCTACAGCCTGGTGCTGATAAAATGTATGATTTCACCCACGTCTTTCCTTTGCTCCACTTAGATAAACAATCAGTATTAGCTGAACTTTTTTTTTTTTTTGAAGTTACTGATTTTTATAGTCTGCAGCCACATTCAGCATTGAATACTAGCAAAGCCGCCCTCTTAGAGTGTCTTTTTTTGCACTGGTACTTCGAGTTAAAAATCTATTTTAAATTATTGGATAGCAAGTAGCAACCTCCAGAGGGCTAAACTGATGCTGTTAACAGGTCCAAAACGCGATGCAGCATATGGAGCTGAATACCTCATGGTACAGATTTGCATGCAGGCGGTTTTAATTAGGATTTAGAATTCCTTGAGGAATGCAGCATTCTGGGCTAGTCTCAATCTTGTCAATACATAGTGTTTTTGTTCATGCTAAAGCCTGCAAAAACCAATAGGTTCCTACTTGCTTGTAACTTCTGGTGCTTACATGAACGGTTAGACTTTTCTCCAGCTGACAGCTTTGTGTATGATCATAACCTGTTTATATGTACTTACTATAAAAGCTTGCTGTCTCTTTTTAATAATGTTGTACCAGGTCAGTTCGAAGTAAAAAATCGTTTGAAGTTTTATGACATCGCATAGCTGCTTATTTTTTCCTGCAACACTTCATAGTTCAAAGTGAGGATATGCTTCAACTCGATGGTTATTTTGCCATCTTGTGAGCGAAAGGTGCAACTACATCCAGCTAAAACAGGGAAAAGGTACTTCGGCTAATGTCCATTTCACTTCTTCTTCATTATGAAAACTAAAATTATTTAGGGTTTAAAAAAACAGATGAGGCGAATACTGTACAACATATTTGTTCCACTGTATTGCACTTGCATTTTTTTAAAAAACTGAACATATATTCCCTTCTATGGGCAAAACGCTGCTGATTTCAGTAAACTGAGAGAAGAAATCATGTATCTGCTTTTTTTTTTTTCCCCTTCTGAAAAAAAAGGAACTTCTTGTTATACTGAATGGAAAAGCTATGCAAATTCTCAGTATTCAGGGCTGATGGTGTCCCTTCTGTGAAATAATTTGGTTGTTACAGGAAACCTCTTGTCTTCTAAAAATCACAATGTGTTTCTCAGAGATAGTACAATATAAATTACTCAAAGCACTGCTAGCTATTACATTGACGCAGAGAAAAACCTAATTCCTGACCTTATAAAGTCTTCTGTCTCCTGGGACATTTGTGAGGGAAAAAACCCAAAAAACCCTAAAAATGAATTACAATGGCAGCAGCTAGCCTACAACCTTACTTTTAAATAATAATTATTAATATTACTATTAAAGTCAGTGTAGTTACACTAGGTCTTGGGTTTAGAAGAGCAGACTGGAAAAATCTCCCAACTTCTACCACTGCATAATTAACTGATTCTCTTTGTGACCTTGAGCAAATTGTTGTATTCCTGTGCCTAATTTTACCCACCTTTAGACAATGCACATGCTTTTTTTCAACAGGATGTTATCAGACTTGACTACCACTTGTAAAGCTCTTTGGGTTTCTTGGATGAAAGGTATTGCTGTGATATAGCGACAAGCTTGTTAGAAATCTACTTGATAAGCAAAAGAGCAAGTCATTCACAATAAGTATAATTATTCAATGATTTAAGCTTCTTAATCTACTTCCACAGTCTTGGCAAGCAGATTGTGTTTTCTTCCATTTTATATAATGAGAAGAGTATTTTTTTCTCTTTTTACTCTATAGATTGATTGCAAATATTCAGAATTCAAGCTGTGTTGCTCATTTGCAATCAGTTGGATGAGTAACATTATTTCTACTCATGATTGGATGAATGCCCAAGGACTTGTGTGTGCAAATTGTAAAGTTTGTTTTCTCAAGATACTGATCTGTATGACTTTGAAATTTGCTGCCTTTGGAGAGCGGCGCCAGTAAAATTCAACACACTAAAGACCACTGAAAAAGTTGAGCACAAAAGTGAGACAAGGTGCCACTAACATTTTTTTAATAGGACTTTGCAGATTAAATTTTTATCTAAATGGACCAAGACTATTATGGGTTTAGTTTTTGCCTGTAGCTAAAACTATGAACAAATCCAGTGTATTGAATTCTACACCTAATATCATGCAGAAGGGGGATGACGCTTGAGTTGTACAAAGGTAGCTCCCATGTGAAGGTTGCAGCAGATGACTAGCAGTGGGGCTAATCTGCATGGGAGTTGCAAAGCAGCTCGAATTCTGGGTTGAGGGAAAAGGCAAGTGAGTGAGGATAAGGAGCAGGCAGCATTAGGACCGGAGTGCATACCTTGTCTATCCCCAGATTGCAATGGAACAACTGGATCTGTAAGAGGTCATTGCCTCATGTGGGAAATTTTCTGCAGAAATTCCTTCTCCCGTGGTCTCTAAGTTATGTGGGTTACATGAAGACCTGCAGCTTCTAAGGTGCAGAAGTCTGGCCCCTCCTGAGGAGGTACATAAAACAGAAATAGCATTCAAAACTTGAAATGCTGATGCATAAGAGCTAAAACAACTAGTTTTGCTATTGTTTCCTTTGACAAAACATATTATGCCAGCCAGAGTATTTTTAACAGAATCTCTTTGAAGAGAGATTGGGAGCAGGATCCACTCGTGAATGGATTACCATCTCAGAGTATGCAGTGGTACCTTTTTTCCACCATTAACATCTGTCAGCTGTATCTACTATAAAGCTTCAGCTGAGTGAAAAGCAACATCACTTTTTTCCCCTCTGTGTCTCTTGCATATGTCAAGGTGTCTTCTTGTAGGTCGAGATCCTCTTTAGACCAGGATTCACTGGCTGCTCTTTTTCCACAGGTTGTTGTAGAGCCTCGTGGCTCCTGTAACACACTTTGCTCCCTCCTATTGCAAGCAGAAATAATGTGTGATGTATTGGAGTGTGGACTAGCCAAAGAGCCACGTAGAGAAGAACAGGGACGTGCTTTTGAATGGCAGCTCCAGTAGGACCACATGCAGCAGCTTAGGACACAGGTCAAGTTGAGTTGCGCCCACAGTATTCTCCTGGAGAAGCTGGCAGCTCATGGCTTAGGTGCACTGTTTGCTGGGTAAAAAACTGGCTGGATGGCCGAGCCTGGAGAATCATGGTGAATGGAGTCAAATCCAGTTGGTGGCCGATCACAAGCAGAGTCCCCCAGGGCTCAGTTTTGGGGCTGGTCTTGTTTAATATATTTATCGATGATCTGGATGAGGCGATCGAGTGCTCCCTCAGCAAGTTTGCAGACGACACCAAGTTGGGCGGGAGTGTTGAGCTGCTGGAGGGTAGGAAGGCTCTGCAGAGGGATCTGGACAGGCTGGATCGATGGGCTGAGGCCAACCGGATGAAGTTCAATAAGGCCAAGTGCCGGGTTCTACACTTTGGCCACAACAACCCCAGGCAACGCTACAGGCTTGGGGACGAGTGGCTGGAAAGCTGCCCTGCAGAAAAGGACCTGGGGGTGCTGGTCGACAGCCGGCTGAAGATGAGCCAGCAGTGTGCCCAGGTGGCCAAGAAGGCCAACAGCATCCTGGCCTGTATCAGAAACAGTGTGGCCAGTCAGGAGTGTAGGGAAGTGATTTTGCCCCTGTACTCGGCTCTGGTGAGGCCGCACCTCGAATCCTGTGTTCAGTTTTGGGCCCTTCCCTACAAGAAGGACACTGAGGTGCTGGAGTGTGTCCAGAGAAGGGCGACGAAGCTGGTGAAGGGTCTGAAGCACAAGTCTTATGAGGAGCGGCTGAGGGAGCTGGGGTTGTTCAGTCTGGAGAAGAGGAGGCTGAGGGGAGACCTCATCGCTCTCTACAACTACCTGAAAGGGGGTTGCAGAGAGGTGGGTGTTGGTCTCTTCTCCCAAGTGACTAGCGACCGGACAAGAGGAAATGGCCTCAAGTTGTGCCGAGGGAGGTTCAGGCTGGATATTAGGAAAAATGCCTTTACTGAGAGAGTGGTGAAGCACTGGAACAGGCTGCCCAGGGAGGTGGTGGAGTCACCATCCCTGGAGGTGTTCAAGGAACGTGTGGACGAGGCATTGTGGGACATGGTTTAATGGGCATGGTTCTGTTGGGTTGATGGTTGGATTTGATGATCTTACAGGTCTTCTCCAACCTTAGTGATTCTGTGATCCGAAATTAAATGTTCTGTTATCGTTTTCTGCAAAGCAAACTGCAAAAAAATACTGAGGACTTTTGTAAAAACCAGTTCTCTTTGGCCCAAAATCAAATGACAACTTCCCACCTATCTTAATTCACTGAAAATCTGACAAAGATTGGTTGTAAGAACATCCATATTTCCATGTCAGTGCAGTAGTCTGGCTATTGTAACGTGTATTGGAACTTCCCACTTTTTTTTAACTTTTTTTTTTCTTGAGAGCTGGTTTTGTTGAAATTTAAGGCTTTTGACCATTACCTTCTGCTGGATTCATATATTCAGTCCTGTTTAGCTGACAACTCTTTGGCAAACACAGCCTGATAAATGATCCTTTAGACAGTTCGATGCAAGGAGTAGTGCTGCTGTAATAATCTCACATTGTAAAGAGAATGATCTCTTATAAAAACGCACGTTCATATTAAAAATTCACAGCAGCGCACTCCACTCCCCCATTATAGGTAATTACAGAGGATTTTAAATATCTGATGCTAGTTGGCAGCGTACAATACCCTGTCAGCAGCAGGCACTGATTTGTAATTTAATTATCATAAGACATCCACCTGTTCTTTTGTCGAATGAAGAGTAGCATTTCCGTGCAATCATGCTTTTCCCTCCAGAAATTTGAAATAACCATTAGAGATAACTCAGGTTTCTAGGGAATAGGGTAATCTCAAGGGCATTTACAGGACTCCATTAGGACAGAGCGATTGAGAGGAATGAGGCATTTCTGCAGGACAGTCTCAATTCTGGTTTGGTATTTTCAGCCTTACAACTGGCTTTTTGCTGTGTCAAGCTGTTTTGGTTTGCTGAAACATTTCAGTGAAGAGATGCTGTGGGAGGAAAGATGTATGAAAATCGATGAGTTTGGTGCTCAGAACATGAGGCAAACACATAACAGGATTGACCCAGAAATGGTCTAGGCTCATACTTTGTGAAGAACGAGAAGGCTGGGCTTGGGGTGGGAGGCTGATAAAGGCAAATGGAAAAGTGGAAATCTGTTGTGTAAACTTTCCAGTTTATGGCACATGAACATGGATATTACTGAATTTCTTAGGGGAATGTGCAGTTATCGGATAAAACGATCAATTTTAATTATAAAGCGTAGGTTTTAATGGGAAAGTCTGCCAGTGGAGATCCATGAAACTGTTCCACTTTTCAGGAGCACAGAGCTCGGATGAACCAACTTCCTCTGGGCCTTGGCTCTCATTTACGCAACAGCTACATTGCAGTGCGGTGATGGGCAAAGGGCTGATTGATGGTCAGAGAGATGTTCTCTCTTTAATGCCACCTTACACTGCTGCTTGTGCTGTAAAGCTGCATGAATGATCTGGCCAAAGCTCCTTATGGCTTCTGCCACTGCTGTCTTGTCTCTTTGGAAAGCTGTCACTGGACATTTTCATTTTTGTCATTTCCCAGGGAGATGGGATGACTCCGGTATTCTGCAGTTATTTCTCCTAATCATGTTTTAGCAAATGACTCACTTTCAAGAGGGTGTCTCTGAGTAGTTGTCTTTTTTGAAAGAGTACTCACCGGATTCAAAAAATAATTGATTGCTTGGGGCTTAAATGATCTCTGTGCCAAGCCTTTAACGTGACATTGGTTGGAGTACCATCTATTAGACTGATGGCTTCTTGCCCAAATAATACTTGTCTGGTGCCAGTCATTTTATAGATTCATTAATTATGTTATCTGAAAAGTGAATATGTGAAGGGTTGCAGGCATATCCCAGAAAAGAAGAAGAGAATAAACCATGTCACATGTGTATTCTGAAAATAACTGGCAACTGCTGAACCGTTTCCAAACATGAGAGTGGAGGCAGGAATGAACCGGGATGATTTCCTTTGGAGGGATGGGTAAATGCAGCAACACCCCAGAGCTGAGCGGTCAAAGTGAAAGGCAGGAGCAGCCGGGAGCTCTGCTTCGCAACGCCCTTCTGAGCGTACCTGAACTGAAGACTTTATGTTTCTTACATGGCCTTCCAAATAAGTCTTAGTCTTTGATTTTGTCTTTTCTTTAGTCTTTGATTTTGATCATTCCAGTATTGTAGCACATACCTGCCAGCTGAAAATGGCATTCACCACAGCACTATCTGCCCCTCCCTTATTGCCAAAGACCTATGAACTCCCCTTCTGGTTTACGCTCTGCTCTCCCCCTCCTGCTCCCTGCTGTCACCTCTCAACATCCCCCACCACTGCCTTACCCCACGGGACCTCCTATGGCCCACGGGACCCGTTCGGCAGGCTTCTCCCTCGGAACAGCGGGGGGGGGGGGGGAAAGGCCAGGCTTTGGCAGTGGGGGGCTGCAGGCGCCTCTGCGAAGAGAGGTCGGAGCTGCCCCCTACCAAACACAACCGGTTCCAGCCGGTTCCAGCCGGCCCCAGCCGGCTCCAGCTGGCTCCAACGGCCCCACCACAAGAGACGGCTGGGCCCCTCAGCCAAGTGGATGGCACCTTTTTAAAAAGGATTCTAGCTAAAGGACAGATCTGGTCGCTTAATTTCATTTTTAGGGTTATATTCCTTGTTACAAGGCTCGTTTTGGATCTTGGACAAGCTGCTTACCTCCTGTTTCTGATGTAGCCTCTCCGTGGAGCAGGGAGTTACAACACCTCACACCCTAATTAGTGTTCAGGGTAAGGAGAAACCTTACCAGAGAGTAATTTTCTGCCTGACTGTGGCTCTGTGGAAGTGCATGTGTGCTCTCCAGCATCGGAGTACATGGTGCTAAGTGGAAAATGACTCAAATATTTTGTGGAGAAAGGCTATAGAGGTGCAGCTATTGCCATGGGGATGTGAAATGTGAAAGGACGCTACAGCTCAGCTAACTGACATGTCTTTATCAACCCCTGCCGGTATATCGTCTCAGATGTATATCTGATGGCGAAAGATTTGTGTATCAATGTGATATACCACATTTTCTCTCTTTGATGCAATGTTAAAAAAAGAATGAGGGATTTTCTCCAGAACACATTAGGAAATTCAAGGGTTATATTGTCTAATGTCCGCTACTTTATCTGTTATCCCATATTTACATTAATACATGTGCATTGCCTCCTCAAAGCTTATTTGTTCTTCCTCGCTATCTTTTTTTTCTAGAAATACCGTTATCAAGATGAAGACGCTCCACATGATCATACTTTGCCTCGATTAACCCACGAAGTGAGAGGCCCAGAGCTTGTTCATGTGTCAGAGAAGAACTTGTCTCAGATAGAGAACGTCCATGGATATGTCTTACAGTCACACATTTCTCCTTTGAAGGTAGGATCGATATTCATTGTGGCTTTGGTCCTCAAACTGGAAAAAACATGTAGTGTGAAGCGCTTGGGAAACTTCTTTTGTCGTACAAACAGACAAGCTGCTTTTTGAAAGGTATCATTGCAGATTGATTGTCCTGTGTTGAGTTCTTAAGGCTCGCCGTAGTGTAACAGGTGATGGTTTAGCTGGCAAAGATTTGTGTTGACATGTAAGCTTTTTGCTTTGAGTGAGATTTTTGCTTAAGCAAAAATCATTCCTGGCAAATGAGCTTTTTTTTTCTGTACACTGAGAAAGGAATAATGCAGATTCTCGGCCTCAATATCACTGTGATTTTGGAATGGCAGACTTCCCTTCCTGATTGTCCTTGTTCAGAAATTGAAAAAAATACTGTAAACGTAACCATCTGATGGAGTCCTGCGGTTTACATCTTTCAAAAAGCTTCAGCAAAGTCATAAGTTCTGCCTGAAAAGTGAGCTCATTTGCCAGTATTCAGATCCTTACTACTCAAGCACTTGCTGTTTTCTGTGAGTTTTGTTGCAATTCAGGGTGATGTAGAGAAATCTCTCTGTTATCTAAGGCAACTATTTATGAAATATAGAAGGTTATTCTGTATGTATGTCTGGTGTCCTCTGATATATCTGAATGGTCAAAAAGTGTTTATCTTCATGGTGAACCTCTATATTAATCAAAAAGAAATCCACTTCTGAAAATTACATTTGCTCTTTAATAAGACTATAATGTTCCTACAAGATGTTCCTACAAGATGTTCCTAAAACTTCTCTAATGAAAGGAGCATGGATAGAGTGATGAGCATGATGGTTTTCCTATTTTTATTTTCTACTAGGCCTGGGAAGGGGAAAAAAAGAAGAATATTTTTTACTAGAGGTAGTGATGTTCTGGGTAATGGTTTTATTCAGGCAATTAACTAAGCAGCAAACAAGGCAGATGGGCTTTGCTCCTTCTGGTGCTCAAAGCCTGTGAAAATGGGCATCGCTTGCCTAGCAGAGTGATTACAGTGCGGTTACAAGTGAAAGGAAACGTTTATTATTAAAGATTGATGTGAATGCTGCTGGTGTTCATTGAGCCTTCAAGGAATAGCCACAGGAATTAATCTTTGTCCTCTGCTCTTCTTGTTCCAGTGTGTAGTTTGTATGTCATTTGTCTTTTCATGTTTTAGCAGCTTTCCAGGTTGCTTACCTAACTTCTACTGCAGAAGCCAACAGTGTCAAGCAGTGATATATCTTCTTATGCTGAACTAGATCAACTTAGTTATTTGAAAGGGATTACCTCCATGTGGCCTCTGTGTAACCTCAGGGGACAGTCACAGATAAAGCAATTTCTCGCCTGAAAGGGAAACTTCCCTGCTCCTCTAAGGCTCCTTGAATATTAAGATTATAGTGGTGCTTCTTATTCATGAAAGTCAAAAATAGATATTTTGCTTCACAGGTGGAGACTTTCAAGTAAGGCTGCATGATCCAAGCTGATAATGTAGAAATGATGATAAAAAGCTTATTGTGAAGTGAGGTGAAGGGTATCCCAGATACCTACAGTTGCCTTAAAACAGCTCCCAGTCTTATTTGTTCTTGTGACAGGAGAAAGTTGTTTCTGAAGTCATAGGAGGAGAGGAGCTATATAGTATTTCCTCTTCGAAATCAGTGTCTTCTGCAAGTTCTATCCTCAGCCTGAGTGAGGATTTCTGGTTTTGACCTTGTTCCTTTCCGTTCTTTCCTTCAGATGCACAGTGTCTCATGCCTGCCACTTAGCTTAAATTTAGTAATTTGTCTCTTCAGATGGATTTGAAGTTCCTGCTTTCTTTCTCCTGTAGTCTATGTCCTGTCTTTTAACAGTCAGTAGAGAATTAACTCAGGAAACTGGAGTAAAACTTCTGCTAGAACTCATGGCACTGTAGTACCCTTCCTACCCAAAATACCTGCTTTGGATTCGCTTTTGTTTCTGGGAATTGGCTGAAATCCCTGTTCAGAAGCTTTTTGTCATGGTGATTTCTACATAGTTGAGAAATAGCATTCCAGGCTCTCCAATATCCAATCAGAGTTGGTCGTTGTCTTGAATTAATAGACTTTCCATCCTATAGTCTGGTATCATTAAGTACTCCACGCTCTTCTCAGTAGTATTGTGTAAACATGACTGCACTGAATAATGGCTAAATCTGAGGCATACTGCCTCTCAACCCATAGCGTGCCTTCCTAGGGCAATGTAAAATGCTGGTTTTTAAAGATTTGCTGGGTAAGTGTTCCTGCGATTTAAATATTTCGTTGCCTTGTGTGAGTGGTGGAACTGCTGGAATCCTGCTCTGAGGGTATGTAACAAATGCTGGGGTCCAACTACGGCCTGTCAACTCTAGTCTTAGGACTGAGAAGACACTGGCAATTGCAGTGGGATGAAGCTGTCAGGAAACTCCGAGGGCTGTTTGCTCTGCAAAAGGTAGACTCTTTCTGCCCCAGTTTTCTGAACACAGGTCAGAGCATTTGGTGCAAAGGAAAAAGTGTGTAAATGAAAGTCACAAGATTGCTTGTACGAAAAGAGGGATCACATCACCTCCTGTGTCACTAGGACCATCTGTCTGACCAGCCACCCAGCCGGCAAGCACGTTGCATGAGCAGAGGGTGGCTGTCTGGCTGAGGGGGGTTAAGTCGCTGCCTGACTGCATTTTGCTGCCTGAATTTCACTGTGGGGTCTACAGCACCAGGGTGCACCTCTCAAAGAATTTTTGAGGCAGTGTTTTGTGTTTAGTGGCTGCAAAATGCCCTGATGACAGGATGATTTGCCCAATATTTTTATCTTTGAAATAGTATCATAAAAGAAAAATGTTTGAGCATAAAAATAATCTAGTTAAGATACTTTGGAACCAAAGTGTTGTCCCAAGGCCAAGCCACACATCCATCTTAATCACATCACTTCTCCTAACTGACTTGAGTTTGGCAGAGGAAAGAATTGCTTGTTTCCATACTTTTGTGTTCATTTGGAAAGAAATCTGAAAAGACCATGCAATCAGAAAACTACCCTTGAGGGTGGCTGGTTCCAGCCCCCACAACTGACCAGCACCCACAGCCATCTCTGGAAGCCACAGGTGTTATACCTTGTCAGTACAGGTAGACTGCTTGCTACCATCACCCTGCTTGTGCTCCCAAGTTTCCAGTGAACATCTCAGTGTGCATCCATAAGCCAGCTTGACAGCTTGAGCACAGACTTACATCATTACAGTTACAAATTTTGTGGATGGTTGAAGTTCAGGCAGAGAAACCATGGGCCTGCCTATGCCCCTGTGCACATCTCTAAGTAAAACATTCCAGGGATTCTTGAAAGACTTTATAACCCTCAGGATGGAAGGATTCAGCCCACTTTTTTAACACGTGTGATTCAAAATGCCTGACATGGTCCCTGTTGCATAGAACAGATGCATCTTAAATTTGTTATCAAGTTGCTGTGTACAAATTGTTAAAGAACTTGGCTGTAATTTCATATTCCAGATTACGTGGTTTTTTGTAGTCCAGAAATATCCTAGTGGAGCTCATCATTATTGGTTATTTCAGAAAGTTTTTTTAGATACCAAAATATAAAAAGAATGTTCTTTAATGACCTTACACTAGTTTTGTGTGCTGAACAATCAGAAATCTGGTCCTCAGACATTCTGAAAATTGCTTTGAGACACTCAGATATTGATTATGATAAATACCATTTAGGAATGTGAATAAGTTTTCTGATATTGATGTTAGACATGTCTTGTTATCTTTCAAGTGCCTAAAATTTAGTGTTCACTAGCCAGATTACTTCCTTTCAGAAGATAATAACGAGCAAGAACAGTCATGCTGAAAACTAGACCCTCTTTTCACCGTGATTTTTACTTTTGTAACTTCAGATTTCTTGCATGAACTTTGCTTTTCTACTTTTCTATTACTTTTCTTCCTGTAGCATTTCCCCTACACTCAACACAAGTTCTGGAAGATGCTGAATTTTAGAAAGCTGCAAACTTCTGTTAAAGGTTGATCTGCTTATTAGTGTGGAGAAGATAAAATTTACAACAGCTTCGGCAACTTTGAATGTCAAATGCTGATGTTTTAGAGGAAGTTTTCCGTTACGTGGCTGTATTAACATTTGGGAAAATGCTAACATTTGAGAAATTTTGTGGAAGAGAGAGTTGCAATATTAAAATGATAAATGTTCTTAGCAACTTAGGGAGGTGATGACATTGTGTTTTATTAATCTGTTAATGGAGAATGTATGTAATGTAATGAAAAGATAGTTTAAAATAATTTTCTTGAACTTTCCCTCGCTTGACACTAGATGGTGCAGTAAGCTCAGAATACTTTGATCTGCAGCTGTAAAGCTTCAGTGACATGCTATGGAGGTTTTTCTTACACAGTTTAGAAAGTGGTAATTCAGTAAAACTGCCTTGTTAGAAATTAGGTGCCTTCTGATTCCCTGGTGTGTTAGGAAACCTGAATACAACACAACCATACCTGAAATTCAGACATGCAAGTTCTGTCTCTAAATTAAATGCACCTCTCTTTCCCTTCCTCCTAGGAATCGAGCTCATCAGTGTTCATTAAATGAACGATAACTCTGGCTTCTAAATGAACTTTATTAGTATTATTGCAATGTTAGATTTCTTTTTGTTTTAAGCATATTCCACTTTCTTCAGATAAGCTTAGAAGTAAGAATCCATGTAAGGATCTTGCATCTCCTTGGTTGCCTGAACATTTTAAATGTCAGGCTATTCCAACTACTATCTCCATTTCCTAACGTAATGCAAGGTTTCAGTGTAAGCATCAACAGCAGTTGTGCAAAAACAAGTAGGCAGGTAAATTACTGTTATTAACTTCATCTAAGGTATTTTTAAACAAGGAAGTTCAGAAACCTTTTCATTTGCCTTCTCTTTGATGGCCTCACTTTCTAGAATGGAAGGAACTGCTCTGGATGTTCCTCCTTTTCTTTCTGTCCCAGGGTGCTGTCCTGCAGCTCAGCAGGGTTGCTGGCAGTTTACAGAAAGTCAGGATTGATAGAATAACTTTCCAGTGGAGAGAGGGAAAAACCATCTCCACATGGAGCAAATGGGCAATTCATTTGCTTAGCAGTCTCCAAAGTTAAGGTTATACATAAAATGACATTTGTGCAAATTGCTTTTCAGAAGGAGCTTTGCTTCTCCCATCACCACAGCACATCAATTCCATTTGTTCTTTTTCCTTGATGACAGCAAAAGCTCCTATCTTACCCACTACTTGAGATTCTCTGTATCTAGTTAGGAAAAGATGGTTCGTTTCTGCTCCAAGCCAGATCTCTCTCTTTTCCAACTCTTATCTTCTGGTGAGTGTGTAGAGGGGTCCTTTGCATTCCTACCATTCTTCTTTTTATCCACCTGGTTGCAGGAAGGTCATTCCTGGGAAGGCTCCTGGAATCTGGCACACTCTCTCTTCTGTCTTTAATGAAACAGTGTTTTCATCATCGCCGAAGACTTCCTTGTCCAAGCATGAGTCAGACCTAACTACAGTGGTTGCTGTGCTTCTCTGACAAATTAACAAAGATGGAGAAAGAGGCTCTGAGGATGAGCCTGGATGATTAATTAATCTGTGGAAAAATGTCTTAGCCTGAGCTTCCTGGAAACTGTCATAAAGAGTAATTTTTTGTGACTAAAAATGTAGATTAGATAAGAGCTATTTATTTCATGAATTAACATTGACTTCAATAAAATTTGAGTTCTAAAGACAATTTGGAGAAATAAGGTCAAAACTTTCTGTACCGATTTTTTTTTTCAGATGCAGCAGTTCCATTTCTCAATTCAAAAAGTTTTGGGGCTATTTTTTTTACTATTGAATTCTGTATAAAATACAAAGTCATGCACTGGTCACAGGTACTTTGAAAATAGCAAACTCCAAGACTCTCTGCTGCACAGAGCTGCAAAACAGCATTAGAAAATATGCTCAACAGGCCTGTGTAGCTGTTTTAAGGGAGCAATTGCAGGGAAGTCCTCTGCTCATGTAATTGCAAATCCCTCTTGCTAGCAGGGAACCAGATTTACACAGGAAAAGCTGGTTGCTGCAGCTTTCAGCATTACCGTGCCTGATACTCCTGTGCAGATATAGTTCCTAGTGCTTTTGCAGGGATCATCTAGCTGGGATAAGAAACCCCATTTATGTTTCCAGAGCTGCTGAACATCCTTAATTCCTATTACTGGGGAAGAACCCTATGTTAGAGGTGAAGTTCAGATAGGGAAGAGAACAAGATAAGGCTGAATTTGTTTTCATTTCTGTTGTGCAGGTGTGACAAGCAGTTGATGCTGTGCCATAGCACAGGCTGTTCTTCCAGAGCAAAGATGTCGCATTTCAGAGGCTCTTAAGAGCCGTGGAGGACTGTGAGATGCTGATGCTTTGTTATACGTGAGGAACAGAAGTCTGAAGTTTTCTCTTGCAGTTAGAAAATTAATTGGGGTTATATAAAGGACATATTAATGTATGCATGGACATATTAGCAAGCCATCTAAAATCTAATCTTGCATCCTTTTCCTTGCTTACACCGACTACATTTCATAAGTACAGCTAATCTGCAGGAAGCATTTTTTAGCCCCAGGGTGGCTCAGCCCAGTGGCAATTATAATAATACTTTTGATCTCTGCCCTGGTAGCTTCCTAGCTTTTGTGTTTTGGGGTTGGGGGGTTTTTCGTCTTTTTTTTTGTCTTTTTTTTTCCCATCTCCTTTTTAATATGCAATTATTGGCAAAGCCCCATACTGCAGTCTGTATCCGTTAGTGAATTCCACTGAATATTCAGTAGGCTGCTTCATTAAGATACAACACTTGTTACATGTTTAAACATGTACTGCTTTTTCCTTATCTCGTACTGTAACAGCAGATAAGCATATATCATAGATCTGTATCTATAATCTATGTTTTTAAATATGAAAATGCAATCGGATTAAAAAGAAACAAAGGAAACGCACAAACGTGCCTATGCTCATTCTTGCTCTTACAGAAGTGACAAAAATATCTCTGAATTTGTATTTTATTTCATTATGTTTCAAGGCAAAATAAGCAGCTTATAAATTAGTATTCTGAAGAATATTTTGTATCTCAGTTTGATGTGGGCAGAAATGTCTTTCATTTTTGCAATCCTTGTCTTACTCTGAAGAAAGTCCTAAAATGGTGCAAAATTTGAACGTTACAGTGAAGAATAGTTTTTGGTTTTTGTCATCATAGCTAAGTCTGTTGTTTTGTGTGCTTGATTTTTTTGCCTTGGATTTCTGATTGATGGCTTTCCACACGATTTATGTTGTTGCAGACAGTATCTTGTTATCTTTCTAACTTCTGACAGAATTAAAAAGAAACCAAACAAAATTGCTTCTGTCAGTGGGTGATTTAATTGGAGAAATCTCAGCAACTTAAGGTAAACCTCAGGCATTGCAATCCTTTATTTTTTGGCAAAATAAGTGATGGCCTCTGATGGACACAAGCAAAGCAAATTCCGACAGTATCTAGAAGCCCATTATATGTTGTTAGATTTGCCTGAAGAATAAAGAAAGGAATTTTCAAAGGAATTTGAAAATATTTTCAGGCTATGGTCACTGTTTACTTTATATGGGCCTCCTAGGTATGGAAGGTCTTTTCAAATGTTAATCTGAATTGCAGTTTCAGGAGATTTCCTCTGTTCTTGATCTACTGGGTGCTTTATCCATTAGTATTAATGAACTGGTTTATCTTTTATTCTTTTCACATAGTAGATTTCTCCTTAAGGATAGTATTGTTCCTCAGTCTTATTTTTTGAAAAATGTCTGCTATATTGCAAATATTTCTGGCCGTGTCTCTCACTTATAATCAAGAAAATGAGAGATTCCAGGAATCCTTTTGTCTCCTTGCCTTTCTGTAATGTTTTGCATAGGTCTAGTTACTCCTTGCTTCCCTGTAATTCATTGAGCTTGTTTTTTTGTACTGGCCTTGATGTACTGGCCATATGAAATACTCACAGAATATAAAATACAGAGAGAGAGATGTACTATTATGAAGGTGGGTTTTTTTCCAGGTGAAATAAATTAAATATATTCAGTAAACCCATGGAATCACTACTAGTGATACATAAGATTTGTATGTTCTCTCAGTTCCGTTCTTCAAGTTTTGGAGTACAAGAATATCAGTATATTTGTAAAGTATCTGTAATGACGTTTGCCACCTTTCCAAAGTGTTTTGTGACCTACTGATGAAAAGTGCAATAAAGCATCTTGGCATTATCAGTCAGACTGCAACAGGGGGGATTTTTCTCAGAGATGTCAGACAGGTTTAACACCAGTTGTTTCCCTAAGCTAAGTAGCTGAAATGCCCTTCTGTCAGACTTTAGCAACTACTGACACTTGGGAACGTACTCTACATTTTAAAGGAAGCATTAAACTGCCATAATACCTTTTCACAGAGGAATATCCTGATAATTCACTCACTCAGTAGAAGATATATGCGTTTATACATCCAATGTGAGACACATCAAAAACCTTCTGGCTTTTGTCAGTATTAGGCATAAAATGAAGCACAAAGCAGAAGCTGCAGCTCCGGAAGCTCTGGATGGGTGCAGCCTCCAGCGTGAAGAGGACAGAATCTGTTAAGTCAGACTTTATGGAGGAATATCTTGGCAGCCTGACTAAGAAGTGCTTAAGCTAATACACATTCTGTTTTCAAGTGCTTACTTTTTAAACTCCTGTTTCTCATGGTTCTTACTTCATCTTGTCGTAATGTAGTTTTGTGGACGGTGGAGCTGTGAAAAAAACAAAGTTTTGGCATTTAAAAGAAAAAAAGATGTTTCTGAACTGACCATTATTTTCCAACTCTTTTCAAGAATCTAGTCTAAATAAGAGTTTCAGAGTTTATTATTGTGTAACAACTTGGTATCAATAGCTAATTGAGACTTCTCAGATTTTTACATGGAAAACGCTTTTTGCCATTTGGTTCCCTTCAACATATCTATTTCAGCAGGTCGTGTTACTTGTTTTCTAATAATCTTTTAAAGGCAATATTGTTACTGAAGCTGATTGTGGTGGGTTAACCTTGGCTGGATGCCAGGTGCCCACCAAAGCTGCTCTATCACTCCCCTTCCTCAGTTGGACAGGGGAGAGAAAACACAACAAAAGGCTCATGGGTCGAAATAAGGACAGGGGGATCCCTAACTGATTACCGTCACGGGCAAAACAGACTCAACTTGGGGAAATTAGTTTAATTTATTACCAATCAAAATCAGAGTAGGGTATTGAGAAATAAAACCAAATCTTAAAAACACCTTACCCCCACCCCTCCCTTCTTCCCAGGCTCCACTTCACTCCCAATTTTCTCTACCTCTTCCCCCCGAGCGGCACAGGGGGACGGGGAATGGGGGTTGCGGTCAGTTCATCACACACTGTCTCTGCTGCTTCTTCCTCCTCACACTCTTCCCCTGCTCCAGCGTGGGGTCCCTACCACAGGAGACAGTCCTCCACGAACTTCTTCAACGTGGGTCCTTCCCACGGGCTGCAGCTCTTCACAAACTGCTCCAGCATGGGTCCCTTCCATGGGGTGCAGTTCTTCAGGAACAGACTGCTCCAGCGTGGGTCCTCCATGGGTTCACAGGTTCTGCCAGGAGCCTGCTCCAGTGCGGACTCTCCACGGGGTCACAGCCTCCTTCAGGCATCCACCTGCTCCAGTGTGGGGTCCTCCATGGGCTGCAGGTGGATATCTGCTCCACCGTGGACCTCCATGGGTGCAGGGGCACAGCCTGCCTCACCATGGTCTTCACCAGGGGCTGCAGGGGAATCTCTGCTCCGGCGCCTGGAGCACCTCCTCCCCTCCTTCTTCACTGACCTTGGGGTCTGCAGAGTTGTTCCTCTCACATATTCTCACTCCTCTCTTCTCTGGCTGCCGTTGTGCAGTTGCTTTTCCCCTTCTTAAATATGTTATCCCAGAGATGCTACCACTGTCATTGATGGGCTCAGCCTTGGCAAGCAGTGGGTCCGTCTTGGAGCTGGCTGGCATTGACTTTGTTGGATATAGGGGAAGCTTCTACCAGTTTCTCACAAAAGCCACCCCTGTAGCGCCGCCCCCCCCCCCCCCCCCCCAAAACCTTGTCACACAAACCCAATACACTGATGCAATTGGGGGAAATGTAAAAAAAAAGTCAGCAGGCTTGAGGACTCAGGTGACTATTTTAAGATCTGCACTGTTTATTAACTTGATTTCCCACAGTACTTTTTGCTGTCTTCTCCCTTCCCGTGCTGTCATTTTTCTTTTCCATAGTTAATCAGTGTACCTTTTTCTTGTTACTTTTTCTGAATTGCCTGCAGGATCCATTCCTGTATTCCTCCTTTAGGTATTTTTTCCTTACTTTTCTGTTATATCCATTCCTACACCTACACATGGATCTTTTTAATACTGCGAGCCACCCACGAAGTACAAGTTGGTACCAGGTAGCTGTTAACAGGTAACGATTGATGCCCTTCTTGTTCAAGACAGTTGCACTCTTATTGATCATTTTGCTTTTTGTCTGCTTTGAGAGAGTAGAAGACATGGTTCTCCCTGTCTCCCCTTTGTTGTACACACTATTCATGAATAGTTTGTGTTGATTTCTCTTACTGCTGGAAGGTGGTTTTTTTTCCCCCCCAAGCAAAAGAAATACACTTGAACGTTGCCAAGTCCAGTGGATCACAGTTGCCCGCTGCTTTTATTCTACTAAGACTTAGAGAAACTCTGAGTCACAGTAGATGCAATTGATTTTTTCCACCAAAAGACTCAAGCACACCGAATTGCATGTTTTCTTCCAAATGTGAACAGAACATATTTTTTACATATGTAAGAGCTAGAAGTTAGCTTTTTAGGTTAAAGTGTGTTATGCAGAAAATGACCGCATTCTCAAAGAAAATGTACATTGTTGATTTTTTCAAAGCCTCCCTTCCACTACAGTTATAATAAAAAACTGCCTGGATTGCTGCATTGGATTTAATCAGCCCTTAGTCATTGAAGTTTGTGCTTCCAAACAAAAAACTCATTAAACCTGATAATCGACTTAATAAAGTTATTATAATTGATAACATGACATTGGAAAGGCTGAAAGGAGTAATGGTGTTTTCAGCAAATAAATGAATTTCTACTTTGAAGTTAATGTCACAAATAGTGTCTTTGATCAAGTAGATGAGCAAATGCCAAGCAGGGAAATAGAATTTTCAGTGATAGTACATAGCATGTGAGTATAAAGGCTTATATTAATTACTGGGAATTGGCCAAAATAGCTCAAAGTTAACAACTTAACACTCTAGGAGTGTTAATGTCATCAACCAACTTCTGAAGACCACACTTGCATCCGATTTCACATTCAAATTACTGCTGTTTCCTCTTTAGCAGTTGTTAGGCAGTTGCTTTCCTTTACTATTTTACAACAAATCTGTAAACTGAGTAGATCTGAACTGAATTAGAGGTTTCAGTTGAAACTGGGTTATTTTCCTAATTATTAGGTTCATAATTTTACTTCTGTTTTGAAAAGGCATTTTTTTTTTCAGTATCTTGGAGATTTGATATTTACTTAAGGCAAATAGGAATGAGTACAATAAAGTGCGGACAAGGGTGTTTCTGCATTGCTTATACTTTTCTAATAGCTGTAACGTCAGAGAATGTCTGAAAAACTGGCTCAAGCAATCTCAGTTAAAATACCCAAGACAGGTTTCCATTTTTGAAAGTACTATTTACCTACACTCTCCTAAAGATACCGGGATTAGTGAATTTTAACCCTGTCTCTATTTTGGAGTGTAAACTAGGCCACAAGGACTACTAAACACTTGTACCTCAAAGACTAATAAAGAAATAGAGACGCATATATAGAGAAAGGCAACAATCAACCAGGCAGAGCATCACATCAGTATTTGTTTCTATACAGCAGACAAAAACTGTTGAGCAAAGCGGTAGTGCATCGGTATGTCAGCTTATTATTGCTATTAAAAAAGTGAAGTGTTGGGATTCCTTTGGAAAACTTAATTTGCTTCCCATATTCTCCTTCAGCACTTCACGTACTGGGAATTTCCACATTTATGCCTGTGGAGGACTGTGCATGTCTGTGCTTAGGGGACCTATCTTCCTCATTTGGAGAGCTGCACAATTAAACTCTTTTTACAGTGTAGCTGCAGAGAAGCAGGATAGATACATTTCCCAGTAGAGATTTATCTTTCAGACCCGAATGACTGAGAAACTCTACATACTCAACTGGACTACAGAGCCATCGGAAACGTTCATCTATGGCTTTTCATAACTTCTTGTGTACCGACTTTATCACCACACCTTTTCTTCTCATACTTTCTTGCTGAAGTGGAATGACTCAGCAGCTGAGTTCCTATGCCAGCTCATTATCTCAAACCAGGGGGGATCTGAGCCAGTTTGGAGCTACATGAAATGCAGCAGGGTAGAGAAACAGCCTGAGGAAAATGCAATCCGGGCTTTGTCCCATTGCTTTTTTCCTGTCTCACTCTCGCTGTCTCTGAAATTTTTTTCATATCTTCCTTTTGGTACAAGGTTTTGTAGGAAAATGTATTTTACAAATAGTTGTCTGTGAGGAACCATGAGAACGCAGGTTGGCAGTCAGTGGCTGAAGTGCATGTAGGTATAGGCAGCCGGGGGGAAAGACGCACAAACTTGTTAAAACGATAAGGGGGATATTCGAAAATATTTTAGAGCCTACATTTTGCTACCTGACAGCCTGATTTGACTTTGTAATTCTTTAACTGCTCACACCCAGACGATTGATTTGTCTGCAATGTTATTTAAACATATTTCTTTTGACAGTATGGTAATATTAGGGGTGAATAAACTAGAGTACCTGCCATAAACCTGGTATCACAGCATGCATAGAGATCATCTCACCTTTTCTGTTTTTTAACTCAGTTATAGCTATCTTAATACAGATAATTCTGGCAATTGGAACCCAGGTTTTACTCAAGTTATTCAATTAAGCTGAAATTGCTTGTAATGTAGTGCCATAATTGTAGCAGAAGCACCACTGGAAGATGGTAAGTAGGTGAGATACTAATTAAATTCTTCTGAACTTCAGTAATTTAATATTCAAAGGAAGCTGAGCCCATATAGTAGATGCTCATTGCATTGCCACTAGGGATTACAGAGGAAGAAACCTTAACAAAAATAGCAGCCTCCAAATGATTTTTGCTGGACTTGTCTGACTGAAATTTGGGGTTTGTTAGTATTGCTCCACCATTCTAGATACGAACACGGTCGGTCACATTCATCTGTGGGTGAACCCTCTGCAGACTTCAGTAAGATCATGTGTGGGTGGATAAGTACAAAATTTTCCCAAACACAGCTAAACCCGGGGATGACGGTTGTGTTTATATATAATCTTGAAAAGCCAGATTCTTTTATATTCAGGCTTTGGGGAAAAGTAGGTTTCAGCCTAATTTAAGCAGGAATACAGGTCCCTTTGATTTTTAAAGAACTGTAAACCACAAACTCTTTTAAATTCTTTTTGAGAATCTCATTTGATAATAAAATGAGAGGTGTGGGAGAAGATGAAATTCATCTGTTCTTGGAGTCACCCTCCTGAAGCACAGCTCAGATCATCTTATCTTTGCTACATCAAGATTATTGACCAGGTTGTTAGTGCAGTCCTTCCAGGCCCCTGAATACATCAAAGCAAATATTCCACTGCCCTTCTCATTATAGCTATCAGTAACGATCTAAGCAAGACTGGTCCTGAGATTCCTCCCTGGATGCATATTTTTTCCAAGCCTCTTAATTCAATCTGAATGATGATGATGATGATGATGATGATGATGATGATAATTTAGGTTATAGTATTACCCAGGGGCTATGGTTGTAGAGCAGGGTTCTATTGTCCTAGGCACTATACAGACAAGGAAAAGCCTAAATTTTGTGATACTATGGAGTTGCCCTGGCTAAAACCAATACAAGTGAGCAGAAATTCATAGGAATCCCTGTGTATATTCAAATTCTATCTACTAATCTAGCTACTATAATCAAATTATATCTGCTTTTTAACTATTGTATAATTCCTTTGTAATTTCTTCAGCTAGCGATGTTCATATCTCAAAGCTGAATTACAGAGCAGTGCCATCTTATTACATTTATGGGCTTTTTTCCCATTAGCCCTGCACTGATGCTTTGCATCTCACTGAGTGAGAAACACATGTACAAATATACACATTTTGAAAAAAATCCTTTTGGTGTTAATTGAAAATGGTTCTGAGAATAGTCTCTTTTTAACTAAAGAGACCTAAACAGTAAGAATCTGCCATGATTGCCTAATATAGAAATTAACCCCCTAACTAACATACCACCACTTTCTTAATGTGTTAATTAATTAATGTCCTTGATTTAATTATTCACGTGTTGAACTGAGTTGATGAGTGTTACTATACTTTCAATTAGATGGGGTTTTCAACATAATTTTCATTATAATTGTTAGTATAAATGAGTTTTCTTGATTATGCTAGGGTGAAGGCTTTGTTAAGAAGCTTCAGATATAGAATAACAGTGTTTGGCACATCCTTGTGGGGACACTTTTTTTGCAAGGACACCCATCTCCACCTCTCCTCACAAACCCTTTCTGCTGATGTTTGTTGGCTTACTAGGTATACTGAAGACCTATGATAAGTAGATGGTCTAATCTAAATTCTCCATGATATTATTTATTAGAGCATTATAGCTATTACTTAGTAACGGGCTTAGTGTTTTGACACCGCCTTCTGGGAGCGCTGGTGGAGGATACTATGGTGTATTTTAATTCTGTTCTCTAGCAATGCCTTGGGGGCTGCAGTGGCATTTGAACCTGTGATAAGATCTTATTAAGAAGAAATAAGTTAAGAGTTTGCCATATAAAATGAAAAATCATTAGGACAACACTTCTTGTCCAAATGCAGAATTTGCAAAAAGTCCTTATACTCTGGAAATGCTTTCTCTTCTCCCAGAATTGCCTGTTTGCTTGAGCAGGCAGTGTCTTTCCCGGCTTCCCTTTCCCTGTAAGATGTGTGATCTACTGAATGACTGCTTTGACATCTGTTTGACTGCGGGGAAGGAGGGAAGATTCACTTGCTAAGGGACATGGTGGTAGAGCTACCCAGGCAGCTGCGTCTTGTGGCTGAATCTGGGGCAAGAATAAGCTTTTGAGGAAAAATTAAAAGGATGGAGAAGAAAGGAAATAATATTCTTCATGTTTTTAATCCCACCCCCATCCCCAACTTAACCTTTCTATGCCCTGTGCTACCCTGCAGCTCACACTTTGCACTCTTTTTGCAAACATTACACCACAAATAAAGATGGGGAAAGTGCTGGGGGCATTGGACAACAGTGTTTTGCAGTGCTAACATTGCTAAAGGATTAATTAGTGTGGGTGCAGTGCCAGACCATGTTGACCCTGTGTATTGATGCTGTATTTCAACCAGTCTTGTCTATTTTTCTGAAGCATTACGGTCATAGAGCAGGAAGCTATAGAGCAGGAAGCTACCACCCACTTGTCCCCATTGTCTTTTCTTAGCCCTGGACTATCAGTGTCAGCAGCTCTTTTGCAGCTTTGGGAGGGTTGCAGGGGTCTAAACCACTCTCCTCAGAGCTCCCAGGACTGTGGATGTGCATCAGGGACAAAACCCGGTCTTAGAAACAAAGAACTGTGTCTGCTTGGAAGAGATATCAGTCTGCTTTCTAGAGATATCAGTAAATTTGCAGTTGGGGTTGGACTCTCCTTCTCTGGAGATATTCAAAACTGGTCTGGACACATTCCTGTGCAACCTGCTCTAGGTGACCCTGCTCTGGTGGGGGAGTTGGACTAGGTGATCTCCAGAGGTACCTTCCAACCCCTGTCATTCTGTGATTCTGTGATTCTGTGTAATTTAACTCTAGATTTTTAAGAATTGGTGGCATTGTACATTTGCAAAAGAAAAAAAGTAGACAAAAATCTTTCTCTCTTACAGGTAGTATTAATTACATAGAATAAGATGGCTGGTGGGTAGTTAATAAAAATGTGCAGTATCACAGCTGTTCCATTCAGAGAACTGGATGACAGCAAATGTTTATCTGTCTTTTAAGAAACACTAGGGATGATCTTGGGAATTACACATCAGAAAATCTGTGCCAGATACTTTTAATGAGATAAATGTAATGGGATTGGAACAAACAGGAATAGCTTCTGTAAAGGAAAACCAGGTTTCTTTTAACTTAATAGAATCTCTGACAGTGTCAGTAAATTAGTAATAAGTGGAAAAGAGGCTGAAGTCATTTATTTGTGCTTACTAAATAACTTTTACAAAGTCCCATCACTCTAAGCCGCTAAGGAAAGAAAATATTTGTGAAAGTAAAATACTAGGGAAGATTAAAATCTAAGTAATCAAAACAATTGAGACAAATGAATAGACTATTTGCAGTATGCAAAAGGGAAGCTAAGGTTATTCTAAGACAACCTGGACCAAGGAAAGTCCATACACATTTTGAAATCTGTCTGAAAATGGTCTATAGAAATACAAATATTGTAATTATTTATGAGGGAAATAGCTAGACAGGCACAGGGAAATTTGCAGATGGCACACAATTATTCTGAATAGTGAAAACAAGACAAAGCTGTAAGGCATTTGAGATGAATTAAACAGATCTGGAAGAATAGGCAGATGATAAAGTGTAATTTTGAAAAATATGCCTATCTAAAATGGAAAGGGAAATATAAATTACTCATACATACTTAATTACCTGAATGTTTTAGAGATGGCTTATAGCTTTATGGACAAATCTTTAAGCACAGTAGTGACTGAATTCACTAAGCAAAATGTTTACAAGTGAATGGCAAAAATCAAGAACTGAAATATTGAAAACATTCTCATGCCATAAGACATTCTATAACATAAGGCTTTTAGAAATGGAAAAAGTAGAAAAGGAAGTACACAGATTGCAACAGAAAAAGAAAAAAGGTATTTTTTGATGTTTTCTGGACAAAATACTGTATTAGGCCATGATGCTGATTTTCCCCCCCTTTTTTTTTCTTCTCCTTTGGTCATTTTGAATCAAATCTGAAAGAGGTCAGTGGTTTAAAAGAAATTTGACTTCCAGGTAACCAAATAGAGGAAAGATATATCATGGACTCATCTGGTATTAGATACTAGTGAATCAGTCCAGGTAAGTATGAGAGGTGGCAGAGTGAGAGCAAGAGAAAATGTGAAATTTCCACCACAGCAGAAGTTTCTATTGGAGCTAACACCTTATTAGACATCAGAATTTAACAACACAACTCAAAGCCATAGGAAGGGAGGCCTTGTTTATTCTGCTGCTCATGGGTCTATTTGTTTGAAATCTGGAAACATTTCATGAAAGAACATGAAAGAACAGGACCTTTCAGGTAGGAGATAAAAAGGTCAGAACATATGAATGATATGCAACTGTGCAGATGGATAGGAAATTATATTTTAGTAAGGTTTTCAGTTAAGCAGTAGAGTACTATGCATGTTGCTGTCCCATAGCTCTGATAAAACAGGTCTCTGTTTAATAGGATGTAATAATGTGTCATATATAACCTTTTCAAGGTTGTGCAGATTGGAGACTCCAGAAATCTGCTAGCTCGGTCGTAATTTCTGGAATCTGCAGAAGGAAAAAAAAAAGCTGCAGTGTTTGAAATTCCTTCTTAAGAGGTGAATTAGGCACACTAAACTGTGAGATGGGCTTAAAAGTAGCACGTTGTTTAAAAATAATAAAGATTTTCTTTTAATTTATTTTTATTAATTTTATTAATTTTATTTTTCATTCCTGGACTCAAAAGTCTTACGGTAACTGAAACTATGAGAATATGTTACTCTGTAAAAAGACAGATTTACATCCCTCCAGTTTACTAGACTCTCAAAAAAATGATTATTGGCATCAGTGACAGTATGATTTTAAATGCTTCATAGCAGGGAAACATGATGTATTGTTTTCTGTTCTTTATAATTCACTCATACATAAGAACCTCCACTGCTATTTTACAGTATGTTTTTATACTAGAGATATATGCTAATTGTACGCATAATCAAAATAAAGTGTTATGCATGTGTATCACTTGAAACTTTACTTGTGAATATTATGATGTATTTTTATCACGCTCTTAACAAAACTTTAACATTTTTCTAACAAATAGATAATTGAGAAGGAATTGCATGTGGAACATTCCTGTTACCTTTCCGCATCACTGACTGATGAGATCATAGAGGGATTGAGAGGAAAAAACCATATTTTAGTGAAAATAGTCTGGTTGTCTACTACTTCCATTTAGTAAAAGCTGGTGATGATAATCATCTTGTTAAGTTCAGTGTGCACTTCAAAGCGCTAAATTTGTTAGGAAGGAGTAATTTTCTGATGTCACCTTAGGGGTCGCACAAGTTAATGCACAACTTCACTCGCTCCGGAGTTACTGCTGTAGAGCAAATAAAATTATAAAGTTTTTCCTGTTAGTTTACTAGTCTCAAGAAAGCCAATCAAACAAAAGAAGCTGATCCTACCTTCTTGTGTGTTTTGCTGTACCATTTGACACTTTATCTTGTTCTAGAAGCAGTGTGCTGAAATTAATAAACATTTTGTGATCCTTCTGAAGTATTTAAGGAGTTGTATCGTGTTTAAATATGGGGAAAAACTGATTCCGTTTTCTTGGTTTTAATTGACATGGCTGCAACAAAGCTATACTTTTCAGTACAAAAAATTCCACACGTGCATATTTATTGTCAAAATCACAGCTTAAAGCTAACAATCTAACTACATGGAGTGTTTACCATCAGTACAGATGGTGACATTTTTAAAGAGTAATTTGCCACAAAAAGCTATTTCAGTCTTACCTTAAAACTCTCTGCCATTTCAAGTCCAAGTCAACAAATAATTTGATCTGAATAAAGGAGAAGAAAAAAATCAGAAATAACAGTGTATTGTACTGAGATTTTTAAAGTAAGGTTTGTTTTGGAAAAGTCAAAACAGTTTATTGCAAAGCTGCAAAATAATTTTGGACTTGTCTTTTTAAACTGGCATTCCAAAATGGTACAAAATATTCAAAAGTAAGCAAATGAAATAATGTTCCCCCTTCCGGATAAAAACTTTTGTATTGGACTGAATGAAATATTTCAAGTCTACCTGACCTGATTTCTATCTTTGTTTGGTTATTGAATGAATAATCCATTATTTGTACAGGTTTACGGGGAATACGTGACAAAATGTGTATGGACTTTCTGAGAACACATGCAGCGAACCTTTTAGTTTTGAATCTTTATTTTGATTTATGAAGATACAGAATAAAAGTTACCTT
Source organism: Gavia stellata (assembly GCF_030936135.1). Lineage (NCBI taxonomy): Eukaryota > Metazoa > Chordata > Aves > Gaviiformes > Gaviidae > Gavia > Gavia stellata. Next base: position 7,685,133 of record NC_082594.1, read on the forward strand.
CACACCTTAACTACAGACAATTTCCACACTGAGTACCGTGAATTCTAGAATAGTAAACTCTTTCAGTATATGCAATGAACCATCTACGCTGACTTTGGCAAAATAAGCAGTTTTGCCACATAAATACTGCATTCCCATTCTGCTCTTGGCAGGATATGTTGGGTTATTTGCCAAATGTTCATGAGACACGCCCCCCCCCAAAAAAAAAAACCAAAAGAGACTCACTTATCATCTTGTCACTGAGGTTTAAGCCTGGTTTTGGAAACGTTCAGCTGCTTAATGTTGCACATCTATAAGGCTTTTTAAAGATAAGCCATCATGTGTCCTTTCAGCACCGTGGTTCAAAGGATAAGGAGAATATGACTAGGAAGCAAGAGATGAGAGGTGCCATTTCTGGCTTTCTTTAAGTCCCTGGTGACTTGCCTTCGATATCCACATGCATAATAGGGCAAGATAATTAACTACTGCATTGGGAACGCACTTGAATATATAGTTTTAAATTGTTATGGCTCAATTTATCAGTCTTTTTAAGTTTTCCAGCTGAGGTATCTGGTGTGCTGACAGCCAGCTCTGAGGTCAGGGTGATATGCGTCCCGGCAGTGCGAACGCTGTGTTAAAAAGTCCCTAATGGCTATCGCATATGGTGTACTCCACTGTAGCTTGAATCCGTATCTTGGAATTACCAATTTATAGTTCTGTGCTCCTCTGCTATGCCACAATCTTTGGTTACAGTCCTTCCCTCTCTTCGCCCCCATCCCCCACCCCCCACCCCCAGCAAATGAAAAAAGACAGGATTTAAATTTGCTCAAAAAGGCTTTCTAAGATCCAGTCTTCTGTGAATACTATTTGGTTGTACGTACAGTACTATATAAATTAAAACTTCTTTTATTTGGACTTAAAGAAAAAGACAACCTTTTTCTTTTTAGATTTATAACATACCTTGTAATTAATTACAGAGGATGTAGAGATCATACTCCAGCAAGCGCTTTGTAAAATGTCATTCATAAACTATTTGCCTAAGTCATCTTTTATAGACTTTACCTTTCTAAACAATGTGTTGTTTAAAAAAAAAAAAAAAATCCCGTGTATATGATAATAATTATACATGCCTGATCTGTCATGATATTTTGAATTAACCACAGTAAGGAAAAAAATGAGAGTCAGCCAGGCAAAATAGAACTCTTGTCAAGTGTGAGCAAGTCTTTTTGGAATGGGGAAAAAAGATGGTCAAATAATAAGTGATGAGAGCATCAAATGCAACATGTTTAGTATTATACTTTGTTGTAACTGTGTGCATGCATAACTGTTACTGGGCACATCTATATTTTGGCAGAAGTCCTGATTAAAGTCAATGGGGAGTTCAGCCTGAATGCCATGTTATTGTCAGAATTGCATAAACAATGTGTCTTTTTAATTAGGCACCTAATGTAAAATAGAGTTTCAAAGGACATTTTACTGACGTGTTTTAGATGAAAAAAAACATTTATGGCACAAGAAACTGAACTGTATGTGTAGTATGTTTTGTTTAGCTACCTTTCATTTTGTATAGATAAGAGGGAAAAAGGTTTAAAACTGAGCTGTCCTGTTGGAAAAGCTTTGGAGGATTCCAGTTAAGGGCCTTTTTTGATTTATTTGGTATGAATGATTTGGAAAAGGAATGAAGCACCTTCTACTGTTTCAGCTGTGATTTCTTACACATTTTGCTCAAGTAGCATCCTGTGTTATGTATATGACATTGCATATAACTTATTAAGAATTTCTAATGTATCATATTTTTCAACTGAATGCACAATTTGATTTCCATCTTTCAGACAGAGATCCCTTCATTTGTTCAAAGCTTTCTATCTTATTTAACTTCCTTAGGAAGACTGAAAAGCAGTTGACAGTCATATTTATATATGTGTGAATGTATATGTATATGTATTATAGAATGTTTGCAAAGAAGCCTAAAAATCTTATTTTTTAAAAAAATGAAGGGCTATATATGTTTCTTAACTTCAGACTTTTAAAATAATCCATAGTTTTCTCCTTATTACAGTGCAGTGTGTTCTTCCTTTAGCTAAAACAGCTAGGCAAGTTTCTTCAGAGAGATATCTAGAAAATATATTTTAACACAGTATACTACTGTAAGGTAGAAAGGAAGGTAATGGGTAACACTACAAGGTGCAGAGGAGTGTAGAAGTCTTTTAAAAAACTGAACAAACAGTAGATAAAATGAAAAGAGACCAGGACTGGAACAAATGAGAAATTTGTAATAAACACTGGGGGGAGGATGAATAAATTATTGTGAAGATAAAGTAAGATATGAGGAAGACAAATGAGAAAAACATAAGGAATGAAAAAGTTGTGTTGGAACAATTCAGTGCTACCAGGTTTAGTTCCATCCTTCTTTAGTCTTTCCTTCAAAAACCTTTTTCTAATAGTTTTGATTTCAATCCATCCTTCTTTAGTCTTTCCTTCAAAAACCTTTTTCTAATAGTTTTGATTTCAAGACCTAAATGGGAAAAAGTGTATCTTTTGGATCAACCTCTTAAATAGTGTGAAGCAAAAAGGAAGTCAGTTGTACAGTTCCAGCTGAAACACATCTTCATAATTCTCTTTTCCTTTCTTTTGGGGCACTACCTCATTTAATATTTCTTACAGTATAACCATGAGGGTTACTCACAGTTCATCAGTGAGTTACACTCACGTATGCCTTTGCAGTAATAGGGCTTCTGGTTTCAGGTGGTACAGGAGAGGATCACATCCTCATTTCCACAAACAATATTAATTGATTATTAATTATCAAAACGGTTAATGATCCATCATATCTCTGAATGTTGTGATAGCTTAGTTTACCATCAAAAAGTTTCATAAATTCCAGGATGTGGTGGAAGACCATATAATTTGTTTTCTGTATCAGCTGCAAAAGAAAATTCTTCTTCAGTTGTATACCTGCAACCTTCTTGTTCAGCTAGTGGAGTCCAAATGGTCTTGCACAGGCACTTATTTGAAACTTATGATGGTCCTTTAACTCCTTCACCTAGGACATTATTTTGTGGTAACTTTTTCATAGGTATTAGTCTCTTGGGTGTTCTAGGTTAAATTTGTTGAGGAAAGAGAAGTGGATGAGAGATGCTCTAGATTACAACAGCAAAAGAATGGGGGGAACGGTCACCAAATGAGGAATAAAAGTTCAAGAGATAATAAATAAATATATTGAATAACTACATTGATTCGTTTTGCAAAATACTGCCCTAGTGTACTATAGCTAAGGTTTTTCCAAAAAATACATCAGGAATAAGACACTAGCTTGGGATGTTCAGAAGAGTTTAGCTGCTTTCTTTAAAAGTGAGTTAGATTAAATCAGCGTGAAAGCACTCTCATAACTGCTAAGTTAGCTAAATCTGGATGCGTAAATTTATGGACACTTAATGAAACCATAAAATAGAAAATACACTTTCTGGCCAACTACTGGTGGCCATTAAAATGAACATACTATATATCAGCTAATCATAACATTTGATGCTAAGAATATTTTAAAAATAAAAAAGTTAGTTGATCTCACAACATCCCGGTGTAGCAATCAAGCCTAATTACGCCCTTCTACTGGTGAAATGGGAAACTGGAACAGGCACAGAAATCTTAAGCGATTGCTTAATGCTCATGGTGAAAACAGGATAAAGAACAAGAGTTGCGTAACTTCTTGACCATGGCTGGCGATTGCATTTCATATAGTGGGCCATGCAAATAGCACACAGATTTGAAAATAGCACCATACAAAGATTATCCTCTAACACAATCATATTAGAATAATGAGTGCAACCTTCGGTTAGGGTAAATCCATTCTCCCCCTTTCAGAGCAGAGGGAGAGTCAAGCACATTAAAAAGCTCATTGATTACATGTCTCTGAGACACACACTGCTGGGGGATATACAAACCTCAGTGAAGGATTTCTCTCTGTTGGAACAATTGGTTTTTAAAGATGGTATTTCTAATATAGATGTTTATTACGAAATGCATATTTGCAATTCTAGTGTCATTATAAGTTGTAATTTAAGGATTAAATCCAAAATTTTTTCTTAGCGTTGTCTGTTTCCCCTGTGAAAGAACTACTGATGCAGCGTATCCAGATTAAGATCGATTAACAATTCTGTGAATTTTGCCTGGCAGCTATAATCATTGGTTGCCTTAGCAACTTGGTAGATTAAATCATAAGCTAAAATCCAGAGGGTTCAATTAAAAATTGTTGTTGAAATTCAAATTCTTTTCAGAGGGGAATGACCACTGATTCAATATGCACTTGAGAATTGTCAGAGTTGGCTCCTTTTTCTTCAGTGTCATTTATTACAAATGAAACATAAATCTGATGTAATATTCAGGAAATATTTACCTATTGCAATTTATCATCGCTCCTGATGCATTAGGAATAATGAAGCTTTGTGGTTTTGCTGCGTAGCAAGGCACAGGCTAAACTTTATCTTGCTGAAAGAAGAATCTGATTTATCATATTCACTAGGCTATTTTTCCTGTATTTGATACTGACCTGAATTTATGCTAGCATTGATCCTACTCATAATTTAAGAAGCAGTATTTGTTAATGCACTTTTGATTTATTATGCTAGGGCTTTAATTCCAAAATGTGCTTCTAAAGGACGTTGGTTTGTCGAATGTTGAAACTATCCACTGTCCAGTTTGTGGCTGCAGAGCAGAACCAAGTTTGTCTGTTCTATTCCTCCAGCTCCTGTTTGGATGTTTACAGTAATTCCTGGCTAAATACTGAGGCGTATTCACCTCCTTTTGACCATACTGATCTTTTTGCTTCTGATTTTCCTGCAACTGTATTGTCTTTCAGCTCTTCTAGCTCTTGTTCTAGTGCCCTGATGACAATTTCTTTGGGTAGATGCTCTTTTCCCACAATGCTGTTGAGGGAAGTCTTGTTTATTGTCCATCAGCCTTTCTCAGAAATGTCTTTGCCTCACAAAATGACCTCCAGGTTTTCCCATATGGTGCCAAAAAGTATCAACACCAAACCATTAACATGTTGATGCTAACCTTGCACAACTCTTGCCTTTTGTTCTCCCTCTTGCACAAAAGAAGAGAAAGATTAGTAGATTAATGCTTTCTATCTTCGCTTGCCCTAATGAAGAGTTTTCTTCTCTACTTATCTTCCATTGCTGTGTCCCAGGTCTCACCAAAGACAGACTATCTGTTCAAACACTAAACATATTCGACCCCACACGAGGCAATTCAGAACCCATTTTAAGCAACATTTTGTGTTTTCTTGCTTTAATCCTTAAAGAGTTAGTAACTCCTTTTCCTCATTATATAGTGCTGACCTTCTTTATAGACAAAGATGAAACAATGAAGATGAGAGAAAAGGAGGTACTTGTTTTGAAAGAAGAAAATAAAGTTAAATAAACAGAAATAAATAGAGTGAAAGATAAATGTTTCTGTAATGTTCCAGACACCGAGAGAAAAAGAGTGTCTACCACTTACAGTGGTAACAGAGGAAGCCACCCCTTTCGTTCTCTGTTTAATTTCCTCCATTACATTTTGGGTTTTGGTGCATATCCTACATGTTAGCAAATCCACAGAAAAGATACTAAACAGCTATTCTGAAATTATATCTCAATTGTGCTGAATACTGGTGGATTTCATAGATAAAAATTATAGTAATCAGAGAAAGGAAAGTTGATATGAAATTTAATATATTGTATAGATAAACCACCATCACTTGGCAGATGAATTTAAAGACAAATCTGAACTCCTTTGGGCCCTCTGTCAGCAAGAAATCTTTGTAGCTGTATTTTATTCTAAAAATTATCCCTTGAAACCTTGTTAATACTTCCAGCAGTTATAATAAATTATGCTAAATTACAGAGCAGGCCTAAAGCACGATCCTAGAAGCCTCAAAATGCTGAATCTAGTTTAGGACATAAAAGTGTAGCTCAGGGAGAAAAAAGTGTAGAATAAAGAGTAGGAATTAAAGCATAGTAAGATAAAAAAGAAGCCTGTGACTAGAAGATAGTTCTTTCACATGCCCTAAGTAGTCCTCTTTTTTTTTTTTTTTTTTTTTTTTTTTAGCATGCTAAAACCTTTGTATATGTTTTGGCTGGGTGAGAGGAGCTTTCTGATCATTAAAAGCTGATTAATGAAGTTTAGTGAAAATGAATGTTCTGCTACCCCTTTTTCTGGAAAGTACTTCATGGATTTTCAGTGTCAGTCTTACAATCAACATGTACTTGCAATTTAAGAAACTTGTTATTTTTGTTTTATTTACTGTTTATGATGGGTTTTGCGATTCCAACACAGAAATCTGCAGAAGTGTCCCCAATAACTGCACTGAAACGTAGCTTTGCTAAACTTTGCTGCTGGTGTTGGTGAGAAATTTGTTCTGTTGCTGTGTTATTTACAGAGCTGTTCTGCAGTTCTACATTCTCAAATGACTTTTTCTTTCATTTTAAACTCTTCATTCTGGAATCACAGTGCAAAACTCATACTAGCTTCATCTGTGCTCTACATTCCTCTCTTAATTTCAGTTACTAATTTAAAATGAATCAACTGGGAGTAGGCTGCAGGAAAACTTATGTGAAGAATGAATGGCTCTCTTTCTTGGTTTCCTTATCCTAAAATAAAAAAGACTAAAGGGAAAAGGTGGAGAAGGTTTACAAATAACTTTGTATATATTCTTGGAAATTTAAACAAATTACGATGCATTTATGCATTATGTCTTTTAGATGTAATGAATAGTATAGAATCTTACCTTTCTTTAATTACATTGACCCATAAAGTAGTTTTAATCTTCATGCTTTGAAAGGCTCTACAGAGATCAGTATTACCATTGTCTTCTAATTTGGTGAAACAAAGGCATGGAGTAGGGAAGGGAACGGCCCAGAGTTGCACAACAATTTCATGGCTGAGCCAGCAGCTCAGCCCAGTTTCCTGAGTCCCTTTCAGAGCCCTAGCAATTCTGTCCCATCACTAATATTCAGTGTTGCGCATAACAAAAGGATCTTTTTGTTCCAAAGTAAATTGTTTGCAACAAGTCAGAGATGCTTTAATAGGACAGCAGGACTTCAGAGATGATGGATGAGTGCTGAAGGAGTCGTGTTACCAGATGTTGATGGAAACTCGTCTATCCTAGCAACAGGGATTACATATTGTCAGAGTGCCTAGTTTAGAAGTTTGTGTAATTTGCAAGGCAGACATTTTTGAAATCATGTCTACAAAGTGCATGTATTCTTCTAATGCAACTTTAAATGTAGGTCTCAAAAAGAAAATCAAAAGACTCCTTGTGTACTGACACGAGCAAGGGAGATATGTGATGGATTGTAATATTAAACACTTTCCGCTGTGCATGAGGATTTAAATGAGGGTTATGTTAGCAGACTGATGAATTGCCCAGCTCTTCAGCTTGCCTAGAGAAGTAGCTGGGTAATGGTCATCCAAATTATAACAGAATATATAGCTAGCTGAGGTAGAACCAGGCAGTTTTTCATCTGTGTGCTATGCTGCAAACCCATAAGAAAACCTTCTAAGCCAAGAAAGCATGATTTAAAAACTTGTGTGTAGACTGTAAGATCTAATGGCCAGGCCCTAGTAAGGATATGTGCCGACAGAGAGAGATTGCTCTTTAAGACAGCTCTCAATGAGAAAGGTGTTAGGAGGAGAGGTGAATGAGTTTGCGTCACGCTGTGGACTTTAACAGATTGCTTTCCAACGGCCTAGCACAAGCAGAGCAATTGCTGTCATGTAGCATGTAGTGAAGATGCATATGTACCACACTGCCTGGCAAGCGTACAAGAAAATTATTGTGTCAGCAAGCCAGAAACACAATACTGATGTCTAAAGCGAGGAGGTAAATGAGGAAATAATTTTAGTTTTTATCTAGGCTGACCTAAAAGACTAGTTCAGTAAATTTTCTCCATTTCTATACCCTGTCTAGCTGCAGGTTTTTTAGACATAAATTAAAGACTCAGAAACTCTTTTACTGAAATTACTGTATCAGAGAAAAATGTTTGGTTTTGGATGCTTGCTTTCAATTCTGTTCACAGAATTGGGATCAGACTGACACTTTTTTTTTTCCTGTCAAATCTTTCTCTGATTTCTAGAATTAATACATAACTTCTAGCATTAATGCATAATAGATTCTTGCCTTTTGCATCTTTCAGATCAAGTTTGCATTTTAATACTAAAATCAGAGTGTGAGTTAATAAAGTGCAGTGGCGTCCAACTTGCCTTCTGTACATAATTCTATTGAGAAATGTCAGGCATTAAAATAACATAAATCAATGCTAATAACATTCACTAAGATATCCTTACTATACCCTTTAAGGTAATGTATAACATCATCAAGTCTAACATGGCAAAAAAATGTAGTCTGAAGTCTTGGTGCTGCACTAACTACTTATGCAGAGCGCATGTGTGAAATGAATGTTAATATTGGAAATATGTTTGGTATTGGCAGGTTTTACAATTCCTTCCTTGCAGCATACAAGAAAAAGCTCTATGGGCATTATTCAGCTTAGTGGAGAAAAAAGAGTCTTATGAAATTTTAAAGTGTTACGTTTGGGGATGGTAGAGTAGTTAAGTCTGGCAGCACATTCATCTTTACAAGGGTTATCTGTCCCTGGTGGAAAATGCATGATAAGGTGCCATCCTTTTAAATCTCCTGGAAACGTGTGGACAGGAAGGATGGTGAATGTTTGAACTCCCAAGTTTTAGTAGAACTTTAACTCCTAAATATTTTGACCAAGGACTAACTTTAAATGTGTCTATTCCTAGGTATTGTCAAGTAGTATCTTCAAAGACATGATTACACTTGCAGGCAGGGACTCTGGCTAAGAAATCAAATACACTATCTGAAACAAACTGTAGGCATGACTTGCTTTAGCAGTAAGGAAGGGTTATATTGCTGGTCCTGTATAAGAAAAGCTCTTTTTTCTTAAATAGTTACTGGAAAGTCCAGCAGAATTCCAAATAAAGTTGTTGGAAGAGGACATGCATGTGCGGTGCATGGCCCCATAGTATGAATGTATACTTTGACTTTTAAAAATATATTTACATATATTTAAAGTACACTGGGGTGATCTGATGCCCCCCTTCACTTAACTGAGCACCTGTGTCTGTGGAAGACAAACCCAAATATTTTCATTTCATCCTTTTAGAAAGCCAGTGGAAATAAGAGTCAAAAAAGCATACTAAGACTAAGATGTCTTTGAATGCTACCAACCTTATTAAATCAAATATTCTTCTGAGTGTTACTCATAACAATCATAATTAATTATGCAGAAGGGATATAATTACATATTCCTGTCTGTCAACTCATGAAAAAACACAAGTGAACTATTTCTGTTCAGTAGTATAGGATGTTTACGAATGCTATGTCAAGGTGTGATTTACCTGCTTTTTAAAACATCTAAAAGTTAGGTATTTCAGTCCAAGCGTAACATCACAGGTCCCATGATAGTCAGTGGCAAAACATAGGCATGTTGTGTTGCCAGTTTTCTGTGATGGTCAGTCTGAGATTATGTGAGAAGAGATTAATCACTCTCAGAAATCCCAGGAGCTCTGCACTGGCTGGAGACAGGGCTTGGAGTGAAGCTTGCAGGTGCTGATGGATTTTTAGGGGCGATGCAGCCCACATCAGGTCCCAAACTGGCAATTAGGAAGGGTGAACTGCATTTGGAAGGAATTGACTACTTTGAAGCAAAAGAGGGTTTGACTATTCAGGGAGCAACAGCATCTGAAAGAATCTTGATCTAGGTGTAAATTGTGCAATATATTATAGCTAATGGCTTTGCAAACATTTCTGAAAATTATTTTGCAGCTACAGCTTAAGATCTTCATCTATGCTATGTAATACTGGGATCATTTGAATAACTGTAAAGATATCCAGGCACAGTCTAATTTGAGCCAAATAAGAGCTATTCTGGCTTCTCCTTTTGAAAACAAAACAGAGAACAACAGAAAACAAGTAGCAGCTCTCTGGTCATGGCAATTTTCCCAGCATCATCTGTGAGTGGCAGCTCTACCATAGTGCTTGAACAGCACTGCAGAGCGGGAGGTACTGACCTTCCCAAATAATTATGAGTTTTTACGGACGGGAGAGATCAGGAAATATGCCTATAGCAAGGCCAGTATAACATACAAAGCTGACGTTGCTTTGTTTGGAAGTGGTGCCAAACTGCCATACTGTTGGTAAAACTAGTTTCTTTTTCTATACAGTGCTGTCTCTATGTCTGTGTGTGTGTGATTCAGCAGTTGACCAGGCATATTACTGGAGGAATCTCTATAATCAAAACATTTTGAAATGTTAATATTTATTTAGCAGGTATAAACTTATTTAAGTTTTTAACTTATTTCTGGCTGGTTTGGGGTGATGTTTTTTTGGTTTGGTTTGGGTTTTTTTCTGTCAGCTTTTTTGCTTTAGCCCAGGTAAAATATGTTGTGTTTGAGTTTCTATATTTTCACATATTCTGCTTTATTCATAGCATTTCCTTTTGAGAGGAGAAGTAGGAAAATACACTCTATTCAGTCAGTAATAAAAATGTACTATCAACACAAAGGAATGTCCCCTCACCTGTTCTTCTTGGATTAATACTTCATGTCATGGTGAAGAAATTTTTAAGCAAGAATCTCTCTGGTTCCTGTGTCATAGGCATAAAAGGTTCTCTCATAAACCAAAAACCTCTGAGGTAGAATGAGATGCTTAAAAAATGCTTGAAGAGTGATAGATTTTTAATGAATTATGGATGTGGTATTGATCTTTTTTTTCTTAAACAACTTGGTAGATGTTTTGCTGCATTTCAGAAACTTGCCTGATTTCTACTTCACAAAATAAATTATTGCTTAAGTCTTACAGGGTGGAAGTACAGGCAAAGGAGTTTGGGGAAAAAAATGTCAGATAACCTTCTTCCAGCTGTTGTGAGGGATCTATGCTTGGGTGAGTAGGAGAATAAAGGTAATGAGAGCAGGCTGAAAGGAATGACACTATGTCCAGTTTGTACCAGGCAGAAAGACTTTATAAATGAAAAATAAATAAAAAAGAAAGAAAGAGAAAGTGAGGAGCGACACTGACAATTTCAGATAGGTAACTGAAGGCAAGAGAGCCCCGTCTGTACATTCATAGTAAGTTTGTTTTGCATGGATGGGTTTGACAGAGAATTAATATACCTCAACCTATCTGCGTAGAAAGCTCCATATTGTGTTTCAAACAACTGATATGCTACCTGAGACCCTAATGACAGAGGACTAAAGAAGAGAGAAACACCAAATGAGCGTGGATGCCCTCCTAGAGATGCTCTGAATTAATAGAGTTCAATGACTGGGGACAATTGTTCATATTATAGCAGTGCCAGGAGCTGTCAGCTAGGACTGGTTAGCAGAGTAATGTTCTGGCATGAAACATAGAAAATAGTAACAATCTATATTATTAATTGAAAGGTTAAGAAAATAACAGTGAGATGGAGAGGGAAATAAAGTCACAGTAGCTTGTGACCATGTCTACAGTCTGATTTTTTGCACTGTGCAGGTATGCAGAAAATGGATTGGTTTTCAGTATTAAGCAGTTTCTGAGTGACTGCCAGCTATAGATTTCCTTTTAAAAAATTAATTAAAAAATCCAGCTTATGCATAATCTTTTAAGACTAAAAAGCAGTACCATTGTGTCCAGAGTACAGAACCAGTGGCCTCCAGAAAGGAGTGCCTCCTGGAAAACTTCAAATATTTTTGAGCTTTTATAAAACGATTCAAGTTATTGTCCAGACTGACACCTTGTACTGCTAACACTTTATTCAGCAATGCTGTGTGAAAGGTCATGACATCTATCTTGTGCAGTAACTTAGAAAATAAAGTGACTCACAACTGCATATCTGACACACCCCAGTCTTTGGCCTTCTCTCTTTCCACTCCTATTGCCCTAGTTATCTTGCCAGACTGTCTGTAAATGTGTCTTGGAGACAGATTGCTGTTACATGTTGGCTCAGCTATTTTATCCTCATTTTCTTCAAATCTTTTTGTCTGAGGATGGGTGTATTCACTCCTGAATGTTGCCAAATATAAGCATTTGAGAAGCTGATAAAAGATCTGGGCTAGTTATGCATGAGGCTATTTATTTAATATGACATTTTTAGTCACTAAATCGCATGCACGTAAATAAGCATAAATCCATAAACTGCATAGGCATCTTGGACAGGCAAGCCACTTACATTTCTGGTTCCCAAAGCAAAACTGATATTTATTAATCAACCTGTCTGCCTCTATAATAAACTCCTGTAGCTCTCAGTGTGTGGCCTCACAAAATGTTTTGTAAAAATATGCTCCTCCCTAAGAGATTTAGACCAGCTGTTAGGGAAGCCAGCTGAACAGTTCTGCTCAGTTGCAGTCTAATTAGAGTTATGCACATTACTGAATTTTTGCTTTTCAAATCTTGTAGATATATGCTTCAGTTCACAATAAAAATGTGATATAGAATCTGTGTTGTCTCTCCAGAATCGTTCTATCATATGTTTGGATTAAAATTTGGATTTTTAAAAATAATACAAATGTAGATCATAACACAGATGTGGAAAATTATTTAATCACAAAAAATATGTGAGTGCTCATAGGAAAAATGGTGTCATTAAGATTATTTAATACCATAGGCTATGCTCACAGCTGAGCAAAAGATAAATTCCTAGTTCTTGCATAGCTTCTCCTCTTCATATAGGATAAATTACATCAGAGTTAAGTGCCAGAATCAGTATTTATTTATAAATTAATTCAGGGCTTTTATGGTTGTCGATTTTTACTTTCATTGACCTGAGGTACACTTCTAAAGTACTTTCACATCTACTGAGAAGCCTAATTAAGTGAAAGATATTACTTTTTGTAGCTTTCCGAAATATTTTCGGCTTTCTGCTTTTTAAAGAAATGCGGTTGGATCAATCAAATGTGTGTGACTTTTGCAAGCTATAGTTTGACCTTTCTTCCAAACTGAAGAATTATTGGTAGATTATTTGGCTGGTGATGGCAGTAGCTAGATATGCTTTAAACGCCTAAACCATTTAGGCAACCTTTAGTTTTTTACCACTGTACCCAATATTGTCTGGAACATGCAAAGAGTCAGGCTCCCTGTTCCAAGTGAATATGCAATCTTTTATAAATTCTTGTATAGTGCCTAAAACTCTGAAACACAGAAGAACAGAGGCTCTGCCAGAGTCAACTAGGAGAGAGAAGATGTCATTCATTGGGCAAAACTCCCATTTACATCAGTGGAAGAAGAGAATTTAACTCTTAGGACTTATAAACGGGTTTGTTTGTTTGTTTGGTGTTCAGTTGGCTGGTTGGTTGAAGTGAAACATCCTACAGGCCATCCTAGGTATAACTATATCCATCCTGTTTATAAGTCTGTCTATTTCTTGAAATTATTACTGAGAAAATTGTGGTGTATAATATCAATCAACTACAACTTTTACAGCAGCAAAAGCCATATTAAGAACATACTGAATTTAAAACAATGTTATATATTATGATGGTGTTTTAGAGTCATATTTTACTTACAATCCTGATTTTAAAACCTGCCCAAGAAGGTCACATAAGTAAAACAGTTATTAAAAATTATATTCAATGACATTTTCAGACTCTAATTGTTGCTCTGACTAGAGCTTATCAATGCACATAAAGCAAACGGCCCAGATGTTTAAATGCAACTCAGATTACAGTATATCAGCTTTAACAGCCTCCCTCACAGTATGTATGGAAAAGTATTGTGGGAAATTCCTTCACTTTCTGAAGGCTCAAACTTTGCAAGTAGTTTGTAGTTCATTTTGTTATCTTGGGCTTTCAAAGGGTATACACCTTCTTGTAACCTTGGAGCAGTTTCAGCCTAAGTGACTGTTTACATACATTTCAAGCACTGCTTGAAATGGCTTTCTTTTTTTTTATCAGTCTCTGGAATTTGCATTTGTAATACAGTTTGCCTTGCCACTACACCATGTTCGGTGCTTGTGTAACTAAAGATGCAGGTCTTTCTCAGCAAGGCACATTGCAGATCCCTAAACGTAGAGCTGTGGAGGCTGAAACCTAGGCTATGTGCCCTGGCCTAGAAACAGCTGAAATCGTGACTTATAAAGTACTGTCTGGTATTCTGTATCTCTTTGCATGGGCAAAGAAATGTGAGATTTAACATGATATATTGCTCGCGATGTGCCTTGAGCATGCAATCAAAGCCAAAGGATTAGTACGCTCTTTCGTACACTTGTTCGGATGGAAATCCCGTAGGCAGGAATAGCCACGTTTTGCTGCTGAGTTGTTGCCTTGAAGTATGCTGAGGTAATGCATTCATATAATACATTTGTGTTGTCCTGTTATGTCCTGAGCTTTAATGGTGATTTATTGTTCATAGGAGATGAGATAATCAAAAGGTATATTGCTTTAGTCCTCTTCAGACTGAGACCATCTGAGACTGGAAGATTATGCTGTCTGCTTATCTCATCTTTAAATCACAACAAATTACCAATGTATTTGTGTAATGCAGCTTCAATGTACCATCTTTTTGTTGTCTTCCTACAGCGTTACTGTAGGCAGCTAAGTGAGTATTACTTAATGCGTTATTTTTAAGGAACTACAAAAGCATAAACACCTATTATTTACTTTAAGGGGGAGACTTGAAAGCAAGAAATAGACATGTCAGAGGGCATTTTAACAAAACAGTTTTGGCAGTGGGGTGTGCTTAACTGATTAAAATAATGACTGTGGGAGTGTTAGGCAGGTTAGTGCGAGGTAAGCAGGCAACTGGAAGCGCTCCCCTTATTATCCATTGCGTGTGGCGCTTGGTGTAATAAGGATCTGATCTGCATCAGAGCTGGGGCTCACCATAACCCGGACCAACTGCTATCATCAATTACAAGACTGGTAGGTTGTGACAACCAGCAGCATCTGGGAGCCCGAGCCTGCTAGGATAAGGCACACCTTAGAAGTCTGAGCCCTTTGGTCTCTTCACTGAACCTTTCAAGACTTTGAATGGCGAAGAGGAGGAAAGTGGAGAGAACAGATTGTTTCTCTTAAGATCAGAGTTCCCTTCCAATGCTGGGAATGGGATTTTGGCACATTGCTCATTATTTAATTCTCTTGGCTGTAAGCAGGAAGCATTTTAGAGCTTTTGGTTCAGTTCGCTATCTAGCTGGCTCCCCTAGAGCCATATAACAAATAACTAGAGTCCTTGGAGATGCTAGTTCTGGTGCATCACTACGTGGAGGGCAAAAATGAGTTGTGAAAATCTGGGTATATTAAATCTTTTATGTGTTTTAGCTGTGGGGAGTGGTGGAGAAACAGTCCTTCGTTCAACTTTCATTCTGCTTCTGGGAGGTCTAGGCATGAAATATGGTGCTTACCAGTGTACATGAAAAATGAGAAGCAGTTAATTGCTTGCTTTTGTGGTACTTTTTCTCCTTATGATGCTTTTCTAAAAGTTCACATAAGTTCATTCTAGCATCTTCATGGCGTCTGGGTGACATGTGAGAAGACAACCGATGTGCCTGGCTTGGCAAAAATCAATTTGCAGAAAGGTGTGGGAGAATCTTTTAGGCTGCTGGATGTATGAATCAAAAGAAAGTATTTCCAGTGAGATGTGCAGAACAGAAATTTTAAAAATATCTGTTGACTGGGATCCCAAGGGAAAAGTTAAATGTAAATGTAATTTAGACAGCAGTATTGACAGCCCTGGAGAAGGCTGAAATGTTCTGATTTTTGATGAAAAAGAAAGGTAAGTATTTTGACAATTTCAAGGAACACTTTCTCAATTTTCTACTGGTTAGAGAGCTCAGAAAGTTTCTGTTTTCTTGAAACACTCAGATTAAATTTAAAAACTTCAGAGTGTTTGAAAAGATGCTATTTTTTATTGTTGTCCCAAAAAGCTATAACAATTTTTCTGGATTTTTTTTGATCAGATCTAGTCCGTCTGTTATCAAAGTATATCCCACTAGCCATATGCTGCCTCAATTCTTCCTCTGGTTTTCAAAGTGCCAAAATCCTCTGCAATGAAAAATTTCCCTTCACGACTGTGTTTCTCATGTTTGTCCTAAGGAATGGGAATAAAATGGACTGGGTTTGCACTCGAATGGTATTGATTAAGAAAACATGGTGTGTCAAACTTTCTCTTATCCTTTGTTAGCATATAATTAATTAATGAACTGAAATATGGTTTAGACAGGTAAACCTACATTTTATATTTTAATATTTGTTATATTTTTTCTACTTCTGAAGATCTTCTCATAGGATAAGAACAACAACTTCTTGTCCTTGACCTCATATTCCTTTACAGTTCTTTTCTCTTTTCGGTCAAAATGGGTATAACACCACCCTTTATTTGTGTTATTGCTAAAATGGACCTTTTCATGTGTCACATTACAATGAAGCATTTGTATAATCAGTTTTGTTACAGACTCGCACAGACCTTTCAGCAGAATTCTGTAAGCTTCTGTATCAACCAGTGTGGGGGTAGATGCGCTCTTTTTCTATAATGCTTTCTATCACATTACTTCACATTTGTTAATACTTTTATCTTTAGACTCTCCCAGTGCGGTAGAGCATTATTCTTTTCATTTTAAGAGTGAGCAGCTGGCTTGCAAAGAATAATTAAGCTCATGCAGAAGAATTGCAGCAGAATTACAGGATAAAACCTGGTGCCTGGTCTGCTGTGGTTTGGGCTGTCCTCTCTCTGCTTTACTTGAGCAACGGAAATGTGGTTAGTCAGTTCCAGAAGCATGGAGACCTCTTCCTTGTCTCTGCCTGTAGAAAGCAAGAATTGCAGCCAGTTGTGGATAAAGACTTGTTGTTGTTTACCCATCATGCTAAGTAGTAGACCATCTTATATTTAGAGGGACTATGTAGAACCTTTTCCTCCATATTTCTTCTCTTGCATTTTAGCAAGAAAGCATTGCTTTTTTAAACCTGTGTTCAGTGCCTGAAGTGTTCAGCAAAGTTGTTCTTAATGATTTGCCTCTGAAATGACTTAAACTTCCCAACTGATACTGAACTGTAGGGCCTCTCCCCATGAGCTGTGAGGATCACTGCCTAGGAGAGCTGAGGACAGAGGTAAAGCGCAAGAGCTGAAATGAAAAGCAGCAGAAGTCATTATCTGTGGTATTTGTTTGTTCTCCACATGTGGGTTATGTTCTTTAACAAGCATTAAAAAGCCAGGTGGGAGTCCCTGGAGGGGAGGGGAGGGGGTGACAGAGGCTATTTAGGTGGGGGGTGGCCCAGCTAATAGCAGAACATGGCTGGAGAGTCACAGCTGGGAGTGGGGAACTGCTGCTTTGGCAGAGGCTTGGGAGAGTGACGGAAGGCAGCCCAGCCTCTGAGATGACAGAGAGCAGTGTGCATGGATTGCATGGACTGCACTGCTGCTCAGAAGTGTGCTGCGTGGGCTCAACCCATGCACATATACTTGTGCCTTGCTGGCAAGGAGGAGGTGGCATGAGGTTAGTTTATAGCTATCCTGTTTGATCTCATCACTTGTAATTCTTTAATGTTTCATAGTTCAGTGAAACCTGTTGTCTTCTGCAGGAGGGGTTTCTGGAGAGCTTGGGTAAGGACAAGGGCTAGGCACATTCACCTCAAACCTTTAAATGATGCTGGGTCAAAGGAGTCCATGTGTTTCACTGATATAGTGGCTATAACTTGTGGTGATTCTGCTTAAGCTGACTTTTTAATTTTGCTCTTGGGGCTGATAAAGTGAAAGTGAGATTTAAGGAGGGCTTTGAAAGAGAAGGCAGCTGGTAATCAGCCAGGAATAAAATAATGTTTATGATAGGATGATACATATTCCCATGCTTGTGCCTGCAACTGTTTTTGGGGTTCTTTTGTGATTAGCAATGAGATGAACAGCTCATTAAAGGCTGCCTCACTTGCTGTTGCTAAAAAAAGATCATATGGAAAGGATATATCTCAGTGGTCTTTGTGGGAAGGTAAATGGACGTTGCCAGCCCTCTTGTTCCTCACCTGCTTTGGACAGACAGAAAACTGTGACTGGCACAGGACTGAGTTATGGAGAGTTCATGCCACCTCTGCTTGGCTTGGGCCAAGGCAAACCCTGTGGGCATGCACTGGGAAAGAGAGGAGATTTTGAGCTCCCAGGCAGCATGCAGATTCTCCGATTTGCTGTATGGTCATTACCAAGTTATTTCTTTGTGCCTTACATCATCCCTTTCTGAAACAGAGATAATATTCCACCATCACACAGAGTTATTTGTAAGTACAAAGAAAACAAAGGTACTTTAATATTACAGGATGGGAGGCGTATACACAGTGATGTAATGTAAGTGTTTCCACACTGGATTCAGTTTTGTTCAGTATTATATTTGGCAAGTCCCTTGCAAAATGCACTGGTGACACACATAAACACCGCTTGCAATGTGTGGTTTCTTCTTTCTTTTTCCCTCCCCAAGGATAAATTTTGTAGTTTATATTATTTCCTGTGGGAGTACTTGCCATGCAAATACATAACTGTGCTACACACACAGTGCTTTGATTTGACACAAGAACCTGAGCAGCATAACGGCACATCCGAGGATTTTATACACCATTTTGGTTGTGATTTCTTAAGATAGCAGGAAGAAACTTAAAAATTTCTGTCAGAAAGGTGAAGCAGGAAGCAATTTGTGCTGAACTAGGGACAAAGACAAGAATAAACTGGCATTTTTCAAGTTTTTATTTATTTTTAAGGCTGCTAATGGTTGTTATATTACTTGTGTGACTCACTAGAGTTTCCTATGCACCAGCAGAAACTAGAGTGGAAAATCAATTTCTAAAATCAAAATTAAGTACCATAATTAGGTTTGTCTCCATTCCAAGGCTTAACAAATAAAAGAGGAAAAAGAACTGCCTACATTTAAAACATTCTCTTATGCCATTATATTGTAAAGTGCTAGAATACATCCCTGTGTGCAGGGATGTGCCGAGTCTCAATGTTTAGCATAGGACTTACTTCATTTCCATTTCTTGTCCTTCCACAGTTAAAGCTCTGTTTCGTGCAGTTATGTAGCACAACAGCTCATCCTCTCTTCTCTTGACCTGTTGTGCCACACGTAGCAGGTTGAGTGCCATCTACCACATCAAATAATAGAAGAGTAGAAAATAGAAGTGATAATTGCATGGCAGAGGGCTGGTACACAATTTTTGGGGCCTCACACTTAAAGGAGATCCACAGGAGGAAATGCTTGCGTTTTATTTCTTTACTGCTCTGAAGTTCTGTGACATTGTGTATGAAATTTTTCCTGCCCTCTGCTAGAAGATAGTTCTGCCATACATCAGAAAAGGTGACAGAGGAGATGTCTGCATGAACTGTCTTGTGTTTTAAGGGGAAATTAGACCTGAGACAAACTTGCAATGTCAGAGCTGGGTTTCTGAAAGCATAATTTCTAAAGAGAAAATATTTGGCACAAGAAATATTAAGGGAGTAAAAAAATTTAAATTGGAAGAGAAGAATATGAACCTCTGCCATCCTTAATATACAGCATTTTGTTTTCACGTGTTTTTTTACATTTTACCCCATCTTCCTTCATCTTCTGCTTCTTTTATTTTATTTTTTTTCCCCACTTGCCTTCTCTGCAACATTTCTTTGTCAGTCTACATGACTGTTCTCAGAATTGCTATGCTCTATTCCAGCCATTGACTTAAAAGCTAAATGCTTCCTTGGATCATCTAAGCTACCCAGGTTTCCCCATCTTTAAAATTCAGGCCTAAGTGACAGAATTCTAAAATTTTTATTATGAAAAAAAAAATCTGTTATGAAACATCACAACTGGTAGAAAATATCTTAAGTAGAAACTTATGTACTTGGCACTGGTGAGGCTGCACCTCGAATCCTGTGTTCAGTTTTGGGCCCCTCACTACAAGAAGGACATTGAGGTGCTGGAGCGTGTCCAGAGAAGGGCGACGAAGCTGGTGAGGGGTCTGGAGCACAAGTCTGATGAGGAGCGGCTGAGGGAGCTGGGGTTGTTCAGTCTGGAGAAGAGGAGGCTGAGGGGAGACCTCATCGCTCTCTACAACTACCTGAAAGGGGGTTGCAGAGAGGTGGGTGTCGGTCTCTTCTCCCAAGTGACGAGTGATAGGACAAGAGGAAATGGCCTCAAGTTGTGCCAGGGGAGGTTTAGATTGGATATTAGGAAATTTTTCTTCACTGAAAGGGTTGTCAAGCATCGGAACAGGCTGCCCAGGGAGGTGGTTGAGTCACCATCCCTGGAGGTATTTAAAAGACATGTAGATGTGGCACTTAGGGACATGGTTTAGTGGTGGACTTGGCAGTGTTGGGTTTGTGGTTGGACTTGATTGTCTTAAAGGTCTTTTCCAACCTAAATGATTCTATGATTCTATGCTATGATAATCTTTTTTCTGTATTGTAACTGCAACAGAGTGGGTTCTGCCCTGGCCAAAAGAGAAGTCAGAATGGGTTTTGGTGGTGCTGACTGGGGTAACTACCCTTTTTGTAAGAGTAGCTGTGGGTTTCCTATAGGAATACTGCCTGTTGCAATAGGAGGAGGAACATCTGTCCATTTGCCTCTGTTTATAGCAAAGAATGAAAAATCAGATCCTTACAAAACCTTGGGACTTCCATCTACTTTAACTACTGAATGCCTAAATTTCATATCTACTGGATAGAATAGCAGAAATTAAGGTTGCTGTCTTTCCTAGTATTCTGGTCATTAAAAAACATGTCTTGGCATCATGTAACTGTGTAAGATAATTAGTTGTGTTGGGGATGGGAAATGATTGCTTGTACAGTCCACCAAATCAATATCTATTGTTGCCTAGTACTAAAAAAAAAAGCTAGCTACCTTAGTTTCACATCATCAGCTCTGTTCCTGTATCCACAGCTGTGCTGAGTGTTAACATATAAACCTTGAAGCAAAGTGATTGTTTTAAATATTTGGTATTTCATTTTTAACTTTTTCCATCTCCTGTCCATTTCACTGGAAGCAGAATTCTGCAAACCCTGAATGACTAATCTTTTCATCTGTCTTCCTATTCTTACAAGAAAGGCATTATTTATGACCGAATTGTATTTGTATTTTAAATGGCCCTGTCATCACATTTTATGACTACTGTGTGTATATATTCAGATAGAGGTAGGAGAGAAACAGAATCTACAGCTAACATCTATCTTCACCACAGGTGTGTGAGGGGGAGGTTGACACCCCACGTGTGTGTGCTGTGAGACGTTATCCCTTAACAAGAGAAGATTAATGCCCTGTCTAAAGCTAAGCTGCACTTCTTCCCGTGTGCTGCATAAGTAAAAAAGCAATGTTAAAACTGAAAGAGGAGGCTGACCATCAGAAATACTGGTGATACTCAGTGCATACAAACAGTTGGCAAGGTGTTTGAAACGACCATCTGTTTTGGTACTGAGCATCACCATAGTTGCTTTATGCTTATACCCATGTGTCCACTTGTGGTAAGACCAATTCTTCTCCTAGAGGCACAAGAATTCAATTTAATGCATAGTATAGATGTGGGTTGGTTTACCGAAAGCCACCCACTCATTCGCAGCAAGAAGCCCCTTGTAAAATTTGCTCTTAACTGATTATCTCCTGTCTGCGATAATATTGCTGCTCAATTGCATGCATCTCTCTGTCCTTGTAATGTAGCACTTCAGTGAGCAAGCTAAAGTACGTATTACTCCTGTGAGCAGACAGCAGCTGGGAGCTCCAATTCTTCTTCTAAAGCAGCTCGGCTTGTAGCACTTCTGTAAAAAGCAGGC